>NC_137031.1:40880250-41122750 GCF_032717465.1 Coenobita brevimanus
CACATTACTACCACTAACACCACATGACCACCACTTCTGACACCACAATACCACCACTTCTGACACCACACTACCACTATTACTGACACCACACAACCACCACTTCTGACACCACACTACCACCACTACTGACACCACACAGCCACCACTTCTGACACCACACTACCACCACTACTGACACCACACTACCACCACTTCTGACACCACACTACCACCACTTCTGACACCACACTACCAACACTACTGACACCACACAATCACCACGTCTGACACCACACTACCACCACTACTGACACCACACTATCACCACTACTGACAACACACTACCACCATTACTGAAACCACTCTACTACCACTAGCATCATTACCACCATCATCACCACTACCTTCAACTGACACCATACTACCTCACTATCACTAACATCACCAATGCCAACACCATATTATCAGTAACAAAAACATACTACCGCCAATATCATACTACCACTACCTATGACACCACTGCAACTACTAGTAACACCATAATTCCACCATTAACACCACCACTGACACAACTGTTCCCATCAACTTTATCACGAGTGGACCACTACCATCAACATCCCCACAATCAATATCACACCACCACTACCACTACCATACCAACCCTGACAATATCAATACCACCACTACCACCCACACCACCTACACTCCAACACAACACCACTACCACCACAGTGCCCCAGCCAGTCTACCAGCAAGAAGAGAGCAGTGAACATGCTGGCCTGTGCTCTAACATACTCACTAATTTTTGCTGGTAATGTATACTGTACACAATACAGTCTAATATTAACCATAACTTCTGATATTACATATGTTTTGGGTATTATACATAACTTTCTTATATAACTGTATTTAATGATATACAGTAATACTGTACATACGGTACTTTTATAATACTCATACTTTCTGGTATTACATGTAGGTACAGTATTTGAGGACCTGATACCTGGACTCTGTCACCAATTGGAAGGAAGTATGGCTTTTACATAAGCTAAACATCTATCCTGAAAAACACTTATCCATCTACACACTTATCCTGCTCAGCAGTTATTCTTACACATCTGTATTGTTAGACACATTCCTACTATACACTTTTCCTACCACACAGCTGTCCTGTCATGCAGCTATCCTACCACACACCTGTCCTATCCTACCCTTTATCAGACTACACACCAGTTCTTTACTACCACCACTCATACTACACACAAGTTCTGTTACACCTGTCTTGTTATACACCTGTTCTACCTCACTTGTTTTATGCTACCTGTCCTACAACACTCCTGCCTTACTGCACATCTGTCTTACTATACACTTAGTGCAATACACACCAGTACACTACACACCACTCATCACACATCTATCCGGTTATATACCTCTTTTACTGTACTTGCTTTAATTTACCAGTCCCAAAATATATTTGTCTTACTTTATATATGTACTACACCAGTCTCACACTACCTATCTCGATCTACCTGCCTTACCACACAAATGCTGTTTTGTTTCAGTTCATTTACAAAGGCTCCAACTTGCCTCCATGCATTGACCTTGGTCACTTAATGATGGATCACCACACTGCTTGATTTCTAGCAGTCTCTTTACTCAGTCCCTTATCCCTGAGGTCACACTGTATGACCTCATCCCAAGTCTTTTTCACTCTGCCTACTATACAAATCAATTCTACACATCTGTCATACCCATAGCTGTAGTGTATGGTGAGGGGGTGAGGAAGCAGTGGATGAAGAACTGGGACCTAGACTCTGCCCCCAATTGGAAGGAGAGAAGACTGCCCTGTGCTGGAAAGGCTGCTATCCTCCCCAAATATCCTTCAAACTCGGTAATGTTCACATCTTTAATTTCTTTGCTACCATACATTAAAATCTATTCTTTCTACCATCAACTGGATGGAAGGAAGGAAGGCTGTCCTGTGCCAAGAAGGCCAATGTCCTCTAATATCCTTCATAGAGAGTAATGATCATGTTTTTAATCCCTTCCACTATAATGACATTTTCTACATAAAGGGAAGGGTGATGCCCTGGAAAGAGGAAATTATAGAGGTATAAAGCTTTTAGATCAGATAATGAAGGTAATGGAGAGAGTTTTAGAAGGTATGATTAGAGAAAGAGTGAATATTGATGAGATGCAGTTTGGGTTTATGTCAGGTAGGGGGACCACTGATGCCATATTCATTGTTCGACAGCTTCAGGAAAAATATATTGGTAGGAGAAGGGATCTTTATTTTGTTTTTGTTGATTTGGAAAAGGCCTTTGACAGAGTCCCTAGAGAGGTGGTGAAGTGGGCAATGAGAAAGCTTGGCTTGGAGGAGTGGCTGGTTAGGGTGGTTATGGCCATGTATGTGGGTGCTCACACCCAGGTGAGAGTGAATGGAGATTTGAGTGATGAGTTTTCCGTGAATGTTGGTGTGCATCAGGGGTCAGTCTTGAGTCCCATGTTGTTTATCATGGTACTTGAAGCCCTTTCACGTGACTTTAGAAACGGACTCCCGTGGGAGTTGTTGTATGCTGATGATTTGGTGTTGATTGCAGAGAATGAAAAAGAAAGGCGGAGGAAAGGTTTAGGAAGTGGAGAGATGGTATGGAGCAAAAGGGTTTAAGGGTAAATGCAGATAAAACAAAAGTGATGATATCTAGGGTTGGTGGCGGTACTGTCAAAGACGAGGGAGAGTGGCCATGTGCAGTTTGCCACAAGGGCGTGGGAAGTAATTCCATCTTGTGCGGTGTGTGTGATAAATGGGTGCATAAGAGATGTAGTGGTATCAGAGGTAGACTGCGAAATAATGCTGATTTTATGTGTACGGCGTGCCGGGGTGAGCAGGTGGAGATCGTCAGACGTGAAAGAATTGAACTTGCTGGTGAATCTCTTGAGTCTGTGGAAGAGTTTTGCTATTCAGGAGACATGTTGTGTGCTGGAGGTGGGGCTGGAGCTAGCTCTGTGGCTAGGGTGAGAAGTGGTTGGAAGAAGTTCAGGGAGCTCTTGCCTCTCCTGACATTGAGGGGGCTCTCCCTACGTGCTAAGGGGTCTTTGTATGCAGCGTGTGTTAGGAGTGTAATGCTGTATGGCAGTGAGACCTGGGCAGTGAAGGAGGAAGACATTCGCCGGCTCAGACGTACAGAAATGACAATGATTAGGTGGATGTGCAGTGCGTCCCTGCGTCCAAGGCCTGGAGGGGCTGGGTTTACAATGGAAGAGTTGAGAGGTAGGATGGGACTGGAGTGTATTGGTGTTGTGATGAGGAGAGGTAGATTGAGGTGGTTTGGACATGTGGAGAGGATGGGGGATGATAGTTGGGTGAGGAAGGTGAGAAGTGTTAATATTGGGGGTGGGGTTATGAGGGGTAGACCGAGAAAGACATGGGACGAGGTCATTAAGTGTGACCTTAGGGTTAAGGGACTGAACAGGGAGGCTGCAATGGATCGTGCAGCGTGGAAAGCCGCCATTAGGTGACCAAGGCCGACACATGCAAGCATGTTGGAGCCTTTAAAAACGAAACGAAACGATATTTTCTACATTATATTTCTGATTTTACTCAATTAAGAAGAAACTTTCCGAAATTGTCATATTGTATCTTTTATAAGGGCTCTAACATGCTTGCATGCATCGACCTTGGTCACCTAATGGCAACTCTCCATACTTCTTGATAAATGAAGTTAGGCAAAGCCTCCATTAACCCATTCCCTAGAAGAATTCTCACCTAAATTGAATTCAGTACAGTACAGTATAAAAGTACAGTACAGGTAATTATCTGGAGGCAAAATGAATAAAACTAAAAATGAATAAAACTAAAAATATGTCACTGAACTAAGATTACCATTAGTATGCTGCATTTTCCTTACTTGAGTACAAATGTGTGGTGCTTAAAAAAAAAAAAAAAAAAAAAACATAAGTGTGTACAATATTAAAATTTTCTAGAGTTGAATAAAATAATTCAATGCTAGTGTAAAATACTCATGTTATCATACGACCAAATCTAAACCCTAGTTAAAAAAATAAAAAATAAAAATAAATAAAAGTCTCCAACACTGGAGATAAAAAGAAATGAAAAAAGTTGGTATGGATATACTCAAACAGTGAAAAAAGGAAGTATTACAGTACACTGCTGTCTTAACCTTTCAAGAAAAAAGGTTGCGATCTGCATTTTAAGTTTTTGAAGATCAACAATTTCAACAGCAGGCCTATTATTGATGAATTAAAAGGGAGCAATTTTTCTACATCTGGCAAAATAAGAGCTAAAACAATTTAAAAAACAGCAAGAAGTTAAAAAATACTAATCATCAGACTACAAATATCTGTAACAGAACTAAGAGAAAGATTACTTACAGCTGTTTGTTGGGGGTGACCTAACTCTAGGGTCCCTGGAGCTGCCCATGGAAGGAGAGGTCATCCTGGGTGCTGACACAAACATGATATTCGATGCCACTCCCCACAGCAGCTGCCAAGGTGAGAGATTTTTACTTTATCACCTTACTAATCAATTTGTCTTCTTCATGTTATTCTTCCTATCTATTGATGTGATTTTATTCAGTTGAGGAGAGATTTCTAAAACTGGAAGGGTTTAATAAAGCCTTAATTAAGCCATGCAGTGTGATTGTTACTTCGCACACTGAATTAAATCATCCTGAGATACCAATAAAAATTAATAAATAGGTAAAAATGGCATTCTTAAACTGTGATGGTTAAGTACAGGCTTAAAGGCCTAAGTTAGAGAGTAGAACACTGTAGATAAGCACCTGATGCCATCTGCCTCTCTACCTTTACCTTCACTACCTCCAAACGATTTCACTCATCTCAGTGTGTTACTGAACTGTCCTCCAGCACAAAAAGTCTCACTTAGGTTAAGCAAAATGATCTTGAAATTATCAAAAACAATACAGAAAAGATGTTATCATGCTAAAAGCATTTGAAATTAATTGTAAATGCCTGAATATACAAAAGTGAGATACAGTAACTTTCATTCATTCATTGCCAGACGCCATGTATCCCAAACGGGGTGGCCAAGGGCTTAGAGTTAATTGTTTTACAGGGAGGGGCACTAATCCTCCACCAACCCCACTTGACACGTAGGGAGAACGTTATGCCAACAGCATCTGGTGTTCCCAGGCGGTCACCCATCCAAGTACTAACCAGATACAGTAACTAACTTGTTTTATTACTGCATGAAACTATCATGAATATGTACAGTTTTCCTCTCACCTGTCTTCCAAATATTATCTTTTACTTGAAATAGTATATAAATGATAGGTACAGAAGTTTACAAATCTCCCCCTAACAGATGCTGAGTGGAGTCATCATGGTGAGGATGAGTGGTATGACCCTGATGCCTGGTCCTACCCTGGCTATGAAAACTCTACCTACCCTGCCCCTGTCCCTGACCTTCATCGCCCACCTTGCACCCGTGATGCAGCTGCCTTCCCAGCCTCCTCCCAGTCCCTCTACACCCTCACCCTAAGCCCACCCACTGTCTTTGTCACCTCTCTCTCCATCGGCACCATGGTAAGGAGTTCTAGGGATGTGGAATACAGTGATCCCTTGGTTATCATGCACTTGGTCATGGCAGTTTTCATTATCACTGCTAGATGAAAATCCACTCCTGCTGCTACTGTGCATTTTTTGCCTAAAAAACTTTTATTGTGCACGTGAGCTGGTTTCTGCTGACAACGATGGTGCAAAATCTGTGGTTTCTGATGGCTTTGAGGGACTCAAAAATGAGGCCCTGCTCAAGAAGTTAATCCCAGGTGGTGGTGGAGACCAATTACTCTTCACCCCCTAGCCTCAGAACCCCTTATCTCAAGCCCATCTCAAGTCTACAGTATATACAGTATATGTGTTTCTTCCATATTGGGCTCTTTTCATAATTTTCTATTAACCTAACCATGCCTATGTGTGTTTCTGATACTCACTGTAACACTATGTATGTATTTGGTGGGTCTAAATTATTGTAAAAGGGAAAATTTGGATTTACTTGTGGGGTGCCTAGTACCAATTACAGTATGATAAATCCCATAAGTTCTGTGCTTTCGTTATCACATACAGTAATTTCATCATCAAAGACAGATCCGGTACCAATTATGTGCAATAACCAAAGGATCACTGTACTGTATAATAGACCAAAGTTTTTGTTTCATCCTGAACACTGCTTCTGCCTAGCATGGCTCCATGTGACTGGCACAGTTTCTTCAATGACTGACATGTAAAAGCTTTTTTGCCACAGCAAAGCAGTGTTCATCTAAGAAGGAAAACCACACAGGTAAACAGATACAGGGAAAGACATATTACAGTGTCAAGAAAAACCAGTAAGACATGTATTGGCAGAGAGATGGAGATGTGAATAAAAATAGCTGGGTAAAATGTCTATCTATCTTTCTATCTATTGCCAGACGCCATAATCCCGTAAGGGGTGGCCATTTGACTTTGAGTTAGTTGTTTTATGGGGAGGGGCACTAACCCTCCACCAACCCACTTGACATGTAGGGAGCACGTATGGTTTGGTTATATGGTTACCACCCAGCGTTGTAAATGGTTTCTTGGCTTACAGGAAACCATTTGGCTTGTCACTCTGTGTAAAGCCACCTGTAAAGGAAAGAAAAGCAATAAGAAGTGACAGGAAAGATGGGAGAAATAGGAAGAGAGGAGGGCAGGTACAGAAAAAGAATGATAAAGGCTAAGGAAGAAATAGGCAGCACTACATCAAGTGAGTGAAAATGTCCTCTGATGAAATTCTGACCAATGACTGTATTCTTAAAACTGAGATTGTGAAGGGGAATTGACAGTCATGATTTCTGAATATAGTACAGGGATAAAAACTACTGTACTTCACTTCTTTGCCTCACTGTTGTCTTAGTTCTGTAACGTGAATGCAGGCTAAACACATCTTGTGGTCAAATGTATTCCATAAGTGACTGCTGTAGTAAAATTCTGGAACCTGCCTGCAATTTGTGTTCTCAGTTTTAACCCATCAAATTCCCCACCCCTCCCCACTTTTTTAATTAGGTATTCTTACAGCCACCTAATGATTTTACAAAGCTTCAGGGAACTTCTGCAGGGATTATGGGAAACAATTTCTTCACTATGAGAGGTGTCCCTTAAGCTAAGTAAAATATAGTGCTGGTGGCAAGAAAAAAATTATAAAGCCTTCTCTATGACATCTGTCATGCTTTATTCTTGTTACTGTTAAATTATATAACTGAACTGGCAAATAATATGTCTGTTGGTTATTTTCACCTTTCCCCCACAGAACTACACCACCTCTGAATTTGCTGCTTACATGAGGACCAAGGAGGGGATGGCGATGTTCCATGGTGCATCATCTCCAACTGACGGTGTCCCCCTCTACATTGAGAGCCCTGGGGAGTGCAGAGACATGACAGGCTGTCTCTGTGGTACTGAGGAAGCTGAAGCTACTATTTGCAGAATCAAGTCCCCCAGGTGTGCTAAACTTCACTGCGAGAAGCCACTGGAAATGACGGGCTTCTGCTGTCCCCTGTGTGGTAAGAGATTACCGGTACTGTTTTTATAATTTATGTTCATTGCTTTTACACATTTACCATCTGCATTAATAGGTATATATTGTTGTCTGTTGAGTGTGGCTGCCTGTGTATCTTCCTGTTCATCTGTTTGTCCTCTATCTATCTATCTATCTATATCCAGATGCCATAATCCCGTAAGGACTGGCTATTTGTCTTTGAGTTAGCTGTTTTACAGGGAGGGGCACTAACCCTCTGCCAACCCACTTGTTGACATATAGGGAACACATATGGGTTGGTTATATGGTTTTCACCTAGCACTGTAAATGGTTTCCTTATAGGAGACCATTAGGCTTGTCATTCAATGTCAAGTCACCTGAAAAAGATGGAAGAGTAATTAAAAGTGACAGGAAAAATAGAAGAAATAGAAAGAAAGGAGGACAGACACTGAAAAAGAATGATAAAGGTGAAGGAAGAAATAGACAGCACTACATCAATTGGGTGTATGATGGCCACCATCAGCTACCACCATGTCTGTGCTCTAACTAATGAAAGTCAGATGGTCTTGGTCTATAAACCTCACTTTTTGTAGATTGGTTGCAAATGAACCTATCTTGATCAAATATGAATAAGTAAGTCATTGCTTTAAGGTTATGGTTACTGGAGTTACACAAATTTACTGCGAAGTTGGGGTTGTCTCTTTCTGTTGCCTCAAGGGATGTGTCTTTTGTCTGAATTTTGAATAATTATATTGAAAGTGTGCACAGCAGTGTTGACGTTTGTGATGGGTGTGCTGTTTAGTAAATGGTTTCCTGGTGGACAGGAAACCATTTGGCTTGTTGCTCAGTGTAGAGTCACCCATAGGCAGAAGGAAGGGGAAAGAATGAAGGAAAGAAGGACAGAAAAGGGAGTGTAAAGTCACCTGTGGGCAGAAGGAAGAGGAATGAATGAAGGAAAGAAAGATGAAAGCGAAAGAAGGAGGACAGGAAAGGTCAGACACCCAAAGTAGCACTATATTGAGCGAGCGAATGATGTGCGCCCCCACCTACCACTAATAATAATGATAATAATAATAATAATAATAATAATAATAATAATAATAATAATAATAATAATAATAATAATTATTATTATTATTAATGACTACTATAATACAAAACAGTGCTGGTGGGTGTCAATACCTTAGACAGATATGCTATTACAGTACAGTCCTGACATGTGACCCTGCCTGACTGCCATTGCAGGTGCTGAGGTGACCATCAGCCACAATAACACAATGCCCCTGGCCTCTGTGGCAGCACTTCTCACTTCACATCGCAGCTCCACAGTCATGCGGGGTATTGCAACCTACCTGGCAAAGATGAATGACCAGAATTATCACATTTACTTCACTGCCATGGATGAGGGTGGCAATTACAGAGCTGCATCAGAGGCTTTCAAGGTCAAATTCAACAAAGGTAAAGATGCACAGATCATTCCGGTTAACCAACACACCATTGTATTAACGTCATAAGCCACAGATGTAAACCAAGGAATATTTTCATTCCTGGGTCTGGATATATAACAAAAATGTAGTACTGTACTACAATTGCAAAGTTTTATTTTCTGTGATGGGAGTTAGATGGAGACATCATTATACCAACAAAGAGTTTAGCAACATATGAAGCTGGAATAGGATAGGTCTGAATGACGTTTGGTTAGGTCAGTTAAGTGAATATAAAATGAGAGAGAACTGAGGGGCTATACCTGAAGGTCAGGGCCCTCTTTTTCTAGCATAAGTTGGAAAACGAAACTGTTGCATCTTGCTTGTAATAACTTTCCCCCAACTCCTCTGCCAGATGAATCTTGACCAAACATTCCAAACGGTAAAGTCAGGAATATGAGTTTGCCAAATAACCCTCCACTTCTGATTCCCACTGTCGTCTGGTGATTAACCTTCTGAGATACAAGAAGTTTTCAATTCTGTCCAAATATAACTCTCTCTGATATGATGCATCCAAATGGAAAGTAATGTACTTGCCTGACTGTGAAGCACAGGACAGTACATGAATTATATTAGAACTTACAACCACGACAACCAACAGATATTCAGAAAAAAGAATCTATTGCCCCTACCAGAACTGAACCAGGGAGGACAACACTCAGCACTTGTGGCTACCTCCAGCACCCTCACTGCCCTACAGTCCCAGGGGGTGGCACCACGTCATCTTGCTGCAACATTCATCACACTCATCATTTGTCTTGCCATTGGTGCTGCCATCTTCTACCTGAGGAACAGAAAGTAAGTCCAGTGTCATTCAACTAACTGCTGGAATAATTATGCAAAAAGATTAATGTAAGTTTTAAATAATGCACAGCACTGAAAGAGAAGGATGTCTAAATTTGCCATGCTGGTGGTGGTGCCATCTTCTGTTTGAGAAAAGTAAGTTATTTCAATCAACTCAGATAACACAGCCATCCAGTCATCTGTCATCCAATTTTTTTTTTTTCCTCCCCCCATTAGGAGTGCTGTCTGGACATTGCTACTCCTCACCCTGCCCTAGGTTGGGAAAGGAGGTCTGGATGATGATGATGATGAAAAGTGTTGGTGCCTGTGGCTAGGCTAATCAGTTCTGACATTTGAGGCAAGGATGGCCAGTCTCACTCACCCTTGAGTGGCACTGAGTAAGCAATAAACCCCAACCACCTATCATATGTAAATCTTTATGGGGCCCATCTGGCTGGAGTGCCTTAACTCAACAGACCACAAAATGTTATTTGGTTACCAGGTTACCAGCCAACATAGTATATGGTTTCCTGGATTACAAGAAACCATTTGGCTTGTCACTCAATGCAGAGTCTCCTAAAGTTTGCTTTGCACTGAGTAAGTGGAGAGTGACCACATCCACCTACCAAAATTTGAGCTAACTGTACATAAAAAGGAGGCTCATATACCACACACTATTAAATAAATCTTTTAAAAGTAAGTCATGATTCATTCATCTCTAAAACACACCTTTCTAACTGATGTCATTCAGTGACAGCAAAAGATTTTACTACCTTGATGTCCACCGTAAGATTCGAGTAGCAAAGTTCCACCAGTATATTTTGCAGTGACCTCAACTGTGTTGCTTTTTCCCAGGTACAGTACTTCATAACACTCTACAGACCTCAGGTCATGTGTTCCCCTTGGTCAAAGCAAACACTAATATCTTGTATTACCAATAATTTACGGAGCTTTGATTAGTTACTGGGCTGAATCTCAATCTACTTCCACTTATTGTTCCAAATGATTACTACTGACCAAGTTTAAGAGAATGAATCCTAAAAATAATCAAACTTTACTTACTGCATTGCAACTGATACTGCCATCTACAGTACCTGAGGAGAGAGTAGACTGAACACAAGGTTCTGAGCAGGAAAAGTCTCACTTATACCACCCAGGAATTTAATTAAATTTGCTGGGTAACAGGCAAAGTGGTAAAAACTCTCATTTGTCACCTAGTACAACTGACTTCAATTCCTCAGTGTGGAAATAAGAATGCAGAAGTAATGGCTATTCCCAAATCATTCATCCAGGCTTTCCAGCATACAGTATTTAATTTGAATATTTCACTCCATTCTCTCCACTGTATTCATTTGCAACTGCTGTCATCCCATTCTTTCACTTCTTTTCATACTCTTCTTCTCATCTTACTTTTCAGGTACACACTCTTGTATCAGTGGTAAACTATAAAGCCTTTCGGTCCAGGTTTTTATTTTCTCCTCACCCTATGTTTTTTTTTTTTTTTCTAAACACATCAACAACATTTAATCCCTTCCCTACCTTGAGTTTTTCACTGTTGCACATACTTCTCTACAAATCTCTTTGCACCCTCACTCTTCTTTCCACTGGTCTAGCTGTCCATTAAGTCTAATATCACAGCAATCCTCTCACATAAATGTTATTTCTCTTTCTTCTGTACCCCATACTTTCTTGCAAACATCAACTCTGCAAAATGCAGTATGTACTGTATTTCCACAAATGTCTCCACCACAAGATAACCTGCCCATCTCCATTCACTGTTTGTCCAGGAAAGGACTTAAACAAGTGTACTACAGGTCAACTGCCAACATACTGTATGCTTATCACAATGCCATTACCATGAGTAATTCAAGGACTATTCAGAGACATCTATTTCCCTTTGAAGTAAACATGATACTGTATATTAACCCGTTTCAGAGTGCGGCCTGACTTGTCCTTCATGTTCCGGCGACTTGAGAGCAACAGTCGTAGAGTATCGGTGGTGAGTGACGTCATTGGGGGTCGCCGCCCTTCTACTGCATCTGGAGTGTTTTCTTACAGTAGAGAAGGTGGCCTCAGATTTCTTAATCCAATATTCAACCAATCAACGGCTGTGAGTAGAAGCATTACCTTATTTGATGTTGTCTATCTATCTATCTATTGCCTGACGCTTCAATCCCATAAGTGGTGGTCACAAACAAATCACTTCCATGTCGCCCTGTCCAACTCAATTTCATTGCCCTGCTCCCAGTTCATACCCTCCTCTCTCATATACCTCTCCACTCCATCCCTCCATCTCATCCTCGGCCTCCCTGTCCCTATCCCCCCCATGACCTCACTCACACACATTCTCCTCGTTAGTCTTTCGCTCTCCATCCTCTCCACATGGTCAAACCACCTCAGATTACTTCTCCTAACGCTTTCCATCACATCTACATCCACACCACAATGCTCTTCCGCTTCCTCGTTTGTCAGCCTGTCTCTCCACGTAACTCCACATGCTCTTCTCAAATAACTCATTTCCACTGCTCTCACTCTTGACTTGTGTCCTTCAAACAAGGTCCAAGTTTCACATGTTAGGGGTGGTATCACAATACTATCATGCAGTGACTTTTTACTTCCATGCTCACTTCCCTCTTCCTCATCACTGCTTTCAAAGAACCAGCAACCTTTCTTCCCTGTTGTACCCTTTCAAGCACTTCATCCTCTAAACTTTCACCCTTACTCATCACACTACCCAAGTACAGTATTTAAATGCACTCACATTTTCCATTTCCTCCTCAGCCAGCCTCACTGTACATTCAGTGGCTTCACTTCTCTCAAAGACCAACTTTACTCTTCCATACACTCATCTTTAGATTCTGTTTCCTACACACTCCCCTAAACTGATTCACCATGCCTTGCAGCTCCCTCTCATCTTCACTTAACAATATGTATCATCTGCAAACAACTGTACAGGGAGTTTCCAAAAACTGCCCTCTCTCATTAGGGTCACTTCACCATCCACTGCCCTACCTTTTACCTCTTTTATAACCCCATCCATATACAGACTGAACAACTACAAGGACATGACACATCCCTGTTTCAATCCAACATTCAAACAGAAAAATTCAAACAGTTCACTAGCCACACACAATGCAGCCTTAGCACCCTCATACATACTCTTCACGGCATTCAACAACTTCCGGTTTACTCCATATATTCTTAATACTTTCCACATTCCTTGTCTATCCACCCTGTCATATGTTTTCTCCAAATCCATGAAAGCTGCATACAACTTCTTTTCCATTTCTAGAAACTTTTCCACTAAAGACCTAAGAATGAATATCTGATCTACACAACCTCTTCCCATCCTAAAACCTCCCTGTTCTTCTCCAACTAATTCCTCTGTTATTTCTCTAACTCTTTCAGTACAGTAAGTATCCTACCATATACTTTTCCTATTACACTTAGAAGACAAATGCCACCATGATTACCACACTCTTCTTTTTCCCCTTTTCCTTCATACAGGGGAAAAAGTATACCTGACTTCCAATCCTCTGGGACTTTACCTTCCTCCCATGCCAATCTGCACGTCTTCCATATCCATTCTACTATACCCAATTTGATTGACCTGTGCAGCTGAGATGTATGGGGCGAGTTGCATGTTTGATTCGCCGCTGCTGATAGTCCGCCAATGATGTAAATCAACAGACCTTCTTATTTTAACACATAAATATACAGGTATTTATACTTTTTAATTCCCTGCAGTATAAGCAGCACTTTAAATATGGAATAATTTCCGAAGCTAAAAAGCTCAAACTCTGCTTAAACAGTGTACTGTTATTAAAGAAAATTAAAGCTGATTACAAAGTTTTATAAAATGATGAGTGACATTTGAAGTAAATTATCCACCCATGGTGTATGCCCACGTCTGCATGTTGCACTTTAATATCCATCCACAGTGTACACCTACGTCTGCATGTTGCACTACAGAACATGCCTGCATTTACTTAAATGACATTATTGGCAGCCAATCAGCAGCCGTGAATCAAACACACCCTACTTTCCCCAAACCTCTCAGGTACACAGGTCAATCAAATAGACTATACTATCTCTCCCTCAAGCTTCAGCGTTTCACCACACACTCCAGCTATTCCTGGAGCTTTCCCCATTTTGACATTCTTCATTACTTCACTACTTCCATCCTACTGAATTCTTCCTCTCATCTCACCTCCCTCCATCTCCCATGGCACTTATACTCACATTGCTTTCATTCTCCATGTTCAGCAATTCCTTAAAGTGTTCTCTCCATCTGTTCATTTTTTCTCCTTTCTCCACAGGCAATCTACCATTATTATCTTTCACTCCCTGACTTACTTTTTTATCACCCTGTTTAACTCTCTTCACCTATTTCCACAACATTTTCTTACATTCCTTCCACTTTACACTCAAATTCCTTCCAAATTCCCCATCCACTCTCTTCTTACTAATCTTTTCTCTCTCTCTTCCTCCTTACATATAACTCTCTCTTCCATCTCTCAGCTTCTTCCATGCCCATTTCTCATCCACTCACTATATGCTTTCTTTTTTTGCACCAAAGCATGTCGAACCTCTTCACTCCACCATGCTGTTCCTTGCACCCCCTTTCATCTTCTCTTCTCCCCACACACCACCTCACATGCTGCACAGATTTCTTCCATGAATATCTTGCACACACCTTCTACGTCCCCCACCTGCTCCAAATCATATTTACCCAATCGCTCCTCCATTTCTCTCTTATACTGTATTCTGATACTGTATATACCAAACTGTTATCATTTAGGGTTGAAACATTTCTTCAGTCTTCCTGCAGAATCATTTCCTAAAATCTAAGTAGGATATTTATTCAAGACTTTGAAATCATTGAAACTCCTGCACGGGGACAGACTAGCCAGTTCATTCCGTGTGGCTTAGCATTATCTTATTTGATATTGTACTGTATATACACATACAATATATATACCAAACTGTAAGGTTGAAACATTTCTTCAGTGTTCCTGCAGAATCATTTCCTAAAATCAAAGTAGGATATCTATTTACGACTTTGAGATCATCACAGTTCCTGCATGGGGACAGAGTAGCCAGTCCATTCCCTGTGGCTTAGTAGTCTTCTTACACACTACAGATGGCACCACACATCTTCACATCATCACCTTTGTGACAGTACAGTGATCCCCTAGTTACTGCATACTTGATTACAGAGGTTTTTGTTATCACTGCAAGATGAACACTTGCACTCCTGCTATCATCCCGCATTTTTTGGCTAAAAACATTGTTACTGTGCACCTGAAGTAGTTTCTGCCAAAAACGATGGTGCAGTATCTGTGATTTTTTATGGCTTTGATGAATTCTGAGATGAGGCCCTACTTAAGGAGTTAATCCACTGTCTCTCCACCCCATAGCCTCAGAACCTCTTACCTTAAGCCCATCTCAGGTCTCTGTATTATGTGTTTCTTCCTTATTGTGTCCTTTTCATCACTTTCTATTAACCTACCCATGCCTCTGAGTGTTTCTGATACCATAACACTTTGCATGTGTTTAGTGGGTATAAACTGATGTGAATGCAAATATTTTGGTTTATGAATGGAGTGTCCAGTACCAGTTATGAAAAATTCCAGAGATTCTGTGTTTTCGTTATCGCACAATTTTGTTAGCATGCACTAAGCTCTGTACCAATTACACATGCCTGATAACCAAGGGATCACTGCACATTACTGCACTGAAACAATCTATGGCTGTCTCATCCAGGACAGAAGTGGCAATATTGCTGGGGGTATTATTACAAGTCACTGAGTCAGATAACATGTTCTAGGACAATTGTACTCATCATGCTGTACTCAGTTCCAGCTTGGGATCTAGCCTGGGATCTTTCAATCAGTAGGTCATCCTCCACAAACTGTTCACTATCAGTAGCAGTGCATAATTTATACTACTGTATTTATGGTTACTGAGGAGGAGGAGGAGGAGGAGGAGGAGGAGGAGTAGTAGTAATAGTAATAGTAGTAGTAGTAGAGCAACCTAAGCCTGTCTGACCCAGCAAACCCATCAACCACAGGCGAGCAATTGCTCTTGCAGGGCTGTCCCACACAGTAAGCCAACATTCTCTTGTGGCTGACAGATTCTCGTTACAGTGAGGCATGGGGAAGAGTGTAAAGGTGTGGCTCCTGGATGGATACCACAATCGCATCTCTCGACCCAGTTAACAAAGGCACCACATTGGGCTCCACACCACATGTTGTTAGGTTATATGGTTGCTATCCAGCATTGTGAATGGTTTCCTGGGTTACAGGAACAGCTAGGCTTGTCACTCAGTGCAGAATCATCTAAGATGTAAGTAGCACGAGTGGATGATGGTCACCAGCGTCTACCACCTAGCTACTGATGTGTACACGTGTACAGTATACAAAGGTACCGGTACTGCAGTAGTAGCGATACATAAACAATACATGGGGGCTTGCATAGTTATGTCCAGAGGAGCCAAGGAATATTACAATAAAAACAATACCAGCAACATTCACAGGGATTGGCATGCAATTCTGATCTTTAAAAAAAAAAAGAAAAAAGAAAAAAAAAAGCCACATTCAGCCACCATATTCATAAGCTGCATGGCATCAGTAAAGTGAGATGTTATCAATAATTTCAAAGTCTGAAAACCTGCAATCAATGGAACTTCCAGACAAAATATACAGTATAATATTTACATCAAACACTAATTTATCAGAATATACTGTAGTACATAAATTATTATACTACACCAACCATACTAAGCAAATTTCTTGTCAGTCTGGTTCTAGACAGGGTTTGGGAGAGAATATGTTGCCACTATCAGTAACTTCGAAGGCAGAAGTGGACAGTAAAGATGCTACTTTCAGTGTGTGGTACATAAGAACACCTAACATCCACTTCATATAGTGCTACCCTTCAGGTGGCTCTACAGCAAATGACAAGCCTGCAACACTGGAAACCATTTGTCATTCTTGCTTTTAATGTATAGACTAAGTAGCTTAGTGCCCAGCCTCTTTGCTCCTAATGGAACAATATGTAAGGATGAAACAATAGACAGACAACAGAGGGTAGATTGAGTCTTTTGACTCTGCACCCTTTGATCTCATAACCACTTTGACGCTAGATCCAACAGAGAAAGATACTTCAGTGTACAGTATGGGAAATAAGTATCACCCCAAAATATGGTTAATACAGTAAATCAAGGAAAAGATGTATCATCTTCAAGCAAAACTGGGTCTTTGTTTTCTTGAGATGCAGTATCTCATGGCTCCAAGGATAATTACAGTAAATATGCAATTCCTGCTATTACCTGTGACCCTCCTGTGAACAACTATCAGCTCTTCTGGTAAACTGAATTGCTCTCCTGGCTTACGAATTCAGATTAATGAACCAAACCTGTATTTCTACATCTCATTTGGAAATACCATTGATGATGAAACTATAACAGCAATAGCAACAAACCGTATTAAAAAACTAAGTCCTATATATACAAGACAAACTTCATTACAGTCTCTGGCAGGTGTAGGTCTGTCTTCTGTAAGCAATGAGAATGTTCCAGCCCCTGTCAGCAGCCAGGCAGAAGGGCAACATGAGAATCCAGTGTATACAGCCTACCAGAGCATGTCTCCTGAAGAGCAGCAAGTAAGTAACATTAGCACAATAGTGGTTATATCTGCATGGTCAAATTTTCATTTAATTACAGTGTAATGTTGTACTATTACTGTACACTGCTTTCTCTTATTCCTTTGAGTACAAGATACCTCTAAGTAAGGATCTATCTAGTGGTGGGCAGAATTAGTTGTCAGCAATAGGTTTTTCATCTCTAAGCATGAGATGTCATCTACAATGTCCGCAAAAAGTATAAAGCACTCGCCATAGAAATTAATGGGAAAAAGCACTCTCATCACGGCCCCTACGCCTTGCTATTTCTTTTGTTGACACGTTTTTGGCCTTCCAGGCCAAAATCCGAGCCTTTTCTTTGGCACTGAGATTGATAGGAGCCATCTGGTTGTATTGGTGCAAAACTGCAGAACCAACACACAAGCAAGCGAAAACAGAGAGTCCCAGTATGGAAGCAAGCAGCACTAATGCACCCTCAAAGGCAGCTTAAAGACCTCTGAGGCAGGAACTGAAGGTCATCTTGTTTTCCTGGTGTGTCTCTGCACTGTTAGACATACGATGGATTGGCAGTGAGACTAGGCCGCAACCCGCAAAAACTTCAGAGTGCTTTTTCCCCTTTATTTCTATGGCGGGCGTTTTATATATTTTGTGGACACTGTAAACTGAATAAAATCATATGGTGAAAGGATGAATTTGATACAAGATTATGTCAAACTTAATGAATTTAATGAGCAATCAAACTTATGCTGAAGTAAGCCAGCATAACTGTCAGCTTGCATAACTTTCTGAACAGCTAAAACAACCAATGATTTTCCTGCATGAACTAATTAGGAGTAAATAAGTTCTGTGACCATTTTAAGCTAATTCAGGTAATCACATTGCATTAGGCACCAGTGATACCCTTTGATAATGGGGGGACATGTAAATTATGCTGAATTTGCATTAGTCGAGGAACTTCTGCATTTTCACTGGCTACTGGTTACAGTGAATAAAGATCTCTTGTATGCACTGATCTAACCTGTTGCTCAACAGAGGGGCCACCAAGGCACAATGGTGGTATAAGAACTTGGTACAACATTAAGGAAATGAAAAAGGGGCAGAATTAGGGAGTATAAGGAAAAGGAAAGTGGACAGTCATAGTGAAAAGTATAAGAAAATGGAAAGTGGGCAGTAGTAGGGATGAGTATTTTGCACCTAAATGCATAGCTAGAAGAGAGGACCTTAGGACTAAGATGCTGCTGATGGCACTGGAATGAAATATTTAGAGTAACTAAGAAGGGCATCGGAGTAAATAGGGATAGTGCTCGTGCATAATTCACCAAGTTGGTCAGGATCACGTGAAGGTCGTCGTGACCGTCAGTTTTTTACCCTCCTGGAAGAGAGATGGGAACTCATATTGTTCAATCTAAGGGTAAGGCTGTGACCTTTCACACACACACACACACACGTCCCCTTGCTGATCGGGGACAGTAAGCACCCGCTTCGTCAATGAAGCTTTTCACGTCCTGAGCAGGTATGAACTCCCCCTCTGCCAGATGGCAGGCGAGGGCATTATCACCGAGCCAGCAGTGTGTGTGTGTGTGTGTGTGTGTGTGTGTGTGTGTGTGTGTGTGTGTGTGTGTGTGTGTGTGTGTGTGTGTGCGTGCGTGCGTGCGTGCGTGTGTGTGTGTGTGTGCGTGTGTGTGTAATTCACCAGGTCGGTCAGGATCACTTGATGGTCGTGATCGTCAGCTTTTTACCCTCCCGGAAGGGAGCTGAGAGCTCATATAGTCCGATCTAAGGGCAAGGCTGTGACCTTCACACAAGCACACACCCGTCCCCTTGCTCAAGGGGAACAGTAACCACCCACTTCGTCAGTGAAACTTTTCGCAACCTGAGCGAGGCGCGAACTCCCATCCACCAGTTGGCAAGCGAGAACGTTACCTTTGCACCAGCGAGCGGTGTGTGTGTGTGTGTGCACATGCATTAACACACGTGTATGCATGTGCACACATGCACATGTGTGCATATGCATATGCACAGTGTGTGTGTATGTGTGTATATATGATGATGATGATGAGGGCAAGGTAGCAATTAGTAGTGAGGATGTCAAAGCTGCATGAATCTATATGATAATGATCCTATTTCTGTATGTATGTATGTTTGTTTGGTACCTTAACAGAAAAATCAGTGCAATGTAATGCAATTTTTGTTAGAGCAAGATATCATTAAAATGCTCTAACTTGAAGAGTAAAACTATTTACAGTCTAATCGAGCCACTGGCTCCTGAGTTATGACTAATTTCTGACCTTTTGCTTCAAATTTAGCACTCTACTGTAATTGCTTTTAGTGGAGGGGATGGATTCGTCTTTGGTCCAGCACTGACATTATCAACAATGCAGAAGATAGAAGAGTGACGTGTTTGTTGTATTCTCACTCTCTTGTCTCCTTTCCCCCCTCCTTATACTCCTAAAATTGTATACTATAGTGCGAGTGAATAATTTAATATAATGGCAAACACTACTATCCTGCCTCTCTCTCTCTCTCGCTCTTTTTTTCAATGGGTGTTCCAGCAGGAAAAAATTAGGGAAGATTCCTTGCTCTGTCTGGCTCACGGCATGAGTAATTCAAATTTCTATTACCTTTTGACTGAAAACAGGAATTGACATCAAGCGGAGGCCTCCAAAGGTGGCCTTTAAGCATGTAGAGCATAGAAGTTATTCCTTTAAAAATTTCCAGTGTTTAACTTGGAACACCATGAACCCCTGAACACTAAGGCTAACTTTCTTGAAATTAAAAAGTTACTTAGCTCCATTCATGTCCACAGGCATCAGAGGAGGCACAAAAGGCTCGAGAGAGGATTCTTGAGGCTGCAGGACAAATAGTGGCTTCCATAGAAAATTCACAAGTTCATTTCAAGGGAAGAAAGTTATCAAGTCCCTCTGGAAATGACCTAGGGGCAATAGCTGAGGAGAAGGAATCTAAACAGGATGAGAATAGTTTCCAAGACATATTAGAGGACAAAGGTACAAATGCAAGCAACATGAATTCTACAGCAGATCTCACCTCTGACCAAGACACTGAAAACATAACAAATGACCCATCACAAGAGGCTCCTACAAAAGCTGAGAATGAAAGTAATACTGACACAACCATCATTATCCCTGATATCATGGATTCTAAGGCAACTGAAGATGTAGGAAAGGAGGAAGATGATTCTAAGAGTTCAACCAGCATGGAAGTGTCACCACAGCAAAAGAAGAAAGCAGAAGCAAGTATCTCGGTTCTAAACCTTACTGATCCTTCTGACAGGAAGGATTCTGCCTCTACTAGCTCTTCTGATGATGATGATGCTTCTGATGCTCTGACAAGCCTCGAGGGGTTTTCTCCTCTTGTCGGCCTGAAGTTTAAAAAATAATAGAATTGCCTTGCTACCAGGGAATGGGATCTTTGCACACTGTAAAGTTCTAATTTCTAGACCATCAGGTGCAGGTACCCCCTCCCCCCAAGAAATGGCAGTCCTATACTCTGAATGTTTCAGCAAAGTCCGACCTAATCTGGACAACATTTACTTAAGTTACTTGTTGCTGATATTGTATTATACATGTACTGGAACTGAAAAATATAATAACATATTACTACACATAAAAAATACTATACTGTATTCTGTCCCATGAGCATTTGTAAAGTTTATCCATAAACAAAAATTAAGCAAAATTATGTGGAGACAGATGTTACCAGTAAGGTTAAGCAAAGATTGTGAGAGGCCTGAATAATATGCAAAAGATTGTATATTTAATTTCACCAGATGCTCAGCTGATAGATTTCATACTTCTGTGTCTTCTCTTTCCTCTTTCAGAATACTACATCTCCTTTCCTCTTTTCTGTGAAGCAGGGTTATTATCATTGTTATTAATGGCACCTGCCAGTTTAGTGGGCAATTATGGCACTTCAATCAGATTGAGCCCATGAAGGTTTATATCCAAGGGATGGTTGGGGTTTATTGCTCATGTAATGCCACTCAGGGATGAGTGAGGCTGGTCACTCTCATCTTAAATGTCAGGACCAACTAGCCTAACCCCGGGCTCCTACACTCCTCATGGGGCAATGTAGGCTTGGATGATGGGTGGATGGATTATTATTATTATCATTATGGTAAGTGGTAGGTGGAGGCACTCACCATCCACTCACTCGATGTAGTGCTGCTCTCAGGTGACTGCCGTTTCCTCTCTTCCCTCCTCTTCTGTCTTTCTTTCCTTCTATCTTTCCCCTTCCTTCTGTCTATGGGTATCTCTACACTGACTGACAAGTCAAAAGGTTTCCCATACACCAGGAAACCATTTACTACGCTGGGTGGTAACCATGTAAACTATGAAGCCTGGTGGTTCAATGCGTAAGTAAGGCGCTCCAACCAGACTGAGCCTGTGCAGGCTTATATCCAGGAGGTAGTTGGGGTTTATTTCTCACATAATGCCACGAAGGCATATGTGAGGCTGGTCACTCTCATCTTAAACGTCAGGACCAACTTGCCTAGCCCCGGGCTCCTACGCTCCTCATGGGGCAACACAGGATTAGATATGTATTATATATATGTATGTATGATGATACCAACAAAATTAGAACTGAAATGCTAAAGTCTATCAATTTCATCCTGGCCACCTTGATGCAAAGTGTAAATACTGCAGTGTGGAAGGAGCAAAAAAATCTTTGAAGGTGTGAGTTCTCAAGATATCCTAGATGATACACAAAGACATAAAAGCTACTCACAGCATGACCTTCCCCTTAAGGGCTTTGGATTACAATTACATCCATCCATCCATCATCCAATCCTACACTGCCCCATAAGGAGCGTAGGAGCCCGGGCCTAGGCAGCTGGTCCCGACATTTAAGATGAGAGTGACCAGCCTCACTCATCCCTGAGTGGCATTACATGAGCAATCAACCTCAATCACCTCTTGGATATAAACCTTCACCGGCTCAATCCGATTGGAGCACAATAATTACCCACTAAACCACCAGGTGCCAAAATTTGGTTATATGGTTACCACCCAGCATAGTAAATGGTTTCCTGTTGTACAGGAAACCATTTGGCTTGTCACTCAGTGTAGAGTCACCCACAGGCAGAAGGAAGAGGAAAGAATGAAGGAAAGACAGAAGAGGGAGTGTAAAGTCACCTGTCAGCAGAAGGACAAGGAAAGAATGAAGGAAAGAAAGACAGAAGAGGATGGAAGGAAAGAAGGATGGAGGAGAGGAAAGGGCAGACACCAGACAGCAGCACTACATCGAGTGAGTGAATGGTGAGCGCCCCCACCTACCACAAATTACAATTACAGTGTTAACTTAATTGGGGACTATTTTATTCAATGTAGATAATTTTCCTTACACTACACACATCCTTGATTTGGCACACCATCTTCATTTAATGAATGGCTGTATGGCTCTATTCACAGGGTACTCCATAAACAGATTCTACTTTCATGCTTTTCTGGATATTATCAAAGCCTGTGAAATACTACAAAAATGTTATGTGACTGCTATTTTTAACAGTTTCTACCAGCTACCATCAAAACTGCCCTTCTGATACTTAACTGTACCATATGAGTGTACTGAGCCTTGGAAAGGTGAAGAAATACAGTACTGTACACTATAAACTCCTGCAAACTACTGGTGTTTAAATGTTAACAGTATTTACTTAATATGGTTACAATGCAACTTCTATGTACAGTATATAATGGGATGGAAATATGAAAATGTAGTGAGAGAGTAAAATTTTATTCTTACCTTACTTTAAGGAATGCCTTAATTTTTAATAAAATTTCACTACTATACAAAATTACCAGTTAATTTTAAAGTGAGTGTTATTACTACTTTCCTAGAACTTTTAAAAGTCTAACTACAGTCTCTTTCAAAATATCACACTCCTTAATGACCTCATTATCAGCATCTTCAGCCTGATCACGTGACCGCTGAAGTTCCTGCTGTTTATTAAGGTGTAAACTGAGGGGCTCATTTCGCCACTGTTGCACACTATCCTTGGCTTTCTCTCCCAGCACTAGCACCTCTTCATCATCACTCAGATGCTCCTGCAGCTGCTGATGTAACATATCCCAGTTGATGATGTTATATACCTGAAAAAATAAATAAATAAATAAATAAATAAGTAAACAGAATGATTATGACTGTTACATCAGGTAATGACAGTTATAGAGAGTTCTGGTGTTTACAAATAAGGAGAGAGTGAACATCAATGAAATGCTACTTGGTTTTATATCCAGATTAGAATTATTCAGACCAAAGGCCTAAATTCAAGAATCCTAGAGTACACTGTTAGGTAGATACTTTTGATGGGAGGAGTGGAAAGCTTAACAAATAACCTACAAAACACTTTCTCATTCAAACAAAAGTATCATCCAGCATTTAGAGAGCCAACAGAAACTTTCTTTTATATATTGTATATAATAAGGAGCATGACCACAAGATTATATCCCTTATTAAAAAAAAAAAAAAAAAGGGGAGACTAATAATTATACAGAAACACAAATAATAATGCAACTGCAATACAGTGGCATTAATGGGGAGAAAAGTGCAGTAAGAATATGCATATACATTTCTGTAATTCATTAAAAAAAAAAAAAAAAAATCCATAGCTACTGTAGCAGAGTAAGGACTACTGTGAAGCAGCATCTTTATTATTAAAATATTCATCAGTAAATATACAATAAACCATCCATCCATCCATCATCCAATCCTACATTGCCCCATGAGGAGCATAGGAGCCCAGGGCCAGGCAGTTCGTCTCGACATTTAAGATGAGAGTGAACATTTAAGATGAATTTGAAAACAAACTGCAAAATATGAATGCATCAAGTACCTTTCAGATTTTAAGCTAACGACTTCTTTCCTTCATTCTTTCCTCTTCCTTCTGTCTACGAGTGACTCTACACTGAGTGACAAGCCAAATGGTTTCCTGTACACCAGGAAACCATTTACTATGCCGGGTGGTAACCACATAACCAAATAATGGCGCCCGGAGGTTTAGTGGGTAATTAAGGCACTCCAACTGGATTAAGCCTGTGTAGGTTTATATCCAAGGGATGGTTGGGGATTATTGCTCACATAATGCCACTCAGGGATGCATGAGGCTGGTCACTCTCATCTTAAATGTCAGGACCAACTTGCCTAGCCCTGGGCTCCTACATTCCTCATGGGGCAACACAGGATTAGACGATGATGATGATGATAACTTGCTGGGAAATGCTGCATTTACTACCTGAGGGAGGCCTCTGACTATAGATATTCCAGTATTAATCGATGGATAAGCTATTTCCTGGGCAGTCAGTATGAAATCTTGGCCACAAAAATTACTGCTGTAATTGTCAATCCTAATAAATAAATGGATAGGCTTACCTGTTGCTTTACCACTTTTGGTGTTAGTGCAATAAGGCGCAACTTGAGTCTGTCCATGGCTAACAATGCCATCACATCAACATACTGAACTACCTCTGCTAAAGTATAAATGAGCTTGCTGCATGCTGCCACTGGGGCACCAGCTAATATGCTTGGTGTTAAGACTTTCAGACAGTTTAAATACTCATGAACAAACAAGGGTGGCAACATCTTTGACCGTGGTTTTTCAGAAGCACCTCTACTCTCTTCTGTGGCATCCATTACTTCAACACCAAATGTGGATGTATTTCTCTCAACTGGGGCTTTGTGAGTACTGTCTTCAAGACTTTCTTTCCTAGATTTCTTGAAGGATTTTGAGTAAGTGTCACTACTCCTCCTTTTCCTCTTTCCACCTATGTTTTCCTCTTCTTCTTCTGGCTGGACTGCTTCATCTTCTGGGGAAGCCATACTGGTCTTTCTGGTGATAGTGTCCATAAGTGTAGCCCAGAGAGTGGCCAGGACCTGCACCACACTAGCCATTAGCAAAGGGTGTCCTAGCCTGGTGGTGGGGCTTGGCTGGAGGGCAGGAGCAGTGTTATCTGGGAGGGCTACTAGAGGCAGCACTGTCAGCAGGTTGTAGTTGCGAACCAGCTCCACTGCACCAAGATGTATGCGCACCATTGCTTCTAACACTTCTAGTACTTGAACCTGTAAATAAATACATAAACTGGAATCAGTCAATGACATATAATTACAATATATACATTATGAAAGAAAACAACAATGCAAATAAAGAACTTCTGTCAATATTATGCAGTTACACACACACATCTGTTTTCCAGTCCTTCACTGAAGTCAGTGCATTCAACAATTTAATGCATGTGATACACCCATCAAAAGTGATAACAACCCAATACTTAATGAATTAATAACTCTAGCAACTGAAGTAGGTTAGTAAAGTCACATAATAAAATAAAATATCGATTACATACTCTATACCCGCAAGCATCTTGGTAATACAATACATGCACAAACACACACCATAATAGAATGCATTAGCCACTTTTGAATAAATAAATAAATGACCATTCATGAACCCATTGGAGAAGTATTTAATCTGAAAGTAGGAAGTCACAAAAGTACGGTGCACAATATGCGTGAAGCAGTTGAGGCCACAGAATGAAGGTCACTGAAATATTAGTGTCCGATCTACCACATGTTGGTAACCCAGATGTCAGGAGGTGTCATACATCATCAACTAGCAATATCCTCTTGCAAACAAAAATAAAATGTTATGTTTAAATAAAAAACAGACATTATTCCTATACAATGACATGTTGGTAAACATTAGTAGTTGATCAAATGTTTCTGGCAGGCATCAAGCCCCTGTGCACCGATACTTTTGTGACCCATAGCACACCTCATTCTATAGATATAAATTTATAATAATAATAATAATCATCATCATCATCATTATCATCATCTGGACCTCCTTTCCCACGCTAGGGCAGGGTGAGGAGTAGCAATGTCCAGACAGCCCAGATTTGCCCAATCCAATGGGCCATGCTTCCATTCACTGATCATTCAAGCCCCCAGAATCCTGGCTCTATCAGATACACCAAAAACATTCACCATGTTCTGCAGTTTCATATAATCGAATGCAATAGAGTCAATCCAGACGCTGCCATGTTAAAAAAGGGTGCCAAAATCCCTGATCATGCACTTCTCCTCACAATATTCATCCAGCCAGCTTGATCACCTGTCAGTTCCCTAGCCTCACCGACTTCCAAACCCCTAATCCTCACACATCCATCCACCATATCTCTCCACCTTCTCCTTGGCCTACCTCGTCTCCTCCCTCCTTGAAATTCGCTCAGATATACCTTTTTCACCACTCTGTTGTTATCCATTCCCTCCACATGACCATACCATCTCAGTAAACTCTTCGATTCTGGTGACCACCGACTTCCTCACTCCACATCTATCACAAATCACGTTATTTTCGTATCCTATCCACCCTCTGTACTCCACATACATTCCTCAGCAGTCCCATCTCCACTGCTCTTACTCTTGACTTTTCATTTTCATGCCATACCATAGTCTCACATACACATGTTAACCTGCCGCGTGCCAGTGCTGTTTTAAAACAGTCTAACATAATTCTGCGGCCAGTGCCAGTGCCGTTTTAAAACAGTCAAAAATAAAAACATTCACTGTGACCGCATATTTCAAGATTTGCGGGTAAAAATTTATGGCAACTGCTCCTCTACCATCCCCCAGGCTGTCAAGGCCATACACTTACTCGCTCCCCCCTTCACGCTTGCTCTGCCTCACTCTGCCTGTGTGCCTCACCCAGTGCTGTACATAGTGATGGCATTTTGTAAATATTTTCATGTAAGTGTAAGTTGTAAATATTTTCTTGTAAGTGTAAGGATTATATAGTGAAGTTAAGTTGTAAATACCTTCTTGTAAGTGCCAGGATTGTACATAATGAAGCAAGGTTGTACCTGTCTTCAAGTAAGTGTAAGATAATGCATTCACAGTGAGAAAGACACGGAAATTGTGATAGATGTTGAAGTAATAAGTAATCAGAAAAGTGTATTCAACATTGCTCTACCTTCCCAGCATAAATACCTGAGTATACCTTACACAGAAAACCGCTTTCTCTCACCTACGTGGTGAGCGTGAGAGTGGCTATACCTGAATATGAGTATGCAGGACTCAATAAAACTCATTTCCGAGCCTCGGTGAGCATTTTAATGGTGAAATTCGTTATTTCTACATCAAAATCTATCATTTTAGCAAAAAAAAAAAAAAAAGTCAAACAATGGCTGGCACTGGGGCGACCCATAGGGCTAAAAATAGCTGGCATGCGGCGGGTTAAAGTTGGCACTAACACTCCTTCATGTAAGGCTTGTGCAGCTGCAACACTCAAGCCTCTGTTCCTTATCAAGTCCTTCATTGCATCAGCTACTTTTCTTCCTTGTGTCACTCTACTTTCAACTTCTTTTGCAAATTTTCCTCTCCTTTCTATCACTGTACCCAGGTATTTGAACTCTCTCTCACCAATTCCAGTCTCTCTCCATTCACTGTTACATCGCACTGGGAGTCACCTTCTCTCTCAATAACCATCACTTTACTTTTTTTACATTTACTCTCAAGGCATGACGCTTAAAGACATCAGCAAAACTCTGCACTAGCCTATCAAGTTCTTGTCCAGTACTTGCATGCAGTACAGCATCATCAGCATACAACAAATTTGAGACATTCCATCCATCACCATTCATTACCAACGCCATTTCTCTCTCCATTACTCGTGTTTTTACTTCTCTCATCACCCCATCCATATATATATATTGAACAACCATGGGAACATCACACAACCCTGTCGCACGCCCACACCGATCGTGAACCATTCACTTAGCTGCCTATTAACCCTTACACATGCTTCACTTCCATCATAAAAACTCTTGACGGCACCAAGCAGCTTACCCTCTACACCGTACATGTGCAAACCTTTCCACAATCCTTCTCTGTCCACTTTGTCATATGCTTTTTCCAGATCCATGAATGCCATAAACACCTTATGGTCCTTCTCACAAGCCTTCTCTACAATCTGTCTCACTGCAAATATTTGGTCCACACATCCTCTGCCACTCCTAAAGCCACCCTGTTCATCACTCACTAGGACTTCTGATATCTCTCTTATTTTCTCTATAATAATTCTTCCATATACCATCCCTACCACACTCAATACACTTATGCCATGATAATTCTTGCACTCACTTCGCTCGCCTTTATTTTTGTACAGGGGTACAATCACAGCCTTCTTCCACTCAGGAGGCACAGTTTCACTCCTCCATGCCTTCTTACATATCTCCAACAGGCATTTCATTCCACTCTCTCCACTACACTTAATCATCTCTGCATACACCTCATCAACCCCTGCTGCTTTCCCATTTTTCAGCCACTTAACAGCTCTCTTCACCCGTGCGAGAGTCATGTCTCCTGGTACTGCATTCCTTCTCTGCACACACCCAAAACCAATCATGTTTACAGCCACTCTGCTCTCTCTATTCTCATTCATCAAGCATTCAAAATATTCTTTCCACCTGGTTCTTACTTCATTTCCATGGGTTAATAATCTACCACCTACATCCTTCACACCAACACATTTTTTTCCGCTTTCACTTCTACATTTCCACACCTCTTTCCAGAATAACTTTCTGTTTTCAGAGTAGTTTGGATTCATTTTTCTTCCTACATCCTCATTTACTTCCTTCTTTTTTCTCTTCACTAGTCTCTTTCCGTGCTTCTTGCTCTCAGCATATTCACTTATTTCAACTGAACCCCTGTTCTGTAACCACTTTAGCCACTTCTCCCTCTTTTCCTCCTGCTATCATAACCTCTTCATAACCACTCGAGCCACCTCTTCCTCTTTTCCTCCACCACTCTCTTTACCTCCTCATCCCATCATGCCATACCTTTCGTCTTTGTTGTTACTCTTGCCACATCACACACCGTTTTAGCATTCCTAACTAAGCAATCCTTATATGCATTCCACAGGCTGTCCAGATCCATTTCATTCCAATTTAGTGATTCTAACTCCTCCTCTACTTTGGTCCTGTAATCATCTGCCATTTCTTTGATCTTCAGCTTCTCAACTTTCAGTCTTTCTCCTAGACTGCTCGTCTCTCTCCTGATCCACTTCACTCCTCTCAGCTTGATCTTGCATACCACAATCATATGATCTGACAGACCTCCACATCGTCTTCTCATGGCCCTCGTATCAGCAACGAATCCCACCATCAACCTCTCTGCGAGCACGCAATCAATCAAGCTCCTTTCAACACGATCCCTGTTCCCTCTATACCATGTATATTTATGTGCATCTCTGTGTTTGAAATACAAGTTACAAATGCACAACCTCCTCTCCTGACACATATCCTTTAGTCTCATCCCATTATCATTTTCTTCTGGTACCCCATAATAACCCATTATGTCATCCTCAGGACCAGTGCCTACTCTTCCATTCATATCCCCCTGTACAATCACTTTATAGCTCCAGGGCATTTCTCCCATTACTTCACCCAGCTCATCCCAAAACCTGTCTTTCTCTCTCTCACTCCTGTCCTTACACGGTGCATATGCAACAATTACTGCCTTCACCTTCTCAAACCTGAACTTGCATACATACACCTCGAGCTGACACATTTGTAGTTTCTCATTCCACTCTGCCACACCTCACTCATCAACAAAGCAACTCCTTCCTTGCATCTTCCTTGCCCATTCATTCCCGATCTTACACATTTCACACCCTCCCACTCCTCCAAAATAATAATCTATCTACCATTTCACTGCCCTGCTCCCAGCTCACACCCCCTCTCTCATATACCTCTACACTCCATCCCTCCATTTCATCCTTGGCCTCCCCTCTCTATCTCCCCTTCCACCTCACTCACATACACTCTCTTCGTCAGTCTCTCGCTCTCCATCCTCTCCACACGGCCAATAATAATAATAAATAATGGTCAGTGGGGGCGCTCACCATCCACTCACTCGATGTAGTGCTGCTCTCGGGTGTCTACCCTTTCCTCTTCTCCATCCTTCTTCCCTTCCATCCTCTTCTGTCTTCTTTCCTTCATTCTTTCCTCGTCCTTCTGCCTATGGGTGACTTTACACTCCCTATTCTGTCTTTCCTTCCTTAATTCTTTCCTTTTCCTTCTGCCTGTGGGTGACTCTACACTGAGTGACAAGCCAAATGGTTTCCTGTACACCAGGAAACCATTTACTACGCTGGGTGGTAACCATATAGCCAAATTTTGGGGTCTGGTGGTTTAGTGGGTAATTATTGTACTCCAATCGGATTGAGCCGGTGAAGGTTTATATCCAAGGGATGGTTGGGGTTTATTGCTCAGGTAATGCCACTCAGGGATGAGTGAGGCTGGTCACTCTCATCTTAAATGCCTAACCCCATACCCCTATGCTCCTCATGGGGCAACATAGGACTGGATGATGGATGGATGGAATATAAAAGGGGGGGAAGGGGAGGCGGCAATTAAACCCTATAACTGTCCATCATAGCGCCTCTCCCCAGATCATGGCTTCTTGAGATGAGAAGGGCTTTGAGTTGCCTTGTAAAAGATTCGGCAGGTCAACTGCCTGATGAATAAGGGCAATCTATTATATAACCGAGGGGTTGTTTAGGAGAAAAATCATCCAGAAGGACTTACAGGATCACTGAGGTGAAAGGCATTGTCTTCTTAACATCACACCTCCGTGTGCCAAATGAAGTTTTAACAATTTGGCAAGATACTGTATTTCGGTCTGCCAAACATAGGAATCTTGAAAGTAATAAGACACAGTTTAAATTCAGTTCTAGCCTTTACAGACAACCAGTGCAAATGAAGTAGAAATGAGGTGGTCGGGGTTCTTGGGGGGAAGGCAAAGATAAGCATTGATGCTCTATCCAACACAGACTGAAACTTCTTTAATACATTATTCAGCGAGGCCAATCCATAATGAATTACAGTAATCTAAATGAGACAAGACCACAGCATGAACCAAGTTAAGAGACAACATAATGTTCAGCTTTCCTACACTGCCTAAGCAAAGAAGTGAAAGATGTACCATAACAAAGAGAAGTATCACATACAATGATCATCTTCACTACTCCCGGACAATGATGGTCAAAGACATACCCAGGTTCATGGTTACACATATTCACCATATTGTCGGAAAATAGATAAGAAGAATTAATGTTACTTAGGTGCTGCTCAACTTCGCAACACATCAAATGCTGGTCAACATTCCTGCAATTTACAAACCGATAATCTTTTTTATAAGAAGCAGGTTTTGGGACTTCGAAACCAACAGTAATCAAAGCATGGTCAGAGATGATGTGATCAACTAAATCAATGTCCTCATCCAATATGCAATTGCAAACAACAGGGGATAAGATCAAATCCAGGACATGTCCTGAGATGTGAGTCGACTGATACACATCAATGAATAAAATTTTCAAATCAACCATCCCTACAATCTGATGACATATTTTAAATATTCTTGATACCTTTAGATGATTTTATTGGGCTCAGGGAGAGAAATCAGGTTGAGAAGGGGTTATTGGAGGCTGTCTGCAACCATGTCACTACAAATGGTTTCTCCAATTCCAACAAAAAATGCCACAAGGTACCAAGATTAACTTCATACTGTACTGTACAATTTTATACTGAATGGCTAACATCTTAAATGTCAGGACCATCTTGCCTAGTCCCAGGTTTCTATGCTCCTCATGGGGCAAAACAGGATTAGATGTATGACATCATTATACTGAAGGGCTTACATTTGATGACTGCCATCCTTAATTTTTCTGATTGACTAAAGCACTCTGAATTCTGTGTTGAATTGAGCCAGCCAGCCTTGAATTCTGTATCTGTCAACCTTGAATTTAAAACCTACCATCCTTGAATTCCATACTTAACTAATGTGAATTCTCTACTTGCCATTCCTGGCTTCTATAACTGCTATCCTTGGATTCTGTATCTGTCATCCTTGAATTCTGTTGCTGCCTACCTTCAGTTCGATGTCTGCTGTGGGAGCCTGGAGCATGCCCATCATTAATGTGGAGGTGAAACTCCTCTGACATATCTTGTAGTCAATGACGTGTTTAATGCCCTGTGAAAGGTTGCTGAGCAGGAAGGAGCGGTGTTCTCGGTGATTGGTTACATGTGAGGAAGAGAAGAACTCATACAGCTCTGGTACCTGAAGGGGACATATTTACTAGTAAATCACTGCTGCTGGAGAGATGAGACAGCTAGTCTATTCAGAGATGTAAGTAGCATTCAGAAACCTAAGTCAGAGAAAATTACTACAGCACTACAAAATTCTTGGCCACTCACTCAATAAAAGTGAATGTGCAGTAGGGCATGGCCTCACTCAACTTCTGACTCCACATACTGGTATGGGGAGTTCTGTGCACGCTTCTATGCAGGACTTACTCTCATCCCAATTAACTCCATGCATACTCTTTCACCTAAAGTATCCAACAACTTTCTGGCCTACAACACCTTCTCACACTTATATTAACATCAATCTAACTTACAGCACTTTCAGATTATCTGTAGACAGTCTGCTTGTTCTTACTGAAAACACTGTGCTACAAATAATCATGTTGTTCACTCTCAAAACACTATGGCAAAAATATGTTCTAAACACTGTTACACATAATCATGTTGCTCAAACTGAAAACACAGTGGCAAAAATAAATATGCTCTAAACATGTGGATATTGCCAGGGGTGAAAGGACTAAGCTTGCTGATGAGTCTCTTGAGTGTGTGGAAAAGTTTTGTTATTTGGGAGACTTGTTTTGTCCTGGAGGTGGGGCAGGAGCTTGCTCTGTGGCTTGAGTGAGGAGTGGTTGGAAGAATTTCAGGGAGCTTTTGCCTCTCCTGACATTGACATGGCTCTCCTTCCGTGCTACGGGATCTTTGGTTGCAGCATGTGTTAGGAGTATATATAATGCTGTATGGGAGTGAGACCTGGGCAGTAAAGGAAGAGGATATTCACAGGCTCAAACATACTGAAATGACAATGATCAAGTGAATGTGCAGTGTGTCCTTGAGTGCAAGGCCTGGGGGGGGGGGGCTAGGTTTACAACGGAAGAGTTGAGAGGTAGGATGGGACTGGAGTGTATTGGTGTTGTGATGAGGAGAGGTAGATTGTGATGGTCTGGGCATGTGAAGAGGATGGGGGATGATAACTGGGCGCAGAAAGTATGAAATGTTAATGTTGAAGGTAGGGTAGTGAGAGGTAGACCAAAAAAGACCTGGGAAGAGGTCACTAAGTGTGACCTGAGGGTCAAGGGACTAAATATGGATGCTGACAGAGATCGAGCAGTATGGAGAGCCGCCATTAGGTGTCCAAGGCCGACGCATGCAAGCATGTTGGAGCCTTCAAGAACGAAAAAGGAAACGAAACACTGTGTTGCATATAATCATGTTGTTCACTCTGAAAATACTGTGGCAAAAATAAATATCTCCTAAACACTGTGTTACATATAATCATGTTGTTCACTCTGAAAACACATAACAAAAATAAATATGTTCTAATCACCCTGAAATTCAAATCCAGTATTCTCTTGAATTCCACATTCCTAAAAATAACAGCGTAATCCAGTCTGCCAAATACTCCTTTATACCAAAGAGACTGTTCAACTACATGTTCATTCAAATCTGCACCCAACATTAAAGTTTCATTTTCACCAAATACTGAAGCCACAAGATACAGCTCTTTCTGGAAACTATCCATCACTATTTCATTTTTATCTATTTGCATTCATACACTTTTTGAGAAGATTCAAACACGAACATTATATTAAATATACAGTACATACTACAACCATCATCATCATCATCTGAACCTCCTTTCCCACCCTAGGGCAGGGTGAGGAGTAGCAACGTCCAGAGAGTCCAAGTTTGCCCAATTCAATGGGCCACACTTCCATTCACTCATCATTCAAGCTCCCAGAATCCTGGCTCTAACTGATACGCCAGAAACATTCACCACATTCTGCAGCTTCACATAAACGTATCCTATGGAGTCAATGCAGATCCTGTCGTGTAAAAAAGGGGTACCAAATCCCTGACCGTGCGCTTCTTCTCACATTTATCCAGCCAGCTTGATCACTTGTCAGTTCCCTAGCCTCACCAACAACCATACCTGTCTTCCTCACACACTCATCCATCATATCCCTCCACCTTCTCCTTGGCCTACCTTGCCTCCTCCCTCCTTCAAATAAACCAGATATACCGCTGTCACCACTCCATTGTTATCCATTCTCTCCAAATGACCATACCATCTCAGTACACTCTCTTCGTTTCTGGTGTTCACAAACTTCCTCACTCGCATCTTTCACCAATCACATTATAGTATTTCGTATCCTATCCACCCTCTGTACTCCACATACATTCCTCAGCAGTCCCATCTCCACTGCTCTCACTTTTGGCTTTTCATTTTCATGCCACACCATAGCCTCACATCCATATGTTACAGATGGCACTAACACTCTTTCATGTAAGACTCGTGAAGCTGCAACACTCAAGCCTCTGTTTCTTATCATGGCCTTCATAGCACCAGCTACTTTCCTTCCTTGTGTCACTTTACTTTCCGCTTCTTTTGTACATTTTCCTCTCTTTTCTATCACTGTACTCAGGTATTTGAACTTTCACCAATTCCAGTCTCTTTCCATTCACTGTAACATCACACAGGGAGTCACCTCCTCTCTCAATAACCATCGCTTTACTCTTTTCTACCTTTACTCTCAAGGCACGACGCTCACAGACATCAGCAAAACTCTGCACTAGTCTACCAAGTTCTTGTCCTGTATTTGCAAGTAGTACAGCAACATCAGCATTCAACAAATTTGAGATATTCCATCCATCACCATTCATTACCAACACCATACCTCTCTTCATTACTCGTGTTTATACTTCTCTCTTCGCTCCATCCATACATATATATTGAACAACCATGGGAACATCACACAACCTTGTCGCATGCCCACACTGATCGTGAACGATTCACTTAGCTGCCCATTTACCTTTACACATGCTTCACTGCCATCATAAAAACTTGACGGCACCTAGCGGCTTACCCTCTACACCGTACATGAGCAAAACCTTCCACAATCCTTCTCTGTCTACTTTGTCGTATGCTTTTTCCAGATCCATGAATGTCATAAACACCTTATGGTCCTTCTCACAAGCCTTCTCCACTATCTGTCTTACTGCAAATATTTAATTCACACATAACCTCTGCCACTCCTAAAGCCACCCTATTCACCACTCACTAGGACTTCTGATACCTCTCTCACTTTCTCCATAATAATTCTTCCATATAACTTCCCTACCACACTCAATAAACTTATGCCATGATAATTCTTGAACTCACTTAGCTAATCTTTATTTTCATATTATAATACTCACAAAATAGATCCTGAAGGTCGGTAAAAGGAAAAGGTAGTTGAGAACAGGCTGATACATGGGGTGTGATGGCTGAGAGAGGAGACGAGAAGCTTCCACTAAGAAGTGAATGGTGAGGGCAGGCAATCGGCGCTGACGGCCCTCCATGGCACAGCTCACCACAGCCACAAGCCACTGCCAAGGCAGTTTCAACCGACGGTGGCTAAGAGCATAATTACAAATGAGGAATTATAGTAAAGTAATGCTTTATTCTATAAGAAAAATATCCAGTATGATTACCATAACCAATTACAAAAACCTTCCATTATCATCAAACTCTATCTCCCAATACTGAAAACCAGTTAAGATAAGGTATCATTCATTTCCATATTAGTATTAATATCATGATCCTCACCATATTTCCTGTTAATAAATGAAATGGGCAGAATCCAGAAAATCAAGAAAGCAAAAAACTGAAAAACGATAAACAAAATATCCAACGAAAATACTAGAACAACCATTAACTAATCATTCTTTCTTTAAAATTCTCAGCTCTGCATTGCAAAATGAACCATCAAGACCTTTCTCTTCTTCATATGATTTATAATACTTATTTATATCCATATACTTCTGGTACATAATTTATCCATCTCATGTTATTACCATTCACCATCATCATCCTGATTCCCCCCCCCACCCCACTTAAGGATGGGGTGAGGTGGGACAGTGACAATGAATGAGAAAGTAAAAAACTCAGAGAACTATCAACATCATGCTCTGAAATCAATTAGACAATCAATCAAACATCATTCAAACCCCTTAACCATACACCTGTCTGATACAAGTCCATCCATCCATCCATCATCCAATCCTACATTGCCCTATGAGCAGCATAGGAGCCCAGGGCTAGGCAGTTGGTCCCAACATTTAAGATGAGAATGAAGACAATCTTTCAAAAGTTAAGGCAAAACTCATCACGTCCTCTATCAATATATTGCATGATGCCTACTGTACATACAATGCACCTAACCAATGATCCCCTGCAAAATCTCCCTGCTGCATTATCCATATCTAGCTTTCTGATACACACATTATTTACCATATCCATCCACTCTCTAGGCCAACCATGCCTACTCTCATCATCAAACTTACTCAGATATACCCTCTTCACTACAGTACACTGTCTACTGGAGGTGGATGCCCTTTCAAGGTGGCAGTGATATAACCAAGTGGCTTGTTACCTGGTTATACAAAGACCCCTCAACTCCCTATCCCCTAAAAGGCTGAGGATGCAATGCAGAAAGGCAATTTCAAGCTGCCAACTGCCACCTGATGTTCATATGACCATAGGGCAACAATAAACCACCTGTTTACAATCAATCTCTCTATCTGACTATACTGTACCATTTAAGAATTTTTTTTTTCTGCAGTATCAACATATTTCATTACTCCACATCCTCTACAAATCACACTGCATCATATACTATCTACTTTACCCACTTCAAACATATTGCTATTCCTCAGCAGCAGTCTTATTGGCATTAAAGTATTCTTACTCCTGACTTTTCAGACTTATGTCACACCAATTACTCACACTCATAGATTAACGCTGGGACTAACACACCATACAATCCTCTTGCAACCTTCATAATCAGCTGCCTGTTTTGTATCAAAGCTTTCATGTCACCAGCCATTTTTCTTCCCTGGGCACACCTTGATGTCACCAGCAATTTTTCATCCATGGGCCACTCTACTCTCAACGTTCTTTTCATATTTACATCTTTTTTTAATTTTTTTTACTGCTACACCAAAGAACTGTATGTATCAAAGAAAGTCTCGTGCCATTAACCAACACACTACACTGTAAGCAACCTTTTCTCTCAACAATCACTCACTCTATCTACACTTGCTTTTAAACTATACTGTACACAGATATTTACAAAACTCTGAAACAATCTGTAAAGCTCTTGTTCATCGTGTGCAAGCAACACTGCATCATGTGCATGTGGCACTGTTAACATGCTTCACCCTTTACTATTCACTACCAATTTCATTCCCCTTTCTGTAATCCTACTTTGAACTCTCATGACTCATTTTATATATAAATACAAGTAGATTCAACATTCCCTATCACTCCTTTGCATTACTCAGCAGACCAATGCTGACGAAGAAGCCTGAATGTGGTGGGCCATTCCACAAAGATGTCAACCTTTTGTGTCAAAATCAGAATTGCTTAAATGTATATAAATTATACATCATTTTAAAGCTTAATCATTGAATTTTATGAATCTGAAGAGAAAAGGAGCCTAAGCTGTCAACTAAGGAAGCTGCATAAAAAACTGTCATATTATATCATCGAAGAAAAATCAATGCTCAATTTAGCAATTTTCATAACATCATTGACCAGAATATGTTTTTGTTTGGAATGCTGACACTGTGTTTCATTGAAAATGCATCTATCTGAGTTGTGACTGACACTACAGTTGTTTACATATATGTTGTGGTCAGAATGTAATATGACCTTTAAATGGAAGTATTTCAGGAGTAACGTGTCTCACGTTTTTTCCCCATTTTTCCCATACGTAGCTAACAAACTGGAGAATACCAACATTACTTTATATCATAAACAGGCATCCCAAGGCCTTAATAATGTAACGCTGGGATACTTTGAAACAAACCCTGGTAAGCCATATGGCCTGTCACACACATTATGTTCCCACTGCGAGGAACGTTACCGGAAAATGATGTGATGTTTCTCACGCACACCATTGAACAAAAAATCAATCTATGACTATTTACACTGCAGTTGTTCATTATGTCAAAGAGGGAAAGATTACTACAAAGCCATTAGCAGTAATTTCAAATACAGCCTCACACTGTAGCCTTGAAGTTCTGGTGTTTAATTGCGCTATTTTTGATTATTTGAATTCTACTGGTATTAATTTTACACATGTATCATTGTGGACTGATGGGGCAGAAGCCCCCTTCAAGAATAGGTATTCTATGGCAGTTCTAACCTTTTACAAAGATCTCCACCACTGCACTGCTGAATGGAACTTTCAAGAAAGTTATCATGGCAAGGGCCCTCATGATGGGATTGGGGTTTTACTAAAATCACATGTCTACAGACGAGTTTTGCAAGGTCGCTGTACAATAAGGTCTACTGTAGAATTTTATGAGGAGGCTGAACAAATAACAGATAAAACTGAACTAATGTATGTGTCTACTGAATGTATAAACATTGATGTCAAAATATGTATAGATCTGGAAAAACTGTAAGGCAGCAAAATCCATTCAGCAGTACAGGTCAATAAAACCTCTTGGCCACTAAAAAGTAGCACTGTATCATTTGACTGCAGACCAATCACCTTTTCAGCAGTGCTATCTTCAGGAGACTGGCTATGACCCTCAATTTGACTCCAGTACTAGCAGTGATAGGGAAAGTACACCATCTCTTGCAGAAATGTCAGAGTCAATCATCTCCCAGCCTGAGTCACAGAGTACTACTGATACTGAGGTAACACAAAGACCATCCCCAGGTAACTATGTACTAGTTCATTAAACTATCAAGAAGTTGTTGAAGCATTATGTTGCAGTGGTAGAATCAGTTCCGGAGCCAGGCATGTTCAAAGTTAATTATTTAAGAAAGAGAGGCACTGACAGAATGGGTGATAGCCAGTTTCATTTTCCTGACAACCCGGACAGAGACGAGATCTCAGAGGATATGGTTGTGCAGGTATTGCTAACTCCTCATGTGTCAAGAATGACACACACATTCAAAGGGGTGAACTTTCCTTCCTCAATCAATTATTCTAAAAGGATGAATTTTCCATCTTCGATGAGCAAGTAGTTGATCTTTAATTTTTGTGTTGTTTATATCACTGGTGTGATATACAAGCAAGCTTATCATGTAACTTTCACATCAATTACTGGCTGTATGGTTACCTACATGTTATAAGGTACTTTATGTTCATAATATTCAAAATTACATTGTTCTTTTCCGCTGCATCACCCCCAACCCTGCTTTACACGAATCATGTTTTGGTTAATTTATCATGTGTTTCACAATAATACATGATTTACATTGTTTTGTGATATTTACAATTACTGTAACCTTCATAAGAGATGATTTTGTAATTACTGTATATGAAAAACAAAAGTCGCCAAGTAACGTTTCTCACTTTTCCTGTAACGTGTATCATGGTCACATTTTCCTTAACAGTAGCAAAATTCTTAGGAGAAATAGAATTTGCTGGGTATGGTTATGATCCTCATACATTGACATATTACTGATATAAAGCACTTATTGACTGAACCAGTAAAATCACAGAGTTATTGAGAATACTCATGCAAAGTAGAAGGTGGGGTACAATCGCGGTAACGTTTCTCATGCCACTTTCAAAAATCTATATACAATCAGAATAAAAACATATGAATAATCTGATTATGGCATAATGTAGTGCGAGGTGTTGGTAGTACACCTTGCAAACCGCATTCATTTATATTGCCTACATAAGAAAATACAAGTGACAGTAGATCAGTAACTTGTCTCTGAATGTAACATTTCTCACAATGGAATGACCCTGGTGGCTCTGTACACCATGGAGGATAGCCGCTGAAGTGTTCACTGGGAGTCAAACTTCCTCATATTTCCTTGCACCTTGCTGTGAGAAGGACCCTAGTCCAACCCTGGTGAGGTGCTGTCTACTACATACATGATGTACGAGCTGTTCATAGCAGTTGCTTACCTGTGGCTGATGGGTCTGCTCAACCAGACAGACTGGAGTTATGCAACAAAACAACTCACAAGATGTTCCAATACCTTATTCTCCTTCTCTATCATAACCTGTCCATATCTTTCCTACACCCTGCAGACATATCCCATGGTAATTTTTGTACTAACTTTTGCCACTTTAAATTCTGTAAAAAGAAAAAAATATTCTTTCAAATATTCAGTGGGAGTATATTAAACTGGTAAATTAAAATTGGTTACCATAAAAGCTATCAAAATCACCATAAAGTATTATAATTACCTTGACTTTTCCATCTTTTGTACTAAACATCTGAGAAGAGCAGCTCCCATACTCCACACTTCTTTGTGCTGTGAGGTGAGTGCAGTGAAACCAAGCTGTACAGCACCACACTCTGCATAATCAATCTCAGAAAGAGTGGTTTTCTCTCTACCCAAGTACAGCATCAACGGCAGCAGAAAACGTACATCGTATAATGACTTATCCGCTGCATGAATTTCAGTGGGCTGAAGGGAAGAAACAGAAAATAAATCAACAAGAGCCACGCCACAGTCCTATCATTTCAACAGTGAGAGTAAGATCAGGAATAGGAAAAGGGGGTGACAAGGACCTTAAGAAAAAGCAGACAGCTTCCAATACTCTGGCACAGAACAGGAGTGAAATTAGGGTTGTGAATAACAGAGAACTTTCTAAGTTACAGGTCATGAGAGTGACCACTTCCAAAGCGGCTGAAAGCATGTGGGATGGCTGGCAAAGTACTACTACTACTACTAATAATAATAATAATCTAGTCTTTGTTTCTCAAAAGCGCCAGTTCTTCCTATGGGAATTCACTAGCGCTTGCACACATACATTAGTTTTACAGCTACAAGAATTGACATCTCTCATATATAACACAGGCTACATCATATATGTATATGAAAGTGACAATAATTAAACCCTATAATCATCAGTCATAGTGCCTCTCTCCAGGTCACAGCATTTTGAAAAAAGAAAGGCTTTCAGTTGCCTCTCAAATGATTCAATAGAAGAGAGTTGTCTTATGGACAATGGCTATCTGTTATATAATCTAGGGGCTCTATCCACAAAAGAATGATCAGCGAAAGATGACTGGTGAATGGCTCCAGGCTTGTTAAGACACAAGGAGTCATCTTCACTGCGTAACATCACACCTGGGCATGCCAATGGGAGTTTTAACAATTCAGCAAGATACTTCGGCTCACCAAACTGAAGAACCTTGATTGTAATAAGACACAGTTTAAATTCAGTTCTAGCCTTTACTGGTAACCAATGCAGGGTAGTCGAGGTTCTCAGGGGAAGACCAAAGATAAGCCATGCTGCCCTGTTCAACACAGACTGAACTTTTGTTAGTATGTTATTCGGAAGACCAATCCACTGTGAATTACAATACTGTACTCAACATGAGACAAGACCACTGCATGGACCAATGTTAAGAGGCAACGTCTATTCAGGAATTTTCTCACAGAGTACAGATTTTTGATATGCAGGTTACACCCTCTGACAACCTGATTAATATGTTCTTTGTAATTTAACTCTGAATGAAAATAAAAATCAAAATTTCGAACAGAACTGATTGGATGAAGCTGTGATGCATCAATGTTCAAAGCCAGGGCATTATCAGTGTCATCACCCTTTCTGTTCCCTCTGATGATGATGATCTCAGTTTTACCATCATTCCGCTTAAGTTTCCTCTTGGTCATCCAGATCTTAATATCAGACATTAGAGATTCAAGCTTAGTCTTAATACTGTTGATATCTGACATCTTAACATAGAGCTGGGTGTCGTCAGCATAAAAATGATAGAACAAATTCTGAGTATCAAGACGATAAACTATTTGTGTAGACAGTAGATAGAATTGGACCCAAAACTGATCCTTGAGGGACTCCAAACAGAAGGGAAGCAGAATCAGAGCTAGCGTAATCAACAACCACTCTCTGAAATCTGTCCGACAGATACAACTTAAGAAGCAAAAGAGCACTACCACGAACGCCATAAAAATACAGATCATCCAACAATAGTTTATGATCTACTGTATCAAAAGCTGCAGACAGTTCCAACAGAACTAGGAGAGAGGACATCCCACTACAGGTGTTTGCCATCAAGTCACTATGAATCCTTGTTTAGTGCAGTTTCAGTTGAATTGTATTTTCTGTATGCTGACTGAACAACAGGAACAACTCTGTTGTGTTCCAGTATAGGTAAGAGTTGATCGAGTATGGCCCGCTCAATAATCTTGGATAAGAAAGAGAGGTTAGAGACAGGACGATAATTTGTCATGCTCTCAACATCAAGGCCAGGTTTCTTAATTAGGGGCCTAAGCAAAGCATGTTTCTCAGACTGCACAAAATTATTTTTTAACAAGCATCTATTCATTATGTTGCAGATAAATTCGTACACATCAGGCAGTTGTGACATGTTACACGGATCGAGTGGGCAAAATGATTTATTAAGTTATCTGATGTAACATTTGACTTTGTTTACATCCAGCAGATTTAAAAAAAAAAAAAAAAAAAAAAAAAAAAAAAAAATCAACAACTTTGGAATGCAAGAAACTATAGAGGTGACAAGTGCTCGAGGGTCCTTCGGGCCCCACGCACTTGCTCCTACAGAGGGCTCTTGCGTTTATGTGCTGTTCTAGTCTAACGTTGTCACTTGGATTTTTTGCAGCTAACAAACTGATTGTCTATTTGCAGCTTCGGGAATGGAACCCAAGTTGTCCGAACTCAAGTCTGAATGACTTTGGTTGAACCTGTGGGCAAAAAATTCTATGGAGATCCTATGCCAGGCGCCAAGAGCGGCGTTTTTTTGGTTAAAATGTGATCGCTCATTAAACATAGTAAAAGTTTTTTCATCGTGATGGGACCAAGTTTTTTCACATCAGCAAATTTTTTGCAATTTCTGTACCAATTTCGGTGCGATTTGAATGTGTAGTTTCGGCTGCCCAAAATACACACACACACACACACACACACACACAGACAGCTACTGCTATAGTATATTAGATGATGTGGCAATGCTGACTGGACTGAGAAATACATTAAGCATGCATGAACACATTCAAAGAATGTCTATACACGGTGCCAGTGAAAGGGCAGATTGCCTTCATTACTGATGGAGCTTATATTCCTATGATGGTGTCAACATGCAAATCCCACCAATATCGATTTTCCAATGGACATCTTTATAAAATCATTACATAATTCCTATGCAAGCACCCATATGGTTTGTTAATGTGATTTTTAATCATTAAAAATATGTTTCCATTAAACATACCATTCCATCATAGGCCTGGCTTATCTGCACTGAATACTTGTTCAGCTACAGGCACTAAGAACATTGTTGTTTATTAAAGGTGAGAGTGAAATGCATTGATGGAAATGAGCAGAGATGAAAGCAGGGAACATGTTATGTAGGTAAATAACACAAAAGAGACAGGCTGGTACCACCAGTGGCTCAGTGTGCATATTTATATAAACATTTTATTATTTTCCATTGAAGGAGCTACAGGCACTGAGAATATTTTGTTATTTATTAACAGTGAGAGCGAGGTGCATACTCTGAAATGAGTAGAACCAAAAGTAAACAACTAGCTACAAAACACAAAGGAGACTGGCTGGCAATGTAAGCGTGCATTTACATAAACATTATTTCATTTTCTAAACAAGGAGTTACAGGCACTAAGAATATTTTGTTATTTATTAAAAGTGAGAATGAAATGCATAAGTTACATGGAAATGAGAAGAGACAAAAGAAGGCATCTAGCTACGTATGTACGGTAACAGAGGAGATAGGCTGGCACTGCCTGGTGCATATTTCCGTAAACATCTTATTTTTCACAGAAGGAGCTACAGACACTTGGAATATTTTGTTATTTATTACAAGTGACAGACACTTGGAATATTTTGTTATTTATTACAATTGACAGACACTTGGAATATTTTGTTATTTATTACAAGTGACAGACACTTGGAATATTTTGTTATTTATTACAAGTGACAGACACTTGGAATATTTTGTTATTTATTACAAGTGACAGACACTTGGAATATTTTGTTATTTATTACAAGTGAGAGTGAGATGCTGAAGTCAGATGGAAATGGGTAGAGCAGAAAGCGGGTAACTAACTATATACTGTGTGTAACAAAGGAGACAAGCTGCCACCACCAGGGGCGTATTTAGATAAATATTTTATTATTTTCCACAGAACGAGCTACAGACAGTAAGGATATAGTATTGTGTTATCTATTAAAAATAAGAATGAGATGTACTGGTAGAAATCAGCAGAGTTGACAAAGTTGACTAGTGGGTTGGCAAGAAATGCTGCTAGTGCCTGCTTTAGATTTGATTAATAAATTCTCCACTGGGGGGAAAAAAAAAAAAAAAAAAAAAAAAAAAAAAAAAAAAAAATCCATATTTAGTTGGAAGGGGAAGGGGGCAAAAAATAAATAAATAATATATAATAATCCGTCGATAATGACGTAGTACTGCATCTGAAAAAGGGACTGTGATGTGGATGTGCTGTACAAACTATTAGTAAGAAAAAGGGGAGATAAAGAGTAATGACTGACTGCATGAGAAGCTTGATGGGACAAAGCAACCTGGAGGCATTGTATCACTGCAACCTGTCTGGGATGATACTACAATACAACACCTCATCGAAACAAATGTATATCATTTGTATTAATACTTATACTGTAGCTATGAATCTCAACACTTTATAGTCAAATACTAAAGAGGTACAGTATGAGAAAAAAAAAAAAAAGGTAGATGTGAGAAGCACTGACCTCAAGGGGGAGCCAGATGTCAAAACTGCGGCAGGTAAGAGATAGTCTGGTCACGTCAAGAAGACCCAGTATCTGCTCTAGGGTTGGCTCCCGAAAGAAGCCTGGCATTTGTGACCCAACTCCAAAGTGAGCTACGGCCACATCCCCCCATAACACAGGGTGCAAGGTGCTCATGTGACCTTCCTTTTCATATCTATGCAGTAGCTGGTGGTGAGATGAGATAAAATTAATGGAAGGTTCAGCAAACACCCCACTTACTGTATATAAAGGATATGTCTATATCGTCCGGCTAGTGTACAAGTACTTACTGTATGTGCAGCATAATCCAACATATAGAAATGGTTTCATTCAAAGGGTCATCCTCAATCAGTTCTATATAATGAGGTTTTACTGTACTGTCAAAAAAATTAAAAGTAGTACTGATACTAACAATACAAATGTGAAACTGCCAATCCCATACTACATTCCCCAGGTACAGAGGCACAAGATTAAATTAGTGTAATAAAAAAAAAAAATAAATAAATAAAAAAAATTAAAAAAAAATCAAGCATTAATATTGTGTTGGTGGTAGGCGGAGGTGCCCACCATCCACTCACTCAATGTAGTGCTGCTTTGGGTATCTGCCCTTTCTTCTCTTCTTTCCTTCTTCTACCGTCTTTCTTTCCTTCATTCTTTCCTCTTCTGTCTTTCTTTCCTTCATTCTTTCCTCTTCTGTCTTTCTTTCCTTCATTCTTTCCTCTTCCTTCTGCCAATGAGTGACTGTACACTGAGTGACAAGCCAAATGGCTTCCTGTACATCAGGAAACCACTTACTATGCTGGATGGTAACCATATAACTAAAGCCTATGCCAAGAGTCAGACACACAAAATATATATATATATATATATATAAAATGTCAGGACCAACTGCCTAGCCCCGGGCTCCTACGCTCCTCATGGGGCAATGTAGGACTGGATGATGGATGGATGGATATATACGGTATATATATATATATATATACTGTATATATAAAACCAAATTATGGCACCTGGTGGTTTAGTGGGTAATTAGGGCGTTCCAGTCAGACTGGACCTGTGCAAGTTTATATCCATGGGGGGGGTTGGGGTTTATTGCTCACGTTATGCCACTCAGGGATGAGTGAGGCTGGTCACTCTCATCTTAAAGGTCAAGAGCAACTTGCCTAACCCCAAGCTCCTTCGCCCATCGTGGATTAACATAAGATTGGATGACGGATGGATACTAATGCTAGAAAAACTCAATCTCACAACCCACACAACAATCAAATGATACAATGTTTCCTCTGAAAGGAACAAACCCATAAACAACCATAAAAGAAGTTCAACACAATACCAGAAGCAATGAAAATGGTCTGTTATTTGCTCTCTCTCCAAAAGAAAGCAAGTCAGTTCAGACTGCAACATAAATGCTGGCATTTTCAATCACCCAACAGAACCAATAATTTCCAACAACATAATAGATTCATTGCAATCAGCTGTAAATTATAAAACTCACAACTTGAACACTTTCCAATATTAAACTTCACAGAAAAATGCAGACTCCAGGATAATTACCAACCCCACTAAACAAGGTAACGAATAATAAAGACTATGGGTCAATATCTTGACGAGCTTTCTAGTAATCTGCCCATTTATACTTGAGGTTCATTAATATTACCTTTCATGTTGCTTATGTTCATATGGAAAAAGATGCAAACTAAAGAGAACATTAACCTGTAATATGCAAAATTAACTGATATGAAAGAAGTGCCGTGCTAGAAAGCTACCTTAGCCAACGAGAATCCTACCCTAAGACACAATCAAATGTAGCAACTTCAAATCGAGATGCTTTGATATTTTTGTCATCAGTGGTTAAAACACAAGAAAAAGTATAAAATGGGATGTGATCATTAAACAGTTAATAAATGAAATAGCTCTATACATTTCTCATAATAAATGAAAAAAGGGCAGCGGATATACTGCTGTTTAGAGTAGGCTTGAAATTCCTTATGTGAATGGACTCTACTGTTCTCATATTTCCATATTATCAGACCTATCAGAACAGACTGGTCAAGGGTAGACATGGAGACAAAATTATCAATGTTGTTACCAGACTTGTAAACTGGTAGTGTGATATGGAAACAGTATACTATTAATCCTACCATCAGAATACACTGGTCGACAGTTGACATGGAGGCAGTGTAAGCTCCAAGCAGGACTGGTACATGGGCATCCTGACATACCTCTGGCTGGCACTCAACCACACTAAGCTGCAGCCTCACAACTGCCTCTGTACAGAGGTCAAAATTTTTACATTATTATAATTCTAAAACAATCTAAGTTCACATGGGTTGGGAGAGAATCTTACATCTCATTGGGTACATGTTTCAAGTAGAAAGTAGGACCCAAGTACCATCATGACCAAAGTTTCCATGCTAGTAGTGTGCAGAATTAATTTAAGTTAACAGCAGCATTGTAAAAACATCTTTCATACAACATATCCTATAAACAAATTTGTGATACCTATATTTCTAAACACCAATAAACACCAACAATGTAGAGTAACTGCTTTCAACAAGCTACCTTTTAGCTTCTCCCAGTCTGCGTCTCTGTTGAACATGAGTGAGAGGTACTGCGTGTGTCCCATGATCATGCTGTACAGCGTTGTGGCTGGCAGCACCTCTTCTTTGTCTCCTCCAGAGTTCCTCTTCTTCCTGTATATCACACTACACAGATCCCTCAGTTGATTTACCAAGTCTGGGCCTACATCCACATCTCCAAGGCCTCTACGTAAGACCTGCAAGGACGAGAATAATGTTTTTCTTTTTACCCTCATGCACCAAACTAAAACTTAGAGCAGCAGGAAAATTCATTCAACAAATCATTTCTTACCCAAATGACAAAGGGCAGGGGCTTTGTCAAATGAATAAAACTCTCTAGTAGTAACCAACATAAAACTCCAATATGAGGCTCTGTCTTCTAATCAGCAAGCTCTGATGCCTACTTAGATTTAAAAGTAAGGACAATCAACTGAAGTAAAAGTCATCAATTTTATAATCAAAACCCCTTTTCCCTCTATAAAAAAGGTTGGATACCTATCAACAGCAAGCCCAGTGAAATAGGCCATAGTCACTAATACATCAATGGTGCCTTTGAATTCCTGGTTCCAACTTACAGGCACAGTATGAAGCTTGTTTCACATGTTTTCTTAGACTAGTACAGTATTTTTTCTATATAGATGCAATTTCCATAGTCATACAGTGACCTCATAATTTGCAAGGAGACTGAACTATGTTTTTATTTAAATAATGCTCCACTGAAAATAAACATACAGTAATTGTTTTTAATACACAAATTCTCAAAACGGCACAAAAACATGAGAGGATATCCAACTTATGATGCAGTCACAATGGGCTAAAAATAGCCCAATTTGTGAGATGTTAGTCAAAATGACCAACAGTCAGCAAGATTTTGCTTGTGACAAGAAATGGAAAACTAGACTGGCTTGCAGTTTGCTACTAAGATTAGTACTCAAATGAGCTTAATATCATTTTCATAACTGTGAATAAAATATTGTTAAGTATGATTAAACAATAGATAATTAAAAATATTGTTGAAACATTTAGCAGTTTATGCTTTTTATTGACTTTAAATTTCTTGTGGTATCATAAAATCATTATTCAAACTCTCTGATGACTAGCCACTGACAATATTTGTAAACACAATTTACCATGGCCTGTTTACCACCTTCTGAATGTGGTAAAATAAAGGATTTGGATATTAAAGCACGATATCAGGCTGCAAAACCACAAGACAGTATGTCTGAGCTTCTCTCACTGCAGGATCCATGACGATCCCTGTCTGACTTTGCTGTTAGGCCATGCAGGACAAATCACGCCACTTGCCAGCATGATAATTGTTTCACTTAGCTAGCCATTTCAGTGAACAGAAGCAGCTAGCAAGTTAGCTAAAAACACCATGTTTCATAGTAATAAAAATTCTAAACATACGAAAATGAAACATGGTTGTATATACAAAGTTGTAAATAAATGTTAAATAAATAATCACATAGCTTTACAACTACAGAACCTAACCCTCTCACTTAGCTTTATGCTAACAGTTTATTTATTCATTCATCTTCATTTATCATGAATGAAATTACAGTATCTGTTAAGGGATAATTATGCTTAAATTACAAAAAAAATTCACATTACGCAACTGTTTAGAGAACACAACACTCGCATAAATTGAGGTCATTTAGCTTTGAGATGGAGTACTTCTGTATTTATATAAAACACACACACACACACACACACACACACACACACACACACACACAATGTGGTTCTTTATCATACATCACCCCTCCACTTTCATCCTTTGTCTATTTCTTGACTTTATTATGTTCTACATGTTGGTGTCTTACATACTAATTTACAAAACTCATCCATCTTCTCTGCCTTTCATATCTCCTCCCACCAACAAATTCACTCACATTCACCCTTTTCACAGACTATTACTCCTCCTTATATTACCATGCCATTTTAGCACACTCTCTTATATCCTTTCATCAACACGATACCTTGCTCCAGTTTTCATGATTTATTTCTCCTCATATTATTCATTCTATGCATTCCACATACCAGTATTGTACATTCCCTATGCCCTATTTTCATGAGTTTAACAGCATTAGACTATCTCTATCTATAACACTGTGTAATGAATAAATACAAAAAATTATCATCATCATCATGACCTCCGTTCCCACCCTTGGACGGGGTGAGAGCAGCAGCATCCAGATAGCCAAAGTCTGCCCAGTTCAATGGGCAACATTTCCATTCACTTATCATTCAAGCCCATGGAATCCTGGCTCCATCTGATAGGCCAAAGGTTTCACTATGTACTGTAGCTTCACATACAGTATACCTATCTGGTTGTCAATCAGAATGGTGTCACATTAAAAAAAGAGTACTAAATCCCTGGTCATGCGCTTCTCAGCACAAAATTCATCCAGCCAGCTAGATCTCTTGTCAGACCCCCAGTCTCACTAACTTCTATAAGGTACTCCTCTTCCTCACACACTCATGCACCATATCTCTCCACCAACTTCTTGGCCTACCTCGCCTCCTCACTCCTTCATATTTGCTCAGATATACCTCCTTCACCACTCTGTTATCATCATTCATTCTCTTCACATGACCATACCATCTTAGTACACTCTCTTCAGTTCAAAAAACCATCATTACTGTTACCGTACTGTTCTCACCTGCTTTACAAAGGATGACCATAACTTGCTGTTGGATAAAGTTCTCCTAAGTGAATCACCATCAAGCTTGGGAAGAATCTCTGATGTTACTTTAGCTAATTCCATCAACAATTTTAAATTTTCTTGTTTTTCCTTATAGGTTTTTTTAATACAGCTCAAGCATATTTGCAGCAGAGCAAGATGCTGCCCTGGTAAGCCAAATTTTGAGAGATCTGGCTCAACATCTGCTAGTTTTTGAAACAGTGGCAATAAAGAGAGAATCTTCTTGGGTGGCAGCTTCTCTGCTGTTACTGTCTCTTTATAAAGCCTCTGACACACCTCACCAAGAAAGTCGACATCTGTAAAAAAAAATATATATATATACTGTATATATAAATAGATATATATATATATATATATATATATATATATATATATAAATAGATATATATATATATATATATATATATATATATATATATGAGAATTTTTTAAAAATTACCTTAAGCTGTAATCACATAAAGGTCATGTAACTACTACAGTTATGTTTTTTTTCCCAATTTCAAATACTGGATGGGGATTCCCTAATTTAAATTTGCACAAAATTTCCAGCCTCGATCAATCATCTTTGATTAACTGACACCTATTTTATTCAACATTTTTTTAACTCACTTAAGCATAGCTCTAAACTCAGTTCAATGGACCTATTATATAACAAACAAATATACACACTGTACATTTACTGGAACATGGAGTCTAAGGTGAATGTTTTAAAACTGTAGGTTGCTACAGTACTGTACTTTAGTTTATACATAGCCTTTCCTAGTCTAACAAAGTCTACTTGATCAATTGCATATCTGTAAGTTGAAGGGAGACTAACCTGACCTCTATTACCACTTAAAAACTGGGTGGGGAAGTGTCCAAAAAATCATGGAAAGAGGAAGCATGATAATAAGAGAACTATCCATGGTATGTCCAGTGAAAGAGGCCAGATACTCATTCACCTTCCATTCAAGACTCCACAATCATCGCTCGATCTTACAGGTTAAAAAAGCCTTACCTGTAATTAACATACAAGGTATTGGTTGTTAGTTCAAACATGGAAAGCTATCACATGCATACTGAAAACTGATCAGATGAAGGAATGAATGGAACAAAAATACGTACCTAAAATAGACTTCTCTAATGCATGAGGAACGAGCAGTCTTGTTGCATCATCTTCATCCTCAAAGGTGATGATCCAGGTTCTCAAGGTTTCTGTCAACTTGGCAAAAGCAGATCCTGCTGCACTTGCACCTTCTTCCTGGTCTAAAAGAAGAGCTAGGAGGGGTGCCTGGGCTGGGAGACTAGGTTGATGTTTCTTGAAGTACCTGGATAAAGTGCGGGCATGAGGTGGGTGCTGCTTTACCAGGTGGCAGCACAGAACAGCACATGGGGGTTGGCACTGCATTAAGTTTTTCATGTCTTCTGCCAAAAGAAAGTATTAACATTTTTTCAGCATAGAAATGACAGCTTCATCTATAATGCAGAAAAAAAGAATAAGCACAAAACTACACTCTTTTTACTCTAACTTGGCCTATAACTGCATCTCTCCATGTTGAATACTGAGCTGTAACAGGTGGTAGGTGGGGATGCCCATTATCCACTCACTGAATGTAGGGATGCTTTATGGTTTCTACACTGAGTGACAAGCCAAATGATTTTCTGTACCCAAGAAACCATTTACTATGCTGGGTGATAACCATATAACCGGGGTTTTTGGCAGGGTTAAATATCCCCAAGATTCCCCTATCTAAAATCACTTAATCATGGCAAATGTTCAGAGAGCCTCTGAGGGCCCAATACCTGCCCAGGGCCCCAACCAAATGGGCAAATTCGCATGGCCATGTGGAATGTGAGAGGTGTGAATGAGGACAGCAAGAGGGTGGAAGCGGTGAATGTGTTCAAGAGTGCAAGATATGCTGTGATGGCATTGTGTGAAACAAAGAGGAAAGGGTGTGAAGTAGAGGAATGGGAGGGTGTGGAATGTGTAAGATCGGGCATGAATGGACGGGGAAGATGCAAGGAAGGAGTTGCTTTGTTGATGAATGAGGTGTGGAAGAGTGGAATTAGAGATAATAAATGTGTTAGCTCGAGATGTGTGTATGTCAAGTTCAAGTTTGAGGTGAAAGTGGCAGTGATTGTAGCGTATAAGCCATGTGATGACAGAAGTGAGAGGAAGAAAGATGGGTTTTGGGATGAGCTGGATGAAGCAGTGGAAGAAATGCCCAGGAGCTATAAAGTGATCATAATGGGTGATAAGAATGGAAGAGGAGGCACTGGTCCTGAGGATGACATAATGGATTGTAACGGAGTACAGTCAGACCTCCCCTACTGTGGGGTGCCGTAGTGCTGCACAATTTTGCGGAAGGAAATAAACATTCTAACACAGGGATTGTTAGCGTAATGCAGTAATTTGAACCGGGCTGGATGTGATGCGGTGTGAGTCGAGGAGCCTCACAATACTTGACGTCATCGCCTGCCAACCACGCTTCGCCTTTCTTGTTCTCCCAGCCACTCAACCAATCAAGACCCCCCTACCTTCCACCCGCCTCCGTGTTCCCCACTTGGCCCACTCCTACCCACACCATCCTCCTCAGCTTGCCTCCTATTGCGAGACACACTGACCACATTAGCTCCATGTCGCATTTTTCCCTGCTCAGAATGGCTTCATTCAGCAGTGAAGAGACGAGCTGAGTCTCTCAAGGAGTTCAGCTTTGACAGCGACCCTTCCCTTGCAAGAGGTAACGACGTGATTAAGCAGATTGTTGATGCAGTCAGCATCTACAATCATATGCATATCGACCGAGTAAACGGCCGTAAACAGTCACTGATCACTCGTTACTTTGCCAGATAAGCTGCTGTTGGTCTACAGCAAGAGGACATCCAACAACAGCAGGATGAAGAAGCTATGGAGGACCTAGAAAGTGACATTAGGAGTGCTGCTAGGGAAATAGACTTTGAAGGACTTTAGTGTGTTGTCTCCCTCTCTACCTCATCTCCGGCAATGTGTGTCTGCTCTTCTCTTCACATAAGGTACATTAAATAGAAAAGTCCTGCTGACCTAATGTATTTTCTATAACCATATTAATGCTTTTAGGAGGTTTAAATTGGAAAATACTGTACCAAAAAAACTGCACCACAAGGGGGGAAAAGCGGAGTTTGGGCAGGGGTACGGAAGGAAATAAGGGTTTTCAAGAGTCCCTGTAATGCAATATTTGCCTAACGCGATGTCGGTGCAGAAGCAAATACCAGTGTTAGGGGAGGACTGACTGTACCAGGAGAAAATAATGATGGGAAGCAACTGAAGGATGTGTGTCTGGAAAGGAGGTTGTACATTTGTAACTTGTATTTCACACATAAATGTGCACATAAATACTTTATACATGGTACAGAGGGAACAGGGATCGTGTTGAAAGGAGCCTGACTGATTATGTGCTCGTGGAGAGGTCGATGCTGGGAATGGTTGCTGATACGAGGGCAGTGAGGGAACAATTTAGAGGTCTGTTAGATCATATGATGGTGGCGTGCAAGCAGGGGCAGATTGCCACTGGGCCACCGGGCAAAATCGCGGTGGGCTGGTGAGTCTGTGGGCTGGTGCTGCCTGGTGCCTTGTCAGTATGCTGATAACCCGATTAGCATCTCTAGTTTCAATACTGTTATGTGCTACTGAGCAACCTACTGCTCTCTACATCAACAGGTGTCAGTATATGTGATTTTATGTCAGAAGATGAAAGTAATTAATATATATTCAAATTAATGATGCCCTGGTCCCCAAGCCTTGTTGGTGAGAGTGAATATAGTCAAAATTTGGGTTTCTGTACGCGCATATTCAGCCCTGCGTTCTATGGCTTGCATTTAAGCCTCATATCATATTTTGTTCGTTGTAAAAGAACAAACTCTTCCAAGGGCTGAGGCACGTTGAGTACTAATTAATATATAATATAATATTATGCTAAAAAAAATAATGAACTATACTAAGCATGAGTTTAAACAAAATCTGAAGTCGAACTCAGTGCTACTATACAAGCTGTAAACTAGTAAGCTTCAAGCATAGTCATTACTTATTTACTCAGTGGCTCACTGGCATTGATGCAGGAGCAGGACACGCTAAAAATCGTCAACAGAAAGTAAGATTCAAGAGTCCCTTGCACTGATTATTATGTGTATGATTCAAAAGTCTTTTGCATAAATCATTATGTAGAATTCGTATTCTTTATTATTAAGACAACATCAGCAAACACTATACAGTGACTTTCCGAAGTTTTCTTTCAAATTAGATAAAGAAAAGTTGGTTTTAAATCTCTTATTTTGTTTAACAGATCCTGATTATTCTTAGTGGTAGGTGGTGGTAACTATCATCCACTTAATTGATGTAGTGCTGTATACTTCTTCCTTAGCCTTTATCATTCTTTTTCTGTGTCTGCCCTCCTCTCATCCTGTTTCTCTCATCTTTCCTGTCACTTCTTCTTGATTTTCTTTCCTTTACAGGTGGCTTTACATTGAGTGACAAGCCAGATGGTTTCCTGAAGCCAAGAAACCATTTATAATGCTGGGTGGTAACCATATAACCAAACCATACGTGCTCCATACGTGTCAACAAGTGGGTTGATGGAGGGTTAGTGCCCCTCCCCGTAAAACAAATAACTCAAAGTCAAATGGCCACCCTTTACGGGATTATGGCATCTGGCAATAGACAGATAGATAGATTTTGATAGATTTTTCTGTATTTTGTTGGCAACATATATTTTTTCGTATTACCATACTTATGCTTTTTAAAGATTTTTGGAGTTTACTTCAAGCCTTACGGGAAAGATTTAGAAGAATTTGATGTCACAAAATCTTGTCAGATCAAAAAAGTCTGAACTACTAAAATGTAATACATATTTTTTTATCATTCTGTCTTTGCGCCTCCCTGATTTATATTTAAAAATTCATTAATTCAGCAATAACGGATCTTTTCGGTTTGGTGAACTGCACATATTTTTTAAATATGAGCATGTTAATCTAACAGTGTTATGTGCCTTTTTTTTTTTTTGATAACTTAAAAAAAAAAAAAAAAAAAAAAAAAAAAAAACTAATTATGGCTCTGAATTGATAGCTGGTTAAACATGAACATGGAACAAAAGAACTACAGAAATATTATGCTCAAACTTTGCAACAACACACAGAATATTTTTTTAAAAATACGATTATTAACCCGATGGTTTTTAATTACCAAATTTTATAAACTAATTTAATCCTTACGAGAGAAATTACCATATCGAAACGTCGCTCAGTGACAGCCTGTCGCCAGGACTTTTTTTTGTGTTAATTTTTATCTTAACCAACCTATCCTAACCAAGATAACTTATCCTATGATGATGCGAAATTGTCTCAACCTGAACATGTTAACCTAACTGACTGTGTTTTCTATTAAACTTGATTGTAGGCCACCTGGAGGAACATAAACAGATGTATATCAGTGCTTATATAGCCTATACTTTACATTTTTTTTTTCTTTTATATACATATATAGATAGATAGACAGATAGATATAGATAGATAGATATCGATACATAGATACAGTAATTTGAAATCAGTGTACAACTAATTAAGCTTCGTAAGTTTTAGTGAATGACTTTGGGAGAGTGTGTACGAAATGGAATCTAAAGGTGAATGTTGGGAGAAGTAAAGTTATGGAATATGGTCTGTGAGAGAAATGAAGTCACTGAATGGACAATGAAGCTGGATGATGAGTAAATGGAAAATATGAGTGCAATTATGTAATTAGGTAGTGTGATGAGTAAGGATGGAAGTTTACAGGGTGAAGTTCTTGAAAGGGTACAACAAGGAAAAAAGGTTGTTGGTTCTTTGAAAGCAGTGATAAGAAACAGGGAAACGTGCATGGAAGTAAAGAGTCACAGCATGACAGTATTGTGATACCAACTCTAACATATGGAAATGAAGCTTGGACCTCCTTGGAAGGACACAAGTAAAGACTGATAGTAGTGGAAATGAGCTATTTGAGAGGAGCATGTGGAGTTACATGGGGAGCAAGACTGACATAAGGAAGCGAAGGAGCATTGTGTTGTGATGTGAGTGTGATAGAAAGCGTTAGGAGGAATACATTGAGGTGGTTGGCCAAGTGGAGAGGATGGAGTGTGAGAGACTAACAAGGAGAGTGTATGTGAGTGAGGTGGAGGGGGGGAGAGGGATAGAGAGGCCGAGGATGAGATGGAGGGATGGAGTCAAGAATTATATGAGAGAGGGGCGTGTGAGCTGGGAGCAGGGCAGTGAATTGGCGGGGGACAGGGAGACATGGAGACGATTTGTTTGTGGCCACCCCTTACGGGATTGAGGCATCTGGCAATAGATAGATAGACAGAAGTCTTTATTGAAAAAGAAATTCCACTTCATCAAACCGAAACAGTCTGCAGAAAGATTTTCAAGATACTGTTCTTTTAGCAAAATGTGAGGTTGGGGAAATTTGTACACTAACCATGAAATTTCTGATAGAAACAAAATTACTTGAACATTCGTATTAATCCTTTGTAGATGGAGAAGAAACGCAAAGAAGGGGCAGAAAAACTCCGAGTAAAGAAAAAGAAGATTCTCCTTAAAAGTGTTCAATGCTGACTGACATTCAAAGTAAGTGCTGGCACTGCTGCCAGTTCATCTGTGCTGAAACATCATGAAGTAGAAAGTGAAAGTTAAGGCACAATAACTAAAGACTCTCAGTTACATTATAATTCTGCAGCACAAGAAACTACACATGAAACTCATGAGGCTGCATGTGAGGAGAGTCAGTGCGACAAGGCAGGCACCGAACCTGGGGTTTTTGCAAGAAAATTTGATATGAAACAGGAAGAAGATGCAGCAGATGCTGATCTTTTTGCCAGGCCAAGAGTAAATGAGAGAGCTTTCTTTTCTCAATTTCATCCAAGACAACCACAAAATGATAGTTCTCTCCCATTTTAATCAAAAAGTATATTTAGGAGAAAAAATGGTTCTCGGAGTAATTGGTTAACAACTAACTAAAAAGACAAACAAGAAACCTCGGACAAGGACTGACCAAAAGATGACAACCCAGGACCGGACAAAGGACATGGTAATCGGAACATGGAATGTAAGAGGTGCGAATGATGAGGTGAAAGAGAGAGATTGTCCAGGTGCTTGAGGGTGTGAAAGTTGATGTATGTGGAGTACCTGAAACTAAATGGAGAACTGAGAGTGTGGGAGAATGAGAGTATGGATGGGGTATATATGCAGGAGTGGGTGAGAATGAGAGGGCAAAAGAAGGAGTGTGTATAGTTGTGAGTAAAAGATGGAAGAAGAACATAAGAGAGTATGGATCAGTTGGGTCAAGGATTGTGTGGGTAAGACTGAAAGTTGGAATACAAAGTGGGCGATTGTGCGCGTGTATGCACCAATGCAAGATCGTGTAAGCAGAGTGAGACAAGAGTTCTGGACAAATGTGGAAGTGTGCATGGAAAAGTTTGCAAGGAATGAGAGAGTGTTTTTGATCGGTGATATGAATGGTAAAGTAGGGAATGTGAAGGTGGATAGAATAGTTGGTGAGTGGGGTATGCCTGCTGAGACAGATGAGAATGGTAGTGCGTTAGTGGACATTTGTGCTGGGAGGGGGTTGGTGATAGCCAATACCCTCTTCAGGCATAAAATGATCCACAGGTATACATGGCGAATGATGAGAAGGGTGGGTGGTGAACTGAATGAAAGGAAGGCAATGATTGATTATATGTGTGTGGATGAAAGGATGCGAAGATGTGTAATGGATGCAAGAGCCTATAGAGGTTGCAGGAGTGGACTTTCTGACCACTACTTGGTGGTGGCCAGAATCAGGACCCAAATAAGATGGAGTAATAGAAGAAGGGAAGGATGGGAAGAAGTAGTTGCAAGGAGAGTGGAAAGGTTACAAGAGGATGAGAAAAAGGCAGAATATAAGAGAGACGTGGAGGAACGATTGGGCAAATATGAATTGGAGCAGATGGGGGATGTGGAAGGTGTGTGTAGGATATTCACAGAAGAAATATGTGCAGCATGTGATGTGGTGTGTGGGATGAAGACAAGACGGAAGGGGGTGCAAGGAACAGCGTGGTGGAATGAAGAGGTGAGACAGGCTGTGGCACAAAAGAAGAAAGCATACAATGAATGGATGAGGAATAGAGGCATGGAAGAAGTTGAGAGGTAGAAGAGAGTTATATGTAGAAAGAAAGAGAGAGGTAAAATGATTAGTAAGAAAGAGTAAGAAGAGAGTGGATGAGGAATTTGGAAGGAATTTGAATGTAAAGTGGAGAGACTGTATGAAAATGTTCTGGAAAGAGGTGAAGAGAGTAAGACAGAGTGGAAGTGAAGTTAGCAGGGGAGTGAAAGATAAAAATGGTAGATTACTAGTGGAGAAGGGAGAAAAAGTGAGCAAATGGAAAGAACACTTTAAGGAATTGTTGAACATAAAGGATGGAAGTGATGGGAGTATAAGTGGCTGGGGAATGGCTGGGAGAAGGAGGGAGGTGAGAAGACAGGAAGAAATCAGTAGGATAGAAGTTGTGGAAACAATGAAGAAAGTTAAATCGGGGAAAGACCCACGAATTGATGGAGTGAGTGGTGAAATGTTGAAGCATGAGGAAGAGTTAGTAGTAGAATGGATGTGGAAGATGTGCAGATTGGCCTGGGAGGAAGGTAGAGTTCTGGAGGATTGGAAGTCAGGTATAATTATTCCCTTGTACAAAGGAAAAGGGGAAAAAGAAGTGTGTGGTAATCATAGGGGCATTTGTCTTCTTAGTATAATAGGAAAAGTGTATGGTAGGATACTTACTGACTGAGTTAGGGAAATAACAGATGGATTAGTTGGAGAAGAACAGGGAGGCTTCAGGAAGGGAAGAGGTTGTGTAGATCAAACAATCGTTCTTAGATCTTTAGTGGAAAAGTTTCTAGAGAAGGGAAAGAAGTTGTATGCGGCTTTCATGGACTTGGAGAAAGCATGACAGGGTGGATAGACAAGGATTGTGGAAAGTATTAAAAATATATGGAGTAGATGGGAAGTTGTTGAATGCTGTGAAGAGTATGTATGATGGTGCTAAGGCAGCAGTGCGTGTGAATGGTGAACTGAGTGAATTTTTCTCTTTGAAGGTTGGGTTGAAACAGGGATGTGTCATGTCTCCATGGTTGTTCAATCTGTACATGGATGGGGTAATCAAAGAGGTACAAGGTAGGGTAGTGGATGTTGGAGTGGCCCTGATGAGAGAGGGTAGTGTTTGGAAACTCCCTGTACTGTTGTCTGTAGATGATACTGTGTTGTTGAGTGAAGATGAAGGGGAGCTGCAAGGCTTGGTGGATGAGTTTGGGAGAGTGTGTAAGAAACAGAATCTAAAGGTGAATATAGGGAAGAGTAAAGTGATGGTCTTTGAGAGGGGTGAAGTCACTGAATGTATAGCGAGGTTGGATGGTGAGGAATTGGAAAATGTGAGTACGTTTAAGTACTTGGGTAGTGTGATGAGTAAGGATGGAGGTTTGGAGGGTGAAGTGCTTGAAAGGGTACAGCAGGGAAGAAAAGTTGCTGGTTCCTTGAAAGCAGTGATAAGAAACAGGGAAGTGAGCATGGAAGTGAAAAAGTTACTACATGGCAGTATTGATACCAACTCTAACGTATGGAAGTGAAGCTTGGACATTGTTGGAAGGGCACAAGTCAAGAGTGAGAGCAGTGGAAATGAGTTATTTAAGAGGAGCCTGTGGAGTCACATGGAGAGACAGGCTAATAAATGAGGATATAAAGGAGCGTTGCGGTGTGGATGTGGATGTGATAGGAAGCGTTAGGAGGAATACACCGAGGTGGTTTGGCCATGTGGACACGATGGAGGGTGAGAGACTGACGAAGAGAGTGTATGTGAGTGAGGTGGAGGGGGGGGGAGGGAGGGGGAGGCCGAGGATGAGATGGAGATGTATATGAGAGAGGGGGGTGTAAGTTGGGAGCAGGGCAGTGAAATGGCGGGGGACAGGACGACGTGGAGGCGAATTGTTTGTGGCCACCCCGAACGGGATTGAGGCGTCTGGCAATAGATAGATAGATAGAAATCAAATAATTCACTCTACAGTACAGTATGTCTTGCATATAGTAAAGAACATGAAAGCAGTTAATTTATGGAGGGTATGAGAGACTGGAGGCATATACACCAAAGAATTGATGAACATGAAAACAGAAAACACCACAATTATTGTGCAGAAGCTGACATTCATAGTTGCAGCCATAAAAACACTGAACAATTATTGTTTACAAACCAAAAGCTGATGAGAAGAGAGGAAATTAAAAATAATAGACAGGTAATGGAAATGGTTACTGAAGCTGTGAAACTGATTAGTGAACGAGGGCTAAGCTACAGAGGCAGAAGTACAGCCGAATCAGCCTATACACTCGATGTTTCACTGATAGATCATGGAAATATTTTAGAACTTCTCATTCAGCTAAGTAAATATGATCCGCTATTGAGGAGGCATTTAGAGAAAGTAGTAAAAAAAAAAAGTCAGGTGGCATACAAGTCTTGAAGTAAAGGTCGTGGTAGTTCCTTAACATTGGTATCCAAAACAATGAACAACGTCATAATAGTTATTTCATCATTAATAAAGAGGGCTATAGCTGATGAAGTAAGGGAAGCTGGTATGTTTTCAATACAAATAGACACAACACAAGATATTTCAGTGAAAGACCAATGTTCTTTTGTCATTCAGTAAGTGAACAACAGAGTATCAAGTAACTGAGTTACTGCTCAATATCAAGTAATTGAGTTATTACTGCTTCATAATTTCAGTTTCGTGGAAGATCAGGCAATCATTTTATTTTTATATGTATGCAAGCAGATTTATCAAAGTCACAGTTAAAAGATTCAACTTTATTCTTTGTACTAAAAATTACTGTGTCGATCTGTCTGTATACATAATTATATATGTGTATAACTTGAGTACTTTTGACCTTGTATAAGTTGTGTACAGGGCTTTGTTTAATGTGCATTTCTCATTAAATAGTGCAGTTTGGAGGGCAAATGTGCGCAGATGAGGTACAGAGATTTAACAGTGATTCTTCAAATAACATCAAGCAGAAATTAAAATAATCAAATTTTTAAATTTTTGGATTAACTATTATATTCCTCATGGCTACAGAGACTGACAAATTTAATAGTTCCAGAACGCAAGGTATTCTTATTCTTGAATAATGTGGATACAGTCAGACTGCTCAGTCAGTGCTGTCTCAAAACTTACAAAATTTTTATCTTTAGCTTGCTCTTTAAGGACTGTTCATCAGCTTCGTCTGTTTCTCCATCTGAATTATGTATCTATCTATTGCCATACGCCTTAATCCCATAAAGGGTGGCCACAAACAAATCGCCTCGATGTCGCCCGATCCCGCCATTTCACTGCCCTGCTCCCAGCTCACACCCCCCTCTCTGATATTCCTCTCCACTTCATCCCTCCATCTCATCCTCGGTCTCCCCCTCCTTTTTCCCCCTCCACCTCACTCACGTACACGTTCCTCGTCAGTCTCTCACTCTCCATCCTCTCTAGCGAAATATATGTTGGATGTATCTTGTTCTTATTTTCTTTTTAAGTGTTTGTTATTAAAATAAGGCTATTTTAATGATTGAATCATAAGCCAATGGGATGAAGTACTTAATACTGACCTTAGAATATGTTCTAATACCCATTTCATATGGCTTCAGAATGTCCCCGTAGTTGGTCAAATTTCAAAATTTTCTTGGGGAATTAAAGCACCCTCAAGCCACAGCTGTATGGGCTTGCTGCGCTTGCCATAATCACAGCCTACATTAATGGGCCAATTTTTGGTGTTTGTCCGGTCCATTCTGGGCTCCCAATTCGCCCCTGCGTACAAGATCAAAGTGAGAGGAGTGAGGTGGATCAGGAAAGAAAGGTGCAGTCAGGTTGAAAGACTGAATGTTGAGAAGCTGAGGATCAAAGAAATGGCAGATGAATACAAGACCAAAGTTGGGGAGGAGGTGGAATCAATGAACTGGAATGCAAAGGATCTACACAGCTAGTGGAATGTCTGGAACTGTCTCCCTCTGTCTGCATTTCCAACTACCTATGATCTCCAGTGTTTCAAATACAGTGTGTCCAGGCATCTCCAAATGAACAGTTCTTGAACTGGGATCTTTTATCTTTTTTTTTTTTTTCTTCATTGGAGGGAACAATTTACAGGCTCCTGGCCTTTGGTTCCTTCTTCCTTGCATAAAAAAAGGTGTGGGGGGGAGGGATTACTTCATTAGGAATGCTAAAGCGGTGTGTGATGTGGCAAGAGTAACAATGAAGAAAGGTAAGGCATGGTGGGATGAAGAGGTTAAGGAGCAGTGGAGGCAAAGAGGAAGAAGTGGCTAGAGTGGTTACAAGAAAAGGGTTCAACTGAAATAAGAACTGAATATACTGAGAGCAAGAAGCTGAAGAAGGAAAAAAAAAGAGGTAATTGATGATCTAGGAAGAAAAATGAATGCAAATTACTCTGAAAATAGGAAGTTATTCTGGAAAGAGGTGCGGAAATGTACAAGTGACAGCAGAAAGAAATGTGAAAGTGTGAAGGATGTAAGTGGTAGAATTAACCCACAAGGATGAAGGACCAGATGGAAAGAATACAGGTATTTTCAGTCTGGTGAATGCAAATGGAGAAAGCAAAGCAACTGTTAACATGATTGGTTTTGGAAGTGTGGAGAGAAGGAATGCAGTGCCTGGAAATGTGACACTCGCACAGGTGAAGAACTGTGAAGCAGCTGAAAAATGGGAAAGTAGCTGGAGCTGATGAGGTGTATGCTGAGATGATTAAGTGTAGTGGCAACGGGAATGAAGTGCTTGTCGGAGATATGTAAGAAGGCATAGATGAGTGAAACTGTGCCAACAGAATGGAAAAAGGCTGTGAGTGTACCCCTGTACAAAAATAATGGAGAGTGAAGTGAATGCAAGAATTAATTATCGTGGCATAAGTTTATTGGGTGTTGTAGGGAAAGTATATGGAAAAATTATTACCGAGAAAATAAGAGAGATATCAGAAGTCCTAGTGAGTGATGAACAGGGTGGCTTTAGGAGTAGCAGGGGATGTGTAGATCAAATATCTGCAGTAAGACAGATAGTGGAGAAGGCTTCTGAAAAGAACTATAAGATGTTTATGGTATTCATGGATCTGGAAAAAGCATACAACAAGTAGACAGAGAAGGATTGTGGAAGGTTTTGCACATGTACATTGTAGATGGCAAGCTGTTAGGTGCCATCAAGAGTTTTAATGATGGTGGTGAGGCATGTGTATGGGTAAATGGGCATCTAAGTGAATGGTTCACAATCAATGTGGGCGTGCAACAAGGTTGTGTGATGTTCCCATGGTTATTCAATATATATATATATATATATATATATATATATATATATATGGATGGGGTGATGAGAAGTAAAAACACAAGTAATGGAGAGAGGGATGGCATTGGAAATGAATGGTAATGATGGAATTTATCAAATCTGTTGTATGCTGATGATGCAGTGCTACTTGTAAATACAGTACCAGACAAAAAATTGGTAGACTAGTGCAGAGTTTTGCTGATGTCTGTGAGCGTTGCACCTTGAGAGTAAATGTAAAAAGGAATAAAGTGATGGTAACTGACAGAAAAGGTCACTCCCAGTGTGATGTTACAGTGCATGGAGAGAGACTGGAATTGGTGAGAGTTTAAATACTTGGGTATAGTCATATAAAAAAAGAGAGGAAAATGTGCAAATGATGTGGAAAGTAGAGTGACACAAGGAAGGAAAGTAGCGGGTGCTATGAAGGCCTTGATAAAAAACAGAGGTTTGAGAGTTGCGGCTGCACGAGACTTACATGAAGGAGTGTTAGTGCCAGTTTTAACATATGGATGTAAGACTATGATGTGGCATGAAAATGAAGTCAAGAGTGACAGTAGTGGGGATGGGACTGCTGAGGAATGAATGTGGAGTACAGAGAGTGGATAGGATATGAAATAATATGATTCGTGAAAGATGCGGAGTGAGGAAGTCTGTGGACACCAAATCTGACGAGAGTGTACTGAGATGATATGGTCATGTGGAGAGAGTGGATAGCAACAGAGTGGTGAAAAAGGTATATCTGAGTGAATTTGAAGGAGGGAGGAGGCACAGTAGGCGAAGGAAAAGTGGAGGGATATGGTGGATAAATGTGTGAGGAAGAGAGGTATGGAACTCGGTGAGGCTAGGGAACTGACAAGAGATCGAGCTGGATGGATGAATGTTGTGAGAAGTGCATGATCAGTGATATGGCACCTCTTTTTAACGTGACAGTGTCTGGGCTGGCACTATCGCATACGTTTATGTGAAGCTACAGAATGTGGTGAAAGTTTTTGGCGTATCAGATAGAGCTAGGATTCTGGGGACTTGAATAATGAGTGAATGGAAGCATGGCTCATTGGCCTGGGCAAACTTAGGCTGTCTGGACGTTGCTACTCCTCACCCTGACCTAGGGTGGGAAAGGAGGTCTGGATGATGATGATGATGAAGAAGAAAACAGATTAACATTAGATTAACAGTAGAATATAATGCTAGTAATGAACAGGTGCTATGGAATGGATGCAGAGCCATAGCACTGTCTCATTCTGCCACTGAACTATGTGAAATAGGCTGCAAAGGGACAATAATCTGGACAATGTTACAGTTAAAATATTTTAGAGAATCTATCAAAACAGATGGGGTGGTAAGAGAACCAGCAACAAAAGAGAAAACACAGTAGTAGGAAAACTATCAAAGAGCATGCCTAGTGAAATGGGCCACACAACTAATACTGATAAATGCCAATCAAAGCAATATCCAGATATAATACTAATACTCTGTATATGGCATAATGGTCAGACTTACTTAGTTCATGCACCTTAATAAAACAAATACCATGCATATATAATAGTGCTAGTTATGTTTCAATAATCACTGTTCAGTAAGGTATATGCCAAAATAATTACTTCTTTATCACTTACCAGGTGAAAGCTGTTCACTCTTTCCAGAATCCATAACTTGTATCAAAAGCTTTTCAAAGTCATACATTATCTTCTCCAACTGTGGATTCTTTTTTTCTGCTGAGCTTCCAAACTCCAAGAACTTGGCAATGGCAAACTGTGCTGACTGAGAACTTAGTACTCTCTTGGCACTTGTTGTTTTCTGGATTAGCTGTATTACTTCATGAATCAAGGTGCTATGAGACGGCTGATGTAAACACAGGGCCTCAAGACAGATCATAAATAAATTCTGCAGATCTTCATAACTAATAACTGTGTCCTTTGAAGAGAGAAATGGTGCAAATGGACTGTACACATCGATACCATCCCTTCTACTTGAAGGACTCTGAAGATTTTGAACCAGAGTTTTGAAATAGGGATAGGTATTTGGTGCAAATGTACTATGTTTCCTTAAGGCTAAATCAATGAACTCTTGTGTCAGTTCAGTGACTGATGACTGTTTGTTACAGAAAGGCTGATATGAAGCTAATATCCTGGGGTGTTCCAAAACCATCTGGAGAACACATTCAGCATATTTTTTATCACTATCTTCACTGAGAGATTCATAAAGTCGTCTCAGGAGATGTGTATACTTCTTCACCATTTTTGCTCCTTTCTTTTCTGGGCTTAGCTCCTTCATTCCAGTCTTTTCTGAGTTCAACTGTAAGCATAAATAAATTAAAAGCTGTGTGATAACAAGGTCCAGGTCCGCTTTGTCCAACACATCCAAAAGCTTGTTGCCTTCTAGTAATTTCTCTACTGTGGCCCAGTCATGAGTCATGAAGAGATATCTGATTATATGTGAGAGACCAACACCATCAGACAACTGTACATTGTCCTTACTTTGTTTGTACTTTTTCTTAACCCAGCATCTGAGATATGCCTTCAGATCTGAGGAGGTAACTGATTCTTCTTTCAAGAGAATATCAACAAGTACACCAGGATCACTCAAGGAATAAAGATAATCATTCATCACAGAAGAAAAATAGTCAACATATTCTGGGTCGGGGTTGCTATGCAGTAATTCCAATGCACCAAAAACCAGTCGGGAGAATGGCAGAGACACTGCATGCTGAGACACATCTTCGTTGTCAACAATTTCCAAGGTTTCTATTGCCGTCAAAACAGACTCAGTTTCTACAATGGTACTGGAATTTAAGTCACGAGTTGCTTTAGATCCAATTTCAACAAGCATATCAGTATACTGGCTAAGAGATGCAACAGTCTTCTGGATTACTCTAGTTAAAAAGGAGGAAAGCTTGACTACATTGGTTTTCAAAATATGTCTCAACCAAAATTTAATATTGCCATCATAATGAGCAGCCAATCCAGTTTTGGCAAGTGCACTAGACAAATTGCTCTGACATGTTTCTGTTACTGACAGCATCAATGTCGCATCTCCATTCTCTGAAGAGTGTTGCTTTGATTCTGCATAAGTCCTAATCAATTGGTACAAGACATTTTTTTCCATATGTTCCAAAGATTCTTCAGTCAGAGAAGTATCCACAACATACTCTTGACTTATCTTACTATCAGCCAAGAAACCCAGACACAGAACCTGAAGCTCAAATTTGACTTTACTGCTACCAACTTCATCATCATGATAGTCACGAACATTCTGTAACATCTCTACTGGTTTAATTGCCTTGTACACAGTCTGGCTTGGCAGTAACTCAGCATACATGGTTAAGGTCTTGGCAATGCTGAGCAACTGTGATGTGACTGAGACAGTTTCAGCAGCATCTGGATCACCCAGGTGCTCTTCAAAATTCTGCTCTACTAATTCTATACCTGCTGCTATGTTCCAACAATGAGCTATAGCACTAACTGGCATTAAAGCCCTAAATACTGATGCTATTACTTTCCTTCGTGTATCCTCTTTAACTGCTACAGAGAGAGTATGACTTTGTTTTATATTTTCACAAGTTTCTTTTGTTTTCGTGAGAATGGATAATGTTAACATCATTCCACAATGCCTGACTTGTCCATAAGGTGATTCAAGTAATGATTTAAAAAGATTCTGATTCAGAGGATTTGGCACCAGACAAGCTAAAACACCTGATACTCCCTTGGTTTCCATTTTTTTCCATGGAGCTTGGCATGCAATGGTCTGAGAGATCATGTCTACTATAGAAATAAAAGATTTTTTTGGCCTTGGCTTGAGAAGAGTTCTTAATGTTGGAAAATATGTCTTCAGGAGGTCTGGACAAACACCTAAGACTCTGCTCATCAGTTCACTGCATTCTGATATCTTCCAAGGTGTCTTCATATGGGATAAGATATTATACACATACCAATTATTGGACTGGATCTGTCCCTTCTGCTCTTTTTCCCGAAATACAATGCCATGCTTGTAAGAAGTGCAGAGAGTGAGCATAAATTTGTGCAACACCTTTTTAATTTGAACTCTTTCATTTGAAACAGTATTTGCAACTTCACTCTCCAACTCCTCTATGTTTTCACTCTTTGTAAATTTGCCCATGGGTCCACTCCATTTGTAAAGGTCCAGAAGTGGCTTGGTTGTTGTAGGTGTAAATAAATGAACTTTCGTGGTCTTGCTGATGGATGGATTAAGCAATATTGATTCATGCATCACCTTCAAGACATTGATGACACGTTCACAAGGATCCCAAATAAGACCAGGGAATATGGCAGGCAGAACATCTGATGGGATAAGAGATTACAACAATTATTCTTGGACTGTGGAACTATCTCAGTTATTAATGTTCAACTTATCAGCAACTAATCATAAGTAATTAACACTTTAATATATATTTTGTGCTTGCTTACACTATCAAATGAATTATGAAACAGCAACACTAAAGTGAATTATGAGTATGATTAAAACATCAGCATCACATGCAGTATTTCTTGAATTCTTTTACATTTAAGCATAAGCTATGCCAAGTTCATTCTCAGTCTTCTCATTTTCAAATCAGTCAGTTCTATGCTCTGTTTTTTATAACCTCTTCAATCTGATGACATTTTTTTTCTTTAATCTTGCTACTTTCAGATGATTCAATGGAGAAAAGGCCTCTAAAGGAGTCAATGTGGACAACATTTCACCTCTCCAATTCAAAAGGTCTCACATGGACTTAATAAAACTGTTTGAAGATAACGAAAATGAAATAGCTGCATATATAACAGATGCTACTCCATCAAAGGGTTTAATTTTTCACTCTCCATGTATTACCATACATGTACAGGCCACCTCCTTACATTTTGTTTCATTACCTGGTACATCCATAATTTGTTCAATCCTCTACCTATTTCTGAATGTGAACTTTACAAGCACAACTCAAATAACTCAGCTCTCCTGCTCTAAGAAGCTATTCTGATATTACTGACACCTTACTCCATTAGGTCAAAGATGGCATAAACTGTCATGCAAGGATGTCTTTACACACTTTTTGCAGTCTAAGGGGTCTCTCCAAAGCAGAACATAATAATGGGGGGGGGGGCCACAAGAATGAAAAATGAAACTGTTTTTGCATATCGTGATGGAGGCTGTTTCTACCCATTTCATTAAAAAAGGTTTCTCATATGATCAATAAAATCACCATGGGAATGAAACACGGCCAAAAGACAAGCAGCTGGCCACACTCAAAACCCTCAAGCTGAGGTACTCACTCAATCACATAGTAAAATACACAGACTCTTCTAAATATTTACAATTTTCAACCTCTTCAGGAACTGGCCATACTAGAGTTGATTAATGATCAGCTGGTGTGATCTGGTTAGGTACCCCAGCCATCCAGAAGCAGAGAAATGCTACAGACATAACAGCTCCTCTTGTGACAAATTTCAAATACAACAAGCAAAGGGTAGTTCCATGGAAAATAAGAAGTACACTCATGTTCACTAATATCTGTCTGGGGGTGCCCCCTTCCTACCTCAGAATACCCAGGGAAGAGGGGAAGGAGGGACAAAACGAGCTCCACCCGCCACTACCCCAGCTCCTGACCATCCCCCATACCCCTACCCAAACCCAAACCCCACCTGTCATTCTTAGCTAGCAATTACATCTCAAGCTGATTTCATGCTTAACACTCTTGGAACCACTACTAATACAAACAAAGAACATTAGGATATATCAAAAGAATATAACTATCGACATGTTGCAGCAAGAAATTAATACATTATGATGTTGACAGTAAAACAAAAACGTTAACAATGGCCACCTCAGGCCTCCTGTGTTGGGTGCACTGCTTTGCAAAAACACACACACACACACACTGAAAAATAGACACAAACACGCCCAAACACGCAGGCACAGACACGGATGCATAGACATAAACACAATCAAATACACAGGCATAGACACGGAAGCATGTAAACACCCAACACATGAGGCCTGGGATGGCCGTTGTTAACGTTTTTGCTTTACTGTCAATGTTATAATGCATTAATTTCTTGCTGCAGCATGTTAATAGTCATATTATATACTTTTTACATATCCTAGTTGTGGTAGGTGGGGGCACTTACCATCCACTCACTCAATGTAGTGCTGCTCTCGGGTGTCTGCCCTGTCCTCTCCTCCATCGTTCTTTCCTTCCATCTTCTTCTATCTTTCTTTCCTTCATTCTTTCCTTGTCCTTCTGCCTACAGGTGACTTTACACTCCCTCTTCTGTCTTTCATTCCTTCATTCTTTCCTCTTCCTTCTGCCTATGGGTGACTCTACACTGAGTGACAAGCCAAATGGTTTCCTGTACATCAGGAAACCATTTACTACGCGGGTGGTAACCATATAACCAAATTTTGGCGCCTGGTGGTTTAGTGGGTAATTATTGTGCTCCAATCGGATTGAGCCGGTGAAGGTTTATATCCACGGGGTGGTTGGGGCTTATTGCTCATGTAATGCCACTCAGGGATGAGTGAGGTTGGTCACTCTCATCTTAAATGTCAGGACCAACTGCCTAGCCCCAGGCCCCTATGCTCCTCATGGGACAACATAGGATTGGATGTTGGATGGATGGATACATATCCTAGTGTTTTATATTAGTGTATTAGTAATGTGACTCTGAGTGTAAAGTATGAGCTTAGCTTGAGATGTAACTGCCAGTTAAGAATGACAAGTAGGGGGCTGGGAGGGGTAGGGGTATGGGGGAAGGTTGGGAGCTGGGATAGAGGCAGGTGGAGCTCATTTCGTCCCCCCCTCCCGTCTTCCCTGGGTATATGGTGGTACAAAGGGGGCATCCCTGAGCAGAAATTAGTGATCGTGTGTACCTTATACATATCATTATGAAAACAGTACTGCAGCTATGGGTGTTCTGAATGCATATGTAGGATGCAAAGCTGGATGTGACAGGGCCAGCTACTACGATTTTGACACCATTTCACTCTCATGGCACTATTTCCAAGGGATGGTGGATAATACCAATCTTTTACCTATATTTATACCACTCTAAAATAACACCAGACACAATACTGGAACATGATATCAGGCAATGGACAAATATACATGAGTAGCAAGAGTCCTTGTTGCTCATATCAAAATACTGACCTTTTTTTAGTAAAAATTGCTGGATGATATGAGGCTCTTCTGTTGAGTTAAGGAAAGCCAGCATCATGTAAATGCACCAGGCACGAACGTCCCACACATCTTTCACACTCTGACGGTTGGCAATGAGTGAGATGTTGATCTGGCTCCAGTTTAATGTCACCAACACTTCATTAGCTGCCTCCCCTCCAAGAAGCACCATACCTGAAAGCACACAATAAGTCATGAATTTTATGCTGCTGGAAAATTTTATTACATTGTTCCTGTCGCCTCAGGCTCATCTGGATGTGGACCTAGAGGACTGTAGGTAATAGAGCCATTTCAGCTGGTTGGTCCAAGAGATGTTCTGTTGCAGTTAAACTGAATATTTACTTGTGATGTAAGATTTTTTTTTTCTTTTTTTTTTTAACGTGAGGAAGAAGGAAACAAAGGCAACGAGCCCACATACTGTTCCTTCCAAGAAAAAAACAAAATACAAGAGAGAGCTAAATTCAAGATCCATTCATTTCGAGATGCCTGGACACACTGCGTTTGAAAGACTGGAGATCATAGGAAGCAGGAAATACAGACAGAGGGAGACAGTTCCAGAGTTGACCTGTTGCATAAATGAAGGACTGGGAGTAATGGTTAACTCTTGCATTAGAGAGTTGGACAGAAAAGGGGTGAGAGTTTGCTGCTAGACGGGTGTGTAGCAACCGTCATAGAGGTGGAGGAATGCATGCAGACAGTTCAGAGGAACAGTGACCACTGAAGTAGCGATAGAAAAGAGATAAAGATGCAACAGTGCGGCGAAGAGACAGAGGTTGAAGGGAGTTAGTATGAGGGGGAGAGTTAATGAGACGTAAAGCCTTTGACTCCACCCTATCGAGAAGAGCTGTGTGTGGGGAGCCTCCCCACACATAAGAGTTGTACTCCACGAAGGGGCGGATAAAACCCCTGTATAGAGTCAACAATTGTGCAGGGGTAAAGAAGAAATGGAGTCGGCTTAGCACACCCAATCTCTTGGAAGCAGATTTTACAAGAGATGTAATATGATATTTCCAAGATAAGTCTCGAGTAAATGAAACCCCAAGCACGGTCAACGATGATGCAGGCTTTAGCTGAATATTATTAAACATTAGTGGGTATACCTGTTGAAGATTTTGTCAGGTTGACAGGTGCAAAAATTGAGTCTTTGATGCATTAAAAACAACCAGATTATTTTTACCCCAGTCAGAGATACAAGCCAAGTCAGACATTAGGTGTGCCATAGCCTCATCCCTTGTTTGCTGAAGTAACTGCTGAGATGGATGTTGTGGGAATCGAATGGAAAGGTGAAGGGTGTAGTCATCAGCGTATGAGTGGAGAGGGTCAGATGTACAGCTTAGAAGGTCATTGATGAATAAAAGGAAGAGAGTTGGTGATAGGACAGAGCCCTGAGGAACATCACTGTTAATAGATCTAGGAGAAGAACAATGGCCGTCTACAACAGCGGCTATAGAACGACCAGAAAGGAAGCTAGAGATGAAGGCACAGATAGAAGGATAGAAACCGTAAGAGGGGTAGTTTGGAAATTAAAGATTTATGCCAGACTTGATCAAAAGCCTTTGAGATGTTAAGTGCAACGGTGTATTAGACAAGTAAATGTGTTATGTGAGGGACTGCAATATAATGATGGCATAGTGGATCATTTATGAGCTGTGTTTTGTATTGGAAGATGAGAAGCGTGCTAGCCACATCACAGTCTGGTTAAATGAACTTGTGTTTCTTTTGGAGAGACAGCTTCAGTGGAATGAATGTCTTGTGAAGCATGGATGTCATTCGGCTGGCTGTGGTATCTATCATATGTGTTCTTGTATAATGCTGGGTGGAGAAAGAGGCTTCTGGTACCTTCCCGGTTTACACAGCTACTTTCTTTGCCTTTTCCTAGACATTTCTCTGCTATTTCCATCTAATCCAGCTGACTTATTCATGTTCAGCTGATTCATTGCTTCCAAAAGAAGAATCAAATGAAAGAAAAACTGTCTTCAAGTTAAAACACAGATATGAATCAATATCGAGCAAAACTCAGTTTGAGATCACTAGATACAGAACTTGCAAAATAACCTGCTGGAATAATGAGGCACGGCTTATGGTAGATCTGTTGGTATAAAGAGGCACAGCCTATGGTGGACCTGTTGCACAGCCTATGGTAGGCCATTTCAGAGTTGACCAGCTAAGTATGTAAGTGACATCAGTGGACAGAAATGGGATGAGTAACAGCAGCATACCTGCTGCATAAAATGAGGAGGAGGAATCATCATTATCATCATTATCATCATCATCATTATCATCCTGGCCTCATCTTCACAACCAAAGATGGGGTGAGGTGTGATCCAGAAAGAAAAGTGAAAAACAAGATACATGAAGGACTCAAGACAAGCATGCCCAATGAAATGGGCCACACACCCATTCACTCACCATTCACGCCCCTGAAATCCTGACTCCACCTCACAAGCATAACAAACACACACACACACACACATATGTGCTTCATCCATCCATCATCCAATCCTATGTTGCCCCATGAGAAGCATAGGAGCCCAGGGTTAGGCAAGTTGATCCTGACATTTAAGATGAGAGTGACCAGCCTCACTCATCCCTGAGAGGCATTACATGAGCAATAACCCCAACCACCCCTTGGATATAAACCTTCACTGGCTCAATCCAACTGGAGAATCACAATTACCCACTATACCACCAGGTGCCATAATATGGTTATATGGTTACCACCCAGCATAGTAAAGAGTTTCCTGGTGTACAGGAAACCATTCGGCTTGTCACTCAGTGTACAGTCACCCTCAGGCAGAAGAAAGAGGAAAGAATGAAGGAAAGACAAGAGAGGGAGTGTTATGTCATCCGTTAGCAGAAGAACGAGGAAAGAACGAAGTAAAGAAAGACAGAAGGAGGAGGAAGGAAAGAATGGAGGAGAGGAAAGGGCAGACACCCGAGAGCAGCACTACATCGTGGGAGTGGATGGTGAGCGACCCCGCCTACCATTATGTGCTTCATCTATACAATAATCACCTGTGATACAACGCAGGACAGCTTTAGTGTTCTTGTTCGTGTTGGTTGGGAGAAGGAATCTGTAGATATGAGCCTCATGGTTGTGCAGCAGTTGGCGAGTGATGTGCAGACCTATACTGATGTGTTCCCTCAGTTCACTTGCTATGCTGCAAATCAAACATTAAACATGGGAAACAGTGATAACAAACAAATTTACTTTTTAGCTGGCAGAGGAAATTAAGCTATACAAATACATATAAATACTGCAGGGGAAATTAAGCTATACAAATACATATAAATACTGCAAGTCCTTATTCTGTCACCTTTTAAATAGTTCTTTTTTACTGTTATCCCTTCTGCAAATTACAGAAATATTGTCAAATTACAGATACAGCTCCACTCTAAAATCAACTGAACTATAAAGCTAACTTCCGGTTTCACAATTTGGGAGCACCAAATTCATGGAAAATGTTCTGAATTTTGAAACGCATCCTTGACATATAATGATTTTTTTTTTTTTTTTTTTTTTTTTTTTTTTTTTTTTAACGTGTCCGACTCTGGGCAAAGGCTGCAGGGCCTATTTCTCGGGGGCAGTGACCCATTCCGAGGCCCAGTAGTCCCCCTACACCTCCACATGATGACTATGTATACTTGAGATTTTCTTCATCCAGATGGGTTATGATGAGATATTGCAAGAAGGCCAAGAGTGTTTGGTCAAACAGTGACTCCAAAAATATAACTATACACAGACATTTACAAATATGAACGTTAATGGAAGAAAATTGAGATGTTCCAGGATAACATACAATGAGGTGCTGAGACACAATTTACAGCTAAGGAATACAAATGACTACAGATTAGAGAGCTCACATGCAGTGAATTCCAGTTCAGATATAACAGCATGGAGGAGCCCAAACTTTGATAATAAACATGATATTGTCAGTCGGCAAGATGGCTGAGGCTTCTGCTTGGCAGAGTACATAGGGTGATACTGTAAACTTACTTGATTAAGACATGGCTGAGAGTTGAGAATATTGCAGCTACTTCTGACGATGTACGCTTCTCCGTCATCAGAAGGTTAAGAATCTCATTGCAGCTGTCTGATGCAAGAACCAAACCATTGATGATCCCCTGTGCATTGCTACTCTCTTCCACATAGGCATTGAACTTTTCTAATGCTGTTAAAATGATGAACCACATTACTTCACATGGAATACTGTACAGCGCTGCCTTTAGATTTTATTATGCAAATGGTTTACACCTTACAGAAACTGAGAATACAAAACATATGATTAAAATATGAAGGCTAGATGCAGTGTAGATTATTCATATACCCTCTTCATACTGCAAAATATACAGATGTACTGAAAAAATAAGCATTAGCAACATTACAGAAATTCTGCATGTCCTAAATATGAAACTCCTTAGAGCTGTGTGCAGTACAGAAAATAATAATGCAATAAAACATGTGGTGTCAGGATGTACAGAAGGATGAGTGGAAAAAAGCATTAACTATCAGGTACTGCACTGAATGAAACCACTAAATACCTCTGCAATACACTTTACAAAGGCTCAGTAAGAAGAGGAGGATTGGTTAATAAAAACTATGAAACAATATAAAGCCCACCCAAAAGGAACTGAAATTACAGAACTGCCACATACATGTACTGGAGACAAAACATAAATAAAACCTGGAAACAGAAAACTAACATAAATAAACAATGCAAGTGGGATAAACTGTATATGAGGTCATCATTATATTTAAGTACTGTATGGGAAGCAGAGAGAAACATTAAAGCAATAAGATCAAAGAACTGTGATAAGACTATATATACAGACAGAGAAAACAATGCATACTGATGTAACTAATAAAATATAGTATAGCTACTACTTCTATGAGTGGTAGTCAATGCTGTGGGGGGGGGGGGGAAAGAAGAAGACATACTGGTACCCTATACCACTGTACTATAGTGTTCCTCCTCATAACATAGGGTTTGGGTGGAGTCACCCCCTCCCTACACTATTGCCATGTTTCCTAACCCTACGATGTATAACGCCTGTGGTTTGTGTAGTAGGAATGATACATAAACATAACTCATACTAATATAACTGTAATGAAAGTGCTGACATGTATCAAGGAAGAATAAAACTATTCTGCATACTATATTATACGATAATAGAGAAACGTGGCATAAAAATTTGGCAGTGTTGCTCTAAAAATATTCTAATTATTATTTACTTCCCCAACACTTCTAACATTGCTAATTAATTTAGCAAGTATAATTGCAAGAAAATTTGAAGGGATAAAAGTGGGAAGAGGCGATCCTTTCATAATTAAAATAAATATATCAAACAGCTCTGGGGTGGCAGCACTCACGCGACACGTGTTTGTGTGTACGCTGTGGGAGGTCACCAACCCCTACAGGATTTAGGCCTATTGGGGAAACCTCTATAAAAAAAACGCGCCGTGACTTTTACCTCAAGGGTGGTGCGGAAATAAAGTCAAAATTATAATCCATACATAAAAATGGAAGTAAAAAACCATGGATGACACATAACAAAATCTAGCGAGAGAGAGAGAGAGAGAGAGAGAGAGAGAGAGAGAGAGAGAAATAATAATAATAATAATAATAATAATAATAAAACTTTATTTCCACTAAACAGTGGGTATTCTTATACATTATACAGTAGTACAGCATACAGTATGAAAGTTCTATACACAATATAATACAAGTTGATACATATGGTGGAGAATAGTGACAGAGAGGTAAATCGTTTAAAAGGTGTGGGGACACTTAGGTTAAAAATAGATCAATTAAGGGATTTAGGAACGAAGGCAGTGGGAAGGATTAAGACAGATGGGATTGTAAGATTAGGGAGTTTGAGCAATAGGGTAGAATGTATGCTCTCAATAAAAGTATAGCAATTATCAACGGCTAATTATTATACAGGTGTTGATGGTGGGGGTCTATATTTATAGGAGGTGTTGGTGGTGGAGGTATAGCGGGTGTTGTTGATGGGGGTGTTGTTGGGGGTAGGGGTATAGGGGGTGTTGGTGGCAGGGGTATAGGGGGTATTAGAAAAACGGAGATCACAAGAGGGAAACAGTGTCAAGGTCATCGCTGATGGAGAGGTCAGCTCGGAAACGTGGCAACAGTGCAGGGAGGGGGTGACTCCACCAAAACCCTACGTTTCGATCTGTCAGACTATAGGAGAGATTTAACAAAATGGTAACTGGAAAGACCTTTTGGAAAAGTATGGATATTGCTTACCAAAGTACCCTATAAAGCTCATGTTTTCTCAACTTATGAAGATACTTACAAAATGTACGAAAGGGAGAAAATGCAGTATTCAGAACCATAATACCTGGTAGCTACAGCTAGGTGCATTAAGGTTTGTCTAAGAGATTACAATGAGTGGAGAGAGAAAAATCTACAATGGAGGCTCAAAATGTTTAATTTGCCCAAACTATCATATACTATATATCCAGTGGAGATATCATGATAGAAACCTTTAAAATACTTGTAGTTGTTGCTATTGATCAACCCCAGTCTGTCTGGCTGTGCACACCCATTAAATGAAGGTAAACAGCTGCCATGCAAGGCTGTCCCGTGCAATGAATTGATGCTCTCTTGTGGCTCACAACGCCTTGCTTTGGCGAGATGAGGGGGAATGGTGTGATGGTTTGGTTCCTGGATGGACAAGGCATTCACGTCTCTCAATCCAGTCAACAGGGGCACCATAGCAGGGTCTACATCACCCTGTAATTTGGTTAGATGAAAGCCTAACCACCCAGTGCTGAACATGGTTTCCTGGGTTACAAGAAACCATCAGTCTCGTCACTCAGTGTAGAGCCACCTAAAGTGGAAAGATGAATAATAAAAAGTGGCAGGAAGGAGAGGGATGATAAGGAAAAGAGGAGGTCAGACAAAGACAGACCGAGAAAGGGGAAGGATGATATATGCAGCACTACATCAAGTGAGTGGATGATGATCACCACCGCTTATGACTCCTTTAAAACAGAGAATGGGATATATTAACACAAATGCATGGAAGAGGTGCATCCAAGCAAACTCCAGTTAGTGCCCTGAGGGAAGAGGTTTGAGCCACAGCAATGGAAGCAAGACTCAAGAAACCCAAAATGACCTTTGTAAACTGCTTGTTAAATAAGGGAGAGTCCCATGTTGGATAGGTGTTTCACTAAGTAATACTGAATTTTTAAGAAGACAGGTGGATTCAAGACAAAGAACACAGCTAAAGAAACAGGACTAGGCAAATACAACGTATGTATACCCTACAACTAGTTTTGGATCTAACTTCTATAATATTTGTTAAGTTTTAATGGCATTTACTGCTTGTCTTAAAGTTACAGTAGCTATGTACTACGGTATGCCATTCAAGTATGGTCTCCCCAACAAAAAGGAAACACAAACAAAGTCCAACGATAAGCCACTAGGACAATCCCACATCTCAGACACCTTATCTAGGAACAACGTCTTAAAATTCTCAAAGCGTATACAGTATGACAAGCAGCCATGACTGAATTCTATAAGCTACTGGAAGAACATGAAAACATAAATAATTTGGACTTCTTTCAAAGGACAGACACCAATATGCAAGGGAACTCAAAACAGCTGTACAAAAAGCAATTCGGTAAATCACAAACCGGAAGCATTTGCTCACATTAATCACTGGAACAGACTCCCAGAGTTGTACCTAGTGAGTGCTCCCTCAATAAATATTTTTAAGGGAAGGTATGATGGTATAACTTTAGAAGTAACCAACGTTACCAATTTTCATTATATTACGTCCCTGAACTATTCTAACTAAGACTTACCCTTTAAGCCTAGTTTCAGTTGGGGGAGCAAATTTTGTAGGGATAGTCATATAGTGACTTAGGTTAGGCTGTCGCTCAGTAACGGATGAATGTTGCGCCATATTGGCTGGTGCAGGCGTGTGCATTCGGTCTATGTCAGGCTCTAGATCAGGCCTAGGTTAGGTTAGGTTAGGTTAGTTTGGGTTAGTTTAATGCAAAATAGTGTATTTTTAATTAATCTTGATCTTGATTTTGGGGGATAAACCCACTTTGGGAAATCTTACTCAAAATTCCAAAAGGGGGATTTTCCCCCCAAAATGAGGGTCAAAACTAATTAAAGCACAGTATTTTGCATTGGAAACCATAAAAAAAATAATAAAAGAAAACGTTGGTTACTTCTAAAAATTTACCGGTATGATAAGTACCTGGTACAGCTGTAAATGGAAGCGGGCAATAGGATCTATACAGATCAACAGCGAACCTGTGGATTTTACTGACAAGACTACAACCGTATGCCCGAGCAACAAGGATCTGTGGCAATTTCCCTTCTGTATCTAAACGTTAAACATCTGTAGTTCATACAGTACCTGGAATGGGGTCACTCCCGCCCAACTCCTGCAAAAGCTCATCTACTTTCATTGTTCATCACTGGCAATATCTTCCTTTAATCACTATTAATGCCCCTCGTGCACACCAATGACACCACGCCGACCAAGGTTGACCGACGTTAGCAACCGATTGTATTTTGTTAAATCAAAGACATCCAAAACATAAAATTACAAAATGAACTTATCAATATTCACAAATTAAACCTATCCATTAAAAATATTTCTATTATTTCTTTTGATAATCTGAATTTCTTGAGTCAAAATAGTAATCGGCAAAAAAGGTGTGATATTAGAATCACACCATTATTGTTTACTAAACTCTGCCGTCGAATCTCTGTAGAATGACTTAGGAATTTTTGTAGTTCGTATCTGTAGCAAATTAAACAAACCTCGAAAAAAGGCGATATTGCAGAGTATTTACTTACCATTTACTTAAAATCATTTTTATGTTCCCGTACACAGACCTTACTCTCACGCAACGCAAATAAAAAGGGAATTACTACAGAAGAACGAACACGGCAGAATTTGACGTGTTTCGCTTGCCAACTCGACACTACTAATGTTTATATTTGTATTCTGCTACATTTCATCGTCTCTTGTGCTACCGTATACGTATTGGATCTGCTGGAATGAGAGTAATACAGGTAAGGCTGTCGGCTGACGAGTGGTAAGATTTGTGAAAACTCCACAATATGGTACCAATTCATTTTTGTCTTCAAGGTAACAGCTTGAATCAGGCTTGTCTGCAAATACTGGGCTGGGAAGGACCATATTTCAGCCGCCTTCCCACCTGCTGTCCCCCTTTTTTCATGAATTGACATACAGGACTAGACACTTCTGAGGTTTCAGGAGGAACCTAGTTCAGAACCTTGTGCCACTGCAAACAGGTCTAAGGTAGTCATAATACTGTATGTGAACTTGTGAGTCAGTACTTGATATAAATTTTGAGCCAAGTTTTGTCTTTTTAATGTTTCTGTTATTAATGATGTATTTTTTTTGTTATAATATTATTGATTCCTTGATTTTTCTAGTTTGTTTTTCTTTGTATGTTGTCTTACGGTACAGTTAATACTGCAACCCAGCTGAGCCACACTACCTAACATTGATGTCTCCAAGACGCAGTTTGACCTAACCTAGGTGTACTTCAACCCTACAGTAGTTAATTACTGTTACTTTGGTGATAGGCCTGTACTAAGGGTTTCCTGGAACCCCTCTGCCATAATGCACAAGAAAGAATGCATATGAGAGGAAAGAATGCATATGAGAGGAGTAAAATAGGGAAAATATCAGAAGACAGTCATCATCTGTTAAAAGAAAATATGGAAACAAAAATAAAATGCAAACTATTAAAAAAGTGAAAAGCTTAACCAGGTGGTGACCTACTAAACCTGTGGATTGTGAACCATAGCTCAGGCTGAGAAGTGTCATGTTGCAAGCCACAGCTCAGGCTGTGCTAGCTTTCCAGTGGCCATGCATCACTGCTAACTACTCCTTTTCACTACTCCCTTATGGAAACTTACGTATGGCACTACGCAGATTTTTTTTTTTTTTTTTTTTTTTTATGATGGCGCCCTTGATGTTTATCTTCATGTTTATAATAAAGACTTATTTTTTTATTTATTTTTCATTTTTTGCACCACAGGGTAGGATTAAAAAAAAAAAAAAAGTGTGCAATCCACAGGTTAATAACTTTACAGGTACGTAACAAAAAATTGTGTACTGTACATTTAACATACCTGGTAAGTGGTACCGGTAATTATGTTTCACAGTCATGAACAACATTGTACAAGAGGGAACATAAGAATAAGCATAAAATTTAATTCATTAATTGTTTATACGTGTATTAGTAATGGTTGTGTGATATAGCAGTACTAACAAATGGAAAAGAATTTTTTCCAATTACAGCCAAGAAAAATATAGCACAGCTGAAAAATGGAAGAGCATACCTACCTCTGGATATGCCTCTGAAGACTGTATGCAGGTTTGTTTTAATGTGGATAAAATTTGCTGATGGTTGCACAGTGCAGCACTATCTGTTTGTGTGGTTTGTTAGTCCAAAATCAAATCAGAAACTCCATATTGCGTTCTCCATTTCATCCCTATTTATATATCTTTCATTTTCCAATCTTAATTTGCTCCATAGGGGCCTAGGGCTATGCTACCTTGCAGTAATGTTGACTGACATGCATGGGAACAATAAATCTACCAGTTTAGTTGGTCCTACATGCTTGTAGCCTATACTTTTGTTTTGAGACGGTGATATAAAGAAATAATAAATCACTGTGCCAGCATTTTTCCTTTTCCTTACTTCTGATGCATGATCCACACAACCCCTCCATTTTTAGTACTGGTATTAATTATGATCACAATGCACTAATTTCAGTTAGACTCTTTAGAGTAAGTGCATTTTTGTTTATTTTTAGCTGTCTTTTCTGCAGCTTGACATGAAAGTAACTTTACAAAGAGATGAGAGTCTCTAACAGCATTGTATTGTGTTACAAAATACACAGAAATACACTGAGGTGGCCTACAATGACCTTTCCCACCTTTAGTCACACATACAGTATTCCTTTTTCACCACCCTACTTTCAGTCCTTTTGCTAAGTAGACAGTACATAAGTATTATACAGTATAACCATAATATCTTGGCACACTTTGAGTACTGGAACAATTGAAGTAGGAATTGTAAATGAGGTGAATGGTAGGTGGATTTTGCAATGACTAGGTACCAAAGAAAACGTACCAGTAGATGTGCTTTGTGGTATGGTTGAGCAGATGAAGGAAAACGTAGGTGGTATAGATGTGGGGAGAATGCAGGAAAATGGGATGACATAGAATGTGTCTGATTAATTGTCAGCAACATCATAACTCCTACCTACATCTATTACCTAATAATAAGGCAGAATCCAGAGAGTATGAAAATGATGTATGGTAAACGCAAGAAGTCATTTCATTTCGTTTTTGATGGTTCCAACATGCTTGCATGCATCCCCCTTGATCAACTAATGGCGGCTCTCCATGCTGTTCGATCTCTGGCAGCCTCCTTGTTCAGTCCCTTAACCATGAGGTCACATTTAATGACCTTGTCCTAGGTCTTTTTTCAGGCTACCCCGCAACCCCACCCCTAATATTAATGCTTCTCACATTCTGCACCCAATTATCATCTCCCATCCTTTCCACATGCCCAAACCACCTCAGTCTACCTCTCCTCATCATGGCACCAATACACTCTAGTCCCACCCTGCCAGACCTCTCAACTCTTCCATCGTAAATGTAGCCCCCCCAAGCCTTGCACTCAGGGATGCACTGCACATCCACCTAATCACTGTCATTTCTGTATGTTTGAGTCTGCGAATATCCTCTTCCTTTACTGCCCAGGTATCACTACTTTACAGCATTACACATGCTGCATACAAAGATCCCTTAGCACACAGGGAGAGCCTTCTCAGTGTCAGAAGAGGCAACAGCTCCCTGAACTTCTTCCAACTACTCCTCACCCTAGCAACAGAGCTGGCACCAGCCCCACCTCCGGCACATAGCATGTCTCCCAAATAACAAAACTTCCACACACTCAAGAGACTCACCAACCAGTTCAATCCTTTCACGCTTGACAATCTCCACCTGCTTTCCCTGACGCACCACACAAATAAACTCTGCATTATCTTGCAGTCTACCTCTAATACCACAACATCTCTATGCACCCACTTATCACAAACACAGGACAAGATGGAATTACTTCCCACGCCTTTGTGGCAAATTGCACATGGCCACTCTCCCTCTTCTTTGACAGTACAATAGTGCCACCAGCTCAGGTTATCAGCATTTTTGTTTTATCTGCATTTACTCTTAAGCCTCTGTGCCCCATACCATCTCTCTACTTCCTAATTCTTTCCCCTACCTCCCTTTCATTCTCTGCAATTATCACCAAATCATCAGCATACAACATCTCCCACGGGAGTCCATGTCTGAAGTCACGTGAGAGGGCTTCAGGTACTGTATCATGATAAACAACAAGGGACTCAAAACTCACCCCTGATGTGCACCAACAGGAAACTCATCACTCAAATCTCCATTCACTCTTACCTGGGTGCGAGCACCCACACACATGGCCATTACCACCATAACCAGCCACTCCTCGATCACAAGCTTTCTCATTGCCCACTTCACCACCTCTCTAGGGATTCTGTCAAAGGCCTTCTCCAAATCAACAAAAACAAAGTACAGTTCCCTTTTCTTTCTTATATATTTTTTGTAAAGCTGCCAAACAATGACTATGGCATCAGTGGTCCCTCTTTCCTGGCATAAACCCAAACTTCATCTCATCAATATTCACTCTTTCTCTAATCATACCTTCTTGAACTCTGTCCATTACCTTCATTATCTGATCTAAAAACTGTATACCTCTATAGTTTCCTCTTTCCAGGGCATCACCCTTCCCCTTGTACACATTTACAGTTACACTCTTCAGCCAATCATCTGTGACAGTGCACTCATATATAATCATATTTATCAGGTCAGTGACAAACCTCACTCCTATATCTCCTGAGGTCTTGAACATTTCAGAAGTCACTCCAGACACACATGCTGCCTTCCCCAGCTGCATCCTGTCTATTGCCTCACCCACTGCGCAGCAGCAGCAGCAGTCAAAAGGCAAGGGCCAAACACTGGATCTTATGGCTCCAAACCTTCCCTGTCCCAGTCAAACTCCTCATTCAACAACTGGCTATAATGCTTTCTCCGTGTCTCTTTAATATCCCCACTGTTCACCTCTACCCTTCCTTCATCATTCTTCACACACTGCTCACCTATAATATCTCGTTTCTTCCTGTTCACTTGATTTCCACCTTAAATATCATATTTTTCCATTTCACATGATTTGGGTTATCATGCAAAAGTCTCTGTGACTCAGACTTCATCCTGTATACCTCTCTTCTAGCCCTATGCTTGGCAACCAAGTATTCCTCTTTGTTACTATGCTTCTTCCATTCCTGGAAAAGCCTTCTATTCTCCTTAACCGCAGTTTCTACACCTTCATCCCACCACCAGAGTTACTCTGTGTCTTGGTGGGCCTCTTGTCCAACCTCACACTGCATCAGTAACTCTCAAGAGGTTGTTCTTGAGGGCTCTGTACTGTTCATTAATGCCTCTGTCAAGGGCTCCCAGTTCAGCCACCACTCTCTTCATCTCACTATAGAAAGCATCCCTTACTGCTTGGTTTTCCAGCTTCCATATATTTCTCCTAGGTGCTCAAGTCCTCTTTTTAATCACTCGCTCTTTAAGTACCATGTCACATATCATTTGTGCTGCTGCACACACTCCACACTTCCTGTAACTTTAACATCCCTCACTAACCTCCTATCAACCTTCATGACCAGAAAATAATCTATCTGACTATTATTTCCCCCAGATTCCTATATAATCAACCTACTCTCTCTTTTCCTAAAATGTGTGGTGCACACAATCATGTTCATTGCCTCCCCAAGCTAGAGTATCCTTTCCTCTTCCTCATTTCTTGTACCATATACACATCCCCCACATACTTCTTCATATCCTTGAGCTGCTTCACCTACATGACCATTTAAGTCCCCTTCCAAAACCACTATCTTGTCATCCCCCATACCACCTACTGCACATATTAAGTTATCTCAAACTCTATCCTTCTCTACCTCATCCAAGCCTGTCTATGGAACATATGCCAATATAATTGCAAACACCAGGACTATATGGACATAACCTGTATACAAAGAATTCTTATAGATTAGATGCCACAGAAAGTTTGTCAAAGTGAGATTGAGGGTAATGTTGGTTGAGGCAGACCCTTTGAGGTATGGCAGAAGAGAGTGAAGTAGCATATTGGTGGGAGAGAGAAGGAAGAGAAATATTTAAGAGAATGTGAGGATAAAATAGCCTGGAAGTGGTTCTGTTATGGCCATCTCCTGTTCAGGCATTCCTAGGAGGATGCAAGACTTTGATGATGATGAGGATGATGATACAGTATATCTATTCTGGCAAATGCCATATTAAGAAGGATGAGGACACAGACATGGTAGACTTCGAACAGTGTTCCATTACTCAACTTCTGTCAACAGTAATAATTATTGTTAAAGTATTTGAAGCTGTAACCCAGCTTGACTCATTCTGGCCTAATACTGTAATAGATTGTATTTATCCCTAATCAGCTTGCTGGGTAATTCTCATACTCCCCAGTCATTAATTCTGCCATTTCTTTTTGGTTTATCTTTTATTTTTCTTTGCAGAATGAAGTTTCAGTTGCGCTCTTTAGGCTACAAATCCAAGTTGGTGTTGCTGTGCTCTGTTGCAAACTTCATCAATGCTGCCGACCGAGTTTTAATGCCACTTGCTATAGTGCCCATGACAAGTGAATATAAATGGAATCTTTATTGGCAAGGATGGATACTGTCAGCTTTTGCCTTTGGTTACTTCACAAGCCAGGTCAGTTTACAGTCATAATGCTGTCATCAACATACACTAAAACATAATGTGTTTGGTGTCTGACTAATAACAATTGTACTTTATATATTCTGTGCTGAAATATAGTTCATTTCAGTTAGTCATACTGCTCCCTCAGCCCTCACATCTGTTACCACTTCCCCTCAGTAAATGATAGACTATAACTTTTCTGCATTTGCAACTATTTTGGAGACTTCCTCCCTACTAAATTATCACCCCTTCACATGTTTAATGATTATTAAACAGCTAGAACCGATAATCAGAATATACTGGTTTAATGTACTTGGATGTAATATTTTTGTTGGCCATAATTTTCTTTGCAGTTCTGTACAGTAGCTACCATGTGTACGGTGCCTTCTGTAATATTCAACTTTGTTCTTATAAAAGTACAATACTGGTACCCATTACATTAACCAGCAGTTGGAATTAATCCATACTCAAGATGAGGAGTTTAGTTCACAGTAACAGTGACAGTCAGTTCTTTATTACCATATATGGAGTGCAGGGACCCAAGGCTAGTAGTCCAGAACAATAAAAGTTATCACTGCAACTTAATGAATTTTGTATTTCATTTGGACTGTCATCAGATGATTTTCTTTGCCATGGGAAAACCTACAACAGCAAGAGTGTTTTAGACTTTCTAGTTTGACCTCAAGACTGCTAATTACAGCCTTTGCAGTTTATTAATACAGTCAACCCTTGGCTATCACGAGTAATTGGTACCCTAGGCGACCCGCCATAGCCAAAATCGCGATAGCCATACTTAAGAACTAATGGGAAAAATTCTAATTGGTTCCCCGACCTCCAGCTTTACCCCAACCTTACCCTATTTTCACATCTCCTTCACTAAAATACCTGGGATTACAAACCAATGCTGCAAATTAACAACAGTACAGTACATAAAGGTTATAAATAAAACAGAATTAACTGTAATAAGCCATTTTACTTAACATTTTTGGAGAGGATGAGGGGCTTGGGTGGGTTGAAGGGGTTCCGAGGCTGGGGTGGAGTATTACTGGCCACCCCTCCGACGTTCTATCTCGTCTAGGAATTGATCAGCTTCATCAGGAGTCTGGAAGGGACCCTGAGCATAAGGCAGGTTCTTCCTCTTCCTCACTTGCCGTCCTGGGTTAGCCGCGTTACGTGCACCAATGGTAGGAGGGTTGGATGGGGTATTGGTGGCCATTGTGGTTGAACAATAGGTCTTCACGGCTATAGCTGCTGTCGACTGGTAACGCGGACTCTCTCTGAGCCTTGGCGGGAAGGATGGGTAGCTGTAACCATGTCTTGGGCCAATCAGCGCTCGGGTAGCCTGTGACGTCGCGCCAATCACGGCGCGAGTATACGCATGGGCGGAGCCCGCGCGATTTGAATGTTTCTGGCCGACCATCGTCCGCGATAGCAGTATTTGAGGTCGCGATAAAGGTAATCGTGTTGCATTTCACCTGTCCATGATAGCCATGAAACGCGATAGCAAAACCCGTGATAGCCAAGGGTTGACTGTACTGGTGACTCAGTAAATCTTGGTGCAGTCAGAAGGTAAGAAAAAAAATAGAATAAAAAAATAAAAAAAAATCGCTGCCTCTGAAGCATTATGGTACACTCACAAGCCACCAGTCACCACTTGGACATGTGAACCTGTCCATGCAAGGCAAGGCCATAGCTGGTGTACTCTGCCATAAGACCACTAGGCATCTAACTTATTTCAAATACATTCTAAAGCATTTGAAGAAACCCTAGAAAATACTGGGGGAGGAGAAGAAATAGCTGAACATCTTTAAATTTACCATTATACAAGTTTCAACATATTATTTCAATAACAGGGTCAGTGGAAATGTGACACTGTGTTGTATCTATTATTTGTACTTTAAAAGTTACCACAGTACAGTACATCAATAGCTAATACGTTTGTAATTCTGATATATACTATTTTTCAGATTATTGGTGGAAGTGCAGCCAACAAATATGGTGGGAGAAGAGTCCTTTGTTTTGCTGTAGCTCTGTGGTCACTCTCAACTGCTGTCACACCCTTAGCTGCTCCATTCCTTCCTGCCCTTATAACTACTAGGATTATTCTAGGGTTTGGAGAGGGCTTAGGTAGGTGTTTCATTTCACAAAGAAAATCAGGCTTGTAATTACAGTAGTCTTAAAATTTACATATCACGAATAAGTGCCCCATTGCAGTCGGTTCCATCCTTCCAGAGTGTATACATTGTTACACTATATATCCCTTCACATCTGTATGTATCATAATTGTAATCAGGTTATCACTACGTAATATTTTTCAGTTACAGGAAAAGCCACATATCTGAATGGGTTGTAGCATATCTTACAATATCTCACTGAGACCTACTGATACCTTAATTATTATATTCTGACTGCAGCCAATTAATATTATTCAGCACCTTGAAAACCCCCAAGACTAAATGGGGTGAGTGTGGATAGGGTCAGCTGCACAAACTTTTTTTTTTTTTTTTTTTTTTTTTAATGCAAGGAAGAAGGAACCAAAGGCCAGGAGCCCACAAACTACAAGGTATTTTCTTGATCAAAGCATAACATTGGATTTAATACCTAATTGCTTTGAACTTTTTACTTCTGTCATAAGTGTTTATCATATTATCAGTTTTACAGTTTAATGATTATTAATTCAGCACTTTTCCATCATTAGGTTTACCAACAATTTTTCAACTCTTCGCTCAACATGTCCCAGCTGAGGAACGGAGTCGAGCTTTTGGATATTTAGTGGCTGCAGGATCAGTTGGCCAAACTGTTGCATCATTGGTAAGATTTTTTTTTTTCTCCTCTGATTAATAAAATTGCCATAGCTCCATGGTCACTGTATGATATACAGTCAGCACTATTTAAGGATGGGTATAATTAGTCCTGATCAGGTGAAGTGGGTGTGACATACCCCAAGGAGAACTATTACCTGCTTAGCTGGTGAAATTTAAATATCCATATTCAAAGTAAGAGGTCAGAAAAAAAAGAAAAAAGACTAACAATGCTTGTTCTGTTGTCAGTATTATATCATCATATACTATGGAACTTTAATTACAGCTGTTCCATTATTCCATTGGCATGCTAGCCTAATGGGAGATAAGAGAACAGGATATGATGATGATGATGATACTTAAAGTGATTGTAAAAATGATAATGATGATAATACTTACAGTGATCATAAAAATAATGATGATGATGATGATGATGATGATAGTGACGACGATGATGGTGTATTTCAGTTCGTACCTCACATGGATTGGCATGTTGGTTTTGAACTGTTTGGTGCTGTGGGTTTGGTCTGGGTTGTATGCTGGTTGCTTATCTATCATAATCCACCCACTCAAGCTGATGAAGAGGGACAGCAGCTCATTGAAAAGGTACCAGTACTTTATTTTTACTGAACTTGCTTAGATACTTGTGTTATACTCTGAAAAGCACTTTGACAAATGGGAGTATTACCAGACCATCATATAGCACAATAGTAGCTGTACAGTGTGGAATCACAACAAGTGATATACTGCAATTCTCAGGATGATGATGAGTTAAATGTATGTATGTATTTATTTTTTATTTCCCATTGGAATAAGTTAAACAACAATGAAAAATGTGTCCAACAGTGCAACAGTCATATTTTCTTTGCAGGAAGCTGAATGTGTTTCTTGGATGGAGTGGGTAAGCCATTGGTCACTCTGGTCAATTTATATTGCACACTTTGCCATGAACTGGAGCAACTATATCATCATGCAGTGGCTGCCTACCTACTTGTCTCGAACTCTAGGAGCCAACAAAGAGAGCATGAGTCTCACTGCTGTGCCTTATATCATCAACTCCCTGTGTGCTGTTGGTAAGTTCGAAGAATATGCTTAGCTGTGGTTAATAATACTGTGTGTAATTTGAGCTTAGTTTTAACTCTGACTGCAAAATAGCAACATAGCATTTAATTTTAGTTAATGGTGATGATTTCACTGTACTCAAGAGAACCTCGGCCATCAAAAAATGTTGGAACATTCCACTTTAAGTTTTGACTGAGAATATAGAAAAAACTTTGTTTTTATTCCAGCTGACAACAGATGATTTTATTGAGCACAGAGAAGCTAACTGCATCCAGAGGGTTAAAGAAGTACAGCTTGCCTTTGTTTTAGAGTGAAGATGCACTTGAAAATATCCATTACATGAATGTCATACGGTATATCGAGTTGGTTATAACACGGATTCAATGGGGATATGTTTTTGGCCAAGTGTCACTCACCTAACAAAGTCCAAAAACAAGTTTCAGACTAACCTAAACTTGTAGTCATTTTGTTTCACTGCACTTCACTTGCTGCGTACCACAAAAAGTAAGTTTAAAAATTGGTTTCCAACTCATGTACGATGGAAATTTTTATTTCACTGCATTTTACTTGCTGCATGAACTCCAACACCACACTACTCTTTCATTGCTGAGACTAACACACCCAACAGTGATGAGTTCAAAGGCTTCTTGCGTGTCAGTGATTGTATAAGTGAAAATAGTGATTGTACACTGACAAGTGAGGCTTTGTATAGGATCATAATAATCGTACCAGTGAAAATTCTGTTATATATATATTTTTAAATCCTTTTTCATCAATGTGTAAGTGATTCATCACATGTTGATTCATTGTATTACAAGGGTCTGCTGTATATTATGTGGACTTAGCCTTCCCAACCATGTTTTTAACCCATACCATCCCAGGCATTTTTGCAGTTTTATACCGACTCAATCCCAGACCAAAAATGGGAAAAAAATTTATTGCATAAAACAATCCAAAAGGACATATAAATCAAGGAAAAGCAAAAAAAAAGTACTCCTTATAGGAGAAATAAGTGCAGGATGGCTGTCCATCGTGTTTCTAGCCCAGTTTCCCAAGCCGTGAGCTACGTTTTCCCACCCAGCTGGGCGGGATGAGAGAGAACGGGGGAGGAGAATGGGGGATTCCCCGTTCTCAATATCCTTCTCCACTGGCTCATATTCCTCCCCAGAAGAGTCGTCCAGGTCTTCCTCTTCTATAGAATCACTAAATGAAGGAACAGAGGGTCCATGTGACAGTTTCAATTGCCTCCTCCAGCCCAATGAGGTGGAAAAATGGCGTGACTTTTGCGACATTCTAATGCTGTGATGGACAGTGGCACACTGATGTTACTCAGCCATGCAGAACCAAACTCATTGCTACAAGTGCTTGTGCACAATGTTGCCAATACATTAAGCTACTCCTTAGCAAAAAATTAGCTAGATTGAAGCAGAGATGCGCTACAGTGCTCAAATTTTGCTGTCGGCACCATCACGTCGCTGGGAATACACGAGACGTTTTGTACCGCTGGCACCATGCCGACGGCGGGATTGTATGGGTTAAAATACTGTCTGAGAAATCTGAAAATGGTCAATAGTGAATTGGAGAGATTGGGATGAGCTGGCTGAAACAGAGGGAGAAATGCCCAGCAGCTATAAAGTGATTGTAATGGGTGATATGAATGGAAGAGTAGGCACTGGTCCTGAGGATGACATAATGGGTTGTAATGGAGTACCAGGAGAAAATGATAATGGGAAGCGACTGAAGGATATGTGTCAGGAAAGGAGGTTGTGCATTTGTAACTCTTACTTCAAACATACAGGTGCACATAATTATAAATGGCATAGAGGGAACAGGACTCATGTTGAAAGGAGCCTGATTGATTACGTGCTCGTAGAGAGGTCGATGCTGGGAGTGGTTGCTGATACGAGGGCCGTGAGATGACAATGTGGAGGTCTGTCAGATCATATGATTGGGGTATGCAAGATCAAGCTAAGAGGTGTGAGGTGGACCAGGAGAGAGAGGAGCAGTCAGGGAGAAAGAGAGAAAGTCGAGAAGCTGAGGATCAAAGAAGTAGTAGATGAATACAGGACCAAAGTAGGGGAGGAGTCAGAATCAATGAACTGGAATGAAATGGATCTGTACAGCCTGTGGAATAGATATAGGGATTGCTTAGTTAGGAATGCTAAAGCAGTGTGCGATGTGGCAAGAGTAACAACAAGAAGAAAGGTACGGCATGGTGAGATGAAGAGGTTAAGAGACCGGTAGAGGAAAAGAGGAAAAAGTGGCTCGAGTGGTTATCTAGAGGTTAAGGTAGCAGAAGGAAAAGAGGAAGAAGTGGCTAGAGTGGTTACAGGACAAGGGTTCAATTGAAATACGAACTGAATATACTGACAGCAAGAAGCACGTAAAGAGACTTGTGAAGAGGAAAAAGGAGGAGGTAAATGATGATCTAGGAAGAAAAATGAATGCAAATTACTCTGCAAATAGGAGGTTATTCTGGATAGAGGTGCAGAAATGTAGAAGTGAGAGCAGAAAGAAATGTGAATGTGTGAAGGATGTAAGTGGTAGATTATTAACCCCTTGTTTACCACAGTCGCACCACAATGTAAACATTGCGATCCCCTGCCATACTGCATCTCCCCCACCCCTCAAGCCTTGTAAGGGATGGTCTTATTTTTATCCCTACACCCATACTATTTATTGTATGTCCTTTCTTCTCCTCCATCTGTCTTTCCTTCCATCCTCTTCTGTCTTTCTTTCCTTCATTCTTTCCTTATCCTTCTGCCTACGGGTGACTTTACGCTCCCTCTTCTGTCTTTCTTTCCTTCATTCTTTCCTCTTCCTTCTGCCTGTGGGTGACTCTACACTGAGTGACAAGCCAAATGGTTTCCTGAACACCAGGAAACCATTTATTATGCTGGGTGGTAACAATATAACCAAATTTTGGCACCTGGTGGTTTAGTAGGTAATGCACTCCAGTCGGATTGAGCTGGTGAAGGTTTATATCCAAGGGGTGGTTGAGGTTGATTGCTCATGTAATGCCACTCAGGGATGAGTGAGGCTGGTCACTCTCATCTTAAATGCCAGAACCAACTGCCTAGCCCCGGGCTCCTACACTCCTCATGGGGCAATGTAGGATTGGATGATGGATGAATGGAATAAATATTTGAGCATTTCCAATTATATAAACCCCACAAAATAGATTCCATACAAAAATGTAGGTAAAACAATGTATTTTATGAGTTACATACAATTACAGTAAAGTGTTCAAAGTCAGTCACTGGGTAAATATATACGGTTGCAAAATATATTATGGACAGAGTACTGTCATGTTCACTTACCCTGTGAGTGGTGCTGAGTTGCTCCAAATAATAATCTTCCTAGCGAGGTCAGAACGGACGGCAGTGGTAGCACACTACCAGCCCAGTGCTGCCAAGCCAAAGACAAACAATAGCATAAGTGTAAAAATTGATAAGAACAGACAGAACAGAACCGAAGATGATCAGACACTGACGCAACATCATCATCACCAAAAAAAAGTTTGAAGCAATCAAGAGCAGTCACTGGTGTGCTGTAATTTCAGAATGCACATCAGTAAATTTCTGAATCACTTGAGGAAGATCATCTGGTCTTTTATCTGCAAATGGGTCAGATAAGAATGTGAAATGTGTGGCTGTGTGGGCAGGAGATGGGGGGGGGGGGCAGAGATATCACTACACTGGTCATCACCACCACTGCTGGCAGACAGACAACGTATCATCACTTCTCTCACTACTTATATCACTTATTTCTTCCTTATCAGGGTCATAATCTGAGTCATACTCATCCTGAGAATCTTCTAATAACCCTTCACTATCTGTGTCAAGCTCATATTCATCGTCACTACTGTCTGCCGGGGAAGACACCATGTTTCCTGGGGCGATAAAGTAGCGCACACACTCGAGCAGGACAGGGAAACACTGGGGCTGGGCTTTGAAATATTTCTTGGGAAGCTGGAGGTATTTATTTCATGATGACGTAAGAATCATACGAGTGGCCCTGTTGTGAGGGTGAAAAATCAGTGTGGCGCATTATTGGCTGGAAAATGTGATGTGGTATGATGTTTCATGACGTTTTATGACATCACAGTGGCAGGATAATACGTGACTAGTGGTTTGTTTATGTTTCTTGAGACTGTTGCCACCACGTGGGGTTCAATAAACGTTGGTCCCGTGCTCAGGCCTTCTCCGAACACATCCATTGACTTGCGTGGTACAGGAGACCCACAGGCATATTTTGAGGTACTGCTTAGGCAAATTTTTGAGTGGTGCTCATGTACCACAAAGCATTACCGTGGTCGAGGGGTTAACCCATGGGGTTGAAGTAAGGACCAGATGGAAAGAATATTTTGAAAGCCTGATGAATGGGAATGGAGAGAGCAGAGCAGCTGTAAACATGATTGGTTTTGGGGGTGTACAGAGAAGGAATGCGGTGCCAGGAAACGTAACACACACAGGTGAAGAGCGCCGTGAAGCGGCTGAAAAATGAGAAAGCAGCTGGGATTGATGAGGTGTATGCAGAGGTGACTAGAGTAGTGGAGAGAGCAGAATGAAGTGCTTGTTGGAGATACGTAAGAAGGCACTGATGAGTGAAACTGCCAGTAGAGGGAAAAAAGGCTGTGATACACCCCTGTGCAAAAACAAAGGTGAGCAAAGTGAGTGCAAGAATTATCATGGCGTAAGTTTATAGAATATGGTAGGGAAGGTATATGGAAGAATTATTACAGAGAAAGTAAGGGAGATATCAGAAATCCTAGTGAGTGATGAACAGGGTGGCTGTAGGAGTGGCACAGGATGTGTGGATCAAATATTTGCAGTAAGACATAGTGGAGAAGGCTTGTGAGAAGGGCTATAAGGTGTTTATGGCATGCATGGATCTGGAAAAAGCGTATGACAAAGTAGACAGAGAAGGATTGTGGAAGGTTTTGCACATGTACGGTGTAGATGGTAAGCTGCTAGGTGCCGTCAAGAGTTTTTATGATGGTAGAGAAGCATGTGAAAGGGTAAATGGGCATCTAAGTGCATGGTTCACGATCGGTGTGGGTGTGCAACAAGGTTGTGTGATGTCCCCATGGTTATTCAGTGTATATATGGATGGGGTGATGAGATAAGTAAAAGCAAAGAGTAATGGAGAGAGGGATGGCATTGGTAATAAATGGTGATGGATGGAATATCTCAAATTTGTTGTATGCTTATGATGCAGTACTACTTGCAAATACCGGACAGGAACTTGGTAGACTAGTGCAGACTTTTGCTAATGTCTGTGAGCATCGTGCTTTGTGAGTAAATGTAGAAAATAGTAAAGTGATGGTAATCAAGAGAGATGGTGAATCCCAGTGAGATGTTACAGTGAATGGAGAGTGACTGGAATGGCTGAGAGAAGGAGGGAGGTGAGAAGACAGGAAGAAATCAGTAGGATAGAAGTTGTGGAAGCAATGAAGAAAGTTAAATTGGGGAAAGCCCCAGGAATTGATGGAGTGGGTGGTGAAATGCTGAAGCATGGGGGAGAGATAGTAGTAGAATGGATGTGGAAGATGTGCAGATTGGCCTGGGAGGAAGGTAGAGTCCCGGAGGATTGGAAGTCAGGTATAATTATTCCCTTGTACAAAGGAAACGGGGAAAAAGAAGTGTGTGGTAATCATAGGGGCATTTGTCTTCTTAGTATAATAGGAAAAGTGTATGGTAGGATACTTATAGACAGAGTTAGAGAAAGAACAGAGAAATTAGTTGGAGAAGAACAGGGAGGCTTTAGGAAGGGAAGAGGTTGTGTAGATCAGATATTCATTCTTACATCTTTAGTGGAAAAGTTTCTAGAGAAGGGAAAGAAGTTGTATGCGGCTTTCATGGATTTGGAGAAAGCATATGACAGGGTGGATAGACAAGGATTGTGGAAAGTGTTAAGAATATATGGAGTAGATGGGAAGTTGTTGAATGCTGTGAAGAGTATGTACGATGGTGCGAAGGCTGCAGTGCGTGTGGATGGTGAACTTAGTGACTTTTTCTCTTTGAAAGTTGGTTTGAAACAGGGATGTGTCATGTCTCCATGGTTGTTCAATCTGTACATGGATGGGGTAATAAAAGAGGTACAAGGTAGGGTAGTGGATGTTGGAGTGGCCCTGGTGAGAGAGGATAGTGTTTGGAAAATCCCTGTACTGTTGTTTGCAGATGATACTGTGTTGTTGAGTGAAGACGAAGGGGAGCTGCAAGGCTTGGTGGATGAGTTTGGGAGTGTGTGTAAGAAACAGAATCTAAAGGTGAATGTAGAGAAGAGTAAAGTGATGGTCTTTGAGAGAGGTGAAGTCAGTGAATGTACAGCGAGGTTGGATGGTGAGGAATTGGAAAATGTGAGTACGTTTAAGTACTTGGGTAGTGTGATGAGTAAGGATGGAGGTTTGGAGGGTGAAGTGCTTGAAAGGGTACAGCAGGGAAGAAAGGTTGCTGGTTCTTTGAAAGCAGTGATAAGAAACAGGGAAGTGAGCATGGAAGTGAAAAAGTTACTACATGACAGTATTGTGATACCAACTCTAACGTACGGAAGTGAAGCTTGGACGTTGTTGGAAGGACACAAGTCAAGAGTGAGAGCAGTGGAAATGAGTTATTTAAGAGGGGCCTGTGGAGTCACATGGAAAGACAGGCTGACGAATAAGGATATAAAGGAGCGTTGTGGTGTGGATGTGATAGGAAGCGTTATGAGGAATGCACTGAGGTGGTTTGGCCATGTGGAGAGGATGGAGGGTGAAAGACTGACGAAGAGAGTGTATGTGAGTGAGGTGGAGGGGGGAAGAGGGAGGGGGAGGCCGAGGATGAGATGGAGGGATGGGGTGGAGAGGTATATGAGAAAGGGAGGTGTGAGTTGGGAGCAGGGCAGTGAAATGGCGGGGGACAGGGCAACTTGGAGGCGATTTGTTTGTGGCCACCCCAAACGGGATTGAGGCATCTGGCAATAGATAGATAGTTCAAATAACTGGGTACAGTGATAGAAAAGAGAGGAAAATGTGCAGAAGAAGTGGAAAGTAGACTGACACAAGGAAAGAATGTAACTGGTGCTATGAATGCCTTGATAAGAAACAGAGGCTTGAGTGTTGCAGCTGCATGAGACTTACATGAAGGAGTGTTCGTGCCAACTTTAACATATGGATGTGAGACTGTGGTGTGGCATGAAAATGAAAAGTCAAGATTAAGAGCAGTAGAGATGGGGCTGCTGAAGAATATATATGGAGTACAGAGAGTGGATAGGATACGAAAGAATGTGAGTCGTGAAAGATGGAATGAGGCCGTCAGAATTGAAGAGAGTGTACTGAGATGATATTGTCATGGGGAGAGAATGGATAACAATAAAGTGGTGAAAAAGGTATATCTGAGCGAGTTTGAAGGAGGAAGGAGGCGAGGTAGGCCAAGGAGAAGGTGGAAGGATATGGTGGATGAGTTTGTGAGGATGAGAGGTATGGAAGTCAGTGAGGCTAGGGGACTGACAGGAGATTGAGCTGGCTGGATGAATGTTGTGAGAAGTGCATGATCAGGGATTTGGCACCCCTTTTTTTACATGATAGCATCCGGGTTGACTGTATGGGATACGTTTATGTGAAGCTACAGAATGTGGTGAATGTTTTTTGCGTATCAGATAGAGTCAGGATTCTGGGGGCTTGATTGATGAGTGAATAGAAGTGTGGCCCATTGGATGGGCAAACTTAGGCTGTGTGGATGATGCTACTCCTCACCCTGCCCTGTGGTGGGAAAGGAGGTCCAGGTGATAACAATGATGATGATGACAAATTTGTACATATGACTTTGCTTTAAGAATCTATTAGTGAAGGATACTGCTTACCTTTAATCCTCTCACTATGGTACTGTAGGCATCAGTAATACTGAATAAAACACTGGTACCTGCCAGAAGAAAACGACATTTTGAAGAAGTTATAAGATTATTTGACCCTACTGAGTACTTTTCTATAATTGACAGGACATATTGTGAATATTATATTCTGTGTTATGTATTTACAGTATATATTTTAATTTGGCGGTAGGTGGGGGCACTCACCATCCACTCACTTGATGTAGTGTTGCTCTCAGGTGTCTGCCCTTTCCACGCCTGCATCCTTCTCTCCTTCCATCCTCTTCTGTCTTTCATTCCTTCATTCTTTTCTCGTCCTTCTGCCTACGGGTGACTGTACAGTCCCTCTTCTGTCTTTCTTTCCTTCATTCTTTCCTCTTCCTTCTGCCTGTGGGTGACTCTACACTGAATGACAAGCCAAATGGTTTCCTGTACACCAGGAAACCATTTCCCACTCTGGATGGTAACCATATAACGAAATTGTGGCGCCTGGCAGTTTAGTGGGTAATTACGGTGCTCCATTTGGATTGAACCAGTGAAGGTTTATATCCAAGGGGTTGTTGAGGTTTATTGCTCACGTAATGCCACTCAGGGGAAGGTGAGGCTGGCCACTCTCACCTTAAATGTCAGGACCAACTTGCCTAGCCCCAGGCTCCTACACTCCTCATGGGGCAACATAGGATTGGATGATGGATCATTTGGAATTGTTGATATACTATTATGACTGAGGACAAGAGAAGATATACGGTAACTCTCATTTTGTGGAGCTTACAATGAGGTTCTCATAAAAGGTTTATAGTTGCAGTCTTTAGAATTATTCATTGTTATGAAATGTTTCCTTGTTTTAATAGCTTCTCATATAATTTCTTCTGTCTCATTTATTGGGTTTTTAAAAGATTATCTAAAGGATATATTGGAGCCTGTATATGGAGAGATGTAATATACATAGTGTGTTCATGGCACACTGTGATGCAGTTTAATATTTTATAATATCCAGTAGTCCTGGAGAGGTTCACCTTCTCGCAGTGACACCAATATACAGGCGTACCTCACCTCCCCCCATCCCCCTAAAGGAAGACAGTGGACTGCATGAAAATGGCAGCTTTAGCCTGCAATCCACTGGATTCATGTCCAGATGAGCTTGAAGCCAAGGCAACAACTTGATATCCAGTGGTATTGACATTTTAATGATTATTTTGACAGGTTGGGGCCACCTTGCTGATCAAATGATTTTGGTGGGTTGGCCAGTGATTCGAGTGCGTCGCCTGATGACGCTATTTGGACTCATTGGACCAGGAATCTGTCTCGCCTTGTTTCCTGAAGTCTCAAACCTAGTAATTGCTGTTTTGTAAGCTGAATGTGATATTTATAGTACTTTGTCATAAGTAGCAGTCACTGAGATTTCTTACAGTAAAAAATATTGATATTACTGTAACTATAATTTTGCCAGCACAGCAGAAAAGGAATATTTAATGTAATAATATGGTCTTTACATTATAGCAGAATATCACCTTGCCTTAACTCCTCATCCTGCCCTAAGGTGGGAAAGGAGGTCCGGATGATGATGATGATGATGATGCATAAGAATATGGTATTGAACAATAAAAATTGGAAAAAAAAAAGCTAACAATTTTATTAATATGCTTTTCCACCAACAGAGTTGTATCCATGGCTATGGGTCTGTGTGCTGCCAACTCTTCTGGTCATTTAAGCAACCATGCAGATATTGCCCCAAATCATGCAGGCATTACATTTGCAATATCAAATACAATTGTAAGTTCAAATTATTATGTCAGTTATAGAATCTCCCATGGTTGTTGAAGTTATATAAAGAATGCTGTTAATGAGAAAGGTCAGACCTAGAGTTTTGGTAAGAAGAGTGGGACTTCTGATGAAGTTGAAGGGTGGAGTATTTCAAATATGATAGTGTGCTGCTTGATAATAGTGAATAGGACCACGGCAGGCTGGTTTTTAGTATTGTGAATGTCTGTGAGAGGCATGGTTTCATTTCGTTTTTGAAGGCTCCAACATGCTTGCATGTGTCAGCCTTGGTCACCTAATGGCGGCTCTCCATGCTGCACGATCTACTGCAGCCTCCCTGTTCAGTCCCTTAACCCTGAGGTCACACTTAATGACCTCGTCTCATGTCTTTCTCGGTCTGCCCCTTATAACCCCACCCCCAATAGTAACACCTCTCATCTTCTGCACGCAATTATCATCCCCCATCCTCACTACATGCCCAGACCATCTCAATCTACCTCTCCTCATCACAACACCAATACACTCCAGTCCCATCCTACCTCTCAACTCCTCCATTGTAAACCCAGCCCCCCCAGACCTTGCACGCAGGGACGCACTGCACATCCACCTAATCATTGTCATTTCTGTACGTCTGAGCCTGCAAATATCATCCTCCTTTACTGCCCAGGTCTCACTACCATACAGCATTGCACTCCTAACACATGCTGCATACAAAGACCCCTTAGCATGTAGGGAGAGTCCTCTTAATGTCAGGACCCTGAACTTCATCCAACCACTTCTCACCCTAGCCACAGAGCTAGCTCCAGCCCCACCTCCAGTACACGACATGTCTCCCAGATAACAAAACTCTTCCACACACTCAAGAGATTCACCAGCAAGTTCAATCCCTTCCTGCCTGACAATCTCCACCTGCTCTCCCTGACACGCCATACACATAAAATCAGCATTATTTCGCAGTCTACCTCTGATACCACTTCATCTCTTGTGCACCCATTTATCACAAACACTGCAAAAGATGGAATTACTTCCGACGCCTTTGTGGCAAATTGCACATGGCCACTCTCCCACATCTTTGACAGTACTGCCACCAACCCTAGATATCATCACTTTTGTTTTATCTTCATTTACCCTTAAGCCCTTGTGCTCAATACCATCTCCCCATGGTGTGAAACTAAATGCACAAAAGACTATAGGAATGATTGTTGAGAGAGGTGGCTCGATGCTGTGCTGGTGAATGCAGAGTGACTTTAATTGGTGGAAGAGTTCACATATATCAGTGCAGTAATATTAAAATGAGAGAAATACAGTAATCCCTCGATTATCCGATGTAATACAGCCAAAGGCATGTCCGGGTAGTGGCTCCGTCTGGATAGTGGACTTCTCCTCTGGTCACCATTTGTACCTAGCCTAACCTTGAAAGCTACTACAGTACATCATTCAACACCTGTTCCTGTTGTTTAACACTATCTGGTCAAGCAGACCTATAAACCACAGTTATGCAATTACCATGGTAAAGCAGACCCATTCACCACACACAAGAAATCACCACTGCAGGGCCATACCCTGCAGTGACATGAAAAAAATATGAGAAAACCATCGACACAAGAAAAATGCAGTGGGCACACAAAACATAATGGTGAAATATCAGATCATGGTAAAGTAGGCTACTGTAAGCTAGAATAAAATCAACATAAACACTCACCATTCCTTGCTGGGCGTCGTGCTGAATAACCCGTTACCTCCTTGACTCTGTTGTACTGCGGCTGGCGAAGCAGTTCCACTACAGTACATCCCATGTGGTCTAGTGGAGTAGTCTGAAGAGCTTACTCAGAGTCAGAGTTATGGAGGATCTCCATCAGTCAGCCCAGGGGAGCAGCTGTGGGATTTGGTGATGGACTGCCTACTTCAGGTGACTCTGAAGACAGCCGCAAACTCACGTCCAGGGGAGACATAACAGTTGACGATGTGCTAGGTTGAGGCTCCGTCGTTGAAGGCATCATTTGACAATGTGGTGGTGGTAGAGCGGAGGTGGACTGGGCGGGGGTTAAAGGCCTGAAAAAGGAGTCAATCTTGGACTGGCGATAGGAGCAACAAGTCAGGTATCAGATGACACTCTCCTGCACAGAATGCATTTCCTCCACAAGGTTAAGAGGCAGGCACATTCCAGGTGCCCAGCATACTCAAGCACCTGCTTGAGATGTGCCTGGAATGTGCTTAGGCGGGGGATGGCTGGAGTACTGCACTTCTCTAGGTTATCCGCATCGTCATTATCATCCTCGTCATTCTCCTCTGGCCGGGCAGCAGCAACAGAAAAGGCGATCTCGAAGTCCGACATAACCTGATAGCCGGGATCGCCCCCATCGTCGTTTAACCACTCCTGCACATCATCGACATCCACAACCATGCCTGCGTATCGAAGATGAGTGTGGAAGTTGTCCACATCAAAGCCCAGAAAGTCATGTCTGCTCGTGTCCCTGAAGGAGACGAGACCAACCATTTTCGAGGATTTTCACGGAGACTTCCTTCCATACACTCTCCCAGTTGTACACTGCAGACTTAAGGTTGTAGTGCCGCAAGTTTTCCAATGTCCTCTGCCTTTGCAGAGGATGCTGCTCGTCCTCATCCTTGAGAACAACCATCACCTCATCAAGGAACGTCTGTCAGTACAGCCTCTTTGTGGCCATGATCACTCCCTGGTCCATTGGTTGAATCAGAGCAGTGGTATTAGGTGGCAAAAACCTGCACCTCATGCTACCGTCACCTGCAACCAATTCTTTCGCAGAGGGATGCGCGAGGGCATTGTCCTGGAGAAGAAGAGCCTTGACATGGTCATGAGGGATTCCATGTTTTTCCATTTGACAATGGATGCCCTCCTTGAAGAAATGCCTGTGGAACCAATCTGTGAAGATCTTGCAGGTGAACCAGGCCTTCACAGAATGGTACCATACAACAGGAAGGACATCCATTAACCCATGAAGGCAACGGGGCTGTCTTGCACGCCCAACTAGAATGGGTTTCAGCCAGTGTGACCCACTAGCATTGGCACAGGATAAAACAGATACCTGTTGCTTAGACAGCTTGTGGCCAGGCACACGCTTCTTCTCATCTACCAGAGTGTTAACGGGCAGTGAGCGGTAGAAGAGGCCAGTTTTGTCAGCATTATAGACTTGACCGAGAGTGACGTCCTCTTTCTCAGTGAAGCCTAACAAACTGTGTCAAAATTCCTCCACTCCCTCCTCACTAGCATCCAAAGCTTCGCCATGGGTCTTATGATTGTTAAGGCCATGTCGAAGCTTGAACCTGAACAACCAACCTTCAGATGCCTTGGAGCCTGGGATGTTGTGAAGGTGGGCAAGCTTCTTGGCAGCAACCTTCAACTCAGAGCCTCTCACTAGCATGCCTGCAGCCCATCGTTGCCAGTACCAGATCAATGTCGAACAGTTGACTTCAGCATGCCGGGGCAAACTCATTGTCTTTTGTTTGGTATTGCGTATGTTCTTCTGGCCAAAGTCTGCTGTGTACCGAGTGAGTTTGCCACAGGCTTTCCTGATGTCGTGTAGGGTTGAGTGGGCTGGGTAGTACTCCTTAAGGATGTGGGATGTGGACCACCCTGCGTCAGTTTTACTGAGGATCTCCCACTTCTTCTCCAAAGTCAACACTACCCTTTTCCATTCCCCAGGTGGAGGGGCCATCACCACACACCCTAGGAAGAGGCATGCAAGGAATAGCAAGGCCTGAAGCAGGAAGAGGCATGCAAGGAATAGCAAGGCCTGAAGCAGGAAGGGAACCACCATGAAAGCTACCATGTGCACCACCATAACAATGGTCGGGGAAGAGCTACTCACTACACAAGCGATGCGCAGGAACAGAAAGCGAGCAACGGGGGTCTCTGGCGAATGTAAGGGAAACGAACCAGCCCAACACAGTGGCACCACTGGGCTCTTCTTGCCTGTCCTGTAATGGCATTTTTCAGAAAGTTTTCATCACCGTTTGAACAATCAGACAGGATCTGACTGACTGTGACATAGTTCTCTTCGCTCATCTGTCAGCAGATGTGGCACAGATTTTGCAGCAACGTGATGCATCTTCAGTTTTGGGGTTAGCCCCTAAAGACCGATGTCTTACAGTTGTCAGTTTCGGGTCCTGTTACGTACAGTCCTAATACTGATGATTGTAGAGAGGCTGAATATATATATTTATCTTGCATGGCTTTTTTTTTTTTTTTTTTTTAATGCTCAGTCCTTCAGCATGTTTCATGTATAGGGACATAACTCATACTGATTTTAGTGATTTCTGTAAGGTTATTTGGTGAAAATAATGTATTTTCCAAAACTTCCTTGTTTGTTCTTATGCGAGTGCTAATTTTTTTTTTTTAAATCTTTGATGGTCAATAGTGCAGGAACCATTAGACGTATGAGAGTGCAGTTCAAGTGTTTGAAATCTCTAAGACCAAAATTTACCTTGGTGAAAGTTGAAAAATTGGACCTGAAATGCGGCTTGGGGGATAGTCAGGGTGGGAGATTTGCTGTCTTTAGGGGTTCAAATCATGTGGCACAAACATTAACAGATGCTTGCTCCTTTGGAAACTTCACGGACAATCAGGCAATGATTTTCATGGATTCAGCATACACTTTCTCAACATGACTGTCATCTCTTGACATGGAAGGCCACCCAGATTTGGGGTTGTCTTCGGTGGATGTTCATCCCAATTTGAACTGCTGGAACCACTTGTGAAATTGCGTACAGCCCAAAGAATCCTCCCTATAAGCCTGTTGCAACATTTGAAATGTCTCCATAAAAGTTTTTCGTAATTTGAAACAGTATTTGATGCAAACGTGTTGCTCTTCAAGATCCTTCATTGTTCATCTTGCAACAAATTGCCATGTGCACTAAACACATGTTCGCTCAAGTGCATGTACCTTGATCACTATATGACATGGTGTGATGTGGCTAGTGTCAGACTAAAGCTCAAAGTTGCTGCTACACAGCCATTCCATTACGATCACACTACACCAACTAGTTGTTGCGCCATTTAAAAGGTTCAGTTTCTTTTTGGACAGGCCTTGTACACAAAACGGTGGACTGAGTATGGAAGCTGCAAAATGAAAGCATGGAACTGTGTTAGTGTCTACATTAGATTCAACAGTATTGTAAGTAAGGGAGTCTGTTGATTAGATAGAAGAAGTATCCATTGTTGATGTGGTCAGAGAGACTGGGTGGCAAAAAGGATACAATGTATGTGAGTGATATGGAAGGCAGGAAGAAGCATGACATGCCTAGAAGTTGGATGAATATGGTAAGTGAGTGTGTGAAAAAGCAGAGTGTGAAAGCTGAAAGGCTAAAGAAGACAAAGGGATCCAAATGAATGAATTAAGTATATACAGAGAAGCACAAGCCAAGAGTTTGTCGTCCCATTATCAGTGAATAGCAGCATGAATAAAAAATCAGATTTAAAAATGTAATTTTGTGGAAATCATGAGAGAAAGGCCAGAATGAAGGGTCTTTCATTATAGTAAGCTGAAACTGTAGATGTACATATCTTTCCTGGGTATAGTGTTGATTGTTCACATTGAAGTACAAGGTATGGTACATCATACAAGTTTATTAGTGTCAAAATGCATTTCATTATCCAAAGTTTAGTTGAAAAAAACAGGTTCCATTTAGGTTATGATAATCATTCTGTATTGTATAGCTTATTAAGTGCTATATGGAACTGTAATCAACTGTTCTGTACTAGCATAGTTTTATTCCAGTATAACAAAGAAAATACGAATGTTAAATGTGTTATCTCTTTACCTCAGGCAACCATCCCTGGCATCCTGTGTGGTCCTTTGACAGCTGAGCTGGTGGTGGCTTCACATGGCCGTTGGTTCCCAGTCTTCTTCTTGGCTGGCACCATTAACTTCACTGGAGCCATGATTTACTATACACAGAGTTCAGCAAATCCGGTTCTATGACACAGGGAGGATGTCACGTAGTTCGTATAAAAAACAAAACATAAAAGGAAAAATGTATACTGTATATATATAGATGTACTGTATATCGTATCAGACAATATTTTCGTATAACTGTCAATCTTAATTACAGAATGGGCTTTTAAGGCTGACAAAACAGTAATTAAATGTACTTTTAATGAAGCTACTACTCTAAAAATGACCAAATATTTATATTGTAATGCTAGCTAAACAGATTTAACCATATTCAGTGGTGTAATGATACATTAAAACAAGTACAGTAATCCCTCAATTATCTGACGTAATAGAGCCAAAGGCATGTCCAGGTAATGGCTCCATCTGGATAACGGACTTCTCCCTGGCCCCCCTTCCTACATAACCTAAATTTGAAAGCCAGTGTAAAAGGCCACTACAGTACATCGTACAACACTTGTTCCTGTTGTTTAACACTACTCTGTCCAGTCATGCAGACCTATAAACCACAGATAAGCAATTACCATGATCAAGCAGACCCATCAACCACAGACAAGCAGTCAGCACTGCAGGGACATGACAGCATGAAAAAAAACTTGACTACACAAGAGAAATGCTGTGGGCACACCAAACATAATGAAAGAATTGAATAAAATCATGGTAAAAGAGAATAAAATCATGGTACAGTACAGTAAGCTAATGCTAGAATAAAATCATAGTCAGTACTCACAACTGGACCATCCTGCATCAGTCTTACCCAGGATCTCCTGCTTCTCCAGTCACCACTACCTTCTTCCTTTTCCGCCTTGAAGGGGCCATCATCACTCATCCTTGGAAGAGGCATGCAAGGAACAGCAAGGCCTGATGCGGGCAGGAAACAACCACAAAAGCCACCACGTGTGCAGCCATGACAACTAAAACGAGATGTTTACTACACTGTCGCCGTGCGGGAGCTGAGAATGACTGAAGGGTTCTCTGGCAGTCACTGGGTGAACTACCCAGACAGACAGGGCAACACAACTAGGCTATTCCTGCCCAGCTGGATGCGAAAATGTTCATGTGGCCATAGTTTCCACCCAGACACAGGCATTTTGTCCAAATACTGTATTATGAAAAAAATTTACAAATAATGGTTTCAGACAGCTAGATCAGTGTCTGGGTAATGGATTGTCTGGGTAATGGCCATCTGGATAATAGAGGGATTACTGTATGATGTTATTAAGAGTTTCTCTTATCAGAGATAACAGAAATTACTCGAAACTCTAATTATGTTCTTGAAAGTTTGCCTTTCTGTTAAAGGAAAAATCAAGTGCTATCGGCTGTATTAAATTTCAGTCCTTGCTGTTGTCCTTTACACTTTTGAGGTCCTTGGACGCAGACCTGCGTCCAACTTGAAAGTGTCTAGCTTTAGACGCGGATCTGCGTCCAAACAATGAAATTTTCATCATAAATCAGCAATTGCGTCAAGCGTCCTGAAATTTGGTCTGATATTAGCCTGATTGAATTTCCAGTTTGGTGATACTATTTTCATTCATGGGAAAATTTGAAAAAGTGACCAAAAAAACGCTTTAAAAAAAAAAAAAAGGTATAAACATTCTCACGCTCCTTCAACTTATACCCGTCATAACTATTTTATTTTATGCAGTATCACTTTCTTTCATCTTATTCTACAGAGTCTCAGCTTTCTATTCATTTATTCATTCATCATCTTATCAAGTGCTGCCCCATGAGGAGTGTAGGAGCCCAGGGCTAGGCAAGTTGGTCCTGACATTTAAGATGAGAGTGACCAGCCTCACTCATCCCTGAGTGGCAGTACATGAGCAATAAACCCCAGCCACCCTTTGGATATAAACCTGCACCAGCTCAATCTGACTGGAGCCCCTTGATTGCCCACTAAACCACCGGTTGCCATAATTTGGTTTTATGGCTACCACCCATCATTGTAAATAGTTTCCTGGTGTACAAGAAACCATTTGGCTTGTCACTCAGTGTAGAGTCTAATGATACAAAAACAAATAGGCTAATCCAGATATTTTGGGGTGCAAAAAAAAAAAAGGATCGGGAAAAAAAAAAACGAATGCATGGCAGGGAAGGAGAGAGGGATAGCAGGGTGGGGGGAGAGCCGGAGGGTTCTGACCGCAAAAGTGTTAATATGGATAAATGAAAATGAAAAATCAAAATGTTACTTTGGCACAGTAGTGAACTGAGTATCATATGATAATCCATAGGGCATTGGCTTATTTGTTAAGAATAAAGTACTGATGGTTAAAGAAGTATGAACATTTATCATCACCATCATCATCTGGACTTCCTTTCCCACCCTAGGGCAGGGTGAGGAATAGTAAACATAATTTTAATAAATTCCTTGTGAATTTCGTATGAGGTGAGGAGACCCAGAACACTGCTGTATGATAACATTAGTCATGAAAAGAAAGCCTGTGATGTAACTTCTTCCCCTCCTGAAATATACGAGGCATGAGGCTGCTTGTAGCATACAGTAGTAGTAGTAGTAGAGGAGGAATTTCTAGCCCCCACTCCCATACCCTTTAGTTTCATTTTCCAAAATAGGATATCCTGTGGATAGTAGTCTTTATCTCTTATCTCCAGGGATTTGGAGTACTGTATAGTATTTCTTAACATCAACACCTTACATCCTCTTGAGAACCCCTTAATAAGGAATTTTGTGACAGAATCATCTTTTAGGCTAAACTGTCCCTAAATAGCCCTGAACTGATACCCATTTGCTTCCCAGGAATCTGGGTATGAAAATAGATGAAGTGTATATATGGATATACATAGCCATTAAACTGGGCACTGTCCTATGAGCATCATGAAATACATGTTTTGAAGACTGTCTGGCAAGAAAAGTATATCCAAGAATTTCATAGGCTTGCATGAAAGAAGTGCACCCCAGTTCATATTGTTCCATTTACAGTTGCTAATTATGTCTGTTTTTCTTGCTCATTTATTTTTTATCCCTCCATTTAAATGTTTTTGTTAAACTGGTGATGTCAAGGAGCATTTACATTTTACTGAAAGGGTAGGAGAACAAGAATATCACTTGTGTATTTCCTTGATGTAAAAGTAAACTAAAATCAGACAGTAATGATGGGATAGAACCTTACTCCCTCTCCATCTGTGTTGTTATAGTGATATAGACCAGCCTCATACTTCCTAGACCACGGATGGGGGACTGTGTCCTTCTCCCTCAGTTCTCAAACACATCAGACACCTGTGCTTTAGGTCTCTTCATCTAATGGTAACATGGGAAAATGTCTGGATACTAATGTTTGATATAAAATTGTGGAAGTCATAAATCTAAATGATAAGAGTGTTAATGTACAGTACTGTACTTTGAAATTCTGTATGATTGCTTAACACTGTTCCGGGCAGATGATGCATCGACACATCATTTGGCCAATTGATTCCTAGCTGATGACGCACTGGTGCATCATTTGTTGGAGCGATTTTTCATGGCTGAAAAACGTGGCACAACAATTTGGTGAACATAGGCAACAAATTTTCATTTCAATGGAAACTCACCCCTGACCCAGGTACAGGGTAGAAAAGCTACGCAAGGCTGGCCCAGAATAGTGTTAACTACTAATAAGAGGAAACCATGTTGAAATTCCATCCACACATTCTGCCTGTAGAGGCACTACTCTGACATAGTGGATGTGTTCTGGCAAAATCCTACTTAAAAGGGAAAAAAAATCAAATGGTGCACATGCTTTTGGTTCAGTATTGAAGGTTTTTCACCACAAGTAACATTAATGTATGACTAAAGTACTGGTAACTACAGCAGACTCTCGTTATACAGTGGACTAGTATGTGATTCGTTGCTCATACAATGATGAATTAGGACCTTCTTCTGAGATAGCACTTTTGCCTGTATGACCATTATGATCCTGTACGAAGCCTCACTGGTTGATGTACAGTCATTATTTTCTCTTATATGATTGCTGACATGCAAGGTTAGTCATTTGTTGGTTCCAAGATGGCCTTTGAACTTGGTCACTATTGGATGTGTTAACCCTTAGCTGCTGGGGGTTTCCGGCTGTCGTTCACTCCTCCTTATGGGGGATTTCTGAGATTTTGGCAAAAATACCCTCGCTTTAAACCTTAATATCTACCAAACTATTATAGCTAAAGAAAAAACTAAGCATACATAAGACTCACCAACTCTTCCTCTTTCAAATGAAAATATCCCAAGGACTCCAGGTGGTCCCGTCAGTGAATAAGGATAAGTTAAATATGACTGGTTTTCCATGTTTTGGAGGGCTAATCCGGTTGTGCGCCACTGCCAGTGGTCTTGGACTTGTTGGCTAGCGTTGGCAGCACTGACCAAAGTGGTGATTGTAACGCTGCCCGGCCTCTCGGAATATTCCAGTCATTTTTTTTTTTACTTTTTTTTTACTCACAGTCGTAGGGATGAGCCATCACCCCTTCCATGTGGCTCCCCATTGTGTTTTCCACCCATTTCATAGCGGCACTATGCCCCGTAGATGTATGGGAAAAAAACAGCTCTTTATTTTTATTACTCACTTCTTGTGTCAGTTATAATCATTTCCCTCTGCTACAGCACTTATATTTGCACTTGACATCACGATTACGGGTAATTGCACTTCGAGAAGTAAAAGCTCTGGGTGTTTCACTCAGTATGGTTGACTGTGAGGTACAGTAATTACTTGTACCGAAATTGTGACTAATTTGTACTAATCAGGGGCAACGTGAAAATATTACTAATGTTCTACACAACTTACATTTTTTGTATTTCACATCACAAATACGCTAATGCTCACATATTCAACATTATTTTCTGAGTAACAAGGGAAAAAATTTAGTTACAGACAACCAGGTCATCTTCTTACTCTCCCATGCACTCTTGGTTTTCTTTTGTTGTACTAGAGAGGGTTACTGAAGGTATTTCCAATCATTGTTTCACAAATACAGTAACCATAAACAGTAACACTTACTGCAGTGCACTTGTAAACTTATTATAAAACACTTATTTCATAACACCTACTAGATATATCTTATAATATCTTACATTTCTATCTATCTGTCTGTCTATTGCCAGACGCCATAATCCCGTAAGGGGTGGCCATTTGACTTTGAGTTATTTGTTTTACAGGGAGGGGGACTAACCCTCCACCAACCCACTTGTTGACACATAGGGAGCACGAATGGGTTGGTTATATGGTTACCACCCAGCGTTGTACATGGTTTCTTGGCTTACAGGAAACCATTTGGCTTGTCACTCAATGTAAAGCCACCTGTAAAGGAAAGAAGAGCAATAAGAAGTGACAGGAAAGATGAATAGGAAGAGAGGAGGGCAGGCACAGAAAAAGAATAATAAAGGCTAAGGAAGAAGTAGGCAGCACTACATCAAGTGAGTGGATGATGGTCGCCACCACCTACCACCTCTTACATTTCACTTATGTGTAAAGAAAAACCACACTTGTGCATACCTGTATACAGTACTATTTACAATTTCCCACACACCTGCTTAGTCAAAGCCCTTTCCCGGCACTAAGGGCAGAATTTTCGCGGGGTTTGATGAGGCTGTCAGCCCTTCATGTGGTGTTACATAATCGGACAATGACAAAGGAGAAGACATGGCTCCTCACGCAACCACTGCCGTGTACAGACTGAACCGCGCATCCATGGGGTACCTGGGTGTCCTACCTACCCGGTGGGTATCATAGAAAATGGTCGCGAGTTCAAAGGGTGGTGGGAAGGTGAGTCTGGTGTATGCCATCAGCCGGTGGTGCTCCGCACCCTGAATCGTGACAGCTATACACGGCAGCCAGTGGTTAGGGGTTAATGTCAGTGATCCAATAGTGTGGTGCTGGAGTTCAGGCACCAAGTGAAGTGGAATAACTACCAGCTTGGGTGAGTTGGACTAATTATTACATATTTTTGGTAGTAAGCAGAAGGAAGTGCAGTGAAATGAAGTATCTATTAATTTAGGTAAATCAGAAACTTATTGTTTGACGTTAAGTGGGTTATCCTTGGCCAAAAATGTTTTCCACTGTGCCCATATATTGACTCGTTATATGATAAATGTTACACAATTAATTTTTTCAAACATATCATCGTAAAACGAGGGCATGCTGTACTGTATACAGTATTGCATCATGAGCAGTTTTTATGTATCAAGGTCATCCATCTTTAAATGTGGATTACTTGTATATACCGAAGCAAACTTCCGTGAAAATCATTAACTTACAAGCTAGCTACTGGAGAAGGAAAAATATTTACATCAACTCACTTCCACTGCAGCACTAATATTGTATATGCAAAGCTAATATATAAAACAGTTAGTATTTTGTAAGTTTCTGGAGTGAGTTTAAATACATTAATTTAACTAAAAATGTTGGGCAGCAGCAGCATTATTCAGAAAAATGGAAGATTGGTCTGAGTTCAAAATGAAGTTATATTTTCCATTTTGAAGTGACAGTAAGTGATAATAACTAACTATAGTACGTAAACTTTCCAGAGGAGAGACTTTTCACTTACCAAAATTGTTTTTTTTTTTTTAATGTGCTTGACTCTGGGCATAGGCTTCACAGCCTGCTGTCAAGGCCCAGTAATCCTCCTACATCCCACACACCTCTACATGTCACCACTTGCTGTAAAATGATCAAATTATATGTACATTTTTATTTTTGGGCAACAATTGATTAGACATGCTACAGGCCTTTTGAAAAAAAAAAAAATTGTAAAGCTTACGGTAACTTTTTTTTTTTTTTTTTTTTAAATGGCTATTGCAATTTTAATTTAGCTTAGGCAGGATCTTTTGTGCTCAGTGGACTTAACAGATAACAATCCTATGTGTATATTGCTTTGCAGTCTGTAATGAACCATGTACTGTTCAGCACAGCAGTTGAACTATCAAAGAGTGCGCCCAGTAAAATGGCCCATCTAATCCAAGCCTCTGAAATTTTTGCACTCCCCCCCCCCCATTTATATCTCCTTCACAGATACCTGTGAGACTGACTCATTTTAAAAGTGGTGTAACCCTTGTCATGTGCATCTCCATGCATACTGTAATTAATCCAATCATTTTGGTCCCTTGTTAGCTCCCTAGCCTTCTTAACTTTAATTCATTACATCCCCATATGCTCATTTACCACATTTATCCTCTGCCTCACGACCTTCCACTTTTGAACTCACACACCTTCGACCAATCCTATAAGGTGTTGGAGTGGGATGCCCTCACTTGGTGGTACTGATATAACCAGCAGTTATACAAATATCCTTCAATTCATTCAGTTCCCTGAAAGGACACTGCAGAAAACCAGCAACTTTTTTTTTTTTTTTTTTCTGACTCTGGGCATAGACTTCACAGCCTGCTCCCAAGGCCCAGTAGTCCTCCTACGTACCATACACCTTTACATGTCACCACTTCGGTACTAACATCCACTGTCCACACTGAATACATGCTAGGGCTGTCTTATACAGGACTGGTGTATTGGTATTAGCGGGGGTATTTTTACAGCATGTCAGCGGGTCGTTTGGTAGATCAGTAAAGTCTGATTTTACGAAACTCAAATCCTTAAACTGATCCCTGTCCCAGCGGGGATTTGAACCTGGGTCCAGTAGGACTGCAGGCCACCTGAGCGACTGCCTGTATTCCACTGGTTTCATGTTCAGTGAGCCTGGAGCCATAAAAACAGCATCAACAACCATTCAGTCCATATTCTTTGTATTGTATCACTTATAAAGGCTCCAACAAGCTTGCATGCATCAGGCTTGGTCACCTAATGGCAGCTCTCTATTCTGCTTGGTCTCTGGCAGCCTCTTTATTCAGTCTCTTATCCCTGAAGTCACACACTATGACCTCACACCAAGTCTTTTCCAGTCTGCGTTTAGCAATCCTAACACTGATGTTCATGCTTCTCATCTTCTGCACCCAACTGTCATCCTCCATCTTCTAAACATGCACAAACCATTTCAGTCTACTCATCATCATCTCAACATCAATACATTCCAGTCCCACACTTCCTCTCAACTCTTCAGTCGTAATCCTAACCTCCCCAGGGCTTGGATTCAAGGACGCGCAACACATACATCGAATCATTGTCATTTCTGTACGTTTGAGCCTGTGAGTATCGTCTTCCTTTACTGCCCAGGTTTCACCACCAAAGAGCATTACATTCCTAATATGTGCCATATACAAGGATCTCTTAGCACAGAGGGATAATTCTGTCAATGTCAGGAAAGGCAACAAATCCCTGAACTTCCTCCACCTTCAGCACATAACATGTCATCCAAGTAACAAAACTCCTTTACACACACGAGACTCGCCAGCAAGATCAGTCCTTTCATACCTGACACTCTGTATGCTCTTCCTGACACACCACACACAAAATCAGCATCTTCTTGCAGTTTACTTCTAATACCACTGCATCTCTTATGGACCCACTTATCACAATGCATAGGTTGGAGTACCTTCCCACACCCTTGTGGCAAACTACACATGGCCACATTTGCTCTGCTTTGGCAGTACTGCCATCAGCCCTGGATATAGTCACTTTTGTTTTATCCACATTTACTCATAAACCCTTGAAGCCCATTCCATCTCCCCGTTTCCTATATCTCTCCAATCACAGTATAGATATTACAGAAGAAATGCCTACAAGTGGTGGCACTGCAACCCTAGGTGAAGCAGCTGTGGTGTCCTCTTGGGAGCTAAACCTTCTTGTTTATCTCTTCACATTGCTATGGAAAAGACCCTGGTCTGACCCTGGCAAGGCACTGTCTACTACAAGGAGATGCCAGTTCCCTGCATGGTGTATGCAGTGTACTGTACCTGTAGGAAGGCCCATAAAAGCAGTTGCTTTCCTATGGTTGATGATCTGCTCAGCCAGACAAAGAGAGAAACAACAACAATAACCACATCTTTGATGGATGTTTATCCTATTAAGTCTATACAACCCATACACACACATTCATTAACAGTCCCATTTCCACTGCTTACCATTGATTCCAGAGTCATGTCATACCAGTCTTGCACCCTTATGGTAATAAGCACTAAGACTCCCACAGGCACTCCTGCTGGAAACTCCACACTCCTGTTTCATATCAGAGCCTTCATAGCACTGGCCACCTTTCTTCCTTGAGCCTCCCAAGTACTGTAGCCCAAACAGTGTTGGAGTTTAACAAATACCGGTATCCTAAAGATGCATTACTTACCTATATGATCAGAAAGGAAGCAAGTATTATGAAAACCTTGAGTTTTGTGGACAGTACAGTATTAATTCACATTATTGCACTGCTGTATCTTTTGCACTATACACTATATTACCCAGGACCAGGACCAATATCTATAACTAGTTTCCGTTTTAAATGTGCATGGTAGAAGATAGAATTGAACTTTATTCTATTGTAATTGTACATGTTGGATGTACAGTTTTAGAGCTGACAATCAGTGCCAAAATGTGTATACTGTATTCAGGCTAAGTATTATTTAGGAAGTTATTGTCCTGTGCTGTGCTTAAAAGACTTCTTACAGTTCACATTACTATTAGAATCTGATGTACAGATGGATGAGTATTTTTCACTTCACCAGATGAACAAATAAAATAATTAGAACAACAGTTGCAGTTATTACTTTGAGATGTGTACTCACCCTTATATTTAAATGCTTCATGTAGGCTAGATGTCGTGTAGAGTTGCTATGAAGTGTTCAAGTACTAATGTGCAAATGATAATATATTTAAACCTTTAAGTGTGTACAGTTTCTATGATGCTAATCTAATTGGGCATCGCAATACTAAATCCCTTCAATACACTGACTATTTTGTGGTATATTCTTGATGCTGCCAGGTGATTTTATTTAGCTTAGAAGAGCCCTTTGGTAATGAAGGGGTTAGTAGAGGCTTTATGTAATCCCTCCGGTTCAAAATATCTACCTAAGCTGAATAAAATAAACTGGGGACACCAAGAATAAAATATGGAAGATGTATCAGAACATAGAGTTAAAAGTTAATGTACTGTAGGCAAAGCTCTCTACATTCACATGTCTTATACTATTAAAGTACTGTACAGTACATGGAATTCAATTGTTAAGTTATACTATACATTATGCTACATGGAAATACAGTACTATATATTATTACAGGTATTAATAAAAAACTAATAAACCAGGTACAGTATTAATAATTAAATATTTGAGGTACAGGTATATATAAATAAACTACTCAGAAAAAAGTACTGGGTATATTATACGAAACCTCTTTCCCAAAGTCAACAGTGCTGACAGCTATATACAGTTTATGTACAAAAGAGCCAAGATGAGATTACAGGATGGGCATGCACACTACAGTACTTGTTGCATGATAAGGATCCTTAATATTAAACTTTCACCTTACAGCATTCATACCTTTTCTGGTACGTTTTTCAACTGCAGATGCTGTCCATTTTACTTGCCTGTGAACCTGATGGAATGCAGATATATGGATAGTATTATTTTTTAAATTTTGTAAATAATTTGTTATAAGGTTATAAGCAATACTGATACAGTGAATGGAATGAAGACAGAATATAAATAGACAGATTAACCCCTTCAACCTGTGGTGTCTTTTAAGTGGGAAAAAAGTGTCTGACAGTATCCACACAGAAGGACACTTAGATGACTGGATGAGATCCGACATATATAAAATGAATGAGGGAAGAAGTCTGGAAGTACAGTACACTGAGAAATAGTTTTAGGACAGGATTAACATGAAAGATTAAGGGAATGGGAAAAGACATTTGACGCCTTTAGTCATGAAACATCATACATTTAAAACTGTCAAAAAAATAATGGAATATATATATATATATATATATAAAACATAGAAAAATGTAAAATGGTTATTGAAAGAGAAGGTGACTCCCAGTGAGATGTTACAGTGAATGGAGAGACTGGAACTGGTGAGAGTTCAAATACCTGGGTGCAGTGATAGAAAAAAAAAAAAGAGGAAAATGTGCAAAAGAAGTGAAAAGTTGAGTGACACAAGGAAGAAAAGTAGTTGGTACAATGAATGCCTTGATAAGAAACAGAGACTTGAGTGTTGCTGCTGCACGAGGCTTACATGAAGGTTTAACATATGGATGTGAGATTATGGTGTGGCATGAAAATGAAGAGTCAAGAATGAGAGCAGTGGAGATGTGACTGCTAGGGAATGTACGTGGAGTACAGAGAGTGGATTGGATACAAAATAATGTGATTCGTGAAAGATGTAGAGTGAGGAAGTCTGTGGACCCCAGAATCGAAGAGCATGTACTGAGATGGGATGGTCATGTGGAAAGAATGGATAACAAAAGAGTGGTGAAAAAGATATATCTAGGCAAATCTGAAGGAGGGAGGAGGCAAGGTAGACCAAGGAGAAAGTTGAGGGATATGGTGGATGAGTGTCTGAAGAAGAGAGGTTTGGAAGTTGGTGAGGCTAGGGAACTGACAAGAGATGGAGCTGGATGAATGTTGTGAGGAGAAGTACATGATCAGGGATTTTGGCACCCTTTTTTAACATGGCAGCGTCCGGATTGACTCTATCGAATACGTTAACGTGAAGCTACAGTACGTGGTGAATGTTTTTGCATATCCGATAGAGCCATGCTTCCGGGGGGCTTGAATGATGAGTGAATGGATGTGTGGCCCATTAGGCTGGGCAAAATTTGGGCTGTCTGGACATTGCTACTCCTCACCCTGCCCTAGGGTGAGAAAGGTCTGGATGATGATGAATGATGATATATATATATATATATATATATATATAGATACACACACACACACACACACACACCACAAATTGACTTAGGACCTACACACAGAATTGCTATGGGAGAGTTGTCTGTCTTTGCTTTGTTTCCACCTCTACCAAGTGAGTTTTTTTGGGCAAGAAGTAACTGGCAACGCCTCTGGTGTTGGCGGGAGGTGGTGAAACACTCAGCACGTTAGTGCTTGTCCAGAAGCGAGAGTGAGAGTATATGTTCCCGTTGCTCCGAGCTTGCACCTCGTATGCATTACTGTTTGCCCTGTTATTTTCCTAAAGTCGAGTTGTCGTGCCTGGAAAGTACTGCTCAAGGGATGAGAGGGTCCATATCATTGCATGATATGTGTACGTACTGGATGCACAAAGTTGACCGTCATGAAGATTCTTGCTGCAGCGTGCAGCCTGCAACCTGATGTCGTACCATGGCGGTGGAAAGAAGAGGACGACTTCCAGAGGTACGATACGCTTCTGAATAGGGAAGTAATCAAGAATCCTTGACTGACAGCAGCAGAATTGAAGAGAATGCATCCCCAGCCATTACAAGACGTCTCTATTCGAACTATCCAACACCGCTTGCAAAAGGAGCTGGGTTTGCCAAGCTGGACCACAGCCAAGAAACCGCTTCTCACTGACCGCATGGAGAGACAGTGCATTCAGTTTGCCAAGAAGTATGCATATGGGACATCAGATGAGTGGAGAAAAGTTATGTTTTCTGATGAAAGCACATTTCAAGTGTTCCAGGTGCGTTCTGCCAAGGTTCGTCGCCCTGTCTCCCATAGTCAATATGACCCTGCTTACACGGTGCCGACTGTTAAGTACCCACAATCAGTAATGGTATGGGGGTGTTTCTCAGGTGAAATGGGAAGGGGAGAACTCTACTTTCTTCCTAAGAACTTGACCATGAACGGTGGCTGGTACATTCGAGTTCTGAAAGATCATTTGTTAAACTTTTTTGCTATTCATGGGTGCGACTTTTTCATGCACAATTCAGCTCCATGTCACAAGTCAAGAAAGGTGACAAAATGGCTTCAGGATAATCGGACTGAGGTCCTTGACTGGCCTGGCAACAGTCCGGATCTAAATCCGATAGAAAACTGCTGGGCAAAGATGAAGAAAATCATGGCAGAGAAGAAGACACCCAATCTGGACAACCTTAAGACTGAACTGATAAATGTTTGGTGGAAAGAAATGTCCTTAGATTACTTTAGAGATCTAAGTGATTCCTTGCCAAAATGCATCCAAATGGTCCTGAAAAACAAGGGAAACATGATTTCATATTAATGAATGGCATTTCATGAACAAACATTGTGATATACTATGATTTCTGTGTTTTTTAATACCTTGTGGGGAAGGTCCTAAGTCAATTTGCAGTAGCTGCATATATAAATATACTGTATATATATATATATATATATATATATATATATATATATATATATATATGTATATATCTATCTATCTATCTATCTATCTATATATATATATATATATATATATATACAGTGGGGCACCAAGTTTCATGACAACAGGTATCGCAAATTCAACTTTCGCAGAATAGACCAAATATTCCTGAACTTCCTCTTTCGTGTGAAAAAAATCGAGTTTCGCGCACAAATTTCAGGTTTGGGGCAATATTTTGAACTTTGAATTTTCCGCGCCACCCGCCTGCAACCCACCACCATCTTGAATGACGTCATGTCAACACTCAGTCTACCCACTTCTGGCATTGTGTACAAATGACGCTGGCTCCACTGTGTTGGATTCTCACAGTTTAATGGCATCTACTATACCTGGTGGTTTGGGGGGAGGGCCAGGAGGTAGTGGTGATGATAAAAAATGCCCGGGACCTTCAAAATCGGAAAGAAAGGCTGAGGCAAAAAGAGAGTATCGTGTTGGAGTGAAGAAACGGCAGTATGATAATGAAATGAAAAGGAAGATAGTCGAGTACATGGACAAGGTCGCAAAAAACTGTGAAATCTGCTGTATGTTCAACATCCCAGAATCAAGGCAGCTGGCAGTGAGGCAGCGAAAGTTGGTGCCAAGGTGGCTGGCGGGACCCAATAACCCCGCCATGCGCCTCAGATACTTACCCCCAGCATTCATTATACACCTCAACCTGGTCTCTGTGGTATGTTTCTCCTCATATAATGTATATTTATTGTTTGTATCTCACAATGCAATGTACATACTGTACTGTACTGCAAGTGAAAATGAAAATCTGGTGTTACTTTAGGATAGCCAGGAACCAATTAGCATTTCTGCCAAAAGAACAATGCCCAACTTTTGTTATTTCAATTTTCGCGCATTATTTTCGGTCCCAATTAGGCACAAAAGTTGGTGCCCCACTTTATATATATACAGTAACCTCTCAACTAACACGAGTTAAAAAAACGCATTTTCATTTTAACACGAGCAAATATTTAAGGAGATATGTTTAACTAACAAGGGTTTCTCGATTTAACACGACTTTACACGTGTGAGGGTTTCAAATTAGCTGCGCGCGCCTTGGACAGTCCCGAGCTGATAGACCGTGTGTGGCACTTTCTGCATAAATACAATTTTTTATTTGTCTGTTGCTTAAACTGGTTTTATACAAACTACAGTATAATATTTGAAAATGGCGTCTGGCCCCATTCTGAGCAATTTGCCTCATTTTCAGACAAAATTTGGCCAGGAAAGTGATGGCAGATCTATATTGTTACAACTTGATGCTGCTGAACAGAAAGAAGAAAACCACTCAGACCAAGATAGAGCAGTTCTTTATGAAGAAGACAGAAAACTTAAGGGAGTTATCATCATCACCAGTAGCACGGGAGTCAGAAGAACAGGAAGAGGAAGAGGAAGGACAGCAGAATGAAGAGGGACAATAAATTTACGGTGGGGAGCGGCAGGAGGTGGGGGAGAGGGGAGAGGAGGGACAGCAGCAAACGACAAGTGATGCATAGATGAAGTGAGGCTGTTTTTTTTTTTTTTTTTTATATGCCCGACTCTGGGCATTGTTGTTATTGTTTGTGACATACTGTAGTGAAAATGTTGCTTTTACTGTAGCGTTTTCAAGACCTACTAATGCATTAATAATGTTGAGGAACTTTCACAATGCCGTGAATGAAGCAGAATTGAAAGAAAATCCACATAAAAAACATTAAGAGTATGTATTTGGGGAGAAGTAAACAACACTTCGGCCCAACTAGGGCTCAAATGTTGTTTACTTCTTCCTAAATATACTGTTTTTGTTATTTACGTGGATTTTACATCAAATTAATATTGTTGCTTTTAAGTTTAGAGTAGCATAACTCCCCAAATGGGTAGATTTTCACAGAGTCCAGGAATGTAACCCCCAATATCATCATTGTTTCTTATGGGTAAATTATGTTTAAAAAATGCGTTTTTAACTAACGCGACCTCTCCAGGAACCTAACCCTCGCATTATTTGAGAGGTTACTGTGTATATATATATATACAGTATATATATATGAGAGAGAGATAGAAAGAAAGAGAGATGTGATATAGATATATATATATATATATATATATATATATATATATATACAGTAAAACCTCACTATAACAGACTAATTGGGGCCCAAACCATTCCGAAAAAAGCGAAATTCCGATATAAGCAACATCCGAACTTCCCCCTGCTATTCCAGATTTTTTCTGATATATCAGACATTAGTCTGAATCACACCAACGGTTTTTAAACTGTTTTCACTACCACTGCAGTACGGTATTGTATTATACCTGCACTACAATAATAAAATGGTGTAATATGTAAAATAATACTGTACTGTACAATGAAAACATGTCTTTCATTTACAGTGCCTTATTGTGGTGAACATAGCGGAAATGGTCAGGCAGTCCGGACTGCTTCTGGCTTTATCGGACTTTTTCCGATATATAGGAATTTAGTCCAGTAGCTCCTCAATTCCGATAAAAGCGAATTCCGGTCTATTGAAGTCCGTTATATTGAGGTTCTGCTGTATATATATATATATATATATATATATATATATATATATACATACAGTATATATACAGTAGCCAACGGCCATACCACGTTGAGTACACCGCTTCCCGTCCGATCAGCGAAGTTAAGCAACGTTGGGTCTGGTTAGTACTTGGATGGGTGACCGCCTGGGAACACCAGATGCTGTTGGCATCCCTACGTGTCAAGTGGGGTTGGTGGAGGATTAGTGCCGCTCCCTGTAAAACAATTAACTCTAAGCCATTGGCCACCCCGTCTGGGATATATGGCGTCTGGCAATGAATGAATGATGATATATATATATATATATATATATATATATATATATACACAGTGAAATCTCGAATTTCGATGGTTTAGATTTTGACAATTCAAATTTCGATGCATTTTCAAGTGGTCCGTCTATCTCACTTTTCGATGCCAAAATAATGTTTTTCGATGCTCTCGGGGCCCGCCTCCAACCAGAACAAGCCATGCGCAAGGCGGTGTTCTATTGTTGGCGGCCATCTTGCAACACTTGCCTGTTTCAAGCAAAGTAGAGCTGTACAAAGAAAATACAAGAGAGATAAGGGAAGAAAAATTTTATGCCAATCATCCTACATTAGTGACTTTCTTCAGATGTCGCAGTAATACACAGTAATGGTCTTAAATGATAGAAACAGATTCAATAATGGTGACATAAAATGCTCAGAATGTGATAATGAAATACAAAATCTAGAACATTTTATATTATTCTGTCCTGCCTACAGTGAAATAAGAAACAGGAATGAAATATATGCCCAACCATATGAAGAAAATATATGGAGTGACTTACTTTTGGAAAAGAAGACAAATGAGAACACATAAAGTTGATAATTAAAATATATGTATAAAAAGAGAGAAAAACTGAAAAAGGGAAGAGAGAAAAGAGCTCAATCACAAAGAAACAATTAAAGACACAATAAAGGAGGAGCCGTAGCTAAGGTATTCCCTCCAAATAAGCACTGAACTGAACCAAACCTGCCCTTAGTTTCAGCCTTTACCTTTCAGGCGTGGATGTGCATTTTGCAGCAATTTCGTTGTATATACTGTATTTTCGTTGCAACTTACCTGTTTCAAGATGGCACGCAAGAGTGGTTCTTCGGGTAGCAGTGGTAATGGACAAGAGCAGCCTGGCACCTCTACATCTTTGCAGCCAAAGGAGAAAAGGGAATACAGGAAGGGACAGAAATACAACAAGTATACTCTTGCTGACAAGGCAAAAATCCATAGTCTACACTACAGTATGGCAATACAATGCAGAACTACAGTTACCTAACCACAATTATGGTTTATAAAGTTTACAGCAGGTTTGGGCAAAAAACCATGATTTTATGTAGTAAGGTTCACAGGCCCCGGACCCGAACTAATTTTTCCCATAAGTTCAATTTAAATTTCGATGATTTGAATTTCGATGCGATTTTTCAGTACGCATGTCCATCGACATTCGAGATTTCACTATATATATATATATATATATATATATATATATATATATATATATATATATATATATATATATATATATATATATATATATATATATATATATATATGTGGATGTGCAGACACAACAAAAAAAGAAAACTTTGGGGGTGCATTTTTTTTTTATCTGAAGGGGAGAAAGAATATTGCCCATGATTCTGTGTGCCATAAAAAGTAATTAAAAGAGGATGTAGCAATTAAGTTGGGAGATGAAAATCTATCTATATACTGCCAGATGCCTCAATCCCACTAGGGGTGGCCACAATCAAATTGCCTCCATATCGCCCTGTCCAATGCCATTTCACTGCCCTGCTCCCAGCTCACACCCCCCTCTCTCATATACCTCTCCACTTCATCCCTCAATCTCATCCTCAGCCTCTCCCTCTCCCCCCCCTCTTCCACCTCACTTGCACTCTCCTTGTAAGTCTCTCGCTCTCCATCCTCTCCACATGGCCAAACCACCTCAATGTATTTCTCCTAATGACTTTTATCACATCCACACCACAACGCTTCTTCACTTTCTCAATTGTCAGTCTGTCTCTCCCTGTAACTCCACATGCTCCTTTCAAATAACTCACTTCCACTGCTCTCACTCTTAACTTGTGCCCTTCTAACGAGGTCCAAGCTTCACTTCCATACGTTTGGGTTGGTATCACATTACTGTCATGCAGCAACTTCTTTACTTCCATGCTCAGTTCCCTGTTCCTTAACACTGCTTTCAAAGAACCAGCAACCTTTCTTTCCTGTTGTACCCTTTCAAGCACTTCACCCTCTGAACTTCTCTCCATACTCATCACACTACCCAAGTACTTAAATGCACTCACATTCTCCAATTCCTCTTCATCCAGCCACACTGTACATTCCATGGCTTCATGTCTCTCGAAGACCATAGCTTTACTCTTCCCTACATTCACCTTTAGTTTCCGTTTCTTACACACACTCCCAAACTCATTCACCAAGCCATGCAGATCCCCTTTGTCTTCACTTAACAAAACAGCATCATCTGCAAACAACAGTACAAGGAGTTTCCAAACACTGTCCTCTCTCATTAGGGTTGCTCCAACATCCACTGCCCAACTTTGTACCATTTTTATAACCCCATGCATATACATATTGAAATACAATGGGGACATGACATATCCCTGTTTCAATCCAATATTCAAGTAGAAAAATTCATTAACTATCCACATGCAGCCTTACAACCCTCATATATATTCTTCACAGTATTCAACAACTCCCCATTTACTCTATATATTCTTAATACTTTCCACATTCCTTGTCTATCCACTTTGTCATATGTTTTCTCCAAATCCATGAGGGCTGCATACAACTTCTTTCCCTTCACTAGAAACTTTCCACAAAGGACCTAAGAATAAATATCTGATCTATACAATCTCTTCCCTTTCTAAAACCTCCCAGTTCTTTTCCAACTAATTCCTCTGTCATTTCCCTAACTCTGTCAATACAATATCCTACCATATACATTTCCTATTAAACTAAGAAGACAAATGCCCCTATGATTACCACACACATCTTTTTCCCTTTTTCCTTTGTACAAGGGAATAATTATACTGTAGCTGACTTCCTATCCTTCGGGACTTTACCTTCCTCCCAAGCCAATCTGCACATCTTCCATACTCATGCTACTACTCTCTCCCTCATGCTTCATTATTTCACTACACATTCCATCAATTCCATTTTGACTTTCTCCATTACTTCCACTACTACCATCCTACTGATCCTCCCTCCTCCTCCCAGCCATTCCCCAGCCACTAGTACTCATATTACTTTCATTCTCTATGTTAAACAATTCCTTAAAGTGTTTTCTCCATCAGCTCTCTTTTTCTCACTTCTCCATTAGCAATCTACCATTTTTATCTTTCACTCCCTTTATGAATTCACATAAATATACTGGGATTCACTGCCCAAATTCCTATAACACACGACATGAAAGGGAAAATGATGGAAGAAATACTGGTTGACTGGGATGCCCACCATCCACTCACTCAATGAAGTACTTGATATGAGGTGTCTTGGGCCAGAGGGGAAACCATGCCTTTTTTAAAGAAAAAATATCACACTCATCTCTTTAATTCGGGTATTCTCTATCACACAACAGAGATGCCAAGGAAAAAGCATTCTTCAGTCTGATGTTATGATGGTACTTTGTTGTGTCACTCCCAGTGGGTCATGTCGTAAACCATTATTCATACCGTAAACATTTCATTATTACATCTACAAAATTGTCTAAAGGTCATCAATATAATAATCCCCTACTGTACCCTATGCAAATTACTACATTCCTGACATAAAAGCATTCACAACAATAATGCACATAGGTAATGACATTTTTTACTTGACTGCTAAATTTGAGGAATGGTTACATTTCATACTGAATACAAATTTCATATAGTTATACTCTTCCTCTATGCCCAAAACTTTCCTCAACTTTGTGAATTACTTAAAGCAATGATTTGACATTGCTACGCCTCTGACCTGAGACACTTCATACGTTTACTGTATATAAATACAGTGTTTCTGCATGATATGAAATATTCCAGGAATGCTAATACAGCACACTACTCGATGAGGAATTAGTGTCACCATAAAACATAAATACAGTAGTCAAAATTTCTTACTTTGAGATGGATAAGGAAGTGTGAGGTATATTATCAGGAAATAAATACAGGATTGTAAATACGATGTGAAACTATTAGCAGAAGAAACTGGCTGAATATGCATGAATATATAAATGCTAATATATAAAGATGAAGTGTTTGCTGCTGGTCTGCAAAGAGCTTGTAAATTGGCACGAGGCCTGGTATTACCTGAAAGAAATATAAACATAAAAATAATTCACAATAACTGTTCATGACATCCAAGAATGTTTAAGAAGGACCAGAGAACTGAAAATGAAGATGATGCAGTTGAAATTAAAAGATTAGATGAGCAACAGGGTTTAGGAAAATAATGATAATAAGAAGCAATATTTACAATGAACAAAATGCTAATTTAACAACAATAAAAAAATGCATGCTTTACTTATGGACTAGTCACTACTGGTATAGTATGTATGAGATTTAAATGGCATAGAAAGAAAGTGGAGTTAAAAAAAACAAAAAAAACATGAAGTTCATAGAAAATTTTTCTGATGATGCAAAATGAATAAAAATAATTCATCCATCATCCAAAAAATAAATAAATAAAGGCATGGGAGACAGAAAGGTGAGGGAAAATTAATCTGGAGATCATCTTGCTGTAACTCTCCTCATGTGGGTATGGTCTAGGAGAGATTAGGTTATCAGAACTAAGGGTGGAAATGTACAGTTAGCAAAGCAAGTAGCTTCACTGTTGTGGCAGAAAATTATTTACAGCGGGCAAAACAACAATGAGACTCTGATCCTGACTAATGCATTTTGAATGGTTTCACTCTACTCAAATGTAATAAACAAACCTTGAATAAAAACAGTAATAGCCAATCTCTTATTACCTCCTTAAAGGGGTAGGAGTCTCAAGTTTGGTTTCCAAAGTCAACACCATACAAAGGTAGGTTGGTGACCAGCCTATACTGATGGCAGCATTATGTGATAAAAAAAAATCCAGCTGCCTTTTGGGGCCTCAAATTTATGTAGCAGATGTCCATCACCCTGACTGGTGCCTTTTGACTACTAAACTGCTAGATGTCAAAATACAATAATCATAAGAGAGACTCTCAGATGTGATTGTGCACATGAGACCAGAAACACTGGGATGATAGCTGTTTTGCTTACTGTGCACTGCACAACAGTGTTGGGGTAAAAAGAGACTTTTTTTTATATGAAATGTAGTTGCTGTTGTTGTGGCCCCTAACTAATGAAGATGAATCAATCTGACTTCAAACTGAAGTTATCCTTTTTCTGCAGTCCATCCTCCTCCTTTCAAGGGATACGGAGGGAGTTGAGCGACATTTCCATAACCGGGCAACATATCAGTGTCAGTACATGAAGGCATCTCTCTTAGCACCAGTATGGAATGAATAATGTAATATAAACAAAGTACAGTAGCCTACAGTATGATGAATTAGCATTACCACGGGGAAATAAAAAAGAGCAGAACAAGTTAGATCACATGCTTATACAATTCAAGGAGCTTCGAGTGCTGTGAATTCAGAATGCATGAAAGAACTTCAGTACTGCGATTCACCAAACCCAAGAATCTTGAATGAATTGGGCTTTAACTCCAAAACACACATGATATTTGCAACCTGTGACAAAAACAGTTCTCAACCAACAATATGTCTATGATATACTGATATTTGTGACTATTACGGGAGCTTCACATTAACATTTAAGTAATCTGTCAATGCAGTATGATACTACACTGACTGTCTAACTTCAATGAATGTTCTAATGATCATGCACTTTTACTTGTAAACAATTTTTTTATATTTCCTATAATTAATATTCCTACTGTACTTTAAAGAGTGTTTAAATATCTTGTCATAACACAAAAAAATAAAATTTACAGTATGTTAAGCTGTACAATATCCATGCACTTAGAAAACTATCAGTCACCTGCTAACGCCATATGAAATAAGCCAATGCTAAAACATAGAAGTTAGGCTTATAATACAATACATCAGTCAACCTAGGTGATGTCACATTCTATATCCAGTATAGATCAGCATCGCACCCTCTAAAACACTGTTGCTGACTGTGAATAAGATGACAGCCATATATGTATGAAATGAAAACCTTACCTAAGGCCCTCATGGGGTTTTTGATGCTCGGATTAAATGCAGGAAATGGTGTGTTAGTTTATGCTGTCAACACTAAAAATAGGAACAGCTAATCCCATACAACCACATCTAGGGTTCAGAGTCCAAGGCTAGGTCACAACAGTTCAATACATTTAAGGGTAAGAGATCACAATACTACATAAATGTACAGCATCTTAAACAAGAACATGACAAGCAACAGCAGTTCCCCAAGATGCATTTCTATAACAATACAGCAGTCCCAGCTTATATGGGATACACAACAGACACCCATGTGAGTGCTGAAATCCACAAATAATTGGTGCCCCCCCCCCATGTACCCTAACAGCTCCTGCAGTTGTAATTCAATTATGTAATTATGTACCTTTAAAAAAAACTCTGCAGTGCCACCAAACCATTATCAGATTATAAAATCTACTTGTTTAAAGTGCATTTTGTGACAATCCAATAAAATGAGATGTCAAATAATTCCAAAGCATACCTTAAAACACGTATATTTTAAGATGGTCTATAAACATGTGAAAAACCAAAACCACAAACAGCAATGCCATGAATAAAGAGATACCACTGAACTAACTCTTCAGTTTTTTTCTTTCTACAATGAAGAACATCCATCCATCCATCCTTCATCCAATCCTATGCTGCCCCATGAGGAGCATAGGAGTCCAGGGCTAGGCAGGTTGGTTCTGACATTTAAAATGAGTGACCAGCCTCACTCATCCCCAAGTGGCGTAAATGAGCAATAAACCCCAACCACCCCCTGAATATGAACCTGCACTGGCTCAATCCAATTGGAGCACCTTAACTGCTCACTAAACCGCTAGGCGCCATAATTTGGTTATATGGTTACCACCCAGTGTAGTTAATGGTTTCCTGGTGTACAAGAAACCATCTGGCTTGTCACTCAGTGTAGAGTCACCCATAGGCAGAAGGAACAGGAAAGAATGAATGAAAGACAGAAAAGGAAGGAAGGAAGAGACGAGAGGCCAGACACCTAGAGCAGCACTACATCAAGTGAGTGGATGGTGAGAACTACTTTTACTGTATGTAAACAAACGTTCAATCTCATATTTTCTGGGACTATGTATGAGGAAGTGAGTGAAAGAAAAATTAATACCTAACTGGGAAAAGCTACTTGGGATTAGATCCCATGGTCAGACTCACCCCCCCCACTCAATATCCACTTTCCAACCAAGGAATTCAGCATATTTTTTAACTTATTACAATGAAGAAAAACATGGTACATACACTGATACAATTACTTGCCCTAAGGGAACTCATATAAGACAGCCAGCAGTTTTCATCTAATCAGTTAAGTATATTTTACCTGTTACCTGTAAGTACCAGCACAAAGTATACTTGCTGTCTATGGGCCACATTTAAGAAAGGGGCATGATCTTTAATGTTTTGCAGAAGGGAATTCAGAAATTCTGAATAAGTGGCAAGAAAATGGATATTAAGGGGCCACTGGGTAACTGTGTTATTCCATAACTTGCAAAATAATGAGGGCCACTGGGCAACTGTGTTATTCCACAACTTGTAAAATAAAGACCCAGAAGAGTGTTGGTTCACCTGTAATGTATATGATATACTGTATTCATAATTTCATCATCTATTTCATGCTTTTATATGCACTTGTAAACAATAGTTTACCTTAATACAGCTCTCCAAGCTGCAGACTTTGGATATCAGTGAACTTATGGAGTCAGGTGAATGCAGTATTTAACCAGGAACTTTATGCTTCTTCTGCTTCCCTTTGAATATTTTTTCAAAGAGCCTTGAAGGTGAGCGAGGGCTGGTCAGTGGCTGGTCTGGTAGGAGAAGTGCTGCTGAGCTACTGGTGGAGGTAGGACTAGGGCCAGGGGGTGTTTCTGGAGGATCTGGCAAGGTGGGAAAGGTAGCAGTGTGATCTTGGGATTCTCCTCCAACAGATGGCAAGTCCAGCTGCAGGATTGGGATGGCTGCGCTGCGAGGGATCCCATTGCTGCCTGATGTTGGCTTCTGCTCCTCACTTTCCGGCTGCTCATTCTCCTCTTGGCTCATCTAGTATGTGGTAGTTATTACTGATTACATCATAATGTAAAGAGAAGAAAAGAGTCTCTTCAATATACTGAGTAATATATTACTGAGTGTTTTATTTCTTCACTATCTAATTGATTCTGCTGAATAACAATAATCTGTTGTTCACCAGACTACTAATCTTAAGGCCGCTTTCACATGAGGCCACCCGTGGCCGCCACTGGTGGCCCAGTGTGAAGGGGCCGGCAACTAGTGTAGCCATATGAAAGCGCCGATTTGAAAAAATGCTTTACAGCGAGTGGCAGCAACTGCCAGTGGCAGACACTAGTTGCGCGAGTGAGCCACCACCGGGAGCTGGTTGCCGGCCAAGCAACCACAGTGGCCTCGTGAAAGGCTCCATTGAAAACTATGGGAGGCAACTAACTGAGGCCACCAGTGGCGGCCACCGGTGGCCTCATGTGAAAGCGGCCTAAATGTTCAGTAACCACAGAAAGTGTTACTCAAGTCCTGTGGCAAACTGGAAACTAAACATAAGAAAGAGTGAATAATGTATACATTGCCACCATCATCATCCTGGCCCCTTTTTCCTTTATCCACCTAAAGAACTTAGGCTGTCTGAATGTTGCTACTCCTCACCCTGCCCAAAGGTGAGAAAGGAGGTCTGGATGATGATGATGATGATGATGATGATGACAGGATAAGGTACAATTTGAAATGCATCATCCTCACCTGACTAGAATCCTTCAGTGCATTTATCCCTGCTCTTCCCCTACTTTTAGCTTCAGATCTACGGAGGAACTTGGAAAAGAAACTTGGTGACTGAGAAGGCGATGGTGTGGTGACCGGGGGGGAGGCAGCAGAGGCCTGAGACACCTGAGATGATGACGATGATCCAGACACCTCTCGTATTCTCACACGAGGCTCACTGCTGCGTGAGGAATAAAAAAATTATCATGCTTTTTTTCAACCTTCTCACTGTCAGGACAATTCTAATATCCTGTTCCAGGTAATGCTAGATGATTTACTTCTGCTAAGTCAATGAAGCCACAGAGAATTAATATTTGTACCATTAACCTGCTAATGATCAGGACAATTCTCATATTCTGGAGACTAAGTGGCTAAGGTGTGGATACATAAAAGTTTTGTTGCCGTAGGATGAATATACCTGGCAGGTGTATAGGGCTGGTAGATCAGTGAATCTCTCAGCTTTTCCCAATAGTTCCAATAACCCTTGGCTCGGTAGTAGTCCAAAGAATGACAGAAGTTGATAATCGGAGGCTTTGTGCATGGCTTATAAAGGCATGGGATCACAATTCGCCGACACTGATCTGGAATAAATAATCAGGAACGGTGAAGCAGGCTGAAACCACTCTCACTTGCATTAATCCCTCTAATTATCAGAGGTATTCCTAATCTGGTCAAAACTGTCTGGCAGTAGCAAGTACAAAATAAGAAAGTCATTATCTTGCTGATGGGGCTATGGAGGCTGTATCTAACCTCTCTGCTAAAACAGAAAATCATATAATGGCAGAAAGAATATGATAACACATATCATCATGCTGAAGGAGTTAAGAGTCAAGTTGGGAGAGCTATCAACACCATGCCTAAGGAAATGGGCAACACAATCATCCTCATATCTCTGAAGATCTTAGTACAGTATACTACTGTATTAATATTACCAACAAGCGCTGAAAAAAAAAAAAATCATAATACTGTACTGTACTCTAAAAAATCATGCAAAGTATTACATTTCCCTACTTCGTTTTCATACTGGCTGTATGACTCCGAAAACAGGGTTGTTGTAACAAAATGCAGCAGGTCAAATAAAGAAGCAAATATTCTGCTACTGCAAAGTGAAGCAATTTACTGCAACTTACCATTCTACCTGCTGGTGAAAGTAAACCATGAAACAGAAGAATTCAGAAGAATTAGCATAATCTTTGGTACAGATAAGAGCATAATAACCTTAAATACTGAAAATACAAGGAATAAACAATCAGTGTCGACATATGATTAGGCTGGAATGGAGAATGATGATAATGTAATATAATACAATACTGTAATTTAATGGTATAATACTAAAGTATTTTATTAAGTTAAATGTTTAATATGCACAATACCTCTGATGCCTTTATTATTCTTATCTCTGGATGACTTTCTTTATTTTATGTGGCTTTTTAAACTGCAAGGATTAGATACAGCTTTCATTAACTCCTTTCAGTATTACAGGGCTTTCCTAAGTTGAGTAAAATCATTTGGTAGTGGTGTAATAGGGCCTATAAAAGCCCACATTGCTTAGAGGGAAATCAGGGATCCTCTCTTTTGTTCAGTGGTAACGTGCTTGCACATGAAGCGCGAGGGCCTGAGATAGAATCTCGGCCAGACCAGTGTGATTACCGGTAATTTGTTAAGTTTTATTTCGGATATTACATTGGTTAGCAGCGGTGTGGGATGTGAGGCAAGGCTTGGAGAGCAATGATGTTGTTGGTTAGCTTGACAGCATCTAAATCCTTACACCCAGGGATGAGCTGTTTGATGTGGTCTGCAGTGTCCCTAATGGTGGCCTCCAATACTAACGCTACCATGTGTGTTCAAAACTCACCAAATTATTCACCAAGGGGAGAAAAGAGTGATGTAATGGGGTCTATAAAAGCCTGTGATGCTTAAAGGCAAAGCGGGGATCCTCTTTTTGGCTCAGTGGTAACGTGTGCATTTGAAGTGTGAGGGCCTGCGACCGAAACTCAGTCAAACCAGTGATTAATTTGTTAAGTTTCATTTTGGTCATTACAGTGGCAAGAATAAAGTTACGTCATGGAATTGAGAGATTTAACTGCTGAAGGCCACATAATATATTCACAGTAGAGGAAAGATAAGATAATAGGTTGAGAGCTGTTTAAATACACTTACTCCCAAAACCAATACAGTACTTAAACCTTCTGAACATGTACAAGTGGTATGTGACCCAGCACTTGGGTACAAACACCCCCTGCCTGTTCCCACACATCTCAGTGAATGCTAATATATCAAGGGGGAAGGATGTACAGTATATGCCAACCATCCTCTCAGATTCCAAACTCCTTCATGATCCAACTCAAATGCAATGATTTTTGTGACCTGTTCATTACCCCTCTCAGTACAGTGACATTTTTTCTCTTCTTTTCCACGATACCACCAGACAATACGAATCCATTTGGGAAGGGCTGAAGAGGTTAATGAAGGGTATGGTAGGTGGTGGCAACCAGCATCCACTCATTTGATGTAGTGCTGCTTACTTCTTCCTTCACCTTTATCATTTTTTTTCTGAGTCTGCCCTCTTTTCTTCTTGTTTCTCCTATCTTTCCTGTCACTTGTTATTACTTTTCTTTCCTTTTCAGGCAACTTTACAATAAGTGACAAGCCAAATGGTTTCCTGTAATCCAGGAAAGCATTTAAATGCTGCGTGGCACCCATATAACCAACCCATACATGTTCCCCGCATGTAAACAAGTGGGTTGGTGGTGGTGGGTTAGTGTCCTTCCCCGTAAAACAACTAACTCAAAGTCAAACAGTCACCATTTTACGGGATTAAGGCATCTTGCTATAGATTGATACAGACTTTTGTTGACATATGGCATGTTAAGCAGCACTCTATTATTGCTAAAATGATTTTGCTGCAAACCCAAACTGAGCAAATATGAAAATAATCTCAGAAAGAATAGCATACTGATACAGTCTGAGGTGGAGGTGGTGGTCATCTGCATACCTGCTGAACAACACCTAAATATGTATGGTTATACTTTTTTTTTTAAATCTATTTACTTCCTGTTCTCACTTTTTTTGTCCACTCAACTATTCTTGTAACTGTCCTTGCATACCCACAGTGACTCGAGTCTAATACCCTCACTTGCTGGTGATAGGTGGTGGCAATCTTCATCCATTCACTTGATGTAATCAACCTACCTCTTCTTTCTGCTTTATCATTCTTTTTCTATGTCTGCCTTCTCTCTTCCTATTTCTCCCATTCTTCCTGTCAATTTTTATTGCCTTCTTTCCACTTCAGCTGGCTCTTCAGTGAGTGAAAAGCCAAATGGTTTACTGTAACCTTGGAAACCATTTACAACACTGGATGGTAAACATATAACCAAAAAATGGGGGGATGTGGAACCTACAATGATGCCCCTGTTAACTGGGGACTGAGACACAAATACAATGTTCATTTGGGAACCGAACCTCCACACTCTTCCCTGCGTCTTGTTCTGGCGAGGTGCTGTATACCGGAGAAGAACATTGGTTTACTGCACAGGACAACTCTGCAGGGTCAGTTGCTTCCCTGCAATTGGTGGGTTTACTTGACCAGACAGACTGCGTATACTCAACAAAGGCAGACTGGGGCTACTCAAAAACAAACAGATACTCTCAATCACAATTTCTGTCCCTGTAATAATATCCCTGTCTCACTCCTGCAGGCCATAGCTCACATACTGTTGTGCAGGGATCTTTTTATACTTGTGGCCTACCCCTCAGGCCACATTCTTATCAGCTATGGTTCACTAACATCAGTTCCTTACCAGTTATTCCTGTACTATATTTTAGTAACTTATGGCCTATTAACCTAATCCTTCATTGTCCCATCAGGAACATACACACCAAGCCACAGGCTTCTTATTCCAGAAATTTAAAGTGTCAGTGACTAGTTGCTGCCCATTCCTAAGTGGTAGTGTATTATGTGAGAAATAAACCTCACCCAACTCTACGATGATAATTATTATGAGCCACATCTAGTCAGATCGTCCTAACTAAGTAGTCCAACTAGTATCTTCATCAACAGATATAAACATCATCGTCATCATCATCATCCAGACCTCCTTCCCCACCCTATGGCAAGGTGAGGAGTAGCATCATCCAGATAGCCTAAGTTTGCCCAATCCAAAGGGCCACACTTCCATTCACTCATCATTCAAGCCCTCAGAATCCTGGCTCTATCGGATACACCAAAAAACTTTCACCTCATTCTGTAGCTTCACATAAATGTGTCTGATAGTCAATCCGGATGCTGTCACTTTAAAAAAGAGGTGCCAAATCCCTGATCATGCACTTCTTCTCACTACATTCATCTGGCAAGCTTGATCTCCTGTCAGTTCCCTAGCCTCAGCGACTTCCATACCTCTCTTCCTCACACACTCATCCAGCATATCCCTCCACCTTCTCCTTGGCCTACCTTGCCTCCTCCCTCCTTCAAATTTGCCCAGATATACCTTTTTCACCACTCTATTGTTATCCATTCTCTCCCCATGACCATACCATCTCAGTACACCCTCTTCGATTATGGTGTCTGCAGACTTCCTCACTCCCTGTCTTTCACGAATCACATTATTTCATATCCTATCTACCCTATGTACTCCACATACATTCCTCAGCAGTCCCATCTCCACTGCTCTCACTCTTGACTTTTCATTTTCATCCCACACCATAGTTTCACATCCATATGTTAAAGTTGGCATTAACACTCCTTCATGTATGCCTTGTGCTGCTGCAACACTCAAACCTCTGTTTCTTATCAAGGCCTTCATAGCACCAGCTACTTTCCTTCCTTGTGTCACTCTACTTTCCACTTCTTTTTGCACATTTTCCTCTGTTTTCTATCACTGTACCCAGGTATTTGAACTCTCTCACCAGTTCCAGTCTCTCCAATCACTGAAACATCACACTGGGATTCACCTTCTCTCTTGATTACCATCACTTTACTCTTTTCTACATTTACTCTCAAGGCATGACACTCATAGATATCAGCAAAATTCAGCAACAGTCTACCAAGTTCTTGTCCGGTATTTGCAAGTAGTATGACATCATCAGCATACAACAACTTTGAGATGTTCCACCCATCACCATTCATTTCCTGTGCCATCCTCTCTCCATTACTCGTGCTTTTACTTCTATCACTCCATCCATATATACAGTATGTATTGAATAACCATGGGGACATCACACAACTTTGTCATACGCCCACTTAGATGCCTTTTTACCCTTACACACACCTCACTACCTTCATAAAAACTCTTGATGGCACCAAGCAGCTTACCAGCTACACAGTACGACATGCACAAAACCTTCCACAATCCTTCTCTGTCTACTTTGTTGTATGCTTTTTCCAGATCCATAAAAGCCATTAACATCTTACAGTCCTCCTCACAAGCCTTCTCCACTATCTGTCTAACTGCAAATATTTGATCCACACATCCTCCACCACTCCTAAAGCCACCCTGTTCATCACTCACTAGGACTTCTGATCTCTCTCTTACTACCTAAATAATAATTCTTCCATGTACCTTCCCTAAGACACTCAATAAACTTATGCCAAGATAATCCTTGCACTCACTTTGCTCACCTTTATTTTTGTACAGGGGTACAATCACAGGCTTTTTCCACTCTGCCGGCACAGTTTCACTCATCTGTGCCTTCTTACACATCTCTAACATATAAGACAATAATAAAGTGCAGAACAGAAACTAATTAAGGAAGGTGTTACAAAACCTCTGGAGTTGACAAGAATACAGTCCCTATACAGATACAGATACAAATTATATATACAGTTGAAACATTTCAGATAAAAAAATGATGTCCAATAATGTGCCAGATTTACTTGTGTCCAGTTATTTATAAAGAATATCATGATGTAGCTGTGTCAGGTGATGTCACAATATGGCAATCACTGAACTTAACTACAGAATACAGTACCTAGGAATCAATGCCGTTCTACGGAGACTGATTTTTCATCTGGGAATCAATATCCAAAAGAACATGACTTACCTATGCTAAGTGCATGAGCAAAGAGGATGAAAAACTTGTTAGCATTGGATGCTAGGAACTCAGGTGACAAAACAACAATAACTCTTGTGCAACGCTCAAGGATAAGCCGTACAATGCTGTCAGACTCAAACTGCAAGCCACCCACCAGGTCCCGGTCCTTTAGGCATAGCTGTAGAGTAGAAAGTAATTAGTTTCATCAAGCAGTTCAACTGCCACTGTTAAACACTTACTCTAAGGCTTCAAATTTTCTATGATGATGTTTATCAAAATCCTGGGTACTCTAGTCAGTAGTCTGACATTTTCAAAAAGGCCTCAATTCTGTATGAAGTACTTCTTGGTTTTTACATGTACTGTACAACTGTCCCCTATGTTAGAGGTTCCCAAACTTTATCATACCAAGGACCCCCAAACACGATAAGCCCCAGCCAAGGACCCCCAACTAAACAAAAGTTATCATTACAGTACCCTGTACAGTGTACAAGTAATATTTACTTTTTCCTACATGAAGTTAGTATTAATATATAAACCCATTTTTCTTTTCTATATTTTTTCATTGTTTTAAATTCAACACAATGTAAATTTTGTACAAACGCTACCACAACAGACAAATACAATATTGTGTCACCACCAGAAATCAAAATAAACAAATTTACCTTCATAAAAAAAGTGCAAAACTAAACACAAATAAGGCTATCAGGCATATCTTGTCTAGTGGGACGGATGGGCTTGGTGGCTCTTGCACAATTTATCAGTACCGTACAGGGCTTAATATTAGTGAGTGCCAAATGCATGTCGTTGTCTACCTGTAGGCATGCTCCGTGCTTCGTTTTCAGTACTTTGAGTGCAGAAAATCCTGTCTCCCACAAGTAGGTTGTGGCAAATGGCAAAAGGCATTTCCGAGCCTTGTCAGCCAGGTCAGGATATTCAGTTCTTGAGTAGATCTAGAACTCTGACACTGGAAGGGCAGAGAACTTTATTTTCATACCCCCATCATTTGACATTTCAATGAGTTCCTCTTGCGACTTTATATCAAGATGTGCACATACCCCAGCTGCAAAAGGGTCTACTAATTGAGATCAGCTGGGAGTTTTCAAGTTCAGGGATATGGTCCCTGAGGTATCCTTGCACATGCATTAGATGGGAAATAATAAGGGGCGTGATGCTGTCTGCACTGGACATCATACATTCCTGGTGATAAAGTTGTATAATACTAGTTGTATAATAGTGGTGAGTGTGGTAATTGAAAACAACTCTCTTGAATGATGCACAGATACTGGAGGGTGGGGCTGGTGTAGGACAGAAGGGAAACAGTAAAAAATGAATGTGGTGATGGCATCATCAGAGGCTGACATAACATGTGAGCCAAAAAACAGGAGAAAGAGTGGCAGTATGTCCAAGTTTTAATGCGGCATAGCCAATAAGATTTAAGTACAATGTGTAGTGGTGGGCATGTGGATACCGAAGTATCAATACCACCGATACCAAGGATGAGAGAGAGAGAGAGAGAGAGAGAGAGAGAGAGAGAGAGAGAGAGAGAGAGAGAGTCAGTGAGAGAGAAAAAAACGTTTTTACTTTTCATTTATTTCCTTTTTTTAAGAGCTAAAAAATACTAATTTCTTTCATCATGTCGCGGACCCCTGCGGGTCCGCAGACCCCAGTTTGGGAACCTCTGCCCTGTGTTATGTGTGACCCACCTCATACAAGACCATAAAGCCCCAGTAGAGCCAGATGTCCTCATTCCACAAGGGGTGACCATAATCCAGTCGTCACCATAGCAATGTCCTCAGCCAACAGGCTACCCTTCTCCAAATCACATCACCCTCCCTTAAATACCTCCCCACCTCATCCTCAATCTCATCTCTCCAACCTCACTCACATACACTCTCCTTGTCAACCTCTCATGGAAGTGTTATTTTGGCTATTCTGTACTTATGTATGCCAGAGTGCACATATCATCAATATGAAATGACAGGATGTGACCATAGGTTAGCATATGAGATGACAAACCTGGTACTCAGTTTAACCATTCACCATGGCTTGGATTCTTAACCAAAACTACGGGCACTTGCAGATTGGGAAGTGCCATGTACTGATATTCACTCTGTCGTTTTGACTCCAACAATTCTGGTTAAATCCTATGCACTTCTACACACACTGCCATCTAATTACATAACACTGTACTATGGAACTCACCTTGAGCCCATATTCTCCCTCAAGTTTCTCCACCATTTCCTGCACAAAATCAACATCCTCATCAGCAAACAGGACAAGAGCAGTGTAATGCTGAAGTCCCAGGCCCTGGCTCAGATTTCGCTGATCATCTGATGAATTAATAGCTCAGCATAAGAAAATTAAATAAAAATATATTCATGGACTATCATAACAAATGACTGGCCATTTGTTAATTAGAAAACTACAGAACAAAGTGAGCAACACCAACCAGTCCTATACAGTATTTAATATTAATAATGAAAATAAGTAAAAGAAAGATACATGAAACTATGGCACAATACATGCTGCAACGGCCTTTGTGTTCATGGGTTCAACATTTGTGATCCTCACTTTTACACTTCTGCACTTGCTGATATACAGTAAATTGGGCAAGATGAAAATCCACTTACTGTGTCACAAGTTCTACTCATCAAAGAGAATGGAACATTGCCTCATACCTGTGACCACTGTGACTCTTTTTCTTCTTTTGTTTTCTTATGTTGATGTGACCCAGAAACACCATGTCATCTTAACTACAAAAGATAAAATTATTGGTAGAATGTAAAAAACACTATAGTACTGCACATCACTACTCATTTTCAGATTCAGGAAAGCATGGGGAATATGAAGGCCTGGTAGGTGGAGGCGCCCACCATCCACTCACTTGATGTAGTGCTGCTCTCGAGTAACTGTCCTTTCCTCTCTTCCTTCCTTCTTTCCACCCTTCCTTTTCTGTCTTTCTTTCCTTCATTCTTTCCTCTTCCTTCTGTCTACAGGTGACTCTACACTGAGTGACAAGCAGGGTGGTTTCCTGTACCCCAGGAAGCCATTTGCTGCACTGGGTGGCAACCATATAACCAAATTGTGGCACCTGCTGGTATAGTGGGTAATTAAGGTGCTCCAACTGGATTGAGTCTGTGCAGGTTTATATTCAAGGGGTGATTGGGGTTTATTGCTCACATTATGCCACTCAGGGATGAGTGAGCTACTTGCCTAGCCCCAGGTTCCTATGCTCCTCATGGGACAACATAGGATCGGATGATGATGATGATGGTGATAATATCATTACATACTGTAAAACCTATGAAAATTTGATCCACTTTAAACTATAACAGCAATGCAGGGTAACAGAGCAATAAAATCAAGAGATTATACTAATACTGTACTAGTTGTGTATTGTCAAACTAAGGCCCCAAAGATGAAGTCTCGTAAGACCCATGCCATGTACAGTATACTGGCTTTGTTTAGCATGTGATATCTTGGAGTCTGCTGCCATTCTGTCAGACTATGTGATTCTTTCATCAGAAGGTATTAAGCTCCAAATTATTCTTTTAGCATAGTATAAAGGTCAACGTGCACTTCTTGTCATTCGTCCCTACTTACCTAACTCCCTACTTACTTACATTCCTACCTATAGTGCCTCCCTGCTTACCTACATACCTACCTCCCTGCCTACTTGCATACCTATCCATCTTTCCACCTACATCTCTATCTATTTATCTTCCTGTCTACCTTCCTTCCAACCTATCTACCTACCTATCCACTCAACATCCTACCTGCCTACCCACATCTGGGGGAGGCGTGGCTCAATCGGTAGAGAGGTGGCCTGCAGCTCTAACGGACCCAGGTTCAATTCCTGGCTGGGGCAGGGAACAGTTTAAGGATTTGCATTTCATTAAAATCAGGCTTTTCTGATCTACCAGTAGACCCGCCGACATGTCGTAAAAATACCCCCGCTAATATCAATACACCAGTCCTGTATGAGACAGCCCTAGCATGTATTCAATATGGACGGTGGGTATTAGTGCCGAAGTGGTGACATGTAGAGGTGTATGGTATCTAGGAGGATTTCTGGGCCTTGATAGCAGGCTGTGAAGCCTATGCCCAGAGTCGAACGCATAAAAAAAAAACATACCTACCTCCCTGCCTGCTTACATACCTATCCACCTTTCCACCTACATCCCTATCTATTTATTTTCCTGTCTACTTTCCTTCCAGCCTATCTACCTACCTATCCACTTGACACCCTACCTGCCTACCCACATCTGTTCCTACCTCTCTTCCTTCCTACCTATCTCTCTACCCACCTCCATATCTATCCACCTACCCATTTATCTAACTCTCTGGTGACCTCCCTACCTACTGTACCTCCTGGCCAACTTCTTTACCTACCTCCCTGCCTACTGATCTACCTGCCTACCTATCTCCCCATCTATCTACCTACCTAACTATTTTCCTCCCTCCCTCCCTCCTTGTTTACCTCTTACTGACCAAAGAAGTTAGTGACATGGGTGCATATTTACAGTTTTTGCTGAAAGGAAGACCATGAATAGGATGGATGGACAGTGTGAAGAAAGCATTGGATGCGAGAGGGATGTCTGTTGGACATGGAAGAGTGGCTGCGCGTGATAGAAATTACTGGAGAGAAATTGTGAATGAATAAATGATGACACAGCCTTGAGGGGATATTTTCCCCCATTTGGTCTGATCAGCTGATCGGGTCAGGTGTGGGAAAGGGGTAGGGTCCATTCCGTTATGATGTGGCAGGGGTAAACCAGCTCTGCTGTCGGCCCCTGCGTGGATGTCGCTGACTGCACTACACAGTTGACCCTCATGCGGTGTGATGCGGTGAGGATCTGTCCCTTCTCCCCTTGCGGCTAAGATGCGAATGAATGTGTTTGTTTGGCAGTGTGTTGTCCTGTCTCAGTTACCTCCCTTTCTTGGGGGAAGCAGCCTAGGTATATAGATATATGTATAAAAACTATGATGAGGGTATAAAATACTGCATTTTGAATGCCCTTTCCAATGATAACAACTTTATACCTATATTCTTATATATAAAGATATTTTTAGTCGCTGTGACCATGACAGTTGCTCTGTGTATAGAACATTACTAGGGCACATTGTCTAGTTGAGAGGATTCATTTGATACCTCAATCGTCAAAACTGATCCACAATTACAGCCACCAGAATGTGCACAGATGGACGAATGAACAATGAATGGAAAACTGTCCTCCCGGCTCAAACATTCGAAGGCCCTAGGATGTAGTCTTCAGGAATACAACAAAAGTAGATTTGCCACATTCAAGGAGACAGACTTCCATATTCCAGTTCCATGAAGGCAGTACAGTTTTTTCATATTTGTTGTACATTCCTCTGCCATTCAGCATGTCTGATCCTAGGCTGAGGCAAGGAACAGTATGACACTATGAATTTCATTAAAAGAGATTGATCTTCCACAAAATCCACCACAAGCCACAAAAATATCTCTGCTAAAACAATCACCAATCCTGAATGAGACAAATCTAGCATTACTCAAGATGGATGGTTGGTATTAGAGCTGAAATGGAGGTGTGTGAAGGTGTGTGGCATGTTGGAGAACTGTAGGGCAACATGGAATGTTCTATTTAATCAATACCCAGAGCTGAACACATTTTGGTTCATGTAAAAAAGGTGACAGAGATGGGAGGAAAATGTGCAAATGAAGTGGAAAGTAGGGTGACACAAGGAAGGAAAGTGATTGGTGCTATGAAGGCCTTGATAAGAAACAGAGGCTTGAGTGTTGCAGATTCGCAAGGTTTGCAAAAAGGAATGTTAGTGGCAACTTTAACATACAGATGTGAGACTATGGCGTGGCATGAAAATGAAGTGTCAAGAACATAAGAACATAAGAAGAGAGGATAACTGCAGTAGGCCGGTTGGCCCATGCTAGGCAGCTCCTAGAAGAGTAACTAAACTACTAGAATGAGATAAGGATAGCAAAGAAGAAGGCTCTTCTCCGCCCTCCAAACCCTCCAGCCGAAGCCGGCAGGAAAAGTCAGAAAGAACACCACGCCGTATAGAAAAACTGGCGTGGACATTTTACAGGAAAGTGTGAAAGGAGAATAGAGACTATCATAGTGTAACCTGAAAAGAAAAATTTTTTGAATTAGTATTGGTTATAAGATTTTCTTTATTCTATATCCAATATCCTATATCCACCCCTTATTTGTCATATGCTTATCTAGCCTATGCTTGAAACTCTCAATGGAAGAGGCAGCAACTACTTTACTAGGTAGCTTATTCCATTCGTCTACTACTCTATTACCAAACCAATTTCTACCGATTTCCTTACTGAAACGGAATTTTTCTAGTTTGAAACCATTATTTCTAGTTCTATCCTGTATGCTCACTTTAAGTACCTTGCTAATATCTCCCTTATTTATACCATTCATCCACTTAAATACCTCAGTTAAGTCTCCCCTTACTCTACGCCTCTCTAGCGAATGCAGACTTAGTCTTTTCAGTCTGTCTTCATATGACAGGTTCCGGACGTCATGTATCATTTTAGTCATTCTTCTCTGTACATTTTCTAACGAATTAATATCCATTCTATAGAAAGGACACCAGAATTGTACTGCGTAGTCTAAATGTGGCCTTACTAATGCTAGATAAAGTTTTAGTATTACTTTAGATGATCTATTGCTCACGCTTCTCGAAATAAATCCTAGGACCCTATTTGCTTTATTCCTCGCATTAATGCACTGTTGCCTTGGTTTAAGGTCGTTACTAATCATAACTCCTAGATCTCTCTCGCATTCCGATTTGCTAATTTCTTTGTTATCTAAGCTGTATTTAGTATCTCCAATGGTCTTGCCTACGTTAAGTAAGAGCAGTGGAGATGGGACTGTTGAGAAATGTACGTCAAGTACAGAGAGAGGATATGATATGGAATAATGTGATACGTGAAAGATACAGAGTGAGAAAGTCTGCGGACACAATAGTTGAAGAGAGTATACTGAGATGGTATGGTCACGCAGAAAGAATCGATGAAAACAGGGTAGTGAAAAAGGTATTGTATATCTGGGTGAATCTGAAGGAGGAAGGAGGCAAGGTAGGGCAGGAAGAAGGTGGAGGGATATGGTAGATGAGTGTGTGAGGAAGAGAGGTATGGAAGTTGGTGAGGCTAAGGGCCTGACAAGAGATTGCGTGCTGGCTGGATGAATTTTGTGCAGAGAAGTGCATAACCAGTGATTTGACACCCCTTTTTAATGTGAAAGCGTTCAGATTGGCTCTATCAGATAGGTACATGTGAAGCTACAGAACATGGTGAAATTTTTTTGGCCTATCAGATGGAACCAGGATTTCGAGGGCTTGAATGATGAGTCAATGGATGCAGGGGCCATTGAATTTGGCAAACTTTGGCTGTCTGGATGTTGCTACTCCTCACCCTGCCCTGGGTTGGGAAAGGAGGTCTGGATGATGATGATGATGAATATAAAAGGTTCCAATATGCTTGTATGTATTGGGCTTGATCACTTGATGACAGCTCTCCTGACTGCCTGACCTCTAGCAGCATTTCTATTCAGTCCTTTAAGAGGTCACACACTACGGCCTCATCCCAGGTCTTTTTCGGTGTGCTTCGTGCAACCCAAACCTCAATGTTCACACCTCTCGCCCTCCACACCAAGTTGTCATCCTCCATCCTCACATCATGGCCGGGTCATCTCAATCAACTCCTCCCCAACACAATACTGTACTACTGTAATATAATTATGTGCCAATGTCCCTCTCAGCTCTTTATTTGCAATCCTAACCTCCCAGGCCTATCATTCATGGGGCACACTACACATCCATTCAGTTGTTATCATCTCAGTATGCGTGCGTCTATGAATATCCTCTTCCTCTGCCAAGTCCTCTACCATACAGTATTACACTCCTAACACCTGCATACACCTCAGTATGGAAGGAGAGCCTTCTCAATGCAGGGAGAGACAGCGTCTTCCTGAACTTCTTCCAACCACTCCTTCCTCTTCCCAATGACCTAGCACACAAAAGAATATCTTTTAAAATGTGTCCTGTTTCTCACGTGCCCTACTTTCCATATTGCTTTATACCCTTGCTATATACCTTTTTAACAGGCTCACTAAACAGTTCCTTCAATGATTCGGACACTATAATCTTTCTCTCCTTACATACAGCAGCATACCCAATACAGTATTAATCACATATTCTTGACACTGGCAATTCAGTGATTTGAAATTTTATGTATTAACATCTGAACTGTGTCAACTTCATGTTAATTCAACTTAATCTGACTCTGAACAATCTTCCACATATTTTTGAGATACTGTATTTCAGACAGGTACTTGGATCCCCTCATCTACTAACTCTGTCTTTTGACAAAAGCACTTCCCAAGGAAGACTTTATTACCCTAAACCTATCCCTTTGTCCTCTATACGATTATAATTGTGTTTTATGACAATATTTTCACTAATACATGTCAATCATTTAAAAAAAAAAAAAAAAATATTTAGATGGTCTCAGAAGATACATTTCTGGTATACAAGGGCAAACTAAAGGGTACTTATGTTTGAAAATTACTAATATAGTTAACTAAAGAAAAAACTGCAATGACTTACAATGAAGCTAATGATACAGTAAAGTATAACAAATCAGACAACTCAACACATGAACAATCAGATATTTGGTGTGCATTCTTACCAACGGTGAGGATGTTGGTGTCATAGAGTGATATGTCTGACACCAGCTGATCCATTGGGGGTGGTAAGGCAGCAAGTGCTCCACTACCTTGACTTATGCACTTATCATAGTCGTCATCTGCAAGCAACAACATTCTGGACTAACTTTAAATTACTGATAATTAAATATGATATAGGATCATATTCTTGATGGCATTGAAGGCTTCACTGCACTTCTTCCTTGGCAACTTATATTGTATATTACACCTTAACATTCTCTGACAGAAGGATTTAAATTTTTATTTCAATCAGCAGGGCAGAGTTGTAGCAAAAATATATAAATCTATTTAATAACATTCTGACTTCCATTACCGGAAATTATTATCATTATTTTTTTGCCACTCACTCGATGTAGTGCTGCTCTTGGGTGCCTGCCCTTTCCTTTCTTCCTTCCTCCCTTCCATTCTTCCTCTTCTGTCTTTTTTCCCTTAATTTTTTTCCTCTTCCTTTTGTCTATGGGTGACTCTACACTGAGTGACAAGCCAAATGGTTTCCTGTACACCAGAAAGCCATTTACTATGCTGGGTGGTGACCATAAAACCATATTATGGCACCTGGTGGTTTAGGGGGCAATTAAGGCACTCCAATCAGAATGAGCAGGTGCAGGTTCATATCCAAGGGATGGTTGGGGTTTAATGCTCACGTAATGGCACTCAGGGATGAATGAGGCTGGCCACTCTCATCTTAAATGTCAGGACTAACCTGCCTAGCCCTGGGATCCTATGCTCCTCATGGGTCAACACTGGATTAGATGACGAATGAATGAACTTACAATCTTTACCAACAGAAACATTTGATCAAATGCAAATGGTGTTGTACATCAGGCAATAAATACCGCTGAAATAACACTCTTAAGTTATGTGTAAGATCAAGTCATACATGAACATACATATCAGTTGTATGGTGTCATCAATGACGTCAAAACGATCCATGGCTTCCAAGTAGCTCCACAGTTGCCCCACTAACCCCCCTCGTTGGCCCAGGATGTGGAGGCAATGTTCAGTGGGAGAAATTTTGCCCCAGCAACTAATGCTGCTCACATCAAGATTTGCCTGCTCTGCAACACCTCTCCAGTCTCTATTAAAAAAAAAAATAAATAAAATAAAAATAAATAAATAAATAAATAAATAACTACAATAAAAATAAATAAATAAAGTGGGCTTACACATACTGTACTTCCATATCTTTTGAAGGCCAATTTAAATACAGTCATCCCCCGAGTACTATACGGTAGGTTTCCAAAATGCAAATCTGTTATAATGTGGTGTGAGTAAAATATCTTACCCTTTCTCTAGCAAAATCTAATACTCCTTTGAGCTCAGCTCACAGTAATGCCACATTTTGTGATCTAACTCAGAAGTTTTAAATCCCTGGCATCATATGACATACCACGTCATCAAAACTCTCTACGTCACATTCTCATCAATGACGAAAATTTTTAGGGTTCTGTGGGTCAAAAGTTTGTTTCCTGTAATGTGTTCAATGACTACTACCACCTTGACAAAGATGCTACAAGACACAGGGAGTCAATCACACATGAAGATGAAGCAGAACTGAATTGCAAGATTTGATACTGTTGTTTAAAAATAGATTCTGGATCATCATGAGTACAAGTAAATGTGCAGAAAAAAAAAAAAAAATGACATAGCTATAAGAACTGAACAAAACTAGGAAAAGAAATATTTATAGACATAACTGTGGGGACCATGTTTACGTTACAAAAATGGACCCAGTTCAGCTGCACCAGGACCTATGTCACCCATATCAGAACCCAGTGAAATCATAAACACTCAGTGACCGAAATGCTGTTTGTGAATTACATCTGGAATATATTTAATGCAAAATATACAACAGAGTCAATTGTGGAGAGATGCAAATGGGGTGCACAGAGGAATGTTTTGGCTATAGTATTTAGCTATGGCAGATGAGGCAGCAATATTTTATTTTCTTCTAGTTATCTGTACACATTTATATTCAGTTTACAAAAGTGCACTACAGAAGGAATTAATGAGAGCTATATCTGACTCCTCACTGAAAACTCCCCCTCACGATGAATAATACAGTACAGCCTATATGTAACAAGCACACACTGGAAAAATACTTCAGATAGAAACATTATGGCCTTTGATATTTGTCGTACAATATTGTGGAACCACAGTTTTCAATTGTGGAACCACAGTTTTCAATTGTGGAACCACAGTTTTCAGAGGCTTGCATGACGCGTGAATGATCATGTGGCTATTTCAATGAGTATAGAGTTTGAAACTTCTGTGTGATTTTATGTTTTGATTTTGGATTCTGTATGGACCCCATCTCTTTTGTGAGAATTAGAAAATTATGATGATGACCAATGATGATACACTGTGAAAAGATTTAAACTACATGTGTAAAAAGAAAATACAATAGGACTATGGCAATGAGATAATATTTCACACCTGTGTATGCCCTGCGGCGCCAGCAGGATCTTGCGAGAGTCTAGCCTGGTGGCAAAAAATTGTCTTGTTGCAGCACTAAGCACCCGGACAGGTGCCTCACCCACTTCACCACGCCGTGCTGGCATCTCCCCCTAATCCTGGTATGCATTTGCAGTATGAATCTTACAAGTAGCCATTTATATTCACAGAGTTGTATTCACGTTGGCTTGCAGGATTTTGTAACACTTTTTCCTCATCAAAATATTCAGAACTTTAAACTTTTAAATACCCTTTTGCATGTCTGTAATGCAAGGAATATTGATATCAAATACAGTGGCTATAAGTTACAAAGAGATCATCATGGTGTTATACAGAAAATACTCATAAACTGCTGAAAAAGAAATGCTAGTAAGTCCTATGCCAAGAAGAATACAATAAAAAAACTTCTTATCAGCTTTAACACAGCAGGTGAAATCTAAATTACTAACATTTATATGTTTATATGTAGTTACCACTCTCTAAAAATGAATTATTGGTAAATATAGAAATGTAAACAATTCAAAACAAGAAAAGCTGTGCAGTAAGATAGAATACTGATGAATGAAGTGATGGCAAGGGTATCATTAGCTGATACTGATATACAATCTACTAAGAAACATGTTAAATGAGCTGCAGCAACTTTTATGATAGAAAATATCCCTCATACTCGCTCCATTAGTTCTGTGATCATCATACCTGACTATTAATGATCATAAACTGTACTGATAAAAAAAAAAAAAAAAAAAAAAAAAAAAAAAAAAAAAAAAAAAACTTCAGAAATGTACAAAATACACAGCTGTACTGGTATGTAAATAAAACTTATCTATTTTACTGCAGATCACAAGAAGTACAATAACCTTTGATTACATATACTGTACACAAGGTCAGCAAAATGTATCTATCCATCCATCCATCCATCATCCAATCCTACATTGCCCCATAAGGAGCATAGGAGCCCGGGGCTAGGCAGTTGGTCCCGACATTTAAGATGAGAGTGACCAGCCTCACTCATCCCCGAGTCGGATTACGTGAGCAATCAACCCCAACCATCCCTTGGATATAAACCTTCACTGATGTATCCCAAGCCAAATAAACACTCTGATCATCAAATATAATCCTATATTTTAACATTTATGTTAGATGCAGTATTAATACTGTTTTAAAACCTCACATATCTACCAGCCTAAGTAACGGTAAAATATGTATTATACTGGACTGCTTACAGCTACAATACTATGCAGTACCAAAGGTACTAAGTGAGGTTCACTTGAAAATAATGCCAATGCAAATAAAATAAATACTGTTTGTGAATGAACAAAAACAATGCATTGAGTACCGGTATTCCAACACTTGCTGTCAAACATAACACTTGCTTTCTACCTGGTAACAGGTGTGAAATATATGACCTCTTTTGGAAATGGTGTCACATCATGAGTCTTGATGCATAAAGTTCAGCATACTTCCATCTCAGCCATTTACAAAACCTGGGGAAACAGCAAATATAAACATAAAACACAGGGAAGTTGCCTTTGTCTTCATCTTGCAATAAAACATCAATGGAGTACAGGTAATACTAAGACTTTTTTACAATATACCAGTCACTAGCATTTCTTCATTTTGATTAACGTTCTATTCTCTGGATATTGGATAGGAGAAGTCCATTTTTCAAGGTCCATCATTTCATGCATGCACAACCACATTTAAGCATGCATGTACACACACACACACACACACACACACACACACACACACACACACACACACACACACAGAGGAGTGGGAAAGTGATCTATGTCTCTGTTCGCAATTCATAAGTGAAAAATCTGTTATTTCCTGGAAATCTGAACCCACATGCAGGAGACTGAGCTGTCACAATGACAAATAACTACTGTTAAAATACCAGAATCTCCATAGTAAACGCAACTTAGGAAAGATCTCTTTACTTAACCCCTAACCACTGGGTGTCGTTCAGAACTGTCAAGAAACAGGTGGCCGAGCAGCACTGGGTGTCGGTCAGAACCTCATTTGTTTTCATGACAGTTTGAAGTGGCCGTCATTTGATCTCGTCTCCAAAAGCTTGGGAGGGACTCCTGTCAAGCGAGCCAACCATACCTCTGTCATCTCTGTGACTCTGCCAGGTGTAAGATGATATTTTCTTAATCCTTCTTGTCTGATTCCTGTGTTCCCACTTGAACAATTCACAATGGTCAATAATACATTATACAAAATTAACTCTAAACAACCAAAACGCCAAAGAAATACTAACCAGTTGGTAGTACCTAATGACATGATACCCCAAGTATTACGAATGATACACGACAGCCCACATGCAGGACACCCTGGAAAGGATAAGACATTCAACCAAGCCCAGCTATTATATTACTGGCCTTCATTACGAAGAGATATACACAATCATATAGACAGATGCGAATCATGTGCGAAACACAAAGGATACCCAATCACACCTGCACCGATGGGTAATTACCCAGTACCACATCAACCATGGGACGTTGTCGCTGTTGATTTACTCAAGATGCCATTATCATACAATAATAACCTATACTTATTCGTAGCAACGGATCATTTTTCCCGTTATGTCATTTTAGCTCCAATTAAAGATAAGACAGCAGAGACAGTAGCAAAGGCAATAACAGATAATGTAATATGTCGCTTTACTACCCCAAAGGTATTAATAAGTGATAATGGAGGAGAATTTAATTCTGAGATCTTACAAGAAATATGTAAACAATACAACATTTAAAAGGTTAACGTTTTGGCCTATCACCCAGCATCGAATGGGTTGGTAGAGAGACAAAATAAAAAGGTATTAGATGTGCTACGACACATTCTCAGTGAAAATTATGCAAGCTGGGATGATTGGATTCCCAGAGTCGAGGCCTCCATTAATGGGTCTATAAATAAATCCATTGGTGACACACCACATTTCATTATATATGGCACAGATAAAAAATTACCATATGAGCTCCTAGAAGGTGACAGCATGCCTATATACAATTACGATGATTACTCTAAACTCCGTTACGTGAATTCCAGGACATTCACAAAAGAGTGCAAAAACAATTAACGATGTCCAAGGAAGAAATGACGGAGGCATTTAACAGGAAGGCAAAAGATTCACCTATCAGCTTAGGAGACATTGTTTACGGAGTCATTCATACGAGAGACAATAAATTATCCCCTAAATTTGAGGGCCCATACAGAGTAATTAACATAAAGGCAAACAAAGTTTTAATTAAGTCACTTTCAAGTGGCGAGGAAAAACAAGTTCATATTGACCATTTAAAAACGAGTTTCAAGGGAATTATCACATAATTATTCAGCCTCGGATACAACCGAACAGGTGAACGTACCTCAAGAAACCAAGCAAGAACACAACAATGATTACAAAAAGAAATTAAGGTCATATACCAAACAATCGAACATAGGTGCAACTATTCCAATGAAATCTACAGTACATCATTTACGAGAATTAAATATCGATTTAAACTCCTTCTATAAATGAAATAACAGCCAACCGTAACGCACATCATCACTATCATCAACCACAGCTTTATAGGAAATTAATAGATTTTTTTCGGTAGGTTACGATGAAGGGACTTATGCTATGGATTCTCCTATACATAGTAAGAGTATATGCGCACCTAGACCCCAAGCATATAGTACGACAAGGATGCCTCATAGCTCCAACGGCCACGACTACAATCGTCAAGGACGTCATGAGTACTGAAATAAGTCTAGATTACTTGTATGACTTACCTACTTATATAGAAAGACTTGCGACGCCGATGCGAACTCTGGACTTCAAGATAGGGAATTATGTTTCACAATCACATAACACCAAGGAAGTGGATGAAATGGTGAAGTTAGCGAAATGGAAACTAGAACAGGCGAAGTCAACTATGCTCGTCATGATCCAAGATCTCCCATCTTATGGAACAGAGGTGCTGAGCGACAGGAACAACATCACACGTACTCGCCAAAGCGCGGTTTGTTCGATCTGGGCGGCGCAATTCTTGGGAACATCTTTGGATTGGCTACAGAGGATGACCTTAAAGAAATAAACAAAAAATTTAATAAGATAGCTCAGGTACTAACATACCAAGATAAATTCATCACAGGACAGAACTCGGCAATGAAAACAATTGTGAAAAATCTGAAACAAGCAGAAAACGTAGCTCTCGAGAGTATAGATAAAATAAATGACTTGGAGGGTAACGTTACCCTTTTCCAGCACTTCTCCATCATCACAGAACATGTTGACACGATTCTACTACAATTAGAGAACACTAGAGATCATTTCAGGGCACTTATGCAAGGAATTTCGAATGCTGGTGATGGCAAGATCACAAATGACTTACTCCCAGTTCATGAGCTACGTCAGATAGTTAGTCAAGGCATACATAAACATAAATTGAAGCCATTGTTCCGCAGTAGGAATTTATGCAATATTACCCGTACTTGGAAGCAACACTAACACCAACATCAGTGATAGTTCATGTACCATTCATCACGGAAGACCTGTTCACAGTATACCAAATACACCCCTTCCCCTATAGAAACAACAACACTTTAGTCATCATCAACATCAACACAGACACCGAACTCATCATGGTCTCCAAGAGGACGAGACACTGTCACTTTCGCAAGTGAGTCAACGATTGAGCGAAAGTGCCGCACATCCTTACATGCTGTTCATCTTTGTCCTGCGTACATTTTCACGTTTCAGCCTACTGATACGGTCCCTTGTGAAATGGCTATCATCAGCAATAACAATATTCATCATCATTGCAACTTCACTTTTGCTCCAGATAAACTTGTACACCATCAACGCATTGGACACTCGCAGTTTTTATTTCCCTCATAACACATCAGTTTACATAGTCTGTCCAGATATACCACCATCTCATACATCAGCCTCAGGATTATACATAGCACCAGACTACTGTGCGGTATTTACACCATCCATGTCTACTTTTTCCACCATCAATCACTACGCCATTATCAACCATACACACAAACATTTCCACCCACTGCCTGATATGAACTTAAACATGAGCACAAGTATTAAGTTGACTTCACCTAAGTTTGAAACTATGCAGCTGATCAATGAAACAATGAAGCCCTGGGAAGATTTGAGTTTGAGTATGTTCAACCCATATTATGTGTATAGCCATGCACCTTCTGTCTTTATAATTATCTGCATTGTAGTTGCAGTATTGCTGTTGGCCATGCACAGAATGCATGCAAGAATTGCTAATTTGGAGTCATTGTTTAGTGGGGGGAGAGTTAAAATCACAGTTAACCACCCTGAATGAAGTGTATATATTTTGTATATAGTATTAATTATATATAAAAAAAAAATAAATAAAAATAATAATAATAATAATAACACAAAGAAGAATGACCCATATATGACAAACCAGTACCATTATCTTTGAATGAAATATTAATAACTCTTACAATAATCTTAATTTTAAACTATTTTTATTCTTGCATGTATGCATTTCACTATAATAACCCAAGTACATACTGTATTACAGTTAAATAATTCACTTTAATGCATTTATTCCAATATGTATTCAACTTATTTAAAAATGTAATATTACTGAATAATCACTATTTACTATGAATAATATATGTATACAATATTCATACAATTATGTTACTTTACAATATTATGTATTTCACTTAATTAGCTTAGTTCATTATAATGTGTATGTAGTATGTATTAATATATTATAACTATTAAATGTCGATGGTACGCCATTTTCGCGCGGCCGAGCAAATATAGGACTACATAATAGATAGATAGATAAATAGATAGATAGAGAGACAGATAGAAGCAGGAAGTCAAATGATGAGAAGGTGTTGTGTCCGCGAGAAGCGAGCAGCGCTAAACATGCTTACACGGAGGAAAGCTGACGACAGCGGCCAGTAAGGAGATGATGCAGTTAGCTGTCAGCAATCCTCTCGTGAGAAAGGTCTGGTTGCCATGAGGAACATACGTGACACATCCTTACTACACCAGATTTGAGGAAAGAGAGTTTAGAAGGAGACAAGCGACCCTAGAGAGAGGTCGAGACGGAGATTAGCCTTAGAACAGAAAGAGAGAGAGATAGCGAGACAGGGAGGTAGCCACCCGGGACTTGTACTGTTATACCTGTTAAATATTTCCAAGACAAATAAAAATAGTCCCATACTATTCTTTACCTCTCCCGTCACTACATGACATCTGGTGGGGAAACTACTACAAGATATAAAAGCCGCTCGACCACAAGTCTAAAATATACTTCTCTACAAGTAACTACAAAGTCTTTATGACACCTGTTCCCACCTCACATGGATCTTTGCTTCATCCACCCCTACCAAGCCTCTTTCCAAGGATACTGGGAAAGTCTATCTATCTATCTATAGCCCGACGCCCTAATCCCGCAAAGGGTGGCCACAGACAAAACGCCTCCAAGTCACTCTGTCACCCACCATTTGACTCCCCTCCCCCCAACTCACCCCCCCCTCCCTCATATACCTCTCAACTCCATCCCTCCACCTCATCCTCGGTCTACCCCTCCCTCTCCCTCCCTCCACCTCACCTACATACACCCTCTTAGTCAGTCTTTCATTCTCCATACTGGGAAAGTACTCAGTGATAATGCCTTGGACACCGCTGTCTAGTTTATCTTGTAATGGAGAAGTTATCATGTTGAGTGTGAAACCAAAATCGGGTCCGCGCTCTAATGCACGAATACAGTCTACCTCTTGAGCCAAAAATTACTCCTTTTCATTACGTCATTACCCACTGACGTGACAACCTACAGACCTGGGAATATTTTCATTCGCAAGAAGAGTTGGTGCTTAATATGGTCTTTAATTTGTTTCCCTAACTGCTATAGTTTCTGAGATACAGTATTAAGGTTTGAAAACAGGCTACAGTAAGACCTCACTATAATGGACTAATTGGGGCCCGAACCATTCTGAAAAATGCGAAATTCCGATAAAAGCAACATCCGGACTTCCCCCTGCTAATCCAGACTTTTTCTGATATATCATACATTAGTCCAGATCACATGAACAGTTTTTAAACTGTTTTGACTACCAATGCAGTACTATTCTGTTATAACTTCACTACATTAATCAAATGGTGTAATATATATAATAATACTGTACTGTACTCTGAAAAACATGTCTTTTATTTACCTTATTGTGGTGAACACAGCTGAAGTGGTCAGGCAGTCTGGACTGCTCCTGGCTTTATCAGACTTTTTCCGATATATAGGAATTTAGTCTGGTAGCTCCCCGAGTCCATTAAAAGCGAATTCGGGTCTATTGAAGTCCGTTATATCGAAGATTTACTGTATTTTTGGAAAAATTCCCGCGGTGAGAGAACGATAGCACTATGAATAGCCCAGTGTGGAGGGGTTAAAGCAGGTGATTAAGACCATATCTAACCACCCAACCAGAAACTCTCTCGAGGTGAGTAAAATCATCTGTAAGCAGAATAAATAATGTGGAAAAATCCATCATTGGATTGAATAGGTTAAATTATATAAATGTGGTGTAGATGTGGATGTGATAGGAAGAATTAGGAGAAACACACTGAGGTGGTTTGGACATATGGAGAGCGAGAGACTGACGAGAAGAGTGTACACTATGTGAGTGAGGTGGAGGCCAAGGACGAGATGGAGGGATGGAGCGGAGAGGTATATGAGCTGGGAGCAGGGCATTGGAATGGCGGGGGACAGGGCGACATGAAGGCGATTTGTTTGTGGCCATCCCTTACAGGATTAAGGCATCTGGCAATAGACAGATAGATAGACAGATGTTTTTATGGATATCCAAAATTAAATACCTCAATATATTAGCCTGCAGATTTGTACATGAGGGTAAAATGGAAATAAAATGCTAAAAACTGACTAATACAGGTGTGGCCTTCAGCAGTCAATGTACTGTACAAGCTGAGGAGACAGAAACTAGCATAGCTTTTGTACTGATTATTTTCCAGTAAAGGAGGTCATTAGCTATGTATCTGACTTCTCTGATAAATACCAGAGGCTGTCAAGAAAATTCCTGAATAATTGTTTCATTGTTTTTGGAAGTTTGTTTCTCAGTTTAGTAAGATGACCATTGCCAAGCTGATGCCCAACAAAGAGGTCTGAGCATGACGACCACATGACCACAGTGTGTGTGTGTGTGAGATATATATATATATATATATATATATATATATATATATATATATACAGTATATATAAATATATATATATATACTTAATCTTCGTAAATCGCGTTTATAAATCACGGATTTGTAAATCACAGTTAAGTGGCTGTCAGACTGCCGGCACCCTTAAATCGCTGTTAAGTCATGAAAATCGCAGACCTAGGCACTGAAGTGGGCCTTTTTTGAGGAGAATTCTAATTGCGGCATTCAAATTGAAAATCGTGACCCAACGACCAATCACCGTGCGTCCCTGGTGGCATATGTGCATACTAATGCCACCATGTTGTTGTTGTTCTTGTCCCGCCAGTCCGCACACTACAGACCGTCGCCGTGGAGTACGAGAGCTAACTGCCGTTTTTTGTGCAACTTCCCCCCCGCCTCCTACCTACCATGGCCCCTCCTGATCCCCCAGTGAAGCGCTCTAAGCAGTATGGCGTCAAGAAGCTGCCGCAGTTGTTGTACAGTCAATGTTTGGAGCTCATTCGTCGTGTTGAGAGGGGAGAGAAGTTTTCAAAGCTGGCGAAAGAGTTTGGGAAGAACAAGTGCTGAGAGGTTCTCAGTTCTTCCCAACACCACCCCACTCCATTCACTTAAGCAATGTCATCATAGGATTAAGGTGAGATCCCTTAACATTGCTTATTTCTATTAAATACATGCACTGAATATTCCTAAATTTGTATGTTTGTGTTTGATGGTGCCTAGATAGGTGTAGGTAGGGTGCTGTGGGGGGTGGTTGGCCAAAGTCCAGACCCAAATTCATTTTTCACATAAGAGTTATTATTTATAAAACATGGAATTTGTAAATCGCGGCAGTGGTCCAGACCCAAATTGCCACGATTTAAGAGGAATGAGTGTATATATATATATATATATATATATATATACCGGTATACTGTACAGTATATATAAATATATATATATATATAAAGGAAAATTTTTCAACAAAAATCAAAGGCTAAGCATTTAGAAAGATGCAGGAGACACCAGAGAAATCATCTTTTGGTGCTGGAGAATGGATGCAGGGAAGTGATGGGGGGTGGGGAAGTAAAGCAACACCACCATCACTGAACCATGCAAAACCAAAGCAATGCAAAGTGATCTACATCTGTGCACAGCAAAGCTATTGAATTAAGATGATGCACTGATTCTCATATTATTTTGGAATGCATATAAAACCAGTGGAAAAAACATTTTTGCTTACTCTATTTTTTACCCATTAATCATCAACACATCTTTGCCTACAATGTAAATTTTATCCATTAATCATCCTCAATTTTCAAGCTCAGTCTGATTTGTTCTAGATTAATAGTACAAGAGTAATTTAATTAAACTCATTTGCACCTCCAGACAGTATACTGTAAACAATTTCCAAATTTTCATACCAAACTTTTAGTACTTCATGTACTGGAATAAACAAAGTGCAGTGACAAAAAAGTTGTTATTGTTGTTGTCGTTGTTGCTCTACCTTGGTCTGTCTGGCCAAAGGAGACCCATCAACCACAAGCAAGCAGCTGCCTTCCTGTAGCAGACAGCACATTGCTAGGGTCAGAACAGTATCTTCCCATGTGGCAAGGTGCAGAAAAAATAGAGGAGAGACAGCCTAGAAGAGAATGAGCTTTGTTTAGGAGATACTCTATGTAGCTATGAGTAGTACTCTTGGCCCAAACTTTCACTACTTTATAAATGAGGCTGAGCTTCCTGCCTGGGAGTGTTGTGCAAGGCCAGCTACCAGACCTTGGTCCCACATCACTCCTAAGGCAGTATCCCCTGGGATGATGGTACCTACTATATCCATATACTGTACAGTACTGTATAGTACAGTAATCCCCTGATTATTTGATGCTGCATTACCTGACAAACGTCATTATCTGACAGGCAAAAATCTGGCTGAATTAAAGCAATATCTGTTTCTTACGGCATTAACAGTAACTGACAGTGCACCACTATACACACTGGAATATTTAACAAAATCTTTTACAGCATTACAATATCGTGAGTACAGTATACAGTAGCTGTACATTTTACTGTACTGTAAAATACTGTACTGCTTATCAGGGAAACTCAATTCTTCTTTTCTATGTCTGGACAGTTATACAGTACAATACAAGGTTTTTGTAGAGGTTATGTATCCCACAAGGGGGCTGGAGGATAGTACAGCATTTTTTGACAAGGCTTTGGCTAAATAATGACAGATAATCAGGGGATTACCCTTTGGTGGGCTAATGGGTGCTACACCTTGCCCAAGGGTGCCCCAGGACTATGCAGGGCAGGGGAGTCCATCTTCCCTGAGCCAGGCACATGCTCCGGCCGCATACCCCACAACAGAAGAGCATACTACTAACACAGTAGTGTATTGACTTCTGGTGGAAGTCTTATAGAAGCAAAGGGATTTGTACACATGAGGTCTAACTAGCACACCCAAATCAACAGCAATGACCATGAGTTGAAATGAGAATAATACCATATTTCAGTGCTATAATCTTAAAAAATAAATCATACTCAGTGTTTAAACTTACCATACAGATATGTAGTGACCCCCATCCCCTAAAAAAATGCTAAATAAATTTTAGGCCAGTACATTCATGAATATTACCACCTTTAACAGCTAAAACATAAACTTCAGTTCTTTGCCAAATGGGCATATCCTTATTTCCCACTGAAATGACTCTTTCACAGGTTAGCTGTTATGCTTTGTAGATTACCACAGATACTGGGCATTTTTTAAATATTACCTGTGCAATATGTACAGACTTGGTTATATCACACATACTGCCACCCCGATGAAGTTGCCACCAAGAACAGAACTTTCTGCCAAACTCCAAATGCATGTCTAACTTTTGGCATAATTTCAAATTCTCTACCAAGATGTTTGGTTTGGATAATTTCACTTAAGTTAGGATAGGTTAGGTTAGGTTAGGCTGGGTTAGGTTATGATATGTTTAATAAGTTGGGACTTAGACTAAGATTTGGCCTGATAGGTATTCAGGGGCTTTTAAATGTTAGGTTAAGTGACAATCCTAGGTGGTTAAAATTATAAGGGGTTTGGGGGGCACAGCCCCCCAGTCAGGGAATCCTACATTAGGCTGGATTGTTAGGATTCCTATGGATATGAATAAATGATGCACTGATGCATCCTGTCAGTGAGACAGTTGGTAATCGACACGTCCAGTCAACCCGGTTACAGGCTGCCACAGGCAAATTGGTGGCCTCTTCAAATACCCCCCGATAGATATGAATACAGTATATAATTTTTCCTAACCACTTTCTGCAGTCAAAATTCAACACTTAACTATCTGCGCTGCATAGGTACCAAAATTACTTTTCTTCAGATCATGAGTTTGTAATACTGTACAAGGTAGGATAGTGGATGTTGGAGTGACCCTAATGAGAGAGGGCAGTGTTTCAGAACTCCCTGTACTGTTGTTTGCAGATGATACTGTATTGTAAAAGGAAGACGAAGGGGAACTGCAAGGCTTGGTGAGTTTGGGAAAATGTGTAACAAACAGAATACCTGTAAACAGGTGAAAGTTAGGAAGAGTAAATTTATGGTCTTCAAGAGAAATTAAGCCAATGAATGTACAGTGAGGCTGGATGTGGTGGAAATGGAAAATGTGAGTGCATTTAAGTACTTGGATAGTGTGACAATAAGGACAGAAGTTTAGAGGGTGAACTGCTTGAACGAGTACGATACAACGGGGATGAAAGGTTGCTTGTTCTTTGAAAGCAGTGATAAGGAACAATGAAGTGAGCATGGAAGTAAAAAAGTCACTGCATGACAGTATTGTGATACCAACCCTAACGTATGGAAGTGAATCTTGGACCTTGCTGGAAGGATACAATTCACGAATGAGAGCAGTGGAAATGAGTTATTTGAAAGAAGCATGTGGAGTTACGTGGTAAGACTGACTGACAAATGAGGATGTGAAGGAGCACTGTGGTGTGGATGTGGCTGTGACAGAATGCATCTGGAAAAATACACTGATGTGGTTTGGCCACATGGAGAGGATGGAGAGCGAGACTAATGAGGAGAGTGTATGCTGGTGAGGTGGAAGGGGAGGCCGAGGATGATATGAAAGGATGGAGTGGAGAGGTATATGAGAGATGGCGGAGTGAGCTGGAAGCAAGGCAGTGAAATGGTTTTGGACAGGGTGGCATGGAGGTGATTTGTTTGTGGCCACCCCTTTCAAGATTGAGGTGTCTGGCAATAGACAGATAGAGAGACTGATGGACAAATAAGGAAGTGAAGGAACACTGTAGTGGGGATGTGGATGTGACAGAAAGCATTAGGAAAAATACACTGACGTGGTTTGGCCATGTATAGAGGCTGGAGAGTGAGAGACTAACGAGGAGAGTGTATGCGAGTGGAGGGGGGGGGAGAGGGCAGGGGAGGCCGAGGATGAGATGAAGGGATGGAGTGGAGAGGTACGGTATATGACAAATGGAGGTGTGAGCTGGGAGCAGGGCAGTGAAATGGCATTGGAGAGGGTGGCATGGAGGCAATATGTTTGCGGCCACCCCTTACGATATTGAGGTGTCTGGCAATAGACAGACAGAAAGACTATCTGACAAAGGAGGAAGTGAAGGAGCACTGTGGTGTGGATGTGATAGAAAGCATTAGGAAAAATACACTGACATGGTTTGGCCATGTGGAGTGGATGGTGAGAGACTAGTGAGGAGAGTGTATGCGAGTGAGATGGAGGGGGGAGAGGGAGGGGGATACCGAGGATGAGATGAAGGGATGGAGTGGAGAGGTATATGAGAGGGGGGAATGAGCTGGGAGCAGGGCAATGAAATAGTGCTGGACAGAGTGACATGGAGACAATTTGTTTGTGGCCACCACTTACAAGATTGAGGTATTTGGCAATAGATAATCAAAATGTTGCAATGATCAACAGTAATTTCAGTTAATACAGCTTTCCAAGTGGACGTATCATACCTGTTGGTCAGTCATTTGAGGTAAGCTTGTAAGAGCTTGGTACAGTAGCTCAAGGTCCTAGTATATTACAGTATCAAGTGAGCACTTACTGAGTAGTGTTTGCCCAAGTCAGCATCAAGGCTACTTAACTGGTGCAAGTCACTCTGCCAGAGAACCTATGGAACATAAAGTGCTGGTAAACAAGTCTCTTTAAAATCAAGATGATTTAGGAGACCCTATGATATTAGTGTAGTCTTGTCATTGTATGGCCTGTCATCTACCTTATGCTTAATTACTTTTCTGAAGATATACCAAATGGGTCTCTGTGACCTTCATTCTGCTTTGATTTGCTTGTAATAACTATGCAATAATTTTCGTGTAAATTCTAATGACCTTGGGATACAGTGCCGAACTTTGAATCAAATGTCATATTTTCCTTGCAACTTTGTGCATAACTTCCCTACCGTTCCGGCATTAAATCTTCATAAATAACTATGAACAGACTTGGCTGAAGCAGTAGTAAACACAGGAAAAGTGACCCACCTGTTGCAGCCTGACATAAAGGGAGGAACGTCTTGTTTATGTTCCTCAGCTGATTACCAAACAGGTTTTCTGTAGCTCCTCGTTAAATTAGTTTTCTTTATATCTATGAAAGATAAACTATAAGAAAATTACAGACATCTCGCATGGAAAATGATGAATAATCAACAGTTAAAGGATAATTATAGTTACTGCTGTCGCACACCTAGCCCTGTGATGTATTACTGAATATCCATCTTACTGCGTAAAAGTAAATCCACTGCAAGATAATCTGACCGTCTCCCCATTTTGTTATTGGATATTTGGCTATCGATCGCTGGCATTGATGCTAGAATCATTAAGCCAAAAAGTCCATTATTGTCTACCACGTGTATGCTAGAATTATCCCATAAGATAATACTACTAGAAAAATGCAAAATAAAAACGGCTACAACAATAAATGCTATTGGCTTACATCAATCCTTTCAAGATATTACTCTCTATCTATCTATCTATTGCCAGACGCCTCCATCCCGTTTGGGGTGGCCACAAACAATTTTGATCTAAATACTCAAATCAAACATCAAAGCACCTTCTTACTGAAAATCCTAAACAAAGCAAGAGTAAAATATACCGTAATTAAATAGTTCCAATAAGGGAGTGGAAAGGATAAAAAAAAAAAAAAAAAAAAAAAAATTCCCCTGTTCCTCCTTATCTTCCACCCATCCTCTGTCCCTAACCCCTGTTCCATCTCCTATTCACCTTCTTCCGCCTCTTTCACTCCTCCTATTCACCTTCTGCCTCGTCCTCCTGTTCATCTTCCGCCTCCTCAATTTCCTCTCTTTTCTCCCTTCTCTCATTTACTACGGTTTATCCTTACTTGTTTCTGTCTCATTTTCTTACTGGGTCTAAAATACCCGCCGCCGCCAGACCACTCTCCCCGCCACCCCCCACCAAGCCACCACCACACCACCACCCCGTGAAGACCCCACGGCGGGGTTAGTGACCCAGGACACCTCTGTCCAGAGCCCCTCTTACCCGCAACTGTCACAACACCAGGTGAGCAGGAAGAGACAACGACCCTGCAGGCGGGCCAGCCTGCAGCAGGTTCGGAGTGGGGCTGATCCAGAGTCAGTCCCAGGCAACGTACCGGGGAAGGAGCGGTCACTGTACGCCCTTCAGTTGTTTCCCCCTGTGACACCGCCATCACGGCCACGCGTACGTGAAGGGGGAGGGAGTGGCCACCGTACGCCCCTCAGTCACAGCCACCTCTGGGGACGGCCTCGGGGCGTTAGTTATTGAACGCGCCCTGACTGGCAGAGAGAGGAATAGTGGAACCGCGATCACGGCCACCGTACGTGACGGGGAGGGAGTGGCCACCATACGCCCCTCATCCACTATTACCTCCTACTACGGGAATAACGCCTCAGTTACTTCCCGAAGGGCAGGCAGGCCCACGGCTACGGCCTTAGTGCATGAAAGGGTAAGTAGACCCTCGGCTACGGCCTTAGTGCGTGAAAAGGTAAGTAGAACCTCGGCTACGGCCTCAGCACGCACCGGAGAGGGCGCTGCCCCTGTGCACCCCTCTCCTGCCTTTTCCTCCTTCGGGAGCAGCATCGCGTTCACGGCCACCGTACGTGACGCGGAAGGAGCGGCCACCGTACGCCCTTCAGCTGCGTGCCCTAGGAGTCACGAAACCGCGTTCACGGCCACCGTACGTGACGGGGAGGGAGTGGCCACCATACGCCCCTCATCCACTATTACCTCCTACTACGGGAATAACGCCTCAGTTACTTCCCGAAGGGCAGGCAGGCCCACGGCTACGGCCTTAGTGCATGAAAGGGTAAGTAGACCCTCGGCTACGGCCTTAGTGCGTGAAAAGGTAAGTAGAACCTCGGCTACGGCCTCAGCACGCACCGGAGAGGGCGCTGCCCCTGTGCACCCCTCTCCTGCCTTTTCCTCCTTCGGGAGCAGCATCGCGTTCACGGCCACCGTACGTGACGCGGAAGGAGCGGCCGCCGTACGCCCTTCAGCTGCGTGCCCTAGGAGTCACGAAACCGCGTTCACGGCCACCGTACGTGACGGGGAGGGAGTGGCCACCGTACGCCCCTCATTCGTGACTCCGAAGGCTCTCCCGGAGCAGGAGGTCCCTTGCGCGGCCAACCCCTTTCCTCTCGGCTGCGTGGGACGCCCTTTGTCTCCCCACATGAGCAATTCCCCGGAGGTGCTGTCGGAGTGGTGGTGTGGCCCAGTCCAAGCCCTACCACTTACCCCTGGGAGGTCCCTGTCCCTGACGGACACCCGACGGAGGCGACGCCGCAGTTCACTCCTGACGGCGCTTCCTCCTGTAGGCGGCCGCAGTCTCCGGACTCCCAGGTCTGGCCAGCAGTCCCCAGGCCCAGACAACCCAGGCTCTCTCTCTCCTCGGAGCCAGAGGCGCCAGGCCCGCCTCCTGCAGCTGTTCGGCCCCAGTCCCGAGGGCCACCACACAGGTCGAGGCCCCCAGACCGGAGGGTCTCCCTGCACCCCAACGACGACTACCACCCGGGCAGTGACGCCCCTACGGACAGTGCGCTGCCCCCTTCAGGAGGGCTCCCCGGAGGGCCTCTCTCTCACGCCCAGGACGCGCAGCAGGTGATACCCAAAGAAAATACGGGTACGTAGTGACATTAATAATCAACACAGTAGTGTACAGTGAAAAATAACAGAATAAGGCCCGAACGATATATACACGACTACAGTCACACTCAGTGCGGAGTGACCCGATACCTGGCAGAACAGAAAAGACCATATACAGGAGGACGTATAGAAAACGTGGGTTAGAGCAGGAGCGTGCGGGGTTCATCAGAAACCTGTGACCCAGTGCTACTGTGCCTAAGTAACTCGCGTGACGGGACCCGCATTCTACCCACTTATGCTGATATTCATTCCCCCCACTCTTGGTCACGTCCTTCCCTAGTGAAACGAACTCAGTAAATAAAACGCCATCTCTGCCAAAGCATATTATTCGGGTACTGTAATATTAGTACTAAATATTCCTGTACAAGTGAAGAGTGACCTATTGTGTGTGTAATCCTACCCATTGTATTAAAGGCTAGTTCTGTGTTTCCTGTCTTTACACATATCCAATATCTCTGTGTATATTGTCACGGTGTTAGAGTTAAGGTAATAGATGTGTTAAGGTGTACTGCCTGGTTTTTATGTCCTGTTCCTTTGTGGGTGCTTTACTTCCGGTCCGGAAAGAGGACCCCGCTCAGTAGCCGGTGTTCTTAGGACGAGAGGTCGGACCAAAAACACCCTGCATAACAGGGTCTATATAATTTCTCTTTAAACTCACCGCCGTCCAATCATGGCATCTCATTCATGCGTTCCCCGCCCCCCGCCTTCACTCTCTCAGGTGGCCAAACTTTTTCAGTTTTACACTAGGCTACACTACTCTCTTCAGTTGTCGACCTATCTCATCTCACTCGTGTTTCAACGTTCCTTTTGAAGACTGGCATTATATAAGCAATTTTTCATATCAAAGATAACGTAAACCCCCCTCTCCCCCCAAATACAGTATTGATGAATGCCCCCATCCCCTAACCCTGTTACGTAAATGCATATTATCCTTAACATTTGATACTGCTACTACATAAAACTCTTACTACACTGTCTGAGGTACCAGTAACTCCAGAAACGTCTTATTTGTGTTGGGTTGGTGTGTGCTGGCTTGCATTTCATCTAATCTAAGAGGTAGGACGGGAAGCAAGCAATGAATATAAGTTCTTTATGTCAGAGATAAGGCCATTTTATTTTCCATAACATTACTAATCATCAAAATTCTCTGACCACTTTTCACAGAAAAACCGTGAGATGGGTCCAGCAAGGGAAGAGAAAGCATGACACAAGGAGAACTACTGTACTAACTGTATACCTATTTAAATGGACCCCAGAATTTGAATATGCCTGACAAATGTAAATAGCTGCACATTTTTTTTTTTTCTTCAGGTGCATATTACTAACCAGATGGTCAGTTAGGTGACGCTACAGCAAGGGGGCCAAATCCTTGTCATAAAATGCATTTTTTTTTTTTTTTTTTTTTTTCGTTTTAAAGGCTCCAACATGCTTACATGTGTCGGCCTTGGTCACCTAATGGCGGCTCTCCACGCTGCACGATCCATTGCAGCCTCCCTGTTCAGTCTCTTAACCCTAAGGTCACACTTAATGACCTCGTCCCATGTCTTTCTCGGTCTACCCCTCATAACCCCACCCCCAATATTAACACTTCTCACCTTCCTTACCCAATTATCATCCCCCATTCTCTCCACATGTCCAAATCACCTCAATCTACTTCTCCTCATCACAACACCAATACACTCCAGTCCCATCCTACCTCTCAACTCTTCCATCGTAAACCCAGCCCCTCCAGGCCTTGGATGCAGGGACGCACTGTACGTCTGAGCCGGCGAATATCTTCCTTCTCCACTGCCCAGGTCTCACTACCATACGGCATTACACTCCTAACACATGCTGCATACAAAGACCCCTTAGCACGTAGGGAGAGTCCTCTCAATGTCAGGAGAGGCAAGAGCTCCCTGAACTTCTTCCAACCACTTCTCACCCTAGCCACAGAGCTAGCTCCAGCCCCACCTCCAGCACACAACATGTCTCCCAAATAACAAAACTCTTCCACACACTCTGTACACTGTTCTGTACATAAATTCATTCATTCAGCTGACTTAATGTCAGTACCAACTTACCTAGCCCCGGGCTCCTACACTCCTCATGGAGCAACGTAGGATTGGATGATAGACAGATAGATACACGTGTGTGAAGAGCTTTAGATGTTGTCATTGTTCAATAAAAACAGATTCACGGAATAATGTTGCAGTAGCGATTGCTGATAACGAGAGTATCAATGGCAGCACATACTGTATAAACCAAAAATGTGATTGGATACATCCGAGTAGACTGACAGGAGAAAGGCTTCAGGAGGACCATTAACAAAATTGTGATATGTAGCTTCAGGAATGCAAAACGTGGTCATGGTATAACAGAAACTGAAATGAAGGGGCGATCACTTCAAGACAGGTGAGTTACACCAAGATATCTATCTCTTCAGGAGATAGAGATGAAATGGTCTGTGGTTTGATTATTCCTGCATGGTACTGTGCTGTTGCATATGCAGTAGTTTCATCTAGGAACGTAACCTGAAAGGTGAAAGTGGTATACAGTATGTCAAATATATTTGAAACATGCTTATTTTTACCCACCTTTCCATATTGACAAAAAAGAAGGATGTCTGCAGACAAAGCTAGGGTTGTAGAGCGTATGGATTAATGGTATGAGCATATGGAGAATGGAAATGAATAAAGTAGGTAAAAGAGTATTTCAGTGAGTTTGTAGGTGGGAGGAAGCATGGTAGACCAAGAAGGTTGATGGAAATGGTAAATGAAGAAGAAGTGAGGTTTGGAAGATGAGCTGCAGGTTTAAAGATGAGAGTGACCAGCCTCACTCATCCCTGAGTGGCATTACGTGAGCAATAACCCCAACCACTCCTTGGATATAAACCTTCACCGGCTCAATCCCACTGGAGCGCCGCAAATACCCACTAAACCACCAGGAGCCATAATTTGGTTACATGGTGCACAGGAAACCATTCGGCTTGTCACTCAATGTAGAGTCCCCCTTAAGGCAGAAGGAACACGAAAGAATGAAGGAAAGAAAGACAAATGAGGGATTGTAAAGTCACCCGTAGGCAGAAGGACGAGGAAAGAAGTAAAAAAAAAAAAAAAAAAAAGACAAGAGGAAGGAAAGGAGGGAGGAGAAGAAAGGCCAGACACCAGAGAGCAGCACTACATCGGGTGAGTGGATGGTGAGCACCCCCACTTACCATACGTGTATCCTGTAGATAAGTGTCAATCCTTCTTTCGACTGAGTTATCTCAGTCATTCCACTGATTTCTCCACTTTCATAGTGAGCTGTTCTATAACAAGTGCTGCTCTGTTAGGAAATTAGATATCAAACCATCTCCCTCAAGTACCAAATATTGTACCATGCTCTCCCTAATATACCTCCCACATTCCCTATTTTTTTACCACTGCCACTGCTGAAGAATAACACTGTAGTACACCGTAGCTATGTGTTAGCTCTTAAGATTCTCAGCGTCATTTCTGTATTGTAAATACTTTACTTTAACGTCGTATTAAATGCTCCCTAGTCCATATCTTCATAGTTCCTCCACCATCTCCATTAGGTGTCATACAAACAATGTCCAAGGTGAGGCTCTTGTTATGTATAATCCCGAAAGGGGTGGCCACAAACAAACCGCCTTCATGTCACCCTGTCCCCTGCCATTACGCTACGCTCCCCCCAGCTAACACCCTCTTCTCTCATATACCTCTGCACTCCATCCCTCCATCTCATCCTCAGTCTCCCCTCCACCACCACCTCACTCACATACGCTCTCCTTGTTAGTCTTTCACTCCATCCTCTCCACATGGCCAAACCACCTCAGTGTATTTCTCCTAGTTTTCTATTACATCCACATCCACACCGCAACGTTCCTTCACTTTCAAACCATGTCCTTTGTCTGGTCCTTGGTTTTCATCCTGTTAGTCAGCCCTGGTCCAAGGCATGCTGTTTGTTTTTTGACACGTAGGGAACACATACTGGTTGGCTATGGGGTTAACATCCAGTGTATTAAATGATTTCCTGGCTTACAGGAAATCATTTGGCTTGTCAATCAATGCAAAGTTGCCACAGAGTTGAGTAGCATTACACTGAGTGAGTGGATGATGGGCGCCCCCACCAACTAATGTTACAAAGTTATAAATCTATTACACATTTTAAATGCCTTTTTTTTCTTTACAGTTTCAAGCAACTCTTGGGAACCACCTTGTTCTGGCACTTAGTTTCCTTTCACTCCATAAAAAACATAAGTAACACTGGCAACTTCAACAGAAGGTATACTTAAGAGGAAGTATTGCATCATTTTTATTTGCATGTGCCTGCCATTTCCTCCCTTCTTTCCATCCTTCCTCTTCTGTCTTTCTTTCCTTTTCCTTCTGTCTATGGGAGACTCTACACTGAGTGACAAGCCAAATGGTTTTCTGTACACCAGGAAACCATTTACCTTGCTAGGTGGTAACCATATAACCAAATTATGGTGTCCGGTGGTTTAGTGGGCAATTAAAGCACTCTAGTCAGATTAAGCCTGTACAGATTTATATCCATGGGGTGGTTGGGGTTTATAGCTCACATAATGCTATTCAGCGATGAGTGAGGCTGGTCACTGTCATCTTAAATGTCAGGACCAATTAGCCTAGCCCCGGGCTCCCACGCTCCTCATGGGGCATCACTGGATTACATGATGATATGATGTATGCATTCATATATCCATCCATCATCCAATCCTGTGACACCCCACACGGAGCGCAGGAACCCACGATTAGGCAAGTTGGTCCTGACATTTAATGTGAGTGATCAGCCTCACTCATCCTTGAGTGCCAGTACATGTGCAATAAACCCCAACTACCCCTTGGATATTAACCTACACAGGCTCAATAAAATTGGGGCACCTTAAGTAGTAATCACCCACTAAACCACCAGGCACCATAAACTGGTTATATGGTTACCAATTACTGTAGTAAATGGTTTCTTGATCATGTACAGGAAACCATTTGGCTTGTCACAGTGTAGAGCCACCCATAGGCAGAAGGAAGAGGAAGGAATGAGGGAAAGAAAGACTGAAGAGGGAGTGTAGAGTTACCCAAAGGCAGTAAGAGAGAGGCAAGAATGCAAGAATGAAGGAAAGAAAGACAGAAGAGGAAGGATGGAGAGAGGAAAGGGCAGACACCCAAAGCAGCACTACATCAAGTGAGTGGATGGTGAGCACCCCCACCTACCACAAACATCATCTAAACCCAAGTTGCTCCACGAAGAGCATAAAAACCCAGGGCTAGGCAAGTTGGTCCTGACATTTAAGATGAAAGTGACCAGCCTCACTCATCCCTGAATGGCATTACATGAGCAACAAACCCCAACCATCCCTTGGATATAAACCTACACAGGCTTAGTCTGGTTGGAGCACCTTAATTGCTCACTAAACCACCAGGTGCCAGTTTGGTTATACGGTTACCATCCACAATAATAAATGGTTTCCTGGTGTACAGGAAACCATTTGGCAAGTCACTCAGTGTAGTAAGTACAGTATACTGTAATTTTTCTTCTTGCTGGCTTGAAAGTTTTTGATTTGTCAGTCATTTTTACAATTTTGTTGTAATATTATTAATCATTATCCTGAATACACATGGTTAAAAAATATATATATTTTCACAAAAATCTCCAATTTTATTAACAACATATAAACAACTGTAGTAAGTTAGTAATGGTAATTTACAAAAGTTTGGTGATGACATGGGTTGAAAGGGATGCAGGGGACAAAACCCACTACTATTCCTCAACATTTTATATAGTAATTAATGAGGGCCTTACTTGTATGACTTAGACTGTAATTCTGTACAAAATTTACACATTATAATACATAAACATACAAAAGCTTGTGGTCTTGAGCATTTAGTACGTTAGAGGAGTAGTCTAACAGAGAGTCTGCTGTGTTAGTGGCTGGGTGAGGCAGCATAACAGCTGCAAGGTGTATGGTAAGCGCGGTGGGCAGGTAAGACAAGGAATTTTTGCTACACATAAGACTCCTCGCCATAGTTAGAATGAGGCCGGGATTTCCTGGAGGTAAAGGAGTCCCCTGCACCCAGGTGGTAGGATGTGATTGGAGCACGGTGAGCAGCAGGTGGTGGCCGGTACGGGGGAGGGTGTACTTTGGCTCCCTTTAATGTTTCACCAAATATCGCTCGCAGCTGAGAAACTGACCAACTTATTTCTTGCCGGAGCTCAGGATCGAGTTGTCTTAAGTCCCGCAGTGCCGTATGGCCATCTGAGAAATCTTGTAGCGAAGGGGTAGCGTATTCCCACTCCTCATCTTCACCATCATCTGAGTCTGGGTGTTGAGTTGGGGCAGGATCACGAGTTGGCACACTCTTGCTGCGATGGGAGGAGGAAGAGTCACGGCGCCGAGCTCTGCCCCGTCGTTTTTCATTATGATTATTTGAGTTAGAGTCTGGGACTGACACGGATGTGACGTGTGGTTCCAACACCCATGACCCTGATGTCTGGATGCCTTCATCTTTCACATCATCATCCAAGTCATAGTCATCAGTTTGTGTCTCAATGCTCTTTTTCTCTACTCTAGGAGGTGACACTGCACGACTAGTTGTCTGTCGTACTCTGGATTCTGGCACTTGAGGATATGCAGATTCAATTTCAATAACTGTTCGTTCTTTGGGAGGGAGGGAAGGTGGAGTGTCATCAGTATAAATGATAGTTTTATGATAAGGTGGGTCACAGGTGTATGAAGTAGGCAGAGAGGTAACAGAGCGAGATTTCCGAGCATGAGTTTCAACGTGAACAGGAGGTAAATGTTTAAGTCGCCCCATACCTTCACTCACTCGCCGATTACCACGCTGTTTGGGTGGTAGTGGTGGAGGTTCAGACTTTGGAGGGAGAGGTGGTGGTCTCTCATTCTCATCACTGTCTTCAGCTTGTGCTGGTGAGGCTCTAACTAAGTCACCCGGATAAGTATTTTCCTCCTGATAAATTCTCAGGGACTCTTCATACAGTTGCTTTGCCCTGGCAGACTTAATTTTTTCCTCACGGATTGCATATTCCTGGATTTGAGCATCCCTAGTGGAAGGAGAGCCTTGCATCTGTCCCTGCTGCCCACCACGATACATTAGGGAGCGCCGGCTCAGCGCTTCCTCATACGAAGGTGGGTTTGAGGCCAAGGTGGAGGTACTGCCAGCTGATACCACAGTGCACATACTCCCTGTTCTCTCGCTTTTGAATGATGAGTTACGAGAATTATGAGATTCACCAGAATCTGAAGGTGTGTGTTCCATGCCACTAACAGCCTCCCAGGTATTTAATCCACCACCTCCATACTCTTTGCCCCGTGAATTGGAGCGTGACACATGCGGCGTTGAATCATCATCGCTCAGTGTTGAAGAATCATAAGATCGATCCGCTTCATCGTGAATCTGAGGAGTGGATCGTGATCGCTGCCAGGCCACAGCATCATGGGAGGATGACCGAGAAACTGCTGGAGTGTTGTCAGGAGAAAGCCCCAACCGCTCTTCTCGGGCTGGCTCAGTGAGGTAATGAGCTGATTTTGATCTTCGGATGGGCGATTCACGTCCTGCACTGACCAAAGTATCATCTAATTCCTCTCCTGGTGGAGGTGGAGGTGCACGGCCCTTGCCATGCTGTGCTGGTCGTTTGTTGGCCACACCACTTGGACCCAAAGACATGCCATAATCCAGTCCATTGTACTTATTTAATAGAGACTCCTCTGATGTGGACCGAACTAAGCTGCCATCACCACTACTTGATCGTGACACTTTGCGTAGGTTGGATCGTCGCCGCATCCAGTCATGCCGCTGGAAGTTAGAATTGACAACAAAGGGTGGTGGATTAACCATACTGGGTGAACCAGCAGACGGTACGCTGTAAATTGACTCTTCCTCTTGGCCTTTCCGATAAACATCACCTGAACGATCTTGGCGGTTCTGGTAAACTCTGGTGTACTCCTTAGATTGGGCAGGATTGCAGTGAGAGTATCCGGGGGTTGAATATGTGACCTGCACTCGTGCATATTCCCGGCTAGGAGCTGCATAATAATTTTCAGGGTCATCATAACCAATAGGAGTTTTATCAGCACGGCGGTATACGGCTGCATAAATGGCATTGGGATTGTTGGGTGCAGTGTAATGTTGAAATCGATCCCCAGACCGCTCAGAATGGCCTCCACTGCTGTAGTTACTTACACTCTTGTCTGCCCCAGAGTGACCAGAGCTAGTGGACTCACTCTCTTCTTCATCGGGAGTATACAGTTGTGAATCACTCATAGTAAGACCAGAGTCACGGCTCAGGTTAGTGAGAGACATCTTGTCTTTACGAGGAAGTGGTGATAGTTCACCCTCCACCAGCAATTCTCTTTCCAAGGAGTCAATGCTACTGTCATCTCTTCTCATACCACCAGAGCTGTGCAGACTGTGACCACTGTGTAGACTATGCAAGCTGTCAGATTCTTCTGCCCCACTATCTTGTCTCATAGGGTCCCGTTCAGGAGGATCTCCCAGTAAATGAAGGACATCTTCACCAAAAATATCACCACAGTGCTCAATCAAAAATTCAACAACTGCTGGCACTTGCTTGGAGGCCTCAGGACTCAGGGCAAGAACAGGGGATGATGGCCACAAGATCGATGGTCCAACACAAACTGCTAAATTGGAGGCAGACATCATATTCTCTGAAGCTCGGCGAGTTATATGGTGTAGTACACAAAGAAAGTGCTGCAGCAACACTAAATGGGCACGAGGGAGGCGGGAACACAAAAGCAGAGTACGGGATATGCGCTCTCTCAGTCCACCGATTTGAGACACTTCCAACCACTCCTCATACAAGTCTGCCAACAAAAGACAGTCTGGCATTGAGCGCAAGAAATCCTTCAGCAGTGCTGCCACTGCTGTGATGTGAACACTTTCTAAGTCGACTGTCCCTTCAGCCTCGCTGGAATCCAGCTTTTCCCGCAATTCGCGTACCAGCCGGGCATTGGCAGATTTTCGGAATATACCAACGGTGAAAGGTCCCTTCTGGAACAGCTGTGACAACATGTCCTGTAAAAGAAAATATGCTTTAGTTTTGATGTACTATGTAATACGAGGCCCTTTAATGTAGGTAATTAATAATACATCATCATCCTGACCACCAAAAACCAAGGAAAGAGAAGGCATGATAATGAAAACTATTAAAAGCTTTTCCACTGAAATGGGATGGACAAGTGCACGCATGCACGCACCCACACCCACACCCACACACAAATTTATATCCATTACTCTACATATGCAAATGCCATTTAAGCACACACTCTTCAATCCTTTTACCTAAAGGGTTCGTTCCTTTACATCTTTCGCAACTCACATTTCTTTCACTCTGTGCACTCCACAAATCAATAAACAATTTTATACTACTATACAGTATATTGCTATGCACCATTGCCTCTTCCTCTTTATTTTTTTAAAACAGGTATACAGTTACAATGTCTTCTACTTTCCACTACATAACATCATCTAATAGCATGGTGGTCACTGTACGATGAATACACATGCATCAGTATCATTAATATATCAAGAAGCTGCAATAAAGTGAAAACGACATCTTTGTATACTAAACGGATCACACTGAACAAGAACATGCAAATACTTATTCAATCAACCTTCCGTCTTGCTCATTATAATTGGTTTAAAACTCTAAAACATGTTTTTTCTTTAACAAAGCAATACCATGAAAACAATACATGTTAAATGATACCTGTATTCACTCAGTACCATAGGCCAGATGAAAATGTTATTCCTTAGGGTCACATTTATTTGGAACTAAGGAAACAAAACTCTATCACAGGAGAACAAAACTTCAACAAACAAAAGACCTTACTTTGCTTCACTAGAAGTAAACACCTCTCCTCCATCCTTCTTTCCTTCCATCTTCTTCTATCTTTCTTTCCTTCATTCTTTCCTCGTCCTTCTGCCTGTGGGTGACTTTACACTCCCTCTTCTGTCTTTCATTCCTTCATTCTTTCCTCTTCCTTCTGCCTATGGGTGACTCTACACTGAGTGACAAGCCAAATGGTTTCCTGTACACCAGGAAACTATTTACTATGCTTGGTGGTAACCATATAACCAAATTTTGGCGCCTGGTGGTTTAGTGGGTAATTATTGTGCTCCAATCAGATTGGGTCAGTGCAGGTTTATATCCTAGGGGTGGTTGGGGTTTATTGCTCACATAATGCCACTCAGGGATGAGTGAGGTTGGTCACTCTCATCTTAAATGTCAGGACCAACTGCCTAGCCCCAGGCTCCTATGCTCCTCATGGGGCAGTGTAGGATTGGATGATGGATGGATGGATGGATGAAGAATGATTATATATGTAAACATATGTCATGTCAAAATCAGTTTCCCCCTCACCAATAACTCCATCTATGCTGCTCTCGGTGTCTGCCCTTTCCTCTCATCCATCCTTCTTTACTTCCATCCTCTTCTGTCTTTCTTTCCTTCAATGTTTCCTCATCCTTCTGCCTACGGGTGACTTTACACTCCCTCTTCTTTCTTTCCTTCATTCTTTCCTCTTACTTCTGCCTGTGGGTGACTTTACACTGAATGACAAGCCAAATGGTTTCCTAAACACCAGGAAAACCATTTACTACGGTGGATGGTAACCATATAACCAAATTTTGGCGCCTGGTGGTTTAGTGGGTTATTACAGAGCTCCAATCGGATTGAGCCGGTGAAGGTTTATATCCAAGGGATGGTTGGAGTTCACTGCTCACGTAATACCACTCAGTGATGAGTGAGACTGGTTACTCTCATCTTAAATGTCAGGACCAACTTGCCTAGCTCCGGGCTCCTACGCTCCTCATGGGGCAACGTAGGATTGGATGATGGATGGCTACAAGCTCCACTCTACTTATGGTTAAAATAATAAGTTACATGGCTATAATGAATGAAGACTGCAATGACCGTGATCCTGGACAACAGATGGCTTAGCTCATTAATTTATAACAATTGTAATAAAAGAGGTCAACCTGACGAATGAAGACGTGAAGGAACGTTGTGGGGTAGATGTGGATGTGGTTGAAAAGATTAGGAGAAATACACTGAGGTGGTTTGGACATATGGAGAGGATGGAGAATGAAAGACTGACTAAGAGGGTGTATGTAGGTGAGGTGGAGGGAGGGAGAGGGAGGGGTAGACCAAGGATGAGGTGGAGGGATGGAGTTGAGAGGTATATGAGGGAGGGGGGGGTGAGCTGGGGGGAGGGGAGTCAAATGGTGGGTGACAGAGTGACTTGGAGGCGTTTTGTCTGTGGCCACCCTTTGCGGGATTAGGGCGTCGGGCTATAGATAGATAGAATAAAAGAGGTACAAGGTAGGGTAGTGGATGTTGGAGTGGCCCTGGTGAGAGAGGATAGTGTTTGGAAACTCCCTGTACTGTTGTTTGCAGATGATACTGTGTTGTTGAGTGAAGACGAAGGGGAGCTGCAAGGCTTGGTGGATGAGTTTGGGAGAGTGTGTAAGAAACGGAATCTAAAGGTGAATGTAGGGAAGAGTCAAGTGATGGTCTTTGAGAGAGGTGAAGTCAGTGAATGTACAGCGAGGTTGGATGGTGAGGAATTGGAAAATGTGAGTATGTTTAAGTACTTGGGTAGTGTGATGAGTAAGGATGGAGGTTTGGAGGGTGAAGTGCTTGAAAGGGTACAGCAGGGAAGAAAAGTTGCTGGTTCTTTGAAAGCAGTGATAAGAAACAGGGAAGTGAGCATGGAAGTGAAAAAGTTACTACATGACAGTATTGTGATACCAACTCTAACATACAGAAGTGAAGCTTGGAAGTTGTTGGAAGGACACAAGTCAAGAGTGAGAGCAGTGGAAATGAGTTATTTAAGAGGAGCCTGTGGAGTCACATGGAGAGACAGGCTGACGAATGAGGATATAAAGGAACGTTGTGGTGTGGATGTGGATGTGATAGGATGCGTTATGAGGAACACACTGAGGTGGTTTGGCCATGTGGAGAGGATGGAGGGTGAAAGACTGACGAAGAGAGTGTATGTGAGTGAGGTGGAGGGGGGAAGAGGGAGGGGGAGGCCGAGGATGAGATGGAGGGATGGGGTGGAGAGGTATATGAGAGAGGGGGGTGTGAGTTGGGAGCAGGGCAGTGAAATGGCGGGGGACAGGGCGACTTGGAGGCGATTTGTTTGTGGCCACCCCAAACGGGATTGAGGCGTCTGGCAATAGATAGATAGTAAGGTATATATTCATATTATTTATTGACAGAGTTACGGAAATAACAGAGGAATTACAGTACAGTAGCTGGAAGAGAAGAGGGAGGTTTTAGAAAGGGAAGAAGTTGTGTAGTTCAGATATTCATCCTTAGATCTTTAATGGAAAAGTTTCTAGAGATGGGAAAGTTGTACGTGGCCCTCAAGGATTTGGAGAAAGCACATGACATTGGATTGACATGGAATGCAGAAAATATTAAGAATCCTGTACCGTATATGGAGTAAATGGGAAGTTGCTGAATGCCGTGAAGAGAATGTATGACGAAGTTAAAGCTACAGTGCATGTGGATAGTGAACTGTGTGAATTTTTCTATCTGAATGTTTGATTGAACAGGGATGTGTCATGTCTCCATGGCTGTTCAATCTGTATATGGATGGGGTTATACGGGATACAAAATAGGGCAGATGTTGGAGTAGCCCTAATGAGAGAGGTAAGCATTTGGAAACCTCCTGTACTGTTGTTTGCAGATGATACTGTACTGTTAAGTGAAGATGAAGGGGAAATGCAAGGCTTGGTAAATGAGTCTGGGAGAATGTGTAAGAAATGGATTCTACAGGTGAATGTAGGGAAGAGTAAAGTTACGGTCTTTGAGAGAAAAGAAGTCACGGCACGTACAGTGAGGTTGGATGAAGAGGAAATGGAAAATGTGAATGCTTTAAGTACTCTGATGGTGTAACAAATAAGAACGGAAGTTTGGAGGATGATGTGCTTGAAAGGGTAAAAGGAAGAAAGGTTGCTGGTTCTTTGAAATCAGTAATAAGAAACAGGGAAGTGAGCACAGAAGTTAAAAAGCTGCTGCATGAGAGTTTTGTGATACCAGCCATAATGTATGGAAGTGAAGTTTGGCCCTTGTTGGAAGGACACAAATCATGAGTAAGAGCAGTAGAAATTCAAATAAGATATATGAGAGGAGCATAAGCAGTTACACGGAGAGATAGAATGAAAAATGAGGAAGCGAAAAAGCATTGTGGTGTGGATGTGAAAGTGACAGAAAGCGTTAGGAGTAATGCACTGAGGTGGTTTGGCCAAGTGGAGAGGAAGGAGAGCAAGAGACTAACCAGGAGTGTGTATGTGAGGTGGAGGGGGGGAGAGGAAGGGGGAGGCCAAGGATGAGATGGAGAGATATTTGAGAAAGGTGTGTGAGCAGGGAGGAGGGCAGTGAAATAGCGGGGAAAGGGGCGACATGGAGCTGAACTGTTTGTGGCCATCCCTTATGGTATTAAGCTGTCTGACAATATATTAATAGATATATGTATTCACTGTGATATGATACAGTACTAGACACTCACCATAACAGGCTTAGGCAGGAGATTGTTGGCCTCAACCAGTTTCACTAGAGACTGTCCATACAGAGCACCTGCACACGAGTTGACACTGCCATCCAAAGAGTCGCCCTTGCTGTTAGACCTCTTAAACACTCTATGAATCCTGATAGGTGACTTGCGAGCTTTCTTTGAAACCTTCTTCACACCCTCAGGAGATTCAAATGAAAGTTTTCTGGCTTGACGCAGGATGAACTGGCAGCGCGTGACAAGCTCAGCATTGTAGAGGTTATTGCACTGCTCTGCATCGCAGTCTTGTAGGAGGTCACGTACACAATTAAGCTTGATGGCGTAGGGATACTCGTGACCAATGAGTGGGTAGGGGGAGTCATCTGTGCCTGTTCTCACCCAAAGCTGAAACTGAGAGGGGTCTGCACTGCTCATCTCCAGGTGGTCAAGGATGAGGGACACACATTCTTGTGCTGTGGTGGTCGAGTTGATGCTCACTGTCTTGCTCTGTGGACAGGCAAGAGTGAAATTAGGACTGGAAGAGGGAAGCAAATTAAGTTGACTATCCAAGATTAGGGGACAGTTCTAACAATAATTACTTCACAAAACATGCATTCCTAAATAATCTTAAAAAAAAAAAAAAAAAAAAAAAATGATGGCTGTTTTCATTCAAGGTCCCAAAACAAGTCTTCCTCCAGCACTGTAAATTTAACAGAACAGCAGTATGCTGCACAAATCACTTCATGGAAGGCAAGCACAAAATAGTAACCATAAACCATACTAGGTGATCACATATTATTACAGCAAACTTTTAATCACCATTACCATCAACCTTTTTCCAAAATGTTCAGGCCAATCAGGGTAGTTTTATAGTTCTATCATAGATGATATTCCAATACCAGTCTCTCCCTCTTCTATCATAGATGATATTCCAATACCAGTCTCTCCCTCTTCTATCATAGATGATATTCCAGTACCAGTCTCTCCCTCTCCCTCCTCCTTCCCCCACCCACTGTGATGTGAGGTAAAAGCTACTGAGGGTCTTCATACACCATAAACAAGAAAAATGTGTGTGTGTGTGTGTGTGTGTGTGTGTGTGTGTGTGTGTGTGTGTGTGTGTGTGTGTGTGTGTGTGTGTGTGTGTGTGTGTGTGTGTGTGTGTGTGTGTGTGTGTGTGTGTGTGTGTGTGTGTGTGTGTGTGTGTGTGTGTGTGTGTGTGTGTGTGTGTGTGTGTGTGTGTGTGTGTGTGTGTGTGTGTGTGTGTGTGTGTGTGTGTGTGTGTGTGTGTGTGTGTGTGTGTGTGTGTGTGTGTGTGTGTGTGTGTGTGTGTGTGTGTGTGTGTGTGTGTGTGTGTGTGTGTGTGTGTGTGTGTGTGTGTGTGTGTGTGTGTGTGTGTGTGTGTGTGTGTCTGTGTGTGTGTGTGTCTGTGTCTGTCTGTGTGTGTGTCTGTGTGTGTGTGTGTGTCTGTCTGTGTGTGTGTCTGTGTCTGTCTGTGTGTGTGTCTGTGTCTGTCTGTGTGTGTGTCTGTGTCTGTCTGTGTGTGTGTCTGTCTGTGTCTGTGTCTGTCTGTGTGTGTCTGTCTGTGTGTGTCTGTCTGTGTGTGTGTCTGTCTGTGTGTGTGTCTGTCTGTGTGTGTGTCTGTCTGTGTGTGTGTCTGTCTGTGTGTGTGTGCGTGTGTGTGTGCGTGTGTGTGTGTGCGTGTGTGCGTGTGTGTGTGTGCGTGTGTGTGTGCGTGTGTGTGTGTGCGTGTGCGTGTGTGTGTGTGTGCGTGTGTGTGTGTGTGTGTGTGCGTGTGTGTGTGTGTGTGTGTGCGTGCTTGCGTGCGTGCGTGCGTGCGTGCGTGTAGCCTCATATGGGTACGGTGTGAATATAACTTTTATATTAAGTACTATTACGGATAATTTTCATGGTTTCACAACTGCCTGTGCAAGCTGGTGGGGCAAGAGATTGGTCAGTACTGAAGAACTTACGTTATTACCATGTAGCCCATGTAGCTTTGTTTTAATTTCCTTGTCAATTGAATGTCTAATTTTATATCGCTGGGGCAAATGGAAAAAAAAATGGAGGGGGGGGAGAGAGGGAAACAGATTCAAAAGAGTTAACCACACCCCCTCTCCCCCGCAAGTTATGTATATTAACAAATGCTTTCCTAACAAAAACTGACACGGCCATGCGGCAAAAAATTAATATGCTAGATATCTCGGCAATCACAAACACCTAAGTATATACGTATGAGTAGCCTATAGCAGTAGAGTAGAACAAAATGTAATAAATGTCGTCTTCTTCCTCCTATGGTTATTAGATGAGATGTATGAATATGGTACTATGAATACCGCCCTGCCAATATTCAAGCAGCCCTCCCCCACTCCATGATTATTTATACAGTACTCCACATGGCCTTTCAGTAAATCATAATTGCATAATTATCCAGGTCGAACCGGTCTCATTATGTATAAAAACGTGTCTATCAGAATACATAATATTGAACCCACCACGAATTTACGAAAAAGGTAAATTTCATTACAGCTACCGTACATGTATACAACAGGATTATGTAATCTATTCTGATTACTCTCCTCAATGGCTCTGCTTCATCAACACCAAGACTTGACGTACGTAAACAAGGGAGACAGGCATCCTCAGTTAAGTTACATGATACAGCATAAATCCAATAATACGGTGTGTATAAAAAATTCAGATTTGGGAATGGTGAGGGTGGTGGTGGTGGTGGAGTGTAGATCTAAAAGTAAATACAAGCGCCTAAGAATGAATGAAAGGGGGAAGGGGACGAAAGGGCAAAGCACTATAAAATGAATGGAATAGTGTACTTTAGTTGTCCCGTACGGGAACAATGTGAAAATATTAAAGCAGTGGGATACAATATGAAGAAAAGGTAAGAGACAGAATAAAAAAAAAAAAATTAAAAAGAGGAGGAGGAGGAAAATGGAAGTGGTGAAACACACACACACAAAGATAGGTGACGGTGAGGGGCTCATATGGTAAATCACACTAATAATTATTACTAGGAAAAATGATACGAGTGCCACTCTATCTTCCTCAACACTACTGAAAAACAAAAAACCCGGAATTCGCTTAATTTTTCCTGGCGAATATTAACATATAATTCGAATGTCACTTGTGGTAATGCCATCTGCCTCATCATCATCATAATCATCAGCCGTTTGAGTATCTACTGAAGGACCGGCCTATCCCGACCGAAGTCGGGACGATACAGCCAATGTATCTAAGAACCAAGTGGTTTAGGTTGTCTGGTAGAGATTGTATATACAGTAGGGTGAAAAGTGCTTGTAAGTGTAACTGTAGTGTTGGAGTGGCTTTGGATGTGTGTGTAGTCTGTGAACCAAGTGTAATCGGCCCGCGCAAGCCGAATGGGTGCAAGCATACTTTATAGTATGCGACACTTGTTCAACCACAGCACCCCTTGTGTCCGCCAATGCAATACGTGGCCGGGTGAACACTCCCAAAGTTTATTACCCTGACGGGGCGCGAACCCTGGCTCACCCGTGTACGAAACGCACACTACCACAGAGGCGTTTCGTGGGTAATATTACATATATATATATATATATATATATATATATATATATATATATATATATATATATATATATATATATATATATATATAGCGTTTCGTGGGTAATATTATATATATATATATATATATATATATATATATATATATATATATATATATATATATATATACAGTACACACACACACATTATCTATCTATAAAGAGAATTTTCGTCGGTCCGTCTGTCTGTTCTCAACATCGAGGGGGATGCATACAGAAGTCCCGAAACAGCTCTACCGGGTGTAACTATTGTACGACGAATTTAAATGTGTACATTATACCTGTTAAAATGTGCCCCTGATGGCCGACTTTAGAACTAATCATAAAGGCCGCATGGTGGAAATCTGGTGAGTAATTACCGCAATTTTTTTTACTTCTATAATTATCATTAACTACAACGGGTCGGATGGGTGGACGGATTGGTAGGGTGGGTGGAATGGGTGAGTGGGTTGAGGTGGGGATGGATGGGTGTGATGGGGCACCGTGACTGTGGGGTATGATGGGTGAGTGGAGGGAAAATAGGTCAGTGCGGAATATATCCCAGGGGAAATGGGCCCAAGGAGAACACTGGTTCAATGGGTAAAATTGGACTCATTGAACCTTCTCCCACATGGAGAGTGGCTATCAAGCGTCCCGTTCAACGTCGGTATGCATTATCATAGGGTTTTAACTGGACAACGCCTGGTACCCCAGCTAGTTTACCGATACGGGGAAACCTAAGTATACTTGTATAACCTCTCAACCCCACCTCTGATGAATAAAAATTTGGGATTTAAGTTACGTAGGGATTCTCCGCTGTATGAAACTGACTTGCATTAATGAAAAAAAAAAAAAATCCTTTACATGGAAAAGGCTGATCACAAGAGCGTGTTTGCTCTACGCTGACAAGAGCCCAAATGCCCTTCAGATCAGCTGATGGTCTCAGCTGTAGGCTAATTCTACTACTAACCAAGTTAACTTAGTCCTAATTAATTATCAAGGGTTACAGAATTTTATGCAGCCAGGATCTGATATTCAAGCTGTGTGAGAGAGCAAATCGCCAATAGGAGCTGTGCCAGAAGTGAAAAGGAGTCCCACTAGGAAAAGGAAGTTTTGGTCGCATCAATTCACAGTTTTCTGAGACCAAAGAGATGTACTTTAGGTGACAACGTTGGTTCCGCAGCATGTCTTTCTTACTGATTTACTTCGTATATTAGGCTACAACTTAACTTTCTCTTGCATGCTGTCCATATTGCTTTATTATCCACAAATTTTGCGTCAGCACACATGAATCTACCGAAGTCTAACATGCAGAATAAACAACCAAGAACCGGGCTGTACAAAGTCCTCAAGTAAGAACATAAGGAGAGGATAACTGCAGTAGGCCGTTTGGCCCATGCTAGGCAGCTCCTAGAAGAGTAACTGAACTACTAGAATGAGATAAGGATAGCAAAGAAGAAGGCTCTCCCCCGCCCTCCAAACCCTCCAGCCGAAATCGGCAGGAAAAAGTCAGAAAGAACACCACGCAGTATAGAAAAACTGGCGTGGACATTTTACAGGAAAGTGTCACAAAGGTGTATGCCTCTCAAAGAATACGCTTTCAACTGAAACAACTTCCATCTAGGTATAAAACAAACTACCAATAGTACTGAGGCTAATGAGAGATATATGTAACCTCTTGTGTTTGACATCTCTCTGATGCTGAATTTAACTTTGGGGGCATCAACAATGAAATTACATAATCGGACTGAAAAGGTTAAAAGTGAAATGGCGAAGGGAAAGACATGGTCTTATATTTCGATGTCTATCTACTATCTATCTATCTATCTGTTGCCAGACGCCTCAATCCCGTTTGGGGTGGCCACAAACATATCACCTCCAAGTCGCCCTGTCCCCCGCCGTTTCACTGCCCTGCTCCCAACTCACACCCCCCTCTCTCATATACCTCTCCACCCCATCCCTCCATCTCATCCTCGGCCTCCCCCTCCCTCTTCCCCCCTCCACCTCACTCACATACACTCTCTTCGTCAGTCTTTCACCCTCCATCTTCTCCACATGGCCAAACCACCTCAGTGCGTTCCTCATAACGCTTCCTATCACATCCACATCCACACCACAACGCTCCTTTATATCCTCATTCGTCAGCCTGTCTCTTCATGTGACTCCACAGGCTCCTCTTAAATAACTCATTTCCACTGCTCTCACTCTTGACTTGTGTCCTTCCAACAACGTCCAAGCTTCACTTCCGTACATTAGAGTTGGTATCACAATACTGTCATGCAGTAACTTTTTCACTTCCATGCTCACTTCGCTGTTTTTTATCACTGCTTTCAAAGAACCAGCAACCTTTCTTCCCTGCTGTACCCTTTCAAGCACTTCACCCTCCAAACCTCCATCCTTACTCATCACACTACCCAAGTACTTAAACGTACTCACATTTTCCAATTCCTCACCATCCAACCTCTCTGTACATTCACTGACTTCACCTCTCTCAAAGACCATCACTTGACTCTTCCCTACATTCACCTTTAGATTCCGTTTCTTACACTCTCCCAAACTCATCCACCAAGCCTTGCAGCTCCCCTTCGTCTTCACTCAACAACACAGTATCATCTGCAAACAACAGTACAGGGAGTTTCCAAACACTATCCTCTCTCACCAGGGCCACTCCAACATCCACTACCCTACCTTGTGCCTCTTTTTCGATGTCATTATTGGAATTATGAAAAAAAAAAAAAAAAAAAAAAAACCTTACTGCTGATTATCTTACCCCTTTCAGGCCAGGATGGATGTTACCAATATTTTTTTTTTTTTTTTTTTAATGATGTCTCCACGAGAGGTAATTCATGTTGGGAAAGACCGTTCGTACTTAAGGGGTTAAAGAATACAAGCTAACCCCTCCAGCTCAGTCTCTAAGATTAATAAAATCGCTTTGGTAGTGGCAAGAAATTCGATAAAGACGTTATTATAATGAGGTGACTATAATTTTTAAAGTCCTGAAAGGGTCAAGTATTGGCAAAAAACAAAAAACAGGCACAGAACTGGAGAAGCGAAAGATAAATAACGAAAAAACTAGGAAAATATAAGAACATAAGAACAAAGGATTGCTGCAGTGGGCTTTATCATTCACCTCCCCCCCATACACACAAAAAAAAAAAAAAAACTGCAAGGCAGGTGTAACAATGTCTTATCCGTTGGGATGTCAGTTGCAAAGGTCATACTCTAAATGGTCTGGGAGGTTTCCTAACACATCATCCATAGCGATTTATTCTGCATATTACATTTCAACATCCTCCTGCATGCTACCAATGCAAATCGTCAACTAGAAAGCACTCACAGCGCATATCTCCACCAATGCCACTGCAGGATCCGGATCCGCCCCCAAACTTAATTAATTCATTCTTGGTCAATGGCCCACCCTTCCACAAAATTTCATTGAAATTCACTAAGAACTTTTGGAGATATCGTGTGGACAAAGAGACAGACAGACAAACACAGGTGAATACATAACTTCCAACTTCGTTGACGGAGGTAATAACGAGAGAGAGAGAGAGAGAGAGAGAGAGAGAGAGAGAGAGAGAGAGAGAGAGAATATGGAGTTGTACGTCCCTGTTATAATGTACTTACAAAGTCAATGCTGTTGACAGGATCGTAGTATGTGACCTGTATGGTAGTAGATTGCGGCTCCTTATCCCTCTCCTCCGTGATCACCTGACACAGCTTGTTGTACCACAGGTCCTTCGTGGCCACGCAGCTGGTGGAGGAGGACAAGTTATTATACAGCCCACCATACATCCTGACGGACTCGGGCCGCGCCACAGTATTCACAGCACTCGAGGAGCGCCGCAAACGGGTCACCTTGGCCACGCGAGGCACAGGCACGTCGTACACAGGATCACTGCTCTCATAACCTCTGGAACGCGAGTGGCGGACAAGTTCAGCGTAAACGGGTTCACCCTGTATGACAATTTCCGGGCGGGACACTAGCTCGCTGCGGGCACGTCTCAAGGCGCCGCTGGGACTTAAACTTTTGCCCGGGCGGGTTGTTGTCCGACGCGAAGCGACGCCCTTGCTGCGTGGCAGCGCCCCTTCTGCACGCTGCCTCTGCAACAGAAGGGGTGGTGGTTGCTCCTGGGGCTGGTGTGACGGGATCACCTTCCGCCGCACCACCGCAGGAGAATCAACACCGGCAAGGCAGAAGAGTGGTGCTCCACACCGTACTGACCGACCACGACGTCCCATATCGTCACCATACGTCACCATTCCTTTTGTACTAATGTCAAAGTATCCTTGCTTTACCACTAAGCACAGTTACCACACTAGAGATTGCATTCAGAGCGGGTACATGGTGCAGGATGCGAGAGAGGGTAACCTCAACCCGATGTATCAAGACTGTGGTGTGGGGTGCGCGGCGGAACCATCCTCACTACCCACCCTTCGGCGGTCACAACACAACTGAGTCAACTGACTCAAACGCGCCCAGTCCACCCAGGTCCCAGCCTCACCCAGGGAACACCCCCGCGTCCGATTTCATTCATTTTTCTTCTTGTCCCGACGTCTGGGTCCTGTCTTCTTTCACAGAGCCGTGATTACTTAAAATGGACTAATTATACCCCACAGAAACCTGCTTACTAAGGATAAAACAGTTTTTGTTCGATTTGTACAAAAATTTATGTATTCTACATTAGATACAAACAAAAGCATTAACTATCTATCTATCTATCTATAGCCCGACGCCCTAATCCTGCAAAGGGTAGCCGCAGACAAAACGCCTCCAAGTCGCTGTCACCCACCATTTGACTACCCTCCCCCCAAATCACTCCCCCCTCCCTCATATACCTCTCAACTCCATCCCTCCACCTCATCCTCGGTCTACCTCTCTCTCTCTCCCTCCCTCCACATACACCCTCTTAGTCAGTCTTTCATTCTCCATTCTCCCCACATGTCCAAACCACCTCAGTGTATTTCTCCTAATCTTCTCAACCACATCCACACCCACCCCACAACGTTCCTTCACTTCTTCATTCGTCAACCTGTCCCTCCATGTCACTCCACATGCTCCTCTCAAGTAACTCATTTCCACTGCTCTCACTCTTGACTTGTTCCCCTCTTGCAAAGTCCACGCCTAGCTTCCATACGTCAGTGTAGGGATCACAATACTATCATGCAGTGACTTCTTAACTTCCATACTCACCTCCCTATTTCTCATCACTGCTTTCAGTGAACCAACAACCTTCCTTCCCTGCTGTACCCTTTCACGCACTTCATCCCCCAAATTTCTATCCTTAATCATCACACTACCCAAGTACTTGAATGCACTCACAATCTCCATATCCTCTCCATCCAACCTCACTGTACATTCTGTGACTTCATTCCTCTCAAACACCATAACTTTACTCTTGTTTACATTAACTTTAAGATTCCTCTTCCTACACGCAGTCCCAAATTCATTCACCAAACCTTGCAACTCCCATTCATCTTCACTCAACAATACTGTATCATCAGCAAACAGCAACACCGGAATCTTCCAAATCTCACCCTCATTCATTAGAGCCACCCCCACATCCACTGCCCTACCTTGCACCTCCTTTACAACCCCATCCATGTATATATTAAACAGGCATGGAGACATCACACAACCCTGTTTCAGTCCCACACTGAGATCAAAGAACTCACTCAGCTCACCATCCACTCGCACCGTAGCCTTCGTACATACTCTTCACAACACTCAACAATTTCCCCTCCACTCCATATATTCTTAATGCCTTCCACATACCTTGCCTATCTATTCTGTCATAAGCTTTCTCCAAGTCCATGAAGGCAGCATACACTTTCTTTCCCTTCTCTAGATACTTCTCCACTAAACATCTTAGAACAAATATCTGATCTACACATCCTTTTCCCTTCCTAAATCTCCCTTGTTCTTCTCCAACTAGCTCCTCTGTCATATGCCTAACCCAATCAATGAGTATTCTACCATATATTTTTCCAGTCACACTAAGAAGGCAAATACCCCTATGGTTACCACATACTTCTCTCTCCCGTTTTCCTTTTATAAAGAAACAATTATACCTGATTTCAAGTCCTCTGGAACCCTTCCCTCTTCCTAAGCCAATCTACACAACTTCCATATCCACTCCACAACAATCTCCCCCCCCCCCATACCTCAGCATTTCACCACACACTCCATCAATTCCTGGGGCCTTTCCCATCTTGATCTTCTTCACTGCTTCCACTAATTATACATTTTTTTTTTCTCAATAGGTATATTCCCTAATACATGTAATTTCAGATAGTATAAGATGATCAGAACAAGGACAATTTGAGCGCAAGCAGAGATACGGATAGGCGTCCACTTGACCCTGTGACCACCAAGCTGCCCTATCTTGGTTATGATGATGACTCTCGCCACCGCCTGACCTACCGTGACCTCCCACCTGCCACCCACACACTGAAACCACCCATCCAACCACCCACCTCAACAATCTCTCTCTCTCTCTCTCTCTCTCTCTCTCTCTCTCTCTCTCTCTCTCAAAAAGACAGGAACGAAAGCAGACCTGGAAGTTGGAAGACCGACAGACGAACGGAAAACCAAGCGGAGAGTGATCAAGAGATACAAAAACGTGTAATAAATTATAAGGCTGATGAGAAGAACTGGGAAATGGTGGTGAAGCGTGGCGAATGAATGAAAGAAAATAAGCATGGGGGAACTAATCCAATAAAAAAAAAATGAATCTCTCGTCTTGCTATCTTAAATTTTGTTCAGCTTGGGGAGAGAAATCAACCTTCGAAGGAGTTGATGGAAATTATTTTTAATCCCGTTACTACTGTTTTTTACTCCATAAGCATAAGTAAACTAAATACTACGTCAATGGATTCACGATTTAGGACATGATCATATGACATTTCAAATATATTTTGCAAAAGACCAGTCAATTTACACAAAACAATGGCAATAAAACTGATGGCAAAAAAACATTAGCCAGGAGTAAATAATTTCTTCTTCATTTCGGTTTTAAATATGTGTGTGTGTGTGTGTGTGTGTGTGTGTGTGTGTGTGTGTGTGTGTGTGTGTGTGTGTGTGTGTGTGTGTGTGTGTGTGTGTGTGTGTGTGTGTGTGTGTGTGTGTGCTTAGATATGGGGGCTATATAGGCGACTACTGGGTGATGAGACTACACGAGTAAAATATGGGTAACACAGAAAAACGTGAGGGAAAGAAACGAAACGGAATGCGTGGTGAGCGAGAGAGAGAGAGAGAGAGAGAGAGAGAGAGAGAGAGAGAGAGAGAGAGAGAGAGAAATGAAAGACATGGCAGGGAGGTGAGAGGAGGAGGGAGAGGGTGGTAGCAGGCGCGACGGGTGGTGAGGGAGGGAGGGATGGAACTCTAGGGAATGGTGGGAGGGGGATGATGGGGGAGAGAAGAGGGTGGAATGAGAGAAGGGAAAGGGGGGGGGGATTCTACCGTCTTCCCTCCCTCCCACCTCACTCTCCTTTCCCTCCCTCTCCAGATAGCGTACCTGCCTCCTACTCTCCGCCCAGCCTATCCTGCCACCCCATCTTCACGTTCGGCAGTGGCCTCTCCCTCCTCTCACGTATCCCCAGTTCCTTCTCCTTCTTTCACGTTCACTATTCGTTCCTCACGTTCACCTGTGGCCTCATTCTATGCTCACGTTCAGTCACATCTTTCTTTTACCGGTGCCTACTCCCTCCTCTCAGGTTCACCGGTAGTCTCATACTCCTCTCACGATCATGAAATCTCTCACTTCTCTCACATTCACCAAGTCCTTTTCTTCTCACGTTCCCCTCCCTCTCATGTTCAACTGTCACCTCCCTCTTCCAACGTTCTTTATCTTTCTCTCTCCTCTCACGTTCCTCCATTCATTGGTCCCCCCCCCTCTCACGTTCACCATTCGCCTCGACAATTCCCCACGTTCCTCTCTTCCCCGTTTTCCCTCTTTTGTGGTTTTCAGACCCATTCTTCTTTCTATCCTTCGTTCGTTCTATCGCCTTTCATCCCTATATGTATCTCCGTTTTTTGTTCTTTCTTATCAATACCTGCTACAGGAATTGGTGACGCTGCTTGGTATGGTTTAGCCCACTCGCTGCAATTATCCACGTTTCTATGTTGCGGTCCTTCACTTTCTTTCTCCTCTTTTCCCTCCATTCCCATACAATTACACACACACACACACTCATTCCTATATTTCCACGTATCTCACTTCCTAAATTTCACTCTATCGTCAGCATAATCCTCTCACTCTTGGCCAATCGCTCTTTTAACTTTTCCTACCCTCCTGTCTTCAAATCCTCTTCCTCCTCTTCATTTCATTTCGCCCATTTCCACCCATCTTTAGGAAAATAATTCTCTATTACCATCGCTTCTTCCATTGAGAGTTTCAAGCATAGGCTAGATAAGCATATGACAAATAAGGGGTGGATATAGAAAAAAGAAAATCTTATAACCAATACTAATTCATAATTTTTCCTTTTCAGGTTACACTGTGATAGTCTCTATTCTCCTTTCACACTTTCCTGTAAAATGTCCACGCCAGTTTTTCTATACTGCATGGTGTTCTTTCCGACTTTTTCCTGCCGGCTTCGGCTGGAGGGTTTGGAGAGCGGGGAAGAGCATTCTTCTTTGCTATCCTTATCTCATTCTAGTAGTTCAGTTACTCTTCTAGGAGCTGCCTAGCATGGGCCAACCGGCCTACTGCAGTTATCCTCTCTTCTTATGTTCTTTTGTCTATTTTTCTTTCACATTATTCACTCCAGTTTGGCTTTGAATTGCACGCTAGTTGTATAAGTGAAGATGAAAGCATAAACAAACTGTACTTTTACTCTCAAGGTAGAAGGGCAATGGATGTTAAAATGTGGCTTAAGCAATGGATACCTTTTATGGCCCACTGACCCCGTGGAAGATTGTTCGTACCGGTTTCAGATTTATTTTTAAGCACGCAGATGTCATGTCCCATCCTCCAACTGAAGAATAAAGTGCTGTGCGATATTAATTTCGGCAGCTTATTTCATTCCACTTTGCATACGGAAAAATAATTGTTAATAAAAGTACTGTAAGTTTCCAAATTATTGTAAGTAAAGCTGAAGCTCCCGAATTATCTGATTATATGAAAAAATAAAAATGTAAAGTTATCAAAGCGATCTTTAATATTTTTCTCCAATTCATGAGAGCTTCTAACCAGACTGAAGAGCTGACAGGAGGCGGAGGAAACAGGATAGGGAGGAGGAGGAGATGAGGAGGAGAGGCAGGTAGGCCCCCTGAGGCTAGGACCTGCCACCACCCCCTCTCCCCTCCCCATCTCTCCTCCCATGGCTTCACATCCCCTCCCTCCTTCTCCCTCACCTACAGTCTACTAAAGAAGTATCGTAATCCCTGCGTTCGATGAAATAGGACCTGGGCGATATTTTAGTTACCATACATTCCGGTGTGTGTGTGTGTGTGTGTGTGTGTGTGTGTGTGTGTGTGTGTGTGTGTGTGTGTGTGTGTGTGTGTGTGTGTGTGTGTGTGTGTGTGTGTGTGTGTGTGTGTGTGTGTGTGTGTGTGTGTGTGTGTGTGTGTGTGTGTGTGTGTGTGTGTGTGTGTGTGTGTGTGTGTGTGTGTGTGTGTGTGTGTGTGTGTGTGTGTGTGTGTGTGTGTGTGTGTGTGTGTGTGTGTGTGTGTGTGTGTGTGTGTGTGTGTGTGTGTGTGTGTGTGTGTGTGTGTGTGTGTGTGTGTGTGTGTGTGTGTGTGTGTGTGTGTGTGTGTGTGTGTGTGTGTGTGTGTGTGTGTGTGTGTGTGTGTGTGTGTGTGTGTGTGTGTGTGTGTGTGTGTGAACTGCTGAGTAACTTTAGGTAAAAATTCTGGTTGATGCCAAAATATTTTACATGTGATAAAACATTAATAATACACGACTTCTAGAATAGAGCATGCAGTTCAGTATTTTAAAGATCTTCCCCCCGTGTTTCAATATGTGATCCTTGATATTAAAATGTGAGCCTTGATATTTCACCTCTATATCTCGATTTCCTCTGCTTGCTAATTATTAAGCTGAATGATTTTTTTTTTTTTTCCCTGTCTGCGTGTCCTGATATATAAGACGGGGGGGGGGGGAAAAGACGGACATACTATGCGTGTGGAGTCAACGCACTGGACGGTAAACGAATATTAGAGGCCGACTGTACCTCAGCCACACCTGCTCTCGCTAGAAATTAGTCGCAGGACGCTGATGGGAATATTTACACCCGTGAACTCCTAGCATGACGACGCGCGAATTGTGTTTTTAAAGTCTGGCCTTGGGCGTAAGGAATATTTAAGATGCACGAAATGTTACCCAAGTATATCTAAACGCCCGTCCAGACGATCGAGCAATGCCCGCGGGCTCAAGCGAGCAGTTTGCCTGTTGACGGGCTCACCGCTTGTGCCCGCGGGCAAATGCGTAAATTGCCCGTGGCAATTTACGCATTTGCCCGCGGACACAAGCGGTGAGCCCGTCAACAGGCAAACTGCTCGCTTGTGCCCGCGGGCATTGCCCGCTCGTGTGGACGGGGCTTAAGAGCTAGGTCAAAATATTCCAACATGCTGAATGTGCCCACTCTGAGGATAAAACAATATCAAAAGAATATCTAGGAGGTCCGGAATGTTACCTTATTATAGCTTTCTTCTGGATCAACTATGCACACACACAGTTCGTATTTATTGAAAAACCGAGTTGTAAGAGGAGCAAACTCTGATCGAAACTGGTTACTCTTAATATTAACCCCTTCAACACCAGGACGTTATTTTATAGTTCATTTGTGCTACCTCCAGACCATTTTACTCGGCTTAGGAGTGAAGCGGTTAATGATGGCTACATACTGTATATATAAAGTCTTCGGATGAAAAACCGTTTACTGGTGGCAAGAATGTAATACAACGATATATCCTCGGGAAGAAAGTCAACACAAATTCAGAACGTGATGGGAGGCATGGGCAGAGGGAGACTGATGATGAGAGAGAGGGGTGGGGTGGAAGTATATAGGTGAAGGGGTGTGTGGCTGGAAGGAGAGCAGCTTGATCGCAGAGGACAAAATGGCATGGTGCTTCGTTTGTGGTTACTATTCTCGGAATTAAGGCGTCTGATTATACATAGATACAGGTAAAAATTCATTTGTCTAAACAATTCACGACTGCTTAACACGGCGCAAACTATTCTTCTGGTCTGATGTCTAGGTTTAAGGATGAGACCTGATGTGGCTGGCCTGAGGGTGAGGCAGAGTAGAGGGGCAGTGTAAGCAAACCCGTTGATGGTGTTGCCTCAAGCCTCTTCACCAATCCACTCCCCTTGGCTCCGCTGCACCCACTTCAAACCCACCCCCACCCTAACCCTTACCCGTCCAATGCTTCATAAGCCTTCCCGCCCTCCACCCACATACTCAACCCTTCATATACCAACTCGCCCGCCTATTCCAAACTAATGACTTCCACGTTAAATTTCACTCTCTAACTGACCTGATATTAATAAAGATTGCTTTTAACTCCTTCACCCACTAAGGGTTTCTCCTATGTTGAATGAAATCGTCCCGGGGCAATTAGAATGAAATAAGCTATTCTCGAGTAGAAGGCATTTACCTAAGTATCAACTTACATATGTTTATAAATAAAGCTGAATCCTTGTCTTGTTCTAATATTACAGTTACAGGCTATCACTACTTAGACAACAATTACTACTTAAAGTTATTATCACACGCTTTACCTTCTTGCACGCGCGCATGCACCCTCTTACACACACACACACACACACACACACACACACCAACCTTCCCTCTCTCACACCCACGTCAGCTTGAAGGCAATATCGCAATCACTTCCCACACGCCTCTTTCACGCACATCCCGACCTCTTCACTCCAGAAATTCCACTTTAGTATCGGTGTGGGTGGCAGAGAAGGGGAGGGTGTTCAGCAAGGACGCTTTTAAAGGATTAACTCCACGTCAAAAATGGCATTGGAGACCTTGATTTCGCGCCAGCTCAAAAATACCTTGAATCGGGTGCTAGTTTCACAATGGAAGATGGGATACGCTCACAAATGATTTCTGCGTCGGTGTGATTCCATTGTAATTTAAGTGAAAAATATCGCTTCAAATACGTCGTGTATTATTATGTTTCTTGTTTCGCCTTGGGCCAATTATACTTACATGGATATGGCTCTCTGAAAAAATAAGGTCTTTTGCCTGCCTGCTTTTCCCACTTTAGTAACTTGTATGATTCGATCGTATTTCTTTTATAATTCTGTGTAAATAGACGAATCCATTCAGTTTGAAGAGAGGCTCGCCCAACAGAAGGTGCTTTCGTTCCCTTCTATGTTACCTTGACTGTCTATTTCATTTCGATTCTATTTCATTTCTGCCATTTTTGGCCACATGCAGCTTCTTCCCCCCCCTTTTAAGGTCTGTTATTTTCTCAGCCCCCTGGTCCTCCCCCCCCTCCCCCCAGCAGACCTTTAAACCTATAAATCAGGCTGGTTACACGTCTGCCTGTCCCAGCCCTCCCGCACCACAGCACACTTCCTGCCGCAGCACAAACACCCAGGGATTACACTCACATGGCGCCAAATACTTGTTTAAAATATTTTTGTCTGTCCTTGTATCCGCCTATCTATCTATCTACTTCTGTTTATCTATCTACCCATCTGTCCGTCTAACTCAAATGTCGATATACCTATTATTATGGCTACATCCAACTTACATGCCTGCACGTATTCCAAGGTTATATGTCTGCCTTTCTATCTAACTCAAATGTCTGCTTTATCTAATTTAAATATGCCTGTCAATATCTATCTACCTACTGATAAAAACTTGGACTGCCAGAAACTAACTAGTCAAAGGAACTCGGGTAGGAAATAAAAACAAAGATTATTTACAAACGCATAGACTGATGACTGAATGGGAGACAGAGGCATAGTGCTAAAAATAAATATATAAGAGAATAGAATAAAACCAAATAAAACAGAATATACGGAGGGGCGAAGAGATAGAAACAAGGATCAAAGCTAATCGACTTGGGGCTGATGTAAGAGTGAGGGATACGTGAGGAAGGGGGCGGGAGGATGGAGGGAGGGGTGAAGGACGGGTGAGGAGGCGTGGGTGAAGAATAAGGAGTGAAGAGTGAGGTGGAGGCAGTAGGAAGTAAGGGAGGAGTGAAGCAAGAGTGAGGTTGGGGAAAGAAGTGGGAGAGTAATATGGAGTAAGAGATAAGGAATGAGAAAAAAAAAAAAGTGGATGAGGAGTAAGGTGGAAAGGGAGAGGATCAGTTAAGAGATGAGAAATGAGGAGTGAAGCAAAAGTGAGGTTGGGGGAAGGAGTAGGAGAGGGAGTAAAAGGGGAGACGTGGGGAATTAGGTATGAGGCAAGGCTGAGGGGATAAGGATGGTGTATGATGAGGGGATGACAGAATGAGAGGGTTACGTGCGACTGAGAGGTAAGAGAAGAGCGTACGTGAGGTGCAAGAGCGTGAGGGAAGAGTAAGGGTGAGAAAGGTGTGAGAGTGTGAATGGTTAAAAAGTAGGGTGAGGTAAGAATGAGGGTGAGTGAGGAAGGTGTGAGAGTTCGAATGGTTTTGAAGTAGGATGAGGGAAGAATAAGGATGAAAGAAGGGTGAAGGTGAAGACGGAATGAATGTGTGGGGAAGGTATACATGAAGGGTGAGCAGTGAAGAAGGGGTAGGGTGAAAGAGTGAAAGTGAAAGAAGGGTGAGGGTGATGAAGGAATGAGTAAGTGAGGAAGGTATATGCGTGAGGGGAGTGCGGTGAGGTAACCGCCACGCTGAACCAACACCACACTGTTATGGTGAGTCAGGAGGGAGAGAGTCAACGAGAAGGGGAGGGGGAGGGAGGGAAAGGAGAGATGGAACAGAGCGAGAGAAGGAAGAGTGGGAAGGAGAGATATGGAATGGGACTATGGGAGAGGGGAAATGGACTAAGAAAAAGGGTGAGGAGGGGCAGGGCAGATAAAAATAAGAGGGAGGATTGGGAAGGAGGGTGATGAGTGGTGAGGTAGGGAAGAAATGGAATGTGAAGGAGACGGAAGGGAATGGAGGGAAGGCAGGAATGAGCATCAACAAGAATGATTAGACGAAGAGGCACAAGAGGAAATGCTTGCTGGAGAAAACGAAGAAATGGGAGAGTGCCACAGATACAGCAAATAAAATCGAATGACTAAAATAAATACAAAAACCTATAAGGATAATTTATTTTGAAAACGAACGACGAATGTATTCAGCTTTGGAATGGATTTTCGAGCTCTTAAAGGGTTTAAGAAAATAATAAAAGATACAAAAGAAAAAAAAAAGTTGAAAGGGGGAAAGGGAGCATAGGAATGTTGAGGATTACAGAAAGAGGGCGAGACACACAAGGCAAGAAAAACAGAAAAAGATAAAGAACAAAAACAAAGAAAGCGGGAGAAGTAGGTGACAAGAAACCAGGTAAAAGGAAACAGAGAATAATAAATAGAGGGGAAGACACAGGGACCAAGAAAGACTGTATGTTTATGGGTGTGCAGAGGGAAGGGAGAGGTAGAAGGTAAATACGGACACAGAGGGAAGCAAAGGGCAGGATTAGAGGGGAGGAAGGGAGAAATGGAGGAAGAGGGGAGGGGAACGTGGGAATATAGTGATGGAAGGATGGGAAGGAAAGTGGAGAGGGGAGAGAGAAAGGATGGAGGGAATGGGGAGAGGAAAGGGACAGAGGGAATGGGGGTGGGGTAGTAAAGGATGAAGGGAATGGAGAGAAGAGAGGAAGGGAAGAAGGATGAAGGGCGCAAATGGTGAGCTGGACGGTAGAAAGTATAGACTGACGCTGAGTAGGCACGGTGGGAGGTGATGAGGTAGGATACGGGAGAATGGAGGATGGGCAGGGGGTTACAGGGTGAAACACGATAAGGCAGGGTGGAGGATGGTGAAGCAGGGTAGGAAGAAAGATGGCGATGCAGGGGGTTGAGGTTACAGGGTAAGGTTGGATAAAGCAGGGTGCAGGGATGTTGGTGGAGCAGGATGGTGGAAGGTACCGGGTGCGGCAAGGTTGAGTGGCAAATACACGGTAAATAAAGATGCGGCAGGGAAGTGATGGTGAGGCAGGGCATGGGAGAAGACGGTTAGGGCAAAACAAGGCAAGATGAAGGGTGGTAGGGAAGGACAGGGAAAGGAAGGAAGGAAGGAAAAGGATGGAGAAAAATAAAAGCAGGGCTAAAGATCGTGAGACAGGGGAGAGTGAAGGACTGTGACGCTGGGAAGAGGGTACGGTGTGGAAGACGGTTATGTAGTACAGGATGAGGCCAAGCAGGGTGGCGGATGGGTTCTGTGTAGTGTAAGAGCGTAATGTAGGGTGGGACAGGACAAGGGTGCACTAAAATCGACGTTATATGACATAGATCTGAGGGTGGGGGATGGGAATAAGGGTGGTGTGAAGGAGGAATAAGGGTGGTGTGAAGGAGGAATAGTTGAGGCTGGATGTGCATGGTAGGGTGTAAATGTAGTAGGGTGTACGAATGGTAGGGGGTGAATAGGGTGGAAAAGCGTGAGCGTGGTGTGAGGTAAAATCGGTTTTTATTTCACTGTGCCTACTTCACACTCAGGTTATATCCGTGACTCTCCTCACTGACGCATTATATAAAGGAAAATCATCTATGGGCAGAGAGAACCATATCAGGCCCCTCTCAGCTTAGAAATATAACCACCACCAGAGAAACGAAGTAGAAGAGGCAAAATATTGGGCGAACGTATGTCCCTAACTGTACATAGGAATCTGAGTGGTGTGGAGGTGCATGTTTGAGGTGGGGTGTGAATGGTAAGGCGGGGTGTGAACAGGACGTGAGGGTGGTGTGGAGTGCATGGGATTCAGGTCAGTGGAAGGGTGAGGCTGAGTTAGGGTGAGCATGGTAAGGTGCAGTAGTGATGCAGTGTGAGTGTTGTGAGGTGATGTGAGGTGGCTGGGATTCTGGGTACTGGTAGGGTGTGAGTGGTAAGGTGTTGTAGTGGTAAGGTAACAGGGAGACAGGGTGAGAGTGTGGTAGTGGTAGGATGTGAGGGTGGGTATGGTGCAGTGGCGGTAGGGTACAGGGAATGGAAGGCGTAGACGAGGTATAGTGTAAAAAGGAATACAAAGGAAGGTAAACAGACACATTTGGTCCTTTCGAGGCCTTTTGTTACATGTAGGGTGTGACGGTGGGAGGAGCGGATGAGGCAGGGTGTAGGGGTCTGACAGTATATACGGGGTGATATAGTGTGAGAGGGAGTAAAAGCTGACAAAGAAAGTATGGGGAGGCGAAGAATTGTGGCTGGCGCAAAGCAAAGGTCGATTAAAAAAAAGTAACATCAGAGCAGAAAGTACAAGCGAGAAGGGCTGCACATAAACTGTTCTGCCAAACTCAATGCGCGGTTGGTTTGTATATGCAGTGTTAAGATGTGACATGAGGCAACCATGGAGGGTAGCTTGGATGTGGGGACATGGCGTTTGGTGCTACGAGGTGAGATGAGGTGATGTAGTGTAAAGAACACAAGACAGCGGTGAAAGATTAGGTGCGTTGCGTTAATGGTTCAGAGATATGAACATCAGGGAGTATGACGAAGTTGGCAGGAGGAACGTGATGAGAAAAGGTGAGGGAACATAAGAACAAGAGAACATAAGGTGAGAAGTTCAATGCTGTAGGCCAGGTGGTCCATGCTAGGCAGCTCATATAAGGGAGTGGCTAACTAAAAGAACTAAACATGAACAGCAAAGGAGACGGCACAATATGTCTGGGTAAGGTAGAGTGAGAAAAATTACACAAGGCGTGTAAGAAAAGGGAACGGCAGGGTGACAGGGGAAACAAGAAGAAAACGAAGACAAGGTGCTGAAAGAAGGCAGGTTGAAGGGAACGACAGGGTAAGAGGCAGGGCTGCCAATGCAAAGTGCAACGGCGCAAAAAAGAGCGGTGGAAGAAAGGACTGTGCAGGAGTGAGTGATATAAGAAAGGGGTGCGTAAGAGTGGTGTGTGTGTGTGTGTGTGTGTGTGTGTGCCGACTCAAGTGCGACCTTCAAAGAGCCTCAACCTTGCACAGGGAGTGTGTGAGAGCAGGTTTCACCCTCGCCATCCTTCACGCACCCCCTCACAAACTCTCACTCTCATTGTCTACGTCGTCTCTTCGTCTTCCTACATTTACCCGATTTCTACATTCTTTAGGAGACACTCTTCGTTTCCGAGGTTTTACACTGCCAGCACGAAGGCACACTGTTTCACTATAATTCTGGGTACCTACAGACGATTTTCATTCAATTAAAAGAAAGAAAAAACTCTCGAACTGAAGGCGGTCAGCATCGCTCTGCAATAACCCTTTCAGACTGATGAAGCAATTACACCACTTGGAAGAATTCTCGTACCGAAGGGGTTCATGTATATTTTCCTGACTGGCAGAATATACGCGTCATAAATCACTACATACTTCTCCAACTGTTACTGAACAATAATAAAAGTCTTTTCATTTCCTGCTTTAAAATTACCTTGAGTCCCATCAAATTTCACCATGATTATTTCCTTCGCTGCTGTGAATGCTTTGAGGCTATTTTACGCAGGGTTGGAAAATCTTATTCTGGAAGTCGAAGGGCAAGTGAATTTGTGTCTCTATATAAATGAGATCTTTAACAGACCTATTATTATTTCCTACTCAAAGCAGATAACTAAATACTATCTTACTACTATGTCACTTTTCACCCTTGATCAAAGCAAAGAGCCAGGAATACGGTATTTGATGTTGAAATACTATCCAGATATGCAATCAAATGAACAAGAAGAAGAAAAAACACTATCAACACCAGCGTAACAGTACAGGGACATATATTTGGGCTATGGGAGTGACACAGCAAATCGTCTAAACAAAATCGTGAAGGACCAAATTACAGAAGAATCAAGAACGCGAAAAGTTACATACTAGATACATGATTAGATGAGCAAAAAATATCAACATGAACTACAAGAACCTGAGAGAAATATTTGGGCTATGAGTTACACAGCAAATAAATTTTGATAAAGAACCAAAACAGAAAAGAAGAATCACAAACATCTAAAATTACTATCCACATACTCGAACGAAAATAAAAACACATCATTCATCAACATCACCTTTACAGTATACAAGCCCAGGGATAAATATTTGTATCAGGCCAGTCACAGAGCAAATAAATCATACCAAAATGCTCAAAGGAGATAAACCTATATCCTTAATGATCTACCCACACTGACCCAAATCACACGACCTCAATCACTCCCTACATAAACCAAACGTCTAATTTTCCCCTGATACCTGGGCCTCCACTGTCGTAAATAACACTTGTTTGGGGAAAACGGACATGGAAAGTGAATTCAGGACCTATCAATTTATCTTACTGTTCAAGCAAATAAAAAGTTATGATTCTATTTTACGAGAAGGAAGAACAAAGAAGAGCGCAAAATCTTTTCTTTTTAATCCTTTCCTTTAAATTGAAATCGTAAATGCAAAAAGGAAAATAATAAAGATATTCTGCGAATCCATGTTCACACTCCACCTCGTTCGAGACAACCAAGACGTGGAATTGGAAAAAACTGACGGTGCAAGATAGAGGCGTGTGTTTACGGCTGGGGGCTCAATGCTTACCCCAGCCCGACCCTTGTTTTGGTTTAGTGTCAGCAGAGGTAGTCACTTTCACCTCACACAGTCGTCATCGCAATCCAGTGGCATCCTAACAATTTGCAGCTGCCACCAATATTCAGGGAATCCTTATCATCCTCACCTCTCAGTCACCATCATCACCATCCACCTTTACGATCATTATCCAGGGCACCTTCCACAGTCACTATCATAACCTCACGCACTATCTGTCGCCATTCATGTTACTATCACCATCCACAGTAACCATCACCTTCCACAGATACTATTAGCATACACACCCACTGTCACCATCAACAGTTACTTTCATTTCAATCAATCTCATATCTCGAGCCACCCCAACACAGATCACAGTCACCATCAACACTCTGGTCACCCATATCACTCTCACCTCTTAGTCACCATCACCATTAACAGCCACCATTACTATTTAGGCGCCCTCACTTTATACACTACCCTCGACACTCAGTCACTCTCGCCCTTATCATCTACACTTGTCCTATCCACCCAGACCCATCCTCAGTCACTCTCATCATCTCCACTGCACACAAGCATTCACTCCGCAGTCCACACACAGTTATCTTCAAGGCCTCACACAATCACCATTACCATTAAAAGTGACCCTCACTACTGTCACCATCGGCACACACACACACACACACAGCTCACAACTTCACAACATGCCCTCACCATCATGTCGCACCTTGTCCCACACTGCTCAGAGTTCCTCTCCCCATCATCACCACTCACAATCATACACTTACAATCCACCTTTTACACTACCCACACCCACAGCCACACCTTCACAACTTATCCACACCCACACCCAACCCGCCCGTAACTCAACACCCTTTAGAGCGCCTTAGATCATGGGAGAGTCTAGGATGTAAGATAAGCCACTTCACTATGAGGCGTCTCTCATGAGCTGAATAAAATTTTCCCGCGGCCGCAAGATTAAAAGGACGCAAGATAACTCAAGATTCAATGAAGACTCGTTACTGCACCGTCATTATAATGGTCTTCCTACAGGTGTGTAAAATCACCTGGGTATTGTAGAGAATAAAAGACGTTATCGAAGTGAAAGGGTTAACTCTCTCTCTCTCTCTCTCTTTTACGATAGCATAAAGTGGCGAATGTAATAGGATGGATGGAAGCAGAATAAAGAAAGGGAGGTGGGAAGGAAAATAAACGGATGAAAGTAAGGTATGAAGGAAGAGGGAGGGACGGAGAAGAGAAGAATGGGAGATAAAACAGAAAGAAAAAAGGAATGAAAGAAGGAAGAAAGGAAAGGAGGCGTGAAAAAAAAGGCTGTGGTATGAGGGAAGGACGGACTAATGAGAAGAAAGGAAGGAAGGAAGGAAGGGCAAATGAAATAAATAAGGGTAGGACGGGAAGGAAAGGTAGGATGGGAGAGGAGGAGTAAGAGGAGGCAAGGTGGCGGCTGCGATAAAAGGGATAGCCGATATTGGTGCCTCAGGGTAGTATAGGCCTCTTCCCCCCCCATCTCTCTCTCTCTCTCTCTCTCTCTTTGCCTTGCTATTCTATTTTAAACTTTTGTATTTTTTAATTCACTCTTGATACTTTGTCTTTCTACACATCAATTTTTCCTCTTCAACCTCTCTGTTCTGTATCAACTACTCTTCCTCTCTCCCTACCTCTCCGCCTCTTTATTTATTTACCTCCATCCAGCCTACTAAATATCTTACACAAAATCAACCCTCTCTTTCTCTCTCTCTCTCTCTCTCTGACCATCCCAGGTGACGCAATTCAAGTCGTCCCTTTACGCTTTCTCTCCTCAGCCCTAAAAAATTATACGAAGGAAGAAAAAATATAACCACAGGATCCCAATATGGCTCAGAAAATCCTAAAATCTCCTTCCATTTTTTCTTTCCTATCACTTTCACCAAAGTTAATAAATCCTAAAGTTGATTTTTACCCTCGTGAAGGCAATAATATCTTTTCGAAATATAAGAAACATATTATAGTTTTTTTTCTGGTCATCCAGGCTACTCTCACGACCTGAATACTATGATGTGGTTGCATGATATTCGATGAGTTACAGTTATGGGGTAGGAATGAGTCTCCTTGGTTACTAGTTTGATCCACCTTCTAATCTGACTACTGTGATGACGTCTTCTATTTGTTGCTACCGCCAGATGATTTCAATTATGGGTGGCCTCTCGTAGTGAAGTGGCTAACTCTAGTAAAAGATCTTGAACTCTAGAATATCTCAACAGTCCAGAGGTAACACTATAAATGTACTTACAACCTTACAAGAGCAGCAACCAGTACACATAAAACTATTTCTACTGATTTCAAAGATACGAGAAACTTGCATTCTGAAAGTACGAGGTGAAATCTAAGTGGAAAGCGACGCACTTGGAATTCCTGGTGACTAAGCAAGAAGAACCTAGCGCCAATTTAGATAGGAAGGTTCACAGGGAAATCATACACCAAAAAGTACCGTTTCCACTTGAGTATTTTATGGGAGGTCGTGTGGTGCAACTATTTGACCATACACTTTGTCCCATGATAATGCACCCTGTTCAGTGGATGTGAAACGTATCAATATAAAACCATCACCACCACCACCACCATCATCATCATCATCATCATCATCACACTTCCCACGAGAATAGCCTCCGTCCAGTGCCACATCCGGGTAAGGGCAGCGTCGGGTCAGGCGCTGGACGTCACGGAGGTCACAAAGGTTCAGACACACAGCACCTCCTGACCCTGCACTTCCTGTCGCCACAACCACCACCCAACACAGCCGAGTCAGCGGCCTAGTCAGCACTACACCACTTCCAATTCCAAATTCAGCACATCAACACCATCATCTCGTACATGCACCTCAGCAGTCAGGAAGCTGCTCTAAGGTGTCTCCTGTTTCCAGATTGCATGAGGCACAAGGTGCGGATTAACTGGTGCAAACAGGACGATACTAGCTGGCACTCGCTCCCAAGACCCCATTTACAGTTTGGATAAATAATATGCATCTGACTACACATTCTTTCGTTACTTTAGCCCATTTTGTTGCATGAATTTTATTACAGTCACGTCCGCCGTAACTCCATCAAATTTCACTGAAAATATTTTGCGTACACGCCTCAAGGCTGCAGGTAATCATAGCAGACGCAGACACACACACACACACACACACACACACACACACACACACACACACACGATTAGTCTTTTTGCTCAACTGAAGTAACGACCTCTATTTCGTGAACAACATTTTCACACAGTCCACACGACAGCGAAGGAGGGAGAAAGCTGCTAAGGCATTACTTGTGAGGAGGCACGAGGGGAGAGGCTCACGTGGGGGTAAACAAAGGTCCCTGTGGCCTGGGTGTTGACAAGTTTTAAAGGCCGCAGCTGTGCCTGTGAGTCTCCTGGGATTTGGTGCCTGCCCTACCCCGCCTTGAACCGTTCTCCTATGCCACAAAACTTTCTTCCTTGCCCTGCCCTTCGCTCTAGTTTTCTCTGGCCTGCTTTGCCCTACCCAGTTTTGCTCTCTCTATTAACCCTGCCTAACCCTGACCTGCTTTGCCTTGTCCTGCACTGACCTGCTCTCTCGAAAATCCTTACCTCATCCTGTCTCTCGCACTGATGCCCTGCCCTGTTCTCTCTACACACGTTACATAGCCCTACCCATCTAGGCTTCGACTGCGTTGCCCTTCTTTGCTCTCTCTGAACAAGCGCTCTAACCATGCCTTGGCCTACCCTGCCCTCTCCAAATTTTCCACCCATCATTGCCCTGCTCTGCTCTTTCTATACACCCTACCTAACTTTCTGCAGCCTGGCACTCTCTACACTTCTATACCTAGCCCTGCCCTGCTTTCTCTATTCCCTCTACATTATTGCTCTTTGTCTTACCCTACCTTGCTCTGTTCTACCTTGCCTTGTATTGCCCTGCCCTGCCCTGTCCTGCCCGACCCTGCTTTCTCTAACCCCTCTGCCCTCTACCCCACCTTGTCCCGCTCTCTCAAACCTACTTGGCCCCCACCTCACACTGTGCCTCTGTCCCTTACCTCACTCTCGCCTGCCCATACCCCATAATTTATCCCTTCACCCCCTACCCCTGCTCACCCCGCCCCCTGTCCCTGTCCCACCCTTATCTCACCCCCAGCCCTTATTCTTGGCTTTCCCGTGCCAATGTCCTCTCTCTCACACTCTCTTCCTTCTTCCTGAGTTGACTTTCTACTACCTTCATAGTCCTTTTTTCTTCCTCACTTTTCAACGTTATTGTCTCCCATTATTATTATCATTATTATTATTACTAGTTATTATTATTATTATTATTATTATTATTATTACTACTACTACTACAACTACTACGTTATTATTATTATTATTATTATTATTATTATTATTATTACTGATATGATTATCTTCCCGACTAACTCATCAATGCTCCAATCTCCATCATCACCAAAATCATTATTATTACTATTTTTAGTACCTTGTTATTATTATTACGGTATTATTATTATTATTATTATTAATTATTATTAATATTATTAATTATTATTATTATTATTATTATTATTACTTTTTATGTGTCCGACTCGGCATAGGCTTCACAGCCTGCTTTCAAGGCCCAGTAGTCCTCCTACGTACCGCACACCTCTACATATGAACATAAGAACATAAGAAGAGAGGATAACTGCAGTAGGCCGGTTGGCCCATGCTAGGCAGCTCCTAGAAGAGTAACTGAACTACTAGAATGAGATAAGGATAGCAAAGAAGAGGGCGCTAACATCCACTGTTCATACCGAATACATGCTAGGGCTGTCTCATACAGGACTGGTGTATCAGTATTAGCGGGGGTATTTTTACATGGCGGCGGGTCTTCTGGTAGATCAGTATAGTCTGACTTTTATGAAATTCAAATCCTTAAACTGTTCCCTGCGCCAGCGGGATTTGAACCCGGGTCCGTTAGGACTTTAGGCCACCTCTCTATTATTTTTATTACCAATATTATCATCATCATCATCAACACCACCATTATTCTCTCTCTCTCTCTCTCTCTCTCTCTCTGTAACCCTACCCAAATATCGTTGTTGGTCAGAATAGAAACCAGACACGTCCTAAACGAGTCTCCAATTAAACGTTTTGGGACATTAAACTCCCCTGGTCAAGGTCAACTAGCTCAGGTCAAAGGTCAAGTGGACCCGAATCGTTATTTTTATTATTATTACTATTATTATTTTTTAATGTTTGAATGTGTGTGTGTGTTATTATTATTATTATTACTATTATTATTATTTAATGTTTGAATGTGTGTGTGTGTGTGTGTGTGTGTGTGTGTGTGTGTGTGTACTCTTCTATTACCCTAGACTCCAACAAGACATGTAATATACAACCATCATTGATTAAAATAACCTCAGAATTAACCCAACAAATGATAATGTAATTAAAATTGGCAATTATCCTTCATGAGCCAAGCCGCCTGATTTCACGGATGGCAATTATCCAACACTAATTACAATATTTAATCATTTAAATATATAATGGCGGATCCTGTGCCTGATAAGAATAATTACGGGGGATTGATGATGGCTTCTTTTATTCCTGTGATTATTTGATTATATGCCTGGAATTATTTTGAGGTGGTTAGATTCTCTCTCTCTCTCCCTCTCTCTGGGCAAGAAAAACAGTTTGTAGGAAAGAGGAGCACCCCACCATAAAGATAACAGCTGAGCATGAGTGGAGTATTTTCTGTGTGTGTGTGTGTGTGTGTGTGTGTGTGTGTGTGTGTGTGTGTGTGTGTGTGTGTGTGTGTGTGTGTGTGTGTGTGTGTGTGTGTGTGTGTGTGTGTGTGTGTGTGTGTGTGTGTGTGTGTGTGTGTGTGTGTGTGTGTGTGTGTGTGTGTGTGTGTGTGTGTGTGTGTGTGTGTGTGTGTGTGTGTGTGTGTGTGTGTGTGTGTGTGTGTGTGTGTGTGTGTGTGTGTGTGTGTGTGTGTGTGTGTGTGTGTGTGTGTGTGTGTGTGTGTGTGTGTGTGTGTGTGTGTGTCCCCTCTGACCCCTCATCACTCCTTCCCCTCCCTCCTCCGCCCTTATAAACCATATATCTTCCCCTCCTTCCCTTCCCTTGATTCCCCTCTCTTCACCCTCTTTCCTCTTATCACACCTTCGTTCTCCAGTCTTCCTTTTCACTCCTCTTCCACAGTCACTCTTCCTTCTTCCTTCACAAACTTTCTCATCCCACTTCTCCTTCCCCCATATCCTCCTCTCTTGTCTTTCTCTCCCTTCCTTTTTTCTCTTTCCTTACCTTCCTCTATTCCGTATTCATCATTTATCTTCCCCTCATGTTTTTCGCACCCTTTTCCAATTCTTTTCTTCCTTTCTTACACTCTTTTCTCTTTTCTTTCTTTTCCTAGACTCTCCTTCGTTTTCCCTCATTATGCACCATTCCTCTACTCTCCTTTCCCTTCCTTCCCTTTTCTCCATCCTTTCCATAGATCTCCCTCCCTTCTCTCTCTCTCTCTCTCTCTCTCTCAACCATTCCTTCCTTCTACCTTCCCCTTCTTGCCTATTAGACCCTCAGCCATACCACACTCTCCCCTCTTGTCCCCTCTCACCTCCCCTAGGCACCACACGGCCCACAAGGCAAACCGTCAGTCTCTCTCTCTCTCTCTCTCTCTCTCACACACACACACACACACACACACACACACACACACACACACACACACACACACACACACACACTATCAAACTCATGGACCTACACATTCGATTAAACTCCTTACAGCCACCATTCGCCCGTAAAAACAATGCACTCAAGATACATTTCCAAAGCATTTAATTTTTTGTGCCTCTTCATTTCACCACATCTCTGGGTTTTATTATTTCTCCGTCCTTTCTGTTTTCTTCTTTTTCTACCTCTTTCTCTTACTCCATCTCAGACCTGCATCTGTTATCCTCCACGATCCAAGAATATGGCTGCCTCGTAACTCCCAAAGCCGATTAACTGTTGACGGGAGACGCCATTGGGCACGTCTGTTTGTTTACATCTTCCCCGAACACCCCGACCCTTCCGTAAACAGTGAGAAACAAACAGTTAAAATGTCCTTGCCTTCGACAATTATTTTACCCATCACCATTCTCCCTCCGAGCAATTTTTTTCCCTTTCTACTACGATTACATTTGCATTAAACTATTCATCTCATACTTAAAGATTAATAACTATTACCCTTGTCAACATACAGTCTCTGGTACACGTTTTCCCTTTTTCAGTATGATTATTTATTTATGTTTATTTTTTTTCCGGGAGGCTCAAAGAAACTTATACCCAGTTTCTTTTTACACATTTCCAATTCTTATACAATGAACTTGTATTTTTCATTACTCAGGCTAATTTTTTGTTCTACAACCATAATTATTTCTGTCCCACAACGGCATTTGGAGACACGTAATATCAGAGGAATTTTCCTATATTTACGTGGGAAAAACAGGTAGTGCTGGTGGTGGTGGTGGCAAAGGCGATGTGGATTAGATGATGATGATGATGAAATTACGGTCCTTAAATGATTACTACTTTTCACTAAGAAGAAACATAATACTGTTGCTTAAAGAAGTCAAAACAACTCCAAGCTGTTTACATACAAGCCATTTAGTACACACGAGCTATTTAATATGTTCAAAGACTTATTGTTCCTACTCAGCAGTTGCGTCTCTATGAAGGCAGTGTGGCCAGGTGAGACCACTTAACTCTACTATCTCTACCACCCTCGCTACCCACTTCTCAATGACAACCTTCCCTCTCTCTCCACCACTTACTCTTCTCTCGGTCAATTTTTTCTTTTTCTTGTTCTCTCTGCCTCTCTTTCGCCTTTCACTTTTATTTACTCTCCCTTTCACTTCCTTAGAGGGTACTATTGCCTTCTTCTTTGTTATCCTTGTCTTGTTTTAGTTCAATCAGTTTTGTAGGTGCTGCCGAACCTGAACCAAGTGGCCTACTGCAGTAATTCTCCCTTATGTTCTTACGTTCTCTCTCCACCCTGCCCCCACACCCATCAATCATCCACCAATACCCCCCCACACACAATCACCTCACACAACAACCCTAACACCCTCCCTCCTGCAGCTTAAACTTGACTAATCCCACCAAAATATTGTCATTCAAAACTGTAAGACGCATTGAACGGTTCACATCACAGTTCTACGTGACTTGAATGAAATTTTTCTGGAGTATAACATCGCCATTGTAATACCTTATCTATTACATGTAACGATTTTTTTAAACAGTCTGTATTTTGCGACAGGTGTACAATTTTGCTATCTATTAAGATATTAAAAAGTCCATATTCTATACCAATTTTTCTTTCCCTCTAGAACAAAGTCAACAGGAAAAAAAACTCCGAAAGCACTTTAAACGTATGTTTGAGTGGTGCCTATTCAAACCTTTGAAGAAATAAAAGAAAACGAAAGGCAGGAAGGAAGGAAAGAGGGAAGGAAGGAAGAAGAGAAAAACGAATGATGCCAATCCATGTGCCATTCACCCTCCCTGAAGTCCCCTAGGCCTTCCCTTCGTCACCTGGGTTCTATTAATACCGAGGGACAGGTAAGGCAACGCAGAAGGCAGGAGTGTGGCTGCCCAGGGTAGGAATCACAGACACAGTGAAAACATGCGGGTATTTCAGTCATGTGGGGAAGAAAACACTGAACACTGACAGCAGCCAAGTAACATGAGACTGCGAGCATACTAAAGTTATTCAATTTCCTCATGTTCTTAATCCTCTTCCGCACGATGATGCATTTTTCATTTTAAACAATCTATCCCCAGACGATTTTACTTAACTCCCACTTTCTCTCAGCTCTTTCCTGTGCTCTTACCACCCCATTTCAACTCCCACCTTCCTTCAAACTCTTCTACTCTCACCTCTTATTTCCACTCCCAACCGCCCCTCTCAAATCCTGCTTATGCTCTTGCCTCCCGATTTTGTTTCCAAATTCTGTCTTCCCTCTCAAATCATTTTTCTTTCAAAACTTTATTCTGTTCCAACCTTTCACCGTCCCTCTCAACTCTTTCTTTGCTGTTTCATTCCCCTGGTCTTCCCTCTCACCTTTCCTTTACCTGCTCCTGCCTGGCGGCGACTACACCTAAACACCTCGCTCTACCTGCCTCCACCACACACCACTCACACTGCTACCAGTCTACCACTAACACACACCAACACCACACTGCCACCACCATCACCACGACCAATACCAGCACTACCACACACAATCACCACCATTGCCACCACAACTACACATCAGTTATCATCACCGTTCCCACTACACGATCTGTATCACCACCTACTGCCTAACTTTACCAAACCTTTAGCAACCATTTATGCTGCTATCCTTTAGACTCACAGAATAAATACCACAGCGCCTAACCAAATTTACCTGACGCAGAAATCACCGCAACACTCGACATGAACGGATCTTGAATTTGGCTCTCTTTTGTATTGTTTTTGTTTTTTTCTTGGAAGGAACGATTTGCGGGCTCCTGGCCTTTGGCTCCTTCTTTCTTGCATAAAAAAATATAAGATACCATAGTTAGAGTCTGTCCTATACAAAGGGGTCTCGGAAGGACCAGAGTTGTTGCTGTTTGCTTTCCTTAGTACTCCTTTATCGTTGCCTGATTGCAGCTACTACTAAAACTCCTATAACTACATCTGCAACCATACAGTACCACTAATACAAACCTCTATACACTGCTACCACAATTTATGCAACCATACACTACCACCAGTATAATTCAATCTCATTTCTAAACGCAGTCATAATTTAAAACACCACATAAGGACACCAGGAATAGGATAACTTAACCACTATAACCAAAAACAACAATCGCCAAAGCAACCACAACTACCACCACACCCAACTAAACCAGTGCAACCACCACTCACCTCAACTGCTATCACCACAACCACTACAACCGAATCATCACCAGCATCACTATCATTATATCTACATCGATACATCACCACTACCACCACCCACATACGAGTCTTCAGCGGCAGTACCATTACTTACATATGCAGAAAAAAGACCACCACCACCGCCATTACCCACACCAAAACAACCACCACCATAACCACCAACCTGACCCAATCCTGGTACTATTTTCGCTAGTTAATTACCCTCAGTGACCCCACTTTCTCCAATTTCGCGAAAAAATGTCAGCAATTTTTTAATTTTACTTCATTCGAGTCTACGAACACAAAAGACCACACTGCTACTCTTATTAAAATTATGAATATAAGCTATCACAGCGTTAAGAGGAAAAATAAGTAATGACACACAACTGATAATGCTGAAGTTCAATATTTAGTCTACGGGAAAAAAATGCTCTACAACAGAACCATCCAAGTCTTGCATTTCTTCAACAATTGCCATTCTAATATATAACGTTGCATCCAGTAAGGAGCAGTCTAGACAAACATACAGGGCGCGCGCACACACACACACACACACACACACACACACACACACACACACACACACACACACACACACTCAAGGCAAAGAAAAAAGGGCAAACATGGCAACTCTACATGGATACACACAAATCCTCGGCGAATTCGCTTATTAAGAGCTTATAAAGTCAGGTGGCTTTCTAGGTAATTCTCTCTCTCTCTCTCTCTCTCTCTCTCTCTCTCTCACTGGCCCGATTAAGACCATGTGCTATATATGGCTTGGAAACTACATCTTGGAAACGACGAAAGAAAAAATGAAGACAGCAAAAATGGATAGAAAAGTAGGTCATATTCATTTTCCTCAACCCCTTGGAGCACAACTGGGATGCTAAGACACTTTCCTTGGCTCCCGCTTGACTACTTTCGCCCTCTGAGGGAATCACCAAATGCCCAAAGGAGCACTGGGGGTTAATTAGCAACAACCTGTCACTTAAAAACCAAATTACTACAGAAACTTTTCTTATATCATTCAGTGGCCAATCATACTAATTTACAACAGAAAATTATCCTATTTCACCCTCGATAAAATTGTAGATGCTCTTACATTCATGATACTAGTTTTCTAACCTAAGTAATAAAAAATGCGGTACCATAAAAAACAAAACAAAAAGAAGAGCTACAGGTAACTAGGAAAGATGGCCTGAAAAACTTCCACAACTAAACTGTATTACATCTACCTTCAAGCATATAAACCCCATTTCCTCACATTAACAAGGACTGAATTAGAACAGGGAGCTTAAAATAAATCAAGGGCATGCTAACTCGGAAATCTGCGGCCGAGGGGGGATTGAGAAATAGCCCTCGACTACTCCCAAAGCGCCTGACTAGACCTCAGTTCCTGGAATCAACCTCCTCGCCCCCATCCCGTCTCTATTTTCACCTCTCATCTTTCCCCACACAACCAGGTAGGAGGGGCTGCCGGCTGCTGGAGGTCAGGTCAGGGCATATGAAGGTGGTCACAGGATAATGGACCTTGGAGTCGGGAGTTAGTGGACGCGCGGGCTTTGAAATTGGCAGGATATTGAGTAAATGGCTCTAATGTCGATATTTTAAATTCTCGTTTTGTTTCTTTGTTAACTATAATTGATTTTTATTATTTTCTAATATATATCTTCAGTTTATATTAACTTTCATCTTTCATTATACTGTCTTTCTCGTCTTTCTCTTAAAACGCGCGGAAACTCACGTAGGCGGTATGGGCTGAGACGACTAATGGTGATTTCGACACCACGATTTACCCGATTGTCATTTTCCTTTCCTTTTTTTTCTTTTTTTAAACGTTCCCTTCCTTTCTTTCATGTTTATGTTTCACCATATTTACATCTGTTCTGTCCATATTTCTCACCATTTTCTCTTTATTATTTCTTCCTGGTATTTTCATTCGCTTTTATTTTCATGTACTCTATCCATGCCTTCACTTCTATTATAAATTTATTTATCAAATTCTCTTATTTACTTTTTCCATAACATTTGGCTGCTTTCGCACTACATTCACTTTCCAAGAATATCAACAATAAATCTGATGGAACTTCCTGATGACGCATTGGTATAAAAAAAAAAAAAAAAAAAAAAATCGCGGTGCCTGTGCCTGTGACGTTCAAAAATGGCGCGATGATTTCGCGGTGCGGCCCGAGTCTGGGATGCTATAATGGGTAAAACATAACACATAATGGAAAATGATAACTAATTAGTAGAAAACTATTAGAAAAAGAAAATAATGTAAGTTAAATAGATCACTAAACATGTTTCTACATCATTCCCAGGTTTAAAATAATCTGTGGACAATGGAAATTATAAATTTGAGTACAATGCTACTAGAAAGTAAAAACATAAGTTAAACATTATAAATTATTTTTCTACATCATTCCTAGTTTTATAATAATTTGTGGATAAGGGGAAAGAGTAATTAATAACAAGCAAAAAAAACTACTAGAAACTGACAACAGTATAACAGCTAAATATAATTCCTAAACATATTTCTTCAACATTCTTAAATTTATAATAACCTGTGGACAAAAAATGACAACAATGAGCAGACAATTAGAAATGCAAATATTAATTACTAAGACTAACACTGCAAAATACCTGCATACAAAAACAAAAAAGGACTAAAACACTTAATTCTGACATTACTAAAATAGCTAACTAAAACTAGAGCATAAAAAACAAAACACAATGATGCATTAACAAGAAATACATTCATATATTAAAAGAGACTAAAGTACAGTGACTTACAGTAGGGAGTAATACAGTACATAAATAAATACAATACGTAATTAAAATACGTAAATAAATGCAAAACGTTAATAAATCTCTTAATATACTATGGACACGAATATTGGACTCACCTGAACGATGCGACAACATTGGTGGTGGGCCATCCCATAACGAAGCTGGTGTCCTGACTCTTTGCCACCTCAGCAACATCGTCCAAACACGAGGATAGCCACATCTCTGACACTCGCACCTGCACAGGGAAAAAGTATATTCATTAGCACCTGTTCCTTATGCTGTACGTCTGGCTTTTCTCTTCTCCATTACCACTACTATTAGAAATCAAAACCACCTTCTTGCTTTACTATCCTTGTCTTCGACCATAAAAAAGTTACCACAGTAATAAATTTCGCTAACAATCTCGAAAGAAAAATCAGGTTAGGTTGCTGTTTGCTTTGTACCCCTCTGAACTCCATTGTGCTCCCCCCCCCTCTCTCTCTCATTTCCCAGCCATCTTTAGTACCCTGCGCACCGGATCACTTTCAATCAACCTTGCAACCCCGTCACTGTTCCAGTCTGCCGCACAGGGGAAAAGTGTTGCATTAAAAGGTGAAAAGGAACTCCGATTTTTCCGACTCTGACGAAATGTTAATCTGTATTTAATGAGAGAAAGGGCCCACAATGCTACATATATCTAGCGTCCTGTTTCCTTGGCCTTACACCTTTCTCTGTCGTTTGTATGCTATCTGTGAAAAACGAATCTAACTAAGCATACAATACTTGACATACAGGGAATACCTACAGTGAACTAATAATAATAATAATAATAATAATAATAATAATAATTAATAATAATAATAATAATAATAATAATAATAATGAACTGTAGAACAATTCTGTATGATATTGAACAAATGGTAATGAAAAAGCTCAAATGGTTTTACGTTCTTCTGATCTGTTACTCAAAGATGTACAAACTATTAAAACATGTAATGAAATCTTCCTATCGACTTACACTCACCACCACAGAATAATAATAATCCAGTGCTTTTTCTTAACACTGAAAAACACTAAAAAGGGTTACAACACTGAAAAACTCCCATATTCTACAGCTGAACGCACCTTTTCCTTGAGTTTGAAGTTGCCGCCACTCCTCGCCTTGGCCACCAGCAGAAGGTCGCTGAAGAGGAACAGATGGCGCTCCTGTGACTGAACACCCTGAGGGAGGAAAAAGAAACTTGTGTACATTTTCGGAATGAAGGAATAATACAAACACTTCTCGGAGAGTTACACTGGAAAATGAGAACTGTTAGAAAAAAATGTAGCCATACCAGTATATAATATTTTTGCAGAGCTGTGTACGACGGAAAATGGAACAAATTTTTCTTGCGGAGTTACAGACAAGGAAAAATTGTATGAAGAGTTATAGCAAAACTGTATGAGGAAGGAAAAAAATAAATCTTGTAAAAAGGAGACAATATACTAACAGAGAATTTCAAGTACACAAAAAATAAGGAAAAATACACTGATACTCTGCATACAAGAGCACAATTGCTGTCTTCTTTGCTATCCTTGTCTTATTCCCGTGGTGTAGTAGTCGACAGAAATGTGGATGAAAGATGTGAGTGACCGTGAGAGGGTGGAGTGGAGAGGAGAGGAAATGCTGGGAAAAAGTGAAGGGAGGAAGTGCAGAAGGAAGATGATATGCAGAGAGAGAGAGAGAGAGAGAGAGAGAGAGAGGGGGGGGGGAAGGCAGGCAACATGGTGGAAGAAAGCTAAGGGTGCAGTGAAAGCGAGAGTAAGGGAGAGTAATTATGACAACTGTAAAACTTCCCACTTAACCACATACCTACAGCGGTTGTGGTGATTGTGGTTGTAGTTATTGTGGTTGTTGAACTGGGTGATGTGGTGGGTGTGGTTGTAGTTGTGGTGGTTATGGTTATGATGGTTGTGGTAGTGTTTTTTGAAGCTGGTGTGGTTGTAGTTGTAGCTGTGGTGGGTATGGTAGGAGTGGCTGATGTTGTGGGTGGTTATGGTAGTGGTGTTTGAAGCTGGTGTGGTTGTGGTGGGGGTTAAGGTGGTGTTAACGGGTATGATGGTGGTTGTAGTGTGGTAAGGTTGTGGTAGCTGAAGTGTGAATCTTGCTGTGGTGGTTGTGCTGGTGATGGTAGCAATAGCACTAATATCAGCACTAATTACAACTCTTTTATTGCTATCTTTTGGAGGTCGTGCACCAGTGATTTCGTGACCAACCCCTACACTGGCCTGAATGACAATAAACCCTCCTCAACAATTGGATTAAACGGTGTTAGGATGATTGCACCCCTGACTCAGCCCCATCACCATTGTAACGCCAAATTCCGCCACTCCAAGCAATCCCACTCCATTGTTGCAGATCACCACACTGCAACTGGACCCCGAAATCTGATTATGCCACCGAGAAGTACATTTACACACACCTGTCGATTTGGGAACTTTTTTTTTTTTCCCCCTCAGGAAGACCTAGGTATGTTGGTTAGGTTACAAATTTCTATCTGGGTAAGGCTGCATTGGATTAAATTTAGAGAGCCTTCTTCTTTGCTGTCCTTATCTTATTCCAGTAGTTCAGTTACTCTTCTAGGAGCTGCCTAGCATGGGGCAACCGGCCTACTGCAGTTATCCTCTCTTCTAATGTTCTTGTGATAGTTTTGTTCGGCCCAGCATGGGAAAGAGTTGTGTTAGGATACGATAAGATAGGACAAGGTAGGGCTGGGTTAGGATAAGTTAAAGCCGGATTTAAACTACGTTAGGCAAGGTGAGAGTTAGGATATGTTTAGGTTACTTTACGTTTGGGTCATATAAAGGACGAACAATCTGATGGAAATTGACAAAACTCTACGGATCCAACACGCACTACATCCTCCCCTGGGTACGAGCTTTTTCCGCCCTAGCTGGTGGTGAGGCGGGCCTGCCAGACGCTGACCTTGAGCGAGAATGTGCTAAACAAGCTCTTAATGAGTACCCCAATCTGGCAGAAACGGTCTAAATTCTGGGCGCTCCTAAATTACGCTGGCTATTGCTGTGGGAACCTGACGAAAGTTCAAAGTTACTGGCTACAGTATTCTAAACAAAGACAGGGTACGAAAAAATTGTAAACAAAAACACCACCACCAACAAAACCACACACACACACACACACACACACACACACACGTTGCTGAGGTCGTAAAGGTGCCCTCTATCTGCTTCTCCATCTCTTTCTTCTATCGCGCGAATAATGAGACCTAAATATGCTACGTATGTCATAACTGGGGAGAAACGCTGCCTACTGTTCTCGCTGTATATATTCAACGATGAGAGAGAGAGAGAGAGAGAGAGAGAGAGAGAGAGAGAGAGAGAGAGAGAGAGAGAGAGAGAGAGAGAAACTTTAACGTTTATTTACCTATGTTTTTAGGCGCTGAACATGTTATGGCGAAATTCATATTCTAATATAGTTTAAGTGTTGTCATAGGTCAGGGTGGAGAAAACTGAGACAGGCCTACATTTATCACACTACACAGAGGTCAATGATGATGATGATGATGATGATGATGATGGTGTCAAGCTAATTTCTCGCTTATCTCTCCCATTTTCTTTTTCGTACTATGTAAAGGAAAATGAACCACATACGGACGCAATATAAGTGATGGTATAAAACTTGCGTCAATTGACATGTCCGAATTTGCAACATTCTAAGGTACTATGTAAAAAAAAATGTGCACGAGAAAATAAAAAAAATAAACAAATCCTAACAATCTCAAACTAAATTAATTAGTAACGATGCCACGAAACAGATGAGGATGCCACGAAACAGGTGAATGGAAACTCTGACCTGGAATCGCAAACCTCCGCCAAAGTTTCGCTGTAGGTAGGGGACGGGAATGCCAGGGAGGCGATGAAATATTTGGCAACAGCGGCAGCCATTCACAAACACGCTTACGATCAATCCCCCTAGTAACTAAAAGAATTCCAAGATGAACAAAATTTGGCGAGTTTATGTTCTCTCCACGTTCTGTCACTCCCACAAAAACAAAAGCAATAACGATTTTTCCTCCTGCTATGATTTTTTTAAATTTTATTTTTGAAAGATTAAGAGAAACTGGAAAGCAATACACTTGGCCTTCCTTGAAAAACTTGTGAAAATAAAGTATTCGAAGAGGAAGATGATCCTGTAACTGTTTGTGATTTTTGCCATAAGGACAAGGATAATATTTAGTTTTCCCATAATCTCATGTTTTACAAATCTTAGTCATCAGAGGGATATTATTACGAGCTATTGCTGGTTTTTACAGCACGGTAAAGAAGAAGAGTGTAGAAATTTCCAATGTTTCCAGTTCTTCCTTTGCATCAAACCCTTAATAAGAGGAAATTCATTATGTCTGTGCATCTAAGTTCTGGACTAGTTTCGGTATCCGCTCCCCGCCCGACAAAAGACAAAGCTTCCATTTACTCCCGATGGTCACGTTCGACTCCCGCCATCATGAAATCCGCCTGGGTGAAAAAACTAGGTCCGAGAATCCGACTGCTCCCCTGCCCGCCATGTTGATTAGACGAACGCTGCTCCTTTGTTTTCCCCGTGATGCATTGTGGATTGAGGCAGGTTCCGCAAGCCCTACATATATATCTTGGCCGATCTGATTACATCGAGGGTATAAAAGACTTTGGTAGCTTCTGGTGCACCCAAACTGTTCCAGATAGTCACCAATGGCTTGACAGGGGGCGGGATAAAAACTTGCAGCATCTAACCCTGGCGCGGTGTACCTGTTTTTAAATTACGGGTGACTGCTTTTACGACACACGGGATAATCTATTTCTCAGACCTGTTCCAAAATAGCCACTTTTTTATTTGTTAGTTATCTTCTTTACACGCATTTAATGTCCTCCTGTTATCGTGTCTAAGTTTTTAAAGGCAGTAGGAATTAATCCCTTCAGTTCCGTGACCTATTTTATTTGGTTTGCTCCTTCCAGACAATTTTAATAAACTTATAAAGGACTATTAGGGGTGAAAGGGTTAACTAAGGAAATATATAACCCTTCCACTTCGAAAATTTTATCAAAAAGCATCTAAAATCGTCTGGAGATACCAAGATTATAATACTAAATACTGTACGACATCTGACTAGAAAAATGTACAGGACAAAAAGGCGAGTGTACTTATGTGGGCGTGGCGTGTCGGGTGTGTGTGTGTGTGTGTGTGTGTGTGTGTGTGTGTGTGTGTGTGTGTGTGTGTGTGTGTGTGTGTGTGTGTGTGTGCGTGCGTGCGTGCGTGCGTGCGTGCGTGCGTGTGTGCGTGCGTGTGCGCGTGTGTGCGTGTGCGCGTGTGTGCGCGCGCGCAAGCGAACGAGAGAGAGAGAGAGAGAGAGAGAGAGAGAGAGAGAGAGAGAGAGAGAGAGAGAGAGAGAGAGAGAGAGAGAGAGAGAGAGAGAGAGGAGTGGGGATGACAGGAGAAGGTATGAGGGAGAGAGGTTAGGGTGTGTGGAGTGGCTATGGGGTGTGGCGTATAGTGTGCGTTGGCTGTGAAAGGATGAAGTGAGGGTGAGAAAGGGTGGGGTGGGTAAGATAAAGCGGGATGTGAGGGTGAAGTGTGGTTGTGAGGGAAGATATGAGTGAAAGAAAAGGGTGTGAGGCAGAGAATGTGTGTGGGGGGTGGACGGTAAGGGTGTAGTGTGTACTGGGTGTAGGCAGTGTGAGTGAGTGTAGGTCGGGGTGTTAGGTTTAAGTATAAGCAGGTGTCTGGGTTGAGTCTATGCAGCTGGTTGTGGGTGTAGGAAAGCGGCTGCGTAGGAGTGTACGTGAAAGAGGGAGTGGTATGATGAGAGATGTAATAGGGTGGTTGGTGGGAGTTAAGTTGGGTGTATAGTAAAGAGAAGAAAGGGTGTAACAGCGTGGGTACGCGCGTGAAAGAGTGGGTGTAGATGAAAAAGGTGTGGCTGAGTGTGCTGTATGGGCTGGTTGGATGAGATGTGTGTGAGTACATGAATGAAAGGATTGGGTGGTGTGGGTATGAGAGGATGGGCGAGGGTGTAAGATGGATTGCTGGGTGTGTAATAAAGGGTTGGACAGGTGGTATGCAAGTGTGGGTGTAAAAATACCGGTAGAGTCATGGGTGAAACAAGGTGGGTCTGGGTGGGCTGTTGGAGGTGTATGATGGAGTGTCAGGTGCGGTGCAAGTGGGCGGGTGGTTGAGGGTGTGAGCAGCTGTGAAAGTCTAAGCAAAAACCCTGCAGCAGGCGTGAGAGGGGGCGGGGTGTGGGAATGTGATATATGGACCAAGTTAGCCGGCATGGAAGTGCTACGCCATGAAGTGAGTGAAGGATGCCAGAAAAAAACATCCCAACACATTCACCGACACGGCACCTCACAAAACTCGCCACTAAGACAATTGAGTAACACCTACAATACACGGACAGCCTTGGCCCTCTCACACACCCCACTTTTCCCTCCAGTGTATCATAAGAACATAAGAACATAAGAAGAGAGGATAACTGCAGTAGGCCGGTTGGCCCATGCTAGGCAGCTCCTAGAAGAGTAACTGAACTACTAGAATGAGATAAGGATAGCAAAGAAGAAGGCTCTCCCCCGCCCTCCAAACCCTCCAGCCGAAGCCGGCAGGAAAAAGTCAGAAAGAACACCACGCCGTATAGAAAAACTGGCGTGGACATTTTACAGGAAAGTGTGAAAGGAGAATAGAGACTATCATAGTGTAACCTGAAAAGAAAATTTATTTTTGAATTAGTATTGGTTATAATATTTTCTTTATTCTATATCCACCCCTTATTTGTCATATGCTTATCTAGCCTATGCTTGAAACTCTCAATGGAAGAGGCAGCAACTACTTTACTAGGTAGCTTATTCCATTCGTCTACTACTCTATTACCAAACCAATTTCTACCGATTTCCTTTCTGAAACGGAATTTTTCTAGTTTGAAACCATTATTTCTAGTTCTATCCTGTATGCTCACTTTAAGTACCTTGCTAATATCTCCTTATTTATACCATTCATCCACTTAAAAACCTCAATTAAGTCTCCCCTTACTCTACGCCTCTAGCGAATGCAGACTTAGTCTTTTCAGTCTGTCTTCATATGACAGGTTCCGGACGTCATGTATCATTTTAGTCATTCTTCTCTGTACATTTTCTAACGAATTAATATCCATTCTATAGTAAGGACACCAAAATTGTACTGCGTAGTCTAAATGTGGCCTTACTAATGCTAGATAAAGTTTCAGTATTACTTTAGATGATCTATTGCTCACGCTTCTCGAAATAAATCCTAGGACCCTATTTGCTTTATTTCTCGCATTAATGCACTGTTGCCTAGGTTTAAGGTCGTTACTAATCATAACTCCTAGATCTCTCTCGCATTCCGATTTGCTAATTTCTTTGTTATCTAAGCTGTATTTAGTATCTCCAATGGTCTTGCCTACGTTAAGTACTTTACATTTTTCAACGTTAAATTCCATTTGCCAAGTTTTAGACCATTTGGACAATGTATCGAGGTCTTTTTGTAAGTAATGGCAATCGTCAGTCGAGTTAATGATACGCCCTATTTTTGTATCGTCGGCAAATTTGCTGATTCTGCTATTGACTCCTAAGTCTAGATCATTTATATATATGATAAATAATAAGGGACCGAGTACTGAACCCTGTGGTACACCGCTAGTTACTAATCCCCAGTCCGACTTAGTTCCATTTATTAATACTCTCTGCTTTCGTCCTTTCTGCCAGGATTCTATCCATTTTAAGATATCGCCGTCTATACCGTGTGCTCGAACCTTTCTAACTAACCTTTCGTGTGGGACCCTATCAAAAGCTTTACTAAAGTCCAGATAAATAACATCGTAAGCTTTATCGCTATCTACTGCCTCATAGACCTCCGAGTAGAATGACAACAAATTTGTGAGGCAGGATCGTCCTTGCCTGAATCCGTGCTGACTTTCGTTTATAATATTAAATCTTTCTAAGTGTTCTCTAATCTTATTTGCCAAAATTGACTCTAACATTTTTCCTACTATTGACGTTAGACTTATCGGACGATAATTCGACGCAGCTGATTTATCACCCTTTTTAAAGATGGGCACTACGTTTGCGGTTTTCCACGCCTCTGGAACTTCTCCTGAACTTAAAGAGTCATTAAATAACGTTAAAAGTGGCTGACATAATTCTTCTTTGGTTTCTTTTATAATTTTTGCATATATATCGTCCGGACCTGGCGATTTTTGAGGTTTTAACTTGTTAATTTCTTTCAATACGTCCTCCTTACTAATGGTTATTTTACTAAGAATATTTTCCGTATTCTCATGGTAAATATTTGCTGCTTGAGGGACCAGGCTTAGATTTTCCTTGGTGAATACTGATATGAAATAATTATTTAGGATGGAGCACATTTCTTTATCTTCACTGGTAATGTCACCTGATTCTGTTCTGAGTGGTCCTATCCTATCTTTATTTTTCGTTCGGTACATTTGATAAAAACCCTTGGGGTTTACTTTTGATTCACTTGCAACCTTAATTTCATAACTTCTCTTTGCTTTTCTTATCTCCCTCTTTACTTCTCTATTTAAAATTGTGTACCGGTTACGTAAGTGTTCCTCTCCACGTTTTATTTTTCTATATATTCCTTTCCTACTGGAGAATGATACCAAGGTTGAAACAGTCAGCGGTCCACGACCTCTCTAATTTACATACTTAACAATTGCACCGTAAATGCAAAAACACGCATATTTGGATATAAATGTATATATAAAGCTCTAAAACTGCAATGAAACGTAATATGCAAAGAGCTACAAAAGGTAGAGTCCACAGAAAATTTCAATTCCTATAAAATTTAATACGATAGGAATAAATTAGTCCTTCTTATATCTGTCAGTAAGACAGCATAATTAACTTTACATAAAAAGCATGAGAAGCATCGCGACCGTAAAACAAAACATAATGCCTCTTATGTTTACAGATTGAATAACACACATTATGGCAAGAGTAATCACCGACGAGTAGCACTGCGATGCAGGTTAGAGAGAAAAGGTTCCTCACGCTATACGAGTATCTGCCAGCCAGAACCAGTGCAGGTGGGTGTTAAGAGTACAGCGGCCAGGATAATGGGTTCCTGGAAGTGGCGCGCCCTTAGGAGGCTGATGAGAGTGAGGTACGGAGAAAGGGAGATCAAGAAGTAAGAGGATATGGTAGGTAGAGAATAATGATGACAAGTAGGTAAGGAAAAACCGAGAGATAAGGGAATGAGAGGAAATGATAAGTATGTTTGCACTGCAGAAAAGATACTGATAAGAGACTGAGGTAGGGAGAGAAAGACATAAAGGAGAGGGAAATGGGTAGGATAAGGATACTGGTGAGAATGTGGTACAAAGAGAGACAGAGATGATGGAATAAGAAGAAATGGCACAAGAGGATAATCGTAAGAAATACTAAGGTGACAGATGGTGAAGGAATGAAGAGATAGGCAGAAGATAAGAAACTGTGTAAAAGGAACGAAACAAAATATGAGGGAAGGAGAGGAGAGACTGTGGTGTGAGAGGATCGAAGGGTAGGTAGAGGACAAGATGGTGGAGAGGCTGGCGAGGAAGAGATTAAGTTAAAAAAAAAAAAAAAAATAGGAAGGAGAGATGGGGAGCGAGAAAGTGGGGACAGCAGAAGATACGGTAAATGGAAAGGTGAAAAGAAAACAGCCATACAAGAAGAAAAACCAGGGGATAATGAGGTGGGGAGGGAACAATACAGACGGAATAAGAGATGGGCTGAAATTAAGAACAGTAGACAGAGCACAAGATGATAGAAAAACTGCAGACGAGGAGGAGGCGAAACAAGAAAAAGAAGGAAAATGGAAAGGAGAACAATAAGAGAGGGATATACGAGTATAGGTGGAAGATACGATGAAAAAAAATGTCATACATTTGGGCAGAGAAAAAGACTGAAAGAAAGCAGAGGAAGGAAAGATGCTGCGAGAAGTAGCAGCAGTCACAACAAAATGGTTGAATATCGTGAGTATATGCTTGACTTGGATGGAACTGGCTAACACCCACTACGTATGGGTGGTGACATACACATAAAACAAGAAGAGAGGACAGCCGAAGCAGGCCAGTTGGCCCATGTTAGGCAGCTCCTACAAGTGTGACTAAACCACTAAAATAAGACAGAGAGACAGGAGAAAGGAAGGAGGGAAAATGAGTGGGGAAAGGAAAGAAAAAGGGGGGGGGAGGGAGGGAGAGACAAGAAAGGAGCATAGGTATGGCAGGAAATGATGGAAAAGTGAGGTGCAGATTGGCAGCTGTGTGTGAGAGGAAAGGGACAAGCTTTTGCACCCATGGGGGATGAGGTGAGGAAAAGGAAATGGGAGGAGGCGGGAGGATGAGAAAGACGGAGAAGAGGAAAAAAGGACAGAAGGAAAGGGGGTTAAAGGCAAAAAGTGCTAAGAGAAATGACGAGGAAAGGGAGGGACAGTGGGAAAAGGATGGTGAGGGGGAAAATCGTAACGGAAAGATTATGTATGGGAGAAGGGAGGACGAGATAGAGAAAAAGGAAATAAGGACGTGAAAAAAAGACAGTGCAAACAACTTAACAAGGCAGAGTAGGTGAATGGAATTAGGGGATATAAAAAGAAATAAAAACGTAAAAAGGAAGGGCAAAAGACAATAAAAAAAAAGTAGAGTGGATAAATGAGTGAATGTGAAGAGTCCATCAATGAGAACATATTGAATAAATGAGTGAATAGACGAGCGAACAGTGAATAAATGAGAATAGAGCGAATGAGTGAGTTAACAGAGATGGCGTGAAGGATGGGGGTGGGGGGGAAGAGGGAGGAGGATGGAGGGGGGGGAAAAGAGGGGAGGAAGGGGACTACTTAACATCACGGAGAAGCTGGTGTGATGGTAACAATAGTCATGCCAACGCCCATCTTCCTTCCCCTTCCTTCCCTTCCCTCTCCCCTCACAGTTATCTTCCTCACTCCCCTCCCCCATCATCCCCTACTTCTCTCTTCTTCCTCCACCCAACATCTCTCCTCCTACTCCTACGGGTCTCTCTCTCTCTCTCTCTCTCTCTCTCTCTCTCACACACACACACACACACACAACCCCACTTTTCCCTCTCGTGTTATCTCCTTACCCTCTTCACTTTCTCCTCCTCTCCCCACTTAAACTAATCCACAGTCTCTCTCTCTCTCTCTCTCTCCCTCCTCCTCCTCCATTACTCTCCTGTATAATTTTCTTCTACCTCAACGAACCAACTCTCTCTCTCTCCCTCTGTCCACCTCCTCCTCCTCCTCTTCCGTCTGCACTTCCTCCTCCCTCTCCCCTTTCCCCAATCTCAGTTTCTCTCTCTCTCCTCCACTCCTTCCTTCAACTTCTTATCTCCCTCAATTAACTCTTATCTTCCTGAGTTTCTTCAAGTCCTCAGTCTTATTTTTCTTCCATCTTCCCTCTCATTACTTCTTCTCCGTCTTCATTCTCATTTAATTTACTGTTTCCTTTTACTGCATTTCCTCACAATGTCATGTTTCTGCCTCTCCCCAATTACGATTTTTTCCATCCCATCCTCCTTTACCTTGTCCTCGAGAGTCTACCTGCCCTACTCTCTCGACTCTATGCCCAAGAGCCTACGCAGCCACCAAGTTTATATCCTGCCGTTTCCCCTACAGTCTATACACGCCCACAAAGCCTGCACCCCACCCAAGGAGTCAACACCTATCTGCAAAGCCGCCCAAGCCCTACCCATTTCCCAAAAGCCTATACATTCCCCTAGAGACTACACCCTACCCTAACGCATCACCTCTAAGACGTCTAAATCCTACCCATTCCCAGGAGCCTACCCGTCCACCGCGTCTTCTTACTCCTTAAATCCGGTGACAATTTTCATATTTCACTCTTTTTCCTACCAGACGATTTTGCTCAACTTAAGAGAACATGCTAAAAGTAAGGAACTTAATAAATGTTACATCTCCTACTCAAAAACTTTACCCTAAGCTGAATAAAATATCTTAAAGATGGTAATATTAATACAGATCTGACTTACACGGGTTAGATTAAAAAAAAAAAAAAAAAAAAAAAAAAAAAAAACTCTAGCATACCTGGCCACCCTACCCACAAACCCTACACCTAACCACAGCTTATATCCTACCTACAAAGCCTACACCCTACCCAAAAATCTTACACCTACCCACAACTTATACCCTACCCACAAACCATACACCCTACCTAAAAATCCTACACCCAACACAAGAGCCTTCACCTATCCAAAAAGCCTTTACCTTACACCTACCCACAAAGCCTTTACCCTATCTATGAGCCTATACCTACCCACAACGCCTGCATATACCCACACAACCTACATCCAACTCCTGAGCCTAAACCTACTCACAACCTACACCATAATCATTTCCCCTGAAGCCTACCTGTCCACAAAGCCTCCACCTTACCCCTGAGCCTACACCAACCCACAGAGCCTGCATCCTACGCATTAGCCACAAGTCTACCTATCCAACATCCCCTCCACCAACCGTCAAGCCTACACCTATCCACAAAACCGGATAGGTCCCTTAACAGCTCAGGTCACGACCCTCAGTTTGACCCCAGCCTCAGGTTAACCGGGACTTGATGGCTAAGATTATGATTGGCTGGTAAACTCCCTCGGGGCCAAGATCCGGGGGAGTGGGAGGGGGAGGGGGGAAGGGGGAAACTTAGATGATGGAATGGAAGGGTGGGAGAGAGAAGAGGAGGAAGAGGAGGGGAGAGGAAGAGGAGGGGAGAGGAAAAGGAGGGGAGAGGAAGAGGAGGGGAGAGGAAGGTGAGGGAGACGGAAGGGGGCGGGGACTTGCAGTACACGATGGAGGCCGTTGGAGAGGAAAGATGGGTTGACAAGGAGGAGAGGGGAGCAAATGACAGGGAGACGAGAGAAGAAAGGAGGAAAGAAGGGAAATTTAGATTATAAAAGGGAAGGCTGGAGGGGATGGGAGGAGAGGGAAGTGGGGGAAAGGAGGGAGGAGTGAAGAAGGGAGATTTAGATGATGGAAGGGAAGGGTGGGTGGGTGGACAGGGAGGAAAAAGGAGTGAAGGAGAGGTAGGGGTGAGGAGGAAGGAAAGGAGGGAGGATTAGAAGAGGGAAGCGAAGTGTATGCGAGACGATAAGAGGGAAGGTGAGGCTTCGATGATGGAAGGAAAGGGTCGGTTGAGGTGGATTGAAAGGGATAGTGATTACAAATAATAAACATTAATGCTTCTGATTGCACAAGGGTCATTACAGCAAATAACCACTATGGGTGAAAGACTTGCAGGTGGAGTTCTAAGTCCTCCCTCGTGATGACAGGAATGGGGGTGAAAGGGGAGGAACAGTGGATAAGGACGATGGAAAGGGGCGAGAAAGAGACTAAGGAGCTAATAAAGGAGTATAATGGGGTACAAAGGAAAGTGTACAGTAACAGCCCTGCTGGTTCTTCCGAGTGTTTGCTACGGGGAGGGTTATACTCAACAAAGCTATTCTAGGCCATAAAGACAAGATCAGAAAAGTAGCACGGTTCCCCCAGCCCACCAAGCCCTCCTGTCGAAGCAAGTAGCAAATATTGTATTAAGGAGTACAAAAGAGTACAAAGGAAGGCAAAAGCAACAGACTTTATAGTCCTTTCGAGGCTGCTTGTTACAGAGTAGACTATCACCACCATACAGCACGGAAAAGAAAGTGAGGACCGCCATGCAGGTTAGAAAAATGTTAAGAATTGGTGGGAAGGGAAGGTGAAGAAGGAGAGAACAGATGGGTGGAAGGGAGATAAGAGGAGGGAGACGGGGCAGAGAGGCAAGGAGGCAATAAGAAGTGGGAGTAAGCGGTGACAATGGGGGAGAGGATGAGGAAAAGAAGAGACAGAAGAGGGAAAATTGTAGAAATAAAAAGATGACTGAATGGGTGGAAAGGGACGACCGAATAAGAGTGGAGAGAAAAAAAATAAGAAGGAAGGAAATCAAGGGAAGGACGAAGGAAAAACAAAAATGCAGAGATGCAGAAGCAGCCACCTTGGAGGGAAGGGAGAGGGGGGTTTAGTATAATCAGGAATGATTGACTGCTTGTAAAATAAAGAACACAGAAAATGTGCGGCGCCGTAAAAGAAGATGGGAGGAGGAGGAGGAGGAGGAGGAGGATACTACTACTACTACTAATAAAAAAGATAGATAGATAGATAGATAGAGATAGACAGACATATATATATATATTTTATATATATATATATATATATATATATATATATATATATATATATATATATATATAGAGAGAGAGAGAGAGAGAGAGAGAGAGAGCGCCATTAAGAGGTTATGTCAAAAGGGCTGGTGTGATTTACAAGATGATGCCTCCTATGCTGACATGGCCTTTGGCTTGCTTAGCGCTCTCTCTCTCTCTCTCTCTCTAACCGATGACGATGTACCTTGGTTTTGATTACCTACAGTTTTTAGTAATTTCACCTTCCTATCATACCCATGGAAGCAAAGCTTAACATTCAACTTTTTCATTTTGCGACCCTACACGTTTAAAATACCTTGACCGCACGGCACCCACGTCTCTTTCTCAATGACATTATTTATCGCGACAAGACACAACACTAACAGTGATACCTCCTTCACGCCCTCCCCTCACCCTCTCTCCTTTCCCTTTCACCCAGTCTATCCATTGTCCCCTCTCTGCATCTCACTCCCCTCAGTCTATCTTCCCACTCCTCTCTTTCCCTCAGTCTTTCCTCCCTCTCCCCCCATCCTATTCTCCCACTATCCCCATTCCCTCTCCCTATCTACCCCCCCCCAACGTCTTCCCGGCAGTACCGCCCTATCTTGAGAATCAAGGGTCGCTGTCCTCCCGTTTTGCCGCGCCCCTCCCCCCAGACCACCATGACCCCCCCCCGCCACCCCCCCCACACATCATCATACCAGCATTGCACATGTCTATACCAGTTTCAATAAACCAGCACTACATATTCATCCCAGCTTCACCATACCAGCACTGCACATATTCAAACCACCTTCACTATGCCAGCACCGCACATCCACACCAGATTCACTATACCAGCACTGTACATACCAGCACCAGCATCACTATACCAGCACTGCACATATCCACACCACCTATACCAGCACTGCACATATCCACACCACCTATACCAGCACTGCACATTAGCCACGCCAACTTCACCCCATCAGCACTGTACATACTCTCACCAATTCTACCAAGGCACATCCCCAAAATATCCTCCCTCTTCCAGTACTGCACATACCTTCGGCTCGAGGAACTGGTTGGGGCTGGTCTTCTTGATGTCCTATAACTTTTCCAATAACTATCAGCTTACTCTTTGCTGCATAGTCCTTTGTACCCACACCCATCTCATTATACAACCTCTGCACTATGCCCATCAAAAAACAAAAAATATGGTCTTCAATTGGAGGTTCTTCATTCCTATCCACTGCGTACGTATGCCAAACTGCCAAGCCTCTCGAAATCCGTATGTTAACCACTCCCCACTGCCCCTTTTCCGACGAGAGATATCTTCAACTATCTTACTTTGCCTACCAAATGGGGAGTTCAGTTTAGTTGGATCTCGTCCTGTACGGGCTATAAATAAATAGCTTTATAACACTGGCCGTAATTAATTCCTCAGCTCAACCTGTTTATAAGATCGCTTGTATTTACGTTACTCTTCGCTCAAAGAGGTGTACAAACACATCACAATCAAACTTCTGTGATGTGATATGCGTTAACTGTTATGGCAACTTTAATGTAAAAACTGGTTAAGATCCTGTCTGAATACGGGCTCAGATCTCCACCCGCCACCAATACGGCCCCAGGTGTTTGAAACTTGCATGGAATAATGTGCGACATCCGCCCATTATGGCCAATCGGGGTTACTGCGCACAGCTAATCACAGGCGGGTAAAGGACGGTGGGAGACAAGTAGAGGAGACTGGAAGTAACTTGGAAGCAACTTATTACACTGGGAAAGAAGCTGCTGGCATTTTTTTATTTAACTGCCTGTTTCTTTAATTGACCATTTATATTTTATTTTTTTTGTTCTACCATGAAACTTTACTTCGTCTAGAGAAGAACCCCTAATCATAAGCAAGGTAGATAGGAGGAGGCAAGCTGAGGCAAGAAGCATCAATTTGGCAGCAAAGAAGCACGCGACCCCTTACTGATGTAGAAGGAAAGAAAACGGAGAAATGCAAAGACCTTCACTCCGATAATGTCTTTCATCATGTTATTATTTTGCTACCAGTCAATTCTGCTCAGTTTATTTGAACACCCTACTGTTTTTATTTGATCCTGGCCCTAATTTTCGTCCATTCGTAGCTTATATCACTAGGGCAAGTTGCAGGACAAGACAATGATACGGTTCTACATCCTTTCCAAAGCACTTCTTCGAAACCAGCACCATATTCAAGTGTTAACCTCTTATCACAGCTCAGTATTCAAGAAGGAAAGACTGCAATTTTATGTCAGCTTAGAATAAAAAGGACACAGTAAATGAAGAGTTAAAGAGGGCAACATCCTCCTTTTAGTTTCGTAAGTCTCTCTAGGTAAATAAAATGTCTGGACACCACAATAATAAATGAGGAAGTCGTCGTACAAAAAGGATTAATGGAGATGAAATGTTAATGACAGCTCTGGCAGCAACCACCATTAATGCATTCTAGGATTAGGCGTGGGGCAATGGACAGCCAGTGTAGATAGCGGATGAGAACAGTGAGGGTGAGATGAGAGTACAGTGAGGGTGAGATGAGAGTGCAGTGAGGGTGAGATGAGAGTATAGTGAGGGTGAGATGAGAGTACAGTGAGGGTGAGATGGGAGTACAGTGAGGGTGAGATGAGAGTAGGGTGATGGTGAGATGAGAGTAGAGTGAGGGTGAGATGAGAGTAGGGTGATGGTGAGATGAGAGTACAGTACAGTGAGGGTGAGATGAGAGTACAGCGAGGGTGAGATGGATGAGTAATTCTGACAGGTAGTTCACACAGTATTACTGAAAATTACTCTGTATATGGAATATAAAAAAAAAAAGATAATTGTAGACATAAGAAATCGGTGTAAATAACGTGAAACAGTGTGTATAGTATAAACAACGTATAATATACAGGTAAGAATATAGTGTGTTTAAGGCAACAGTAAGTGCATATTATATAAAAATGTGTAAGCAAGGTATATGTAAGAATATAGTGTGTTTAGGGCAAAAGTGCATATCATTCTTTGTGTGTGAGCAAGATATACCGGTATGTAAGAATATTGTGTGTTTAAGGCAAAAGTAAGTGCACATCATATAAAAATGTATGAGCACGATATATGTAAGACTATAGTGTGTTTACGGTAAAAGTAAGTGCATATCATTCTTTATGTGTGAGCAAGATAAAAACTAGCGTGCATACAAAATAAACATGAAGAAATATTAGGCAGAACAAATACATCAAAGCCATATCAGGCACAACATATATAAAAAAAAATGACATCACTGCTAACTTTGGAACTTACCGTGGTGCAGGAAGGTGACAAAATAAAACATATAAATGGCAAAAATATACGGGCCAGCAGAAAAAGAAAATCAATATAAAGAGGAGTAAAATGGAAGCCACGTCAGTTAGCGCATATAGGAAAAAAAAGCTGACAAGTGAGCACCGAAAAATGAATATATGTTTAAGTAATATATGTAAGAAAGTTATTTAGTGCATACAACTTCAAAATCATGCGAGAAAAAAAAAATATGGAGATGGCTGAAAAAAAGAAAGCTAGATGATTAGTGCATACATTGTACAAATCAACCTGAAGTAATTGGCAATTTTATTAACATACTGGACGTGAAAGGAAATTAAAAAGATTTTGTACATAAAAAATAAAACATACATGCATAGAATACAAAAGCAGCAAATACATATATCAAGTGAAGCATCAATGTGAAATAGCGAAGCTGAGATCAATGTAAATTTTGTGGTGTAATAAGAAGGAAGACTGAAAAGAATTATGAAAATCAACATGCATGCATTCAGAATAAATGCAGAAACAATGAGCATACATAAAAGTCAAGGAAAGCGTAAACTGCAAATATATACCAAAACTAATATCAAGGGAAAATCTGTGGTGTACTGTTGAGAAGGAATATTAAACAGCATGATAAAAATTAATAAGCATAAATATATAATAAATACAAAGACTTGCAGCACATATATCAAGTAAAGCATAAACCATAAATAACAAACCTTACCAAAGATGAGATCGATTAGAAAATTTGTGGCTTCCTGTGGAGAAGGAAGAGTAAACAGCATGATAAAAATAAACAAGCAACCCACCAAAATAAATAAAGAGACAAGCAGAAAATGTGTAAGAAGTCAGAAAATGCATAAATCTTTAAATACCAAAGCTGAGATTAAGAGGAATTTTGTGGCTTACAGTGGCGAAGGAAAATTAAAAAGGGAACAAGATAAAAATTTACAAACAAGCATCCAAATATACTTACGGATAAGCGGGGCATGCACAACCAGTCACCCAGAGCATTAAAAAAAATAGAGAAACTTGATGGTGTACTGTCGTGGAAGATTTGAGAATGAATGATTAGAATATACAAGGTGGCACACAAAATAAACAAAAAAAGCAAGCCAACTGATGCATACTCGTTTACCTTAAAAAGCATAACCAAGATAAACATTTATTTAAACTGTCATACCAGGCAAAGCAAGAAAATAACACAGTAGAATAAGAGCAGGATTGGTCCATGCAAAGCAGCTGACATTAAAAAAGTATGAATAGACTACGAGAATAAGACAAGGATAGAAAAGAACAATGATATATGTGAAAGAGCATAGCGTACCAAAGGGAGAAAAAAGAAAAACCTAGTAACTGTATACACCAAACAATGCTTAAGGTGGTGAAGATAATACAACAAAACAAATAAGACTCAGACTAAGATAATCAGCACCTCACAGGCATAAAGTAGTAAAGGAATATTGTTAAAAGTCTGAATAAAATAAAATGTACGTACCGTGGTGAAAGTAACAGGGGTCTCCATAATAAACTGCCTCTTGGGTCGTCCCTCCCGCGTCCTGTTAGGAGGGAGGCCGCCGGGACTGCCATTGTTGCTGTTGTTGTTGATGGCGGAGTCCTTGTTGTTGTTGTGCTGCTGGGCGTCGCCGTTGGGGCCCCGTAGACCCTTGGCGCTGAAGGCTCGCTGGAGACGCGCCGCTGTTGTGGATCGCTTCCTCATTAGGCCCTTCATCTTCTGCAGGAAGAGAGAGAAGACAGGTGAAGATGTTGAAAGTTTAACCTGAGATTCTGATAATATACACAAGAAAATATGGTACAACATCCAGTTCAAAATACCCCATCCTTCCTCACTAGGCTCTTCATCTGCAGGAGAGAGAGAGAAGTGAATATGTTGAAATTTTAACTTGGAAATAGACATACGGTAATTCACAGGAGAAAATATGGTAAAGCATTCAGTTCCTATTACTCCATCCTTCCTCATGCTCTTCATTTTCTGCAGGAGAAAGAGTACGGGTTAGGATGTGGAAATTTTAACTAGGGAAAGACATGACGTACAAGGAAAAAATAAAGTAAAACATTTGGTTCATATTACCCTATCTTCCTTCATTAGGCCTACCATCTTTTGTAGGGGGAAAGAGGGTGCAGGTGAAGAAGTGAAAGTTAAACATGCTTGTAGCACACATTAAAAAAAAATAATAATCATAATAATAAGGGCAGGGGATAAGGGGATAACTGCAGCAGACCGTCTGAAACTTGCTGGGTAACTCGAACCATGCCAGTAATCAATTTCTTGTACTATTATCATTAAATTCTACTGAGTGCCATAACAAGTTAATGCCATCCTTATGACTAATATTGTCTACTGACAGAGAGAGCCTTGATTACATGACCGTGAACATGAAATCAACATGGACTGTTGGTATGAATGTCGAAATTATGGCATGTGTGTAGCATGCTGGACAGCTGGGAACGGATTTTCAAATACATGGCCATGGATTAACACATAAATAAACCAATAAATAAATAAACATATAAAATGACCTTCAATAAGCTGCAGGTGTGTGGTTTATCATTTACTGCTCCGATTATTTGCATAATATCCAGGCGCTGTCTAACGTAAGCCATCTGGACTACACCAGTTTATACCTTATTCTTGTAAATTCAAGGTAAACCAGTTGTTGTGCATGAACTGAGTTGTAAAAACCCGGTTTCAACCTTCAATGAAGAGTCGAACAGTTGTTTACCAGGATATGAATGGCGCGGACAAAGACGGGGGAAAAAAATCGTTGTACAAACAAATGATTTCCGCAACCCGAGTTCAGGTGATGCTGACTCTACTCCTACTCCCACTACCCTTCCTCACCCAGGTATCACTCTCTACCTTCCTCCCCCCTCCCTCCACTTGCCATCGAAGCCTCACCATTAACTCTTCCCTCTCCACAATATCCAGAACTCCCCCGTATATCTATGCCTTCCTTCTTTTCCCCTCTTCCCTCACTAAGTCTCTCACAAAGTCTCTCCCCTCATTCCCCCTCCCCAGCGACACCCGTCTGATAAGATGCCTCACCAGGTCACACCTCACACATCTGCTCCAAAATTATCATCTTCCCTATGCTAAGTCGTCCACCTGATCTGACGACGGTTTACCTGCCCACCTCCCCTACCATTCTCCTGGGCCCAGATTCTACAAACCGTCATAGCTAAGTCCGTCGTACATATCTAAACAAAATGGCGCATTTTAGACATAACTCCGTCAGAAACTCGTATGGTCGACCATAAACTCCTATGGACGACCATAATAAGACGCGCGATGGTATGTTCGGGTTCACCCTGTCTTAACGCCGCCTATGACCGTCAGAAGTGTGTCAACATGGCCGCACCACAGCAAGCAGATCCCCAGCCGAGGAATATTTCCCGAAGAAGGGACGTGCTTAACGAGCTCAGTGATGCTGAGCTTATCAAGAGATACCGGCTAGACAGGGACGGTATTTTGTATGTCACCAATCTTGTGAGAGACGCCTTATCGAATGACACCAAGAGGAGAAACCCACTCACCCCGGAGCTTAAGGTCATCATAACACTACGTTATCTTGCTACCGGAAAAATGCAAATGTGCAGAGTTTGGGCTTTACAGTACTTGTAGGGCTAGCCCCAGCAGGTTAGGTTAATTATGGACGTCTAAAAAATATTAAATAATAAATAATTGAATATAATAAAATAATAATAATGGGATAGGTAAAGTTTAGACTGGTCGAAAAAATAATACTTTAGGTTAAGGTTAGTGTAAAAAAATATGAAAATATTAAATAAACCAGAAACAAATTATAGAAATATATAACTCAACCTAACCCAGATGAACTGGTTATTGTCCCATTGCTGTCCATAGCAATGAACATTTTCTTTAACTTTCTTTGGACTTAAGAAAATATTTGTAATGTAGGTTAAGTATATTATAATAAATAATGATATGAATAAAAAAATAAAAAAAAAATATATATATATAATAAAATTTAACCTAACCAAGTTTAGCCTAGCCAACAAAAAAATACTAATATGAAATTAGATGAAATTAATAAGGTAGGTTAAGTTTACACTAGTCAGACAGTGTTTTTGGTTACACACTTTTCAACGGGAATACGTTTCAGCGCATTTTCTCACAAACGAATTCCTATTTTACTATGTCTAACTTCCCCAAAAGTCGTAATATGAAGTTAAAACAATTTAAATCCAAGAAAATAATGCCAAGAACCTATTTTATTCCATAAATTTAAAGTTGACAAATTGTGAGCGGTGCGTTCTAGCAGCTGACGGTGTTGTTGGATTAGTGAGGTATGGCCGACGACTTCCGAAGGCCATAAGACTGACTATCATAAATTTGCTTAGCTATGACGGTTAGCTAGGGTCGACCATAAGCACTATGCAGAATACAGGCCCTGCACTCCTTTCGCCCCCATCTCTCTTTTCCCCCCACCTTTCCCTTCCCCTCTCACCCTTCCACACCTCACTCCCACTTCTCGCCTGTTGACTTTCCCATGCCCATCTATCTATTTCACAGTTTCTATCTATAACCTTTTGACAGCGGCCCGTTTCTCTGGGATAGTCTGATATCTGTTAGAATATGATGGAAAGTTCTTGGCCTAAACGTTAAATGAGACACGCTTTATTTATTTATCTAGATATTTATTTATTTATTCACTTATTTATTTTTTGCTGCTGCACGTTTGAGCTGAAAAATAAATCGTCTGACATTAAACGGAAAAAAGCACAGCAAGCTGAGAGGTCAACTTCCACGGTCACTAAGTAGAATATTCACCCCAGCCCCAATCATCTAGCTCTCTTACCAGTCTTACCTAAACCATGCACTTCTACCTACAATCTATCTTCGTATCTGCCATTCGACCCTCGAGTTCAAGTGCTCATCCCTGCCCACACCTATCTCTCTGATCAACCTCTTACCTAACTCATACATTCCTACCTCGTACATTCAACATTCATTCCTGCCAATCAATCTTCACACACCTGTCCTATGTCCCCTTCCCCTTAAAACATACAAACCCTCCCATCTCTTCTCCTGCGTACCGTACCTCCTCCCCTTCTTCTCAGACTCCTATACTTTTTCTCTCCTTCCTCACCATTTTTCTACTGCCTCCATTTTTATCAACCCCCTTCCCTTTTCTTACCTAACCCTTCTACCTCTCCCTTCATTCTCCCTTTTCGTCTCCTTGACAGCTCTCCGCCTTCCATACCTTCCCCTTCATCACTCACCCCATTTCTCTCCATTTCCTCCTACACCCATAATTTCCTTTAAAAACTATGAAACTTCCTTTCTGCTTTCACTTCCCACCCCTCCTTCTTGTTATACTATCCTTGTTTTTGATACAACCACAGTTTTCTACTGGTATGTCAACAAACTGCTTCCAAAGTTTAGGTCTTGCTATTTCCCTTTTTTCCTTCCTCCTTTCCCTTTCCTTCTTTTCTCCCACACACACCTTTCTTCTCTGAACCCCATTTTATTCCGCTATCCTCCCCTCAATATTTTCCCGTCCCCTAGGTCCCTACCCTGCACGCCGCTCCCATATTAACCCAACTTCACCCGGCTCAAGTTCTACAGTCTCTCGGAGGATGGCCTCGTTACTCCCTCTCTACATCTACAGCATAACATAAACGAAAGAATTTTATCTGCGTACTAACATTTTCTTTAGATACCTGAGGTGGCATGTCACCATCATCATTATCATCATCACGCGGGCAATAAGAACATAAGAAGAGAGGATAACTGCAGTAGGCAGGTTGGCCCATGCTAGGCAGCTCCTAGAAGAGTCTAGGTTACAAGATAAACAGAGAAACCGCTAGGCCGAACTCGCTAAGCAATTTAGGAATGATGTATCAGGAGAGGAAGTGGTGGCTGTGTTGTTATTACGGCGTGTGATGGGGTTAGCTGGATCAGTCCACAGTTACACTGTTGCTAAAATTTGGGGTAGTCGACACCCCCCCCCCGGGTCAATTTTTTTTTCTTTTTTTGTGCATGAATGAGGCTTAGTTGTTATTACGGAATAAGACCTGGGTTGGTTATATCAGCCAACAGTTAGACAGTAAATGGAATTTTGGATAATCAACCAGGCTTTGTTTAAGAATATTTTTTTCACCTTCCACCAAGTCAGTCAATCAATTCCAGATTAACAAAAAAAAAAAATAAAATAAAATTTGTAAACTTCACTAGAATTAGCTGACTTTATGCACAAACGACACTTAAGCCAAGTGTAACTCATTCAAACATGGACAGATCATTTTTTTTTTCTAACTCGAACATTTCATTTTCTTTCTGGTTAAAATACACACAATGTAAACCGCAAATAAACACACACACACACACACACACACACACACACACACACACACACACACACACACACCTGGCCTGCTCCACCTGTGCCCGCAACGCCAGGTAATCCTCCCCTACACACCTCCAGAGCATACATCCTACCCAATATACAGGATCAGCAAGTCTCCATCGTTTTGCCTTGTCACTTTAATCCTTGAATCGGGGGACAAAGCTTTACGATTTAATTGGTATATCTAATAATTCCAGTCCAAAACGAATAAACTTTCTTGTGGGCAGCTATTATAAAGTGAAAAAGACATTCCCTAGTTCAATAAGTTAAATTTTGACTGTAAATTTATTGGTACAGGTATGAGTGAAGAGTACAAGCAATTCTCTCTCTCTCTCTCTCTCTCTCTCTCTCTCTCTCTCTCCCTCTTTCCCTCTCTCTCCATAACCTTCTTCGACTGTTTGTCTACCACCCTCCTGCCTCTCTCTCACTTCCAATCTCCCTATCACACCCACTCTCTCGTATGTTTCACTTTAATATTCACTTAAGATTGTGAAGTGTTTGGAAGGTGTATGAGAGAAAGCTAACATACATAAACAGACTTACATACTCTCTAAGCTTAGGAATGTTTATGCATATCATCCCTAAGGGCTTGGGGTCACACTGGCACCTGCATTCCTCTAAGTCATTATAGTAGTAATTCATAAACCTGGAGGGCTGGACCACAAAACTAGGCTTCATTCTCTCTCTCTCTCTCTCTCTCTCTCTCTCGCATGTATGTTTCATCATTTCCTGTTCTCAACCTCTCACCCCATTAACCTATGTTTCCTTCGTTTCTAATCCTCCCCCTCTGTGTCTGTCTGTCTGTCTCTCTCATTTCACGAAGTTCTTAAGTCTCTCTCTCTCTCTCTCTCTCTCTCTCTCTCTCTCTCTCTCATTTCACGAAGTCTACCCCATAATTCCGTTTTCCCCGCTACTCCCCACCCCTGCCCTCCCCTTCCTTATTATCCCTCCTCCCCTGTCACAACACTCGTAGTTATCCTGTGACAAGGCCCTCCGGTGATGATGATGATGGTGATGATTTCTGTCCTGTACTGATGATGAAAACGGTAATGATGATGATGATGGCGATAATGATGGCGATAATGATGGCGATGATGATGATGTATGATATCTCTCCAATACTGAAAATGAAAACGATAATAATAATAATGATGATGATGATAATTTCTCTCCAATACTAATACTGATAATGATGATGATGATGACGACGATGAATTCTCTCAAATATGATAATGATGACAGCAATGACGATGAGAAAATGATGATACACTTCCCGGTCATTATAAAAACAATAATGACTAATGCCAATGACTTAAAACACTCTCCTCATCCACCCCCCCAAAAAAAAAGCCACGTTATATTTTTCTAAGTACATCTTCGTCATAACCGTGAAAAAAAAGGCAATTCAAGTTCATTTGTTTAAATTCTGGTGATGTGAAATGTGTTATCTGATACCGCTTTCCCTTAACCTTTTTCACGGTTTTTATTTATCTCTTCGTGGTGGCTTTTTCTCTCGTATTTATTCCCCGCTGACGCCAGACGGTTTTATTTAGCTGACAGTGCTTTACATTACGGGGGCCTTGGGTGTTAGTAACTGCTATCATGAACCCAGTAAAGGTCGGAAATACTCTATATTTACGGCCAGCTGACTCCAGATGGTTTTATTTAGTTGTCAAGGAAGTCTGGGAGAGAGAGAGAGAGAGAAAGGAAACCTGACACCAGAGCTCCCTAGAGATTCGAATCCTGGGGGAAGCGAGAGGCATCACGTATACTGTATGGGCAGGTCACTTTTTGGTCCCTTTTACCTACGTGACTGGGTACTCGTAGGCAATGTCGTGGGGGAGGAGATTTGGGGCCACTGTGGAATCGATCTCTCTCTCTCTCCTTGACGACTTGTGGGCAGCATCACAGGAGCGATTTACAATGATTAGAACGATCTACGCCTCACCCTCAACTCCCCCCATCCAAACATACATGCAATAAGACATACTGACAGTGGTATACGCATGACACTGAATGACATACAAATAATAGTCCTGTAATGCAAGAAAACAGTAACAACGTATACTTATATCTATCAATACTTATCTATCCATGCGTATTCAGAAAAAGCATGAAGTGGATATAACGAAGACTGAGTAATACGGAACGTGAGGGAATACTGAACTGAATAAATGGGTACTCTCATTTCACCTCGACTTTATTTCCTATTCTTTTTTGCTCGCTAGTATTCCTAAGCTGAAAGTGAGGTATATTTCTTTGCCCATGGATTATGATAATGTTCTCTGATAAGTGACGAAAGAAGAAAAAGAAAAAAAAAGAAAAAAGGAGGAGGAAGAGGTCCAAATAAGATGGCGGGATGGGATGGAATGCAGGTCTACATTCAAGAAGGTATGTAGATGCACTTTTTTGACCACCGTAGATAAGACTGGATAATGAGAGAGAGAGAGAGAGAGAGAGAGAGAGAGAGAGAGAGAGAGAGAGAGAGAGAGAGAGAGAGAGAGAGAGAGAGAGAGAGAAAATCGACAAACAACAGTAGCATTCATAACTACCATACGGTCACTGATTAATATTCAGTAAGGGAGTGCTAATCAGCCCTGGTATGTTAATCTGAATATTACGTATGAAGATACAACTTGGCTTTAAATATAGTTGAGGGAGTAAGAAAAGAAAGAGAGGGGCAAAGAGAAAAAGTAATGGGAAGAAAAAATGGTAAAGCAGAAGAGAAATGGAAAAAAAAAAAGAGGAAATTCAATATGATAATGAAAGAAAGGAGGAGAAGTATGAGTGATGGAAGATGGACTGAATGATGGATGAGAAAATGGAAATAGGACTGATAAGACTAAAGAGAAAACTATGAGCAATTTTGAGAAATGAGTGGATGGGGACAGCATGAAGTAAGAGGACTGGTGAAGAGAGAAAATGAAAACGAGAGCAGAAATAATAAAGAAGGAAGACTGGAAGACAGGAAAGGAGAGGGAGAGAAAAAAAAAGCAGTAAATAAATAAAGAACATGAAGAGAAAATTAAGATGGAAAGGGATCGAAGAGGAGGGAGAGAGAGGAAAGAAACCGAGGAAAGAAGGATTACGGGTAAGTGAAGATGAAGAAGATACGAAGAAGAAAAGAAGCCTTAGAATGTAAAGATAATCCCCCCGTAAGGCAATGGCTAGAGGCATATACATTTCTACTGTTACTTTCTTCCTTTAAGAGACACGAAATGGATAGACAGACAGACCGACAGACAAATATATAGACATACAGAGGCACAGAGAAATAAAGACATACGCAGACAAAGATATAAAGAGACAGACATACTTACAGACAGACAGATCGACACAAGCAGAATGGTAGCGAGACAAAGATAAACAGCTGCTAGAGATATATATGGACAAACAGATAGACGGACAAAATGACATAGGTAGATATAGATAGACAGATAGATAGACAGTTAAGCTGAAGAAAAACATTATTTTATTTTTCTTCCTGAGAGAGAGAGAGAGAGAGAGAGAGAGAGAGAGAGAGAGAGAGAGAGAGAGAGAGTGTGTGTGTGTTTAGATCACTATTTCCTTTTAGTCCCAAGTCTCGCTATATTGCTCAAGACACACACACACACACACACACACACACACACACACACACACACACACACACACACACACACACACCGTATAAAACCCACACGCAGGCAACCATGTGTAACCAATTTCTATACACAGATAATCAAGGCCCAGTCATACCTTAGCACGCACACGGCCTCTGACCTACACGCACGCACACACCACTGGACCCTGGGTACACACATAAGCATTTTTCATCCTACACACACACACACACACACACACACACACCACTGGACCCTGGGTACACACATAAGCATTTTATCCTACACACACACACACACACACACACACACACACACACACACACACACACACACACACACACACAATTTTTCCAACCTACACACAGACTGTCCTTTCACTCGACCTCTCCCCTTTCCCTCTCACTCGCGGGGGACGGTGGGGGTCAGGCTAGGTCAGCGCTGCATTCCTGACCTCCACGTCACGTACAGGTAGGAGGTGAAATACGGAACACGGTAATCAAGGACAGGTGGGGAGACTGAATCAGACACTCTCTCTCTCTCCGTACATGGGTAAATAAAAGATTAAATGCTGGATAATTATAATCCTTTGGTTCTTTACGGAGGTGTTCTCGTCAGTTAAGGAGGATTTCAGCATATCCGCAATAAAGACTTTTTCATATGGCTATAGTGTATGCTATTTATAGATATTTATTACAGACAGAACGCATTTAGAGAATAAACGGAAAAACACAGAATGCATGGAAAAAATATATCACAGAATGCATGGAGAGAACAGAAGAAAACAATAAGAAAATATCGTACGAGATCCATAATTAACAGGTAAGGCAGAGGTGCTGGAAAACATTGATTCAAACAGCCAAGAGCATTCGACCCTTTGACATGAGCTGGACCAACCACTAAAACAGCATGTCCTGTGTGGTTAAGTTTATGTATATTTGCGGCATATATTTTCTTTACACTCCCTCAAAACTGTCCAATCTAATAAAATATAACTAACAATATTCAGACTTGACTGGGAGGGAGAGACACTTTTTTTTTTTTTTTACCTTATGTATGTAATTTTTGGCCCAAACTGAACTTTCTCATGTGTAATATGGTAAAGAGTGTATACAGAAAAGCGCGTACCACGAACGTGAATGGACTGGAAAAGCCTGGGAAGAGGGTGGGGAGGAAACGGAGACGTGGGTGAAAGGGAGGGGAGAGGGAGAGGGCAAAGGAGATGGAAATGTGCCAGGAGAAAGAGGGAAGAGGTGAGAGAGGTGAATAAATGAGGGTGAGAGAGCCTGGAGGTGAGGAGGTGGGGGCAACTGGGTGGAAAAGGACGAGACGGAAAGGAAATGAAGACGTGGGTGAAAGGGAGGAGAGTAAGAGGGGGGCAAAGGAGAGGGAAACGTGTCAAGTGAAAGGGGAAGAGGTGAGAGAGGTGAATAAATGAGGTGAGAGAGCAGGGGGTTGAAGGACAGAGGATGAAAAAACTGGAAATGAACATGAGAGAGAGAGAGAGAGAGAGAGAGAGAGAGAGAGAGAGAGCTGGGAAGGGGGGGCCGGAAAAGCACAGGGGATAAGTGACAGGTGAATAAATAAAGTTGCAGGAGAAATGATGACCGGGGAACCCAAGAAAATAATAGAAAAGAAAAGAATGAAACGATAATGAAAAGGAAGGGATGGAAAAGTAGGTAATGGGGAGGGGAGGGGAGGGGAGGAGAGAGAGAGAGAGAGAGAGAGAGAGAGAGAGAGAGAGAGAGAGAGAGAGAGAGAGAGAGAGAGAGAGAGAGAGAGAGAGAGAGAATGTGTCGGGTGAAAGAGGGAGAGGAATAAATGGGGTGAGGCAAGGGTGAAGGAGGGAGGTGGTGAGGGAGAGGCGGATAAATGAGAGGGAAGTGAACAAGTGGGTGAAGGAGAGGGCTGGTGGGCGTGAGTAAGAAAAGGGTACGTTCACCTCTCTCTCTCTCTCTCTCTATCGACATTCCCAAGGCAGATGATGTGGTGAGGAACGGAAGGGTGAGTCCTCCCTGAGTCAGAGGGGTGAGTCAAGCGAGTATCTGAACTCACTTCCGACTCTCTCGCAATACCCCAAACTTAGCAGGGCGGAGAAGTTAAAGAATTCGACACAGGCACCTGGTAAACGAATATACTGCACCGAAAAGCAATTTAATGATACAAAAGAGGCTTGAAAACGGAGCAACAATATATAACACTCACCAATTAAGTCATGATATTAATATACAAAGTTACTACTGGTCCTTATTGTTGTTATTGTTGCTTAGCCTACGTCTGAATGGTTCCCTACACGAAGCACTGAAGGTACTGATAAATATAAGTCAATAGCTCAAGACAGACAAAAATATTACCTGCACCAACGAAGACTAAAAAATGACACTCAAGAAAAAAAAGTGATGAAAAAGATTATACAATTCCCGAATCATACCCACCATATTTTTCATGGGTTAGAAGGATAAGGATGATGATGACTTAAGAAGCAATATCCAGTGATGATAAAAGAAGCATGGATTAAGGATGGAAGGAAGGAGTACTAGAGAGAGAGAGAGAGAGAGAGAGAGAGAGAGAGAGAGAAGGAGGGACTAGGGTAAATGTCAGAAATAAAAAGTGGACGGTGTGAGGCCACTACTGTTACTTGAGGGACGTCCGTCTGTGTGTGTGTGTGTGTGTGTGTGTGTGTGTGTGTGTGTGTGTGTGTGTGTGTGTGTGTGTGAAGGAATATATTTTTGGGTACTAGTAAGTGTATAAACCTATGTGTGTAGTTTGTTTTCGTATGTAC
>NC_137031.1:41127750-41195250 GCF_032717465.1 Coenobita brevimanus
TGAGAGAGAGAGAGAGAGAGAGAGAGAGAGAGAGAGAGAGAGAGAGAGAGAGAGAGAGAGAGAGAGAATTATTCAGCTTACCTACAGTCACAAATCACTTGCCTGAATAAAAAATGGACGCAAACAGATCCTCCTCCACCTCCTCCTCCTCCCCCTCCTCCTTCTCCTCCTCCTCCTCCTCCTCATCATCATCATCATCATCACATTTCCACTCCACAAATATATAAAAATAAACATGGACAAACATTAGACTGGACTGAAATGGCGTCACACGAGAGAGAGAGAGAACGAACGCGGAATGTGAAAGCATCTCTCCAAACATTACATTAAGCCCGAGACAACAGAAGCAGGCGACCGAAAAAGCATATAAAAAGCATATATTAACAGAGAACCACCATGGACTGTGTAAGTATTTGGCGGAGAGGGGAGGGGGGGATGAAAGTAATAAATGGGCGAGACTACCCTAAAAAAAAAAAAAAAAAAAAATCGGTGAGAAAACTTGGAAGGACGAAGTGTGGTTGGTCAGTTTTCGTCTAATGTTGATCTCTCTCTCTCTCTCTCTCTCTCTCTCTCTCTCTCTCTCTCCAAACATTAGCAACTTCCTCTAACACAGCAACATCTATTACATGTACTCTTGAACAATCAACTCAATCTACTCGTCAAGAACCAAACAAACCACGGATTTACTTCATAAGAGGGAGAGACAGTGCGTGACGGGAATCTCTTAAAAAAAAAAAAAAAAAAAAAAAAAAGGCGAGTCCTTGATAACTCAGCCAAGGCGACCCAACACACACACACACACACACACACACACACACACACACAAATACCTGAAGAATTGTGGTGTCGTTTTGCCGTCTCTCATACTGTCACAGGGAGGAAGTAGTTTGGTGTTAGGAATTGGAGCAAAGGAGAGTTTGGAGAGGGAGACCGGAAAGGGGAAGGGAGAGAGAGAGAGAGTGGACTGGGAGGGAGAGGGAGAGACAGGGACAGAGAGAGATTGTAAAGGAAGGAACAGAGAGAGAGTGAACAAGGAGGGACAGGGAGAGAGAGAGTGGAATGGGAGGGAAATGGACAGAGAGTGTGTGGACAGGGAATGACAAGGACAGAATGAATGGAAGGGGAGGGAGAGGGACAGAGAGAGTAGCGAGGTGGGGAGAGATGATGAGAGAGCTGAAGAATAGTGAAGAGGAGTGGAGAATAAAAAAGGACAGAGAGTGAATGCGAGAGTGGTGATGTATAAAGACAGCAGAGAGATGAAGAAGACACTGAACTCCGTATTTTCCAGTTCAAATGAGGTGGGTCCCTAACCAAAGAACCAATGGGAAAAGAATACAAAGGCACAGCGAAGGGAAGTTTATAATGGGATAGAGGGGAATGCGAGACGGGAAACAAGGGGGAGGGGAAGAGGATAGTACAAAAGCACAGTGAAGGCTAGTCTATACAGAGATTAAAGCAAGAGAGAGGAGACAAAGGGAGGGAGGACAGATGGTTAACGATTGCAAGAGAGAGAGAGGCGAGAGGAAAGAAAGGACCCGCTGCTGTCATTACGAAACGGCTGTTATTTGCCGACGCACAACACACCAGACGGTGGGCTTCCGTATGCTGGTAAACACGGTGATTGGAGGGACAACATGGGGAACGGCGCCCCCTAACTACCTGCAGGAGGGGGGGGGGGGAAGAAGGAGAAGCTGATGGGACTAAGAGAGATGGAAGAGGAAGACTGAACGGCATAACGATTTTATTCAGCTTCGGAGAGGCCCCTGGGATTGAAAGGAAGGAGAGGGGAACAGGAAACGAGAGAGAGAGAGAGAGAGAGAGAGAGAGAGAGAGAGAGAGATGAGCAGGAAAAGGGGAGTAAATGAGGAAAACGCGGAACCGAGAAACGGGTAGCTGAAGAGGAGGGAATGGAAGAAAGACGTAGAAGTGGAGCAAAAAGGGGAAAAAGTGGAGAGGAGCACAGATGAAGGGACACGAAAAAGGGATGATGAGGAGAAAGGTGTTAGTGGACTGTGAGTAATGTGTGACAACGCCTAGTCCGTCCGTCCGCTGGCATTGAGGTGATTTAGGTGGACTTTTGATGATGGGGAAGTCATTTGCCTCCGTCGCCAAGGTCCTACACGTGATGCTATAGCAAATATTTTTCAAGCCTAGAAGTGCGCCGTAGTGGGAGACTTTCGCAATGCCGCATTTTTTGTTGTCTGGCGAGAATTCTTGACTCTGGGTTCACTGCTTTTGAAGGGATGCTGCTTTGTTTGATATTGAGAAAATTTTGACTCCAGTTGCAACATACGCAACTGTTTTTGCATCATACACAATGCCGTTTTTTAAAGAACACTTTTTACTACACGTACACTAATAAAAAAAAGACGCTGCATCTTCATTCCATATTTCAATACTCACATCATTTTCAGTAACCTAAATCGTTCTACTTTCATTCGTAAAAACCCCCTCCCCATACACAGATTCCTTCACATAAATACTTAACACATACAACCCCTACATTAAAACACATCCCTATACATCCACCCCCCTCCACATACACATGTAAAAAGTGACAGGTGCTAATCATCTCACTCTGCCACAGCCCTGGACAGCATCTGGAATGCGTCGCTGGGGAAATATCACCCCCTCCTGGGAAAAAAGTCCAGGCGTCGTAATCAAGGGGCCGGGGAAGGGGGGGCCGGGGGGTCTGGGTTGCCTCATCGCTTTCACACACAGGTACGATTAATTTGGCAACTAAAACACACACACACACACACACACACACACACACACACACACACACACACACACACACACACTATCTAAACCACTAATTGATCTTACACACCACCCACAAACAAATTAAAGACCTTAACACTCGCCAAAACTCCACAGACAGACAAACTGATCACACACACACACACACACACACACACACACACACACACACTAATAATAATAATAATAATAATAATAACAATAATAATAATAATAATAATGTCGACACTAAGGCGGGCCTCTCGCCAGGGGGCCTTCCGTCCACTACACCACCGATACACATTTAGGGTCGCTACGGACACGCTGTTCCCTTCGCAATTTCATCCAGGTAAGTTGGTATGTAAGTACTGTAAGCAGGTAATGTGGGTACGTTAGTAAGTACGTACGCAAATACTGTAGGAAAGCAGGTAGGTCGGTAAGTAGGTACTCTAAGTAGAAGGAAGGTAGGCAGGCAGGTTCAGTACGTGGTTTTGATGGTAGGTAGAATGACGGGAAAGCAGGTTTAGTTTAGGACGATGAACGACTGGTTGGGAAGAAAGTATGTAATCACGAAAGTAAGGTAGGCAGGTAGAAAGGCCAAGAAGGATTATTTAAATAGTGCTGGTAGTTAGACGGCGCGTGTGTCTTGTCAAACAGTGGCGAAAAATTATTGATATGGATGAATCACACCAAAATAATTGTACTGTTCGAAGGGGACCCTCTAAAGGACGGTAAGTATATAGTTCGGAAAGACAGGTAAGTAAATAAGCAGGTATGATGATTACAGGAAAGTAGGTAGGTAGAAAGGCAGGTAGAATGATGAATCCACGGGGAGTCAAACAGATACAGACTGTTTTCAAAATGTGAGAGAGAGAGAGAGAGAGAGAGAGAGAGAGAGAGAGAGAGTCATATCCCAAGCTACTGTGTTACTCAAGCGTGCAGACCAGTTTTTACTAATACTCTACTGATAATATCGCCACCTGCCTTATATTACTGATCTCAGCACCTTGATACTAATATTAAACTGGTGTCTTACGAAATTTTTACTTTGTGGCACTTAAAAGTAACGAAGTAAATATAACACAGGCACAGGTAAACGCAGAAGTATACAAGCACTCAAATACACGTGAGAGAGAGAGAGAGAGAGAGAGAGAGAGAGAGAGAGAGAGAGAGAGAGAGAGAGAGAGAGAGAGAGAGAGAGAGAGATTTTACTAAATATTAAAATAAAACGGTATCTCAGTTTATATATTTCACTATTATTCTTTTCCAGATCCATTTGCAAGATTAGGATGCTTTGTGTCTCCCAGTCTCATATATCTGCAACACTATTTTCAAGGCAGAATTAATAATGCAATCAAGAAGGCTCTGAAGAGTTGACGAAGGATCCCGATAAGGAGACAGCGATGACGTCAGGTCCAGGACAATCGTGTGTGTGTGTGTGTGTGTGTGTGTGTGTGTGTGTGTGTGTGTGTGTGTGTGTGTGTGTGTGTGTGTGTGTGTGTGTGTGTGTGTGTGTGTGTGTGTGTGTGTGTGTGTGTGTGTGTGTGTGTGTGTGTGTGTGTGTGTGTGTGTGTGTGTGTGTGTGTGTGTGTGTGTGTGTGTGTGTGTGTGTGTGTGTGTGTGTGTGTGTGTGTGTGTGTGTGTGTGTGTGTGTGTGTGTGTGTGTGTGTGTGTGTGTGTGTGTGTGTGTGTGTGTGTGTGTGTGTGTGTGTGTGTGTGTGTGTGTGTGTGTGTGTGTGTGTGTGTGTGTGTGTGTGTGTGTGTGTGTGTGTGTGTGTGTGTGTGTTTTATGACTGTGCTAGCGTGCGTGCGTGCGCGTGCGTGTAAGGATAAGGCCTTGGAGTTTCCTTTATCCCCACCTCCACCTACACCTACACCTACATTCACACCTCTTCTTGCAGTCATAGTAATACCTTTAACTTTAAATGCAATCATTTCCAATTTCGTGTACCTCTTGTCTTCCTAGTAGTTTATCTTTCATACCTATTCCTTTACATTCGGCTCACCCTAATACCTCTTCGTACACTCTAATACTACTTTCTGCATCAGTTCACTCCGATTCTACTTTCTTTCTATACAGCCTTACTCCATCTCCACTCACGGCTCTTCTGTCGCATACAATTGTGCCCAGTCTTTTTAAATACGGTACATCTTGACCCCTACACCTCCATCCCCACACCTACACAATTTCTTGCACATATAATTTCCTCACACTCTATCTAATACTCCTTACCTCATCCTGTTACAAAACATCTTCTTTCACACAGTCCAGCCACTGCACCTCTTTCTTTCTAAATACTTCAGTCCAACGTTCAGCTCCCACTACCTCTTTCTTCACGACCACTCCACCCTTCAACTCAAACCTCTTTCTTCACAAGCATTCCACCCACACTCTTATTAACATCTCTTCTTAATCATCAGCTCCACCCACCTCACAACCTCCTTCCTGTGCTACCCACGCATGGACTCTCCTTGTAAGGTTTCCAACAATAATTCCTTCGCACTTAAGGAGTTCTGAGCTAATGATATGACATGCCCACTGATTTGACTGATTATTGTTGACTAGTTTAACGAGATCTCATCTGGTTCTGTCAAGTTTCGAGATGGTGTAGTAACAGCTGCAACCCCAGATTCAACTGAACCTGAACTCGGTGGACTGCTGGCCGACGAGAGATAGGGAAGGGATTCAGGGACGTCTGTATAACCAAGCAGCCCCACCGTCCGTTCATATCGGTGTTACCAAGTGAAGGCATTCCTCTCCAGCACTTCAGGATGGTATTAAACTACTATTGAACGCATTTGCATATAATTCCTTCTGCAATCTCTGTATACTTCATTTATTTATTTTATCTGTACTCTACTCACATTTCACTATCATATTTTTGTTCCATCACCTTATGCACAGACTACACTCACCTAACTTCACAAGCATTTTTTTCTTTTATTATACTTTAACTCGCCTATTATTATTATTTTTTTCCCATGCAAATACAGTACAATTCAACAACAACCTCACCAACACTTCTCGTCAGTTTCTTTTACCCATCAACCTCACAAGCACTTTCTAGCACATACTTGGCTCAAACCTCATCGACACTTTCTAGCACGTCCATTCATCTCACAAATACTTCTCATTCCTTTGCAATATATTCCACCGTTTATTTATTTATTTATTTTTTTACATTGTCCCCATATTTACCAACCTTTTCCTGGACACAGACCCCACCCATGCCCTTACCAACAATTTTCTTGCACTATGACTGTCCTTTACTTCAACATTCCACCCGCGATTTCACGAACACTTATTCCTGTCAGTACACTTCACCCGCATCGTCAACGCTTTCTTGAAGACAATGCCACCGACTTCAACATTTTCTTGCACTTACACTTCATCCACAACTCTGAAACGTACGCCAATTGTCTCTGAACCTCACTAAAATTTATTTACATACAGTGCTTGCAAATATAATCAACCCCACATGGCATTTTTTTCCCCTTCAACTTCACCTACATCTTCTTGACCCATGAATTTCATACCATATCATATTTTTGGCACGCGAATTTCCTTTACACAGCACCTCACCATTTTTTTTTTTCCATATTTTTCCTTGTACATTCATTTCACTAATCACGTCATAAACACTTTCTTGCACCCACAACGTTCCTTAACCTCATCGTCAGTATTCCTGTACATTTTCTTGCTCTGCTTTCCATCAGCAACCAAACTACCGCTTTCTTCTACGTGATGTTCTTGCCTTACACTCCTCTCACAAACTCAACAACACTTTCTAACAATTTCAAGCTCAAAGACAACACCCACAGCATCAACAACACTCTCTAACATGCTCTTTCTCATTTACTCCACTAGTAATTTCAACACAGTCTTCCATATTATAAATCACACACACAAACACATCACCCACATCCTCAGTAAGACTTTCTAACACATTTTAATCACATGCACACCACCCAGGACCTCACCACCTTTATCCACACAATGTTCATGTGTTACACTCTATTCATAAATTCTCCTGTACTCCAACCACAACCTCAAAACACTGCCATATTTTCCGCACATACATGCTACTCTGCTCACAAACTTAGCAACATTCCTGCACATTGTTTTCTGCACATTTAAGTCAAGAATCTCACAATACTCCTTTTAAATAGAACTCTTGCTTCCACCAGACGATTTCTTTCAGCTCAGACATGATTTCGTCGTGAAGGTTTAAAATCGGCCACTGCAAGGATCGCCAGCCCACGGACTTGTTTCTTGGTCAGCCATCCTTCTCCTCCTCCTCCCCCTCCTCCTCCTCCTCTCTCTCTCTCTCTCTCTCTCTCACACACACACACACACACACACACACACACACACAATCACTTCCGTCCTAAAGACACAACGTACTGGGGCACCATTTTTCACCCCTATTTATTTAACACCGCACGACTGATTAAAGCAAAGTCGAGTCACCGCCCAAAGCCACGCCCAAGCCCAGACGTCATCTGTTTTTACGCTCATCGCCAAATGCACGCCCGAATGTTACTTTTTTAATGGGCAACACGTGGCAAAGTCTAAACGCCCTTTTTATTTTATTTTATTTATTTTTTTTTTACGACCACAGCCAAATCCAGGTCCAAACGTCACTCTCTACGCTCAACGCCACGTCCAAATCTACACATCACTGCTTTAACCCCTTACATCCAAGTCAACATATAGTATCTCGACGCTCAGGCCTACAGCAACATTTTTTCGTCCAATACTGTACCATTTGCCTCACGTGAGCTTGGTTTGCGCTTAGTACCACACCCTAGCTTCACACACAACTGATTTATGTTCAGCACCACACCCAAACCCCTCGCGAATTCAATTACTCCCTGTGCTAACGCCAAGGCTCTCGCGAACTTACATTAAAGTAACTCTAACACCACGCCGTAACACCTCACGATTTGCTTTAGGCCCAGCACAGCACCACGCCCAACCTAATGCCACCCCAAATACAGTTCTAAGGTTACACAGTGGCTCAGATTCCTCAGAGATAGTATTGCTTACATCTCGCGCTTCTAAGTTACGTCTAATACCACATTCAAGGTCCCACTTCGTTGATTTACGTTTGGTACTACATCGAAGTCCCTCACGATCTTGCACTAGTACCACACCCACGCCAAAGCCAAGCCAGGTATGTTTCTAAGGTTACACAGTGCTCGCATTCCCCAGAGATCATCACGCCAACACCTCACGACTCACAAACACGCCTCACTCACACTCTCCCTGGCCTGGTGCTTGCGAAACCTCCTCATGCTGGCTTGCGGCTTGTGCGGAAGCCTCGGAGGAGCAGCTGAGGCGAGGCTGCCCCACTCGGAACTGGCGACGGCGAGACTGGAGGGGAGGGAAGGAGGGAGGGTGATGGCTAGTGGCGTCGCTCCTGGTCACTTTCTTTCCCCCCGCGACGCCTGACACCGCCAGCCGCCGCCCACTACGCCACCCGCCGCCACCGCCGCCGCCGCCACTCCCCTCTGATTACCACTAAAAACTGGGTCATCGTTCTCGCTGCTCGACGAATAAACACACACGCACTACGACCGCGGCCTCTCAATTCACTGTCCTAAACAATGCAGGTTTTCGCATTCTTGTTACTATTTTCCTTAAAGGTGTTATGCTTCTTCAGACAGCTGGTAAATTCTATGTGGCTAATATCTACCTATCTATCTATCTAACTATCCATCTATCTACATATATATAGTAAATCTAGATAAAAATTATAAGTGAAGCACGCAAATCACGGGAATACTGCAAGGGGATGTACAAAATTAATGAAGAAGGATAAAAATTAATGCCTGATAGACATGGGAGGAAGGGAGTAGGGAGAAAAAAGGGAGGAAAGAGAAGGGAGATGAGAAAGGAAGATGGAGGGGAAGGGGAACATTGGAAGGGAGGAGAAGGGGGGAGAGGGAAAAATGTAATTATGGTTAGGTTTCTACTGAATAAGGAAAGCAAGAGGTGCACCTGTCATGGGACGGAGCACGGGGGTGGAGAAGACGGAGGAGGGACGGAGGGAGAGAGCTGGAGATGGAGTTGGGGAAGGGAGGGAAGAGGGGGAAGAAGGGGTGTGTGGGAAAACGTGAAGGTGATGGATAAGGAATGAGAAAGGGGGGGAGGGGATGGAGAGGAGGGAAGGTGGAATGGGGAGTAAGAGGGGGGGAGATGGACGAGGAATGGCAAGGAGGAGGGGTGGGTGACGTACCAGGAAAGCAAACAGCAACAGAACTATATTGGCCTTTTCGAGCCTGTTGCAGGATAGGCTATAATTAACGTAACTATTCTATTCGTCAAAGGCAGGGATAGGAAAGCAAGAGCAAAGAAGCGGGAGCTGAGCTATAATGAAAAATAAAAAGGAGCAGAATGGGAAAACAGAGAGAGAGAGAGAGAGAGAGAGAGAGAGAGAGAGAGAGAGAGAGAGAGATTCATCATGCTTCACTGCTGCAGCCACGGGGACTCATTAACAGGGAGAGAAAGCCCAAACTCTCGCTTTCTTTACCTGATATTCCCGCCTACGTGAATACTGATGTCCCCAGACACGACATCACAAGTCACACCCTTGAACACTCATAAACTCCTCTGACTCACTCTCAACCGAATGAAAATGTGTGGCGTTAGATGAAATGCAATACTTTAACTGTCCATACCAAGAGAGCGATGATGGTGATAGTACAAACATTCACAGGTGACTATGACTCACTCTCAGCTGCATAAAATCGTCTAACGTTAAGTGATAAATCTTTACGGTGAAGAACACTGTTTAGATTAGCTTCCAGAAATTAATAGGCTAGATGAAAATGTCTCACGGTAAAAATCTGTAACAACTATTTTAACATAAATGAAACATAAATTGTAATGTGAAGTACTTACAGACATCATCATCAAAATCAGGCGTCGCAAAGGGCAAGAAAAAAAAAGTTAAATGATAGTGACTAGGGTATTAATGCAGTGATCAGAAAAAAAAAGAAAACTGAAAATTCACAAACACAGCTAGTCAAAGGCAAATTATTCAAGAACTACCGATTAGGACATCAAAGAAGGCAATTACAATAAAATGCAAGATAACTATTCGACCGCGAGTCAGGGTTTCTCTTTAATTCGGCTGATGTTTACATTCCAAGGTGGAGGTTTCGGCGGACGATCAAGCTGGCCTGTAAATATTTTTGTCTAATTCGGCTGCTATGGAGTTTTTGGCGAGTAGGGGTTTCTCTCTAATTCGGCCCGGTGTTTATTTTCTGGTGTTGTGGTTTCGGCAAGTGATGAAGTTAGTCAGTTCTCTCTCTCTCTCTCTCATGTTTCGGCAAAGTGACCTCGTCGGCGCCAGGAACCATCATCCCACCGCAAGTACACTTATTTTCCCCGATTCACCCTCAGCCAGGACTCAACACCAACAAACAAATGTATTATATGTGGCTTTGACGATCTCGTAACACCTCGTCCTTGGCGATGTACCCTGCAAAATTTCAGTATCCTCTTGCATTTTCCTGATGTAAACTTTCTCGATATTCAAACGATAAAAACAGGATGCAAGAGAGGTGTAACACGCAAAATACTCCCAGTCCTTCATGAACGCAATTGTTCAATGTGAAACTATCTTTCTCTGTATTTCCCCTCTTCATATGACCTCCAGTCTTGTAAACGCAACGTGTCCATGCATCTCAAAATGAACGGATTTTGATTTTTTTTTTTTTGGCTCTAGCCTTAGGTTCCTTCTTTCCTACTTTTAAAAAATCGCTAGGAAAGACCCTACGAGACTTAATTATGGGCCCAAGACTCAAGGAGAACCATCGTACTACAGGAATTATGGAGTTTCAATCCCTTTTACTACAGACCTCCAAAGTAAGCTTAAAACAAAAGTCTGGGTGTTGCGAGGATTAAATGATAAATGCGTTCTGATAAAGAAAAGGTTAAAAGTTATTCTTACCATATCACATAAAACCCAACACATTACAGCCATCAAAGACACACATTTCTACTAACTCCTTCAGACCAAGAAATCTTTCTCGGTCCACGAATACAAAAAAAAAAAAAAGTCCTTATATAAGCACACTCACGTAACGCAGCACCCCACAAAAAAAGATAAATTACAAACCAACATCGTAAACACACCCAGTCGCATTACACCCAAAATCACACAAACACACATTCAGGCATATTACTGAAAAAAACATATTACACTTCACAATCACACTCACACTGCAACCAGTATTACACAAACACACATTCAGTCATATTAAAAACTAAACCGTATAATATTACGAGCAAAATATGACAAACACATGAACAGTGGCACTTTAAACACACCAGCCCCTCTCAAGCAGCGCAAGCAACATTCCTCACGCAATTTCACGCATTCCCGCACACAACAGCGACAATTACGGCCATCTTTTTATCCGGCGTCCTATTATTCGCTTGTTTTTGCGCGTCCAAGCACTGTTGTTGAGGTGATAAAAGTGACTCATTTGGCAAGCAAGAAATTAGGTGAGTTTAGCCTTGTCGCGTCTCTCTCTCTCTCTCTCTCTCTTAGGTGGTAAAATTCTCATTATGCAAGCAAGAAATCAGGTGACATCATTACCACGTCCTCCTGTCTGTCTGTTTGTCTGCAACTGAGAGAGAGAGAGAGAGAGAGAGAGAGAGAGAGAGAGAGAGAGAGAGAGAGAGAGAGAGAGAGAGAGAGAGAGAGAGAGAGAGATTCGGGATAGGTGAGCAGAGTATTTGAGGGAAGTGTTGTGGAAAAAAAAGGAAAAAAAAAAGGGGGGGGGGAGTAGGAAAAGGGAGTTGCAGAAAGGAGGTGAAGGAAAGATGGAGTTATAGGAGAATGAGGGAGATGAGGGTGGGAAGGGGACGGGGAGGGAGAGAGGACTGGGGAGAGGATTGGGTAAGTATTAGGCACAGTTTAGACGAGGACTAATTTGCCCTTGAGATAGGAGGCCCAGGTCATGCAGCCTAACAAGGTCAGATTAATAAGAGAAGGAAGCAAATTGGGTGGAATGTGAGCATGCAAGGCCAGTTTTTATTCCCTGACGCACGTTTTATAATTATATGAATTAATCTTTCTACACGGTCATCTCTATACCTCTTTCCACCTACCTTATTTCCCTGTCTACCTACCTATATGCGTATCTATCCTTTTAACAATCTGTCTACGTATTACCTGTCTATTTACTAATGTTTCCCCCTATCTACCTACCCACCGATTTATTATCTACTCACCTATTTCCCTATCTACCTATCTATCTATCTATTCTATTCTATCTCGTTTGTATTATCCGGGGAGGCTGCTATAAGACCTAAACGTGATCTAGTCTCAACTCTGGCGCAATTCTTTCATCCATCTCAGTTCAACGTAACATTCCACTTCAGTACTCTAGCATTCCATCTTTCCGTATTTTTCTTAGCTTAGGAAATATTAGAAGGCGCTAACAACAGTGGGAGATTAGCGTATTAAAAAAATATATCAACATGCCAAGTAGTGAAAATAATACATACGCCAATGGTAACAGAAGCCAATAATAACAATAATAATAATATTAATAATAAAATAATAAAATAATAATAATAATAGTAATAATAAATAATAACTAATCATAATAAAACATAAAAACTAAGGATTAAACTTATTTTCACATTAACAAAAACGTAGCTCATTCCGAAAAAAAATATAAGAAGAAAAAGATCTCCAGTGGTAGTATCGCATTTCCGGAGGGGCAGCGAACCAGAAATTTAATTGCAGTCTCTCAACCCTTTCCAAGTTACCCCACAAGAGCAATTACACCGAACTGAGAAAGTAGTAGGCCATCATTCCTATATGTTTCTCTGTATTTTTACTACCACATCATTACTGTATTTCATCAGAGACCTTATTCGTCTATCTGTATCTCAAGAGCTACCTGTTCATACCTACTTACTACCTTCAAATCTTTACTAACCTACCGTAACCTGCGTATTATTCGATGTTATTTTACAGGCCGACATCTAATTCCCTTATTCATGAAGTCATCCAGGGCGGCCATGAAAGAAATGCATCCAAGCTCCTCAAATCATCTTTCATCTTCACTCCTTCCACTCAACCTCTCATGTCTCCCATTCATTCTCGCATCAACTTCACTTCGACACGCTTTCTTTGTTAAATAATAGCTCTCCATGTTCCGTCTGTCCAAACCATCTCAGCATATTCTCTCTAATTGCACCTGAATACGAATAACTCACCCCTCTTTGCTGTCACTACAACGAAAATCTACAGTACATCGATATTATAACCACATACTATTATCATGTTTACCTAGGAATAACAATATATGGGAACTACATGAGTTGCTAATGGTTTTGAAAATCATTTTGAACTATGTCGAACACTTAGAAACTTTATAATATGGAATTCAAGAGTCCTATCTGATCCTTTGGTCTTAATTCTGGTGCTCCATTTTCAATACACCGATTTCTTTAGTTTTCTTTTTTTCTTTTTCATTTTCCTCTTTTTTCCCTTTATCTTCCTTCCCATGATTTTCCTTTCACGATACTTCCTCTCCTTCCCTCAGGTTCTCTTTCCCTAACCCTATCCTTTCTCTCCTGGTCATTACTCCATTCCATTCCATTCCTCCCTCTCTCTCTCTCTCTCTCTCTCTCTATCTCATACTTCCCCCCTGTAAAAGTGAAATCAGAGTGGAGAAATTTCCCACGAGAAACCACGTGTCCATCGACCGCGTCTTGGCTTGAGCTAATACCGCACGTCTCTGTCTCTCTGTCTTTCTGTCTATCTGTCTGTCTCTCTCTCCTCCTACACACTCGTTGCTTTGTATGTCATTACCTTTCACAATTTTTCTACTTCTATCTGTCTGTATGTCTGTATCTATTTATTTCAATCTCTACCATCCCATCCAGTGGCTTGATATGTCGTGAGGCTTTATTTTTTTCAAGGCCAACCCTTACAGGATGCGGCGTCAGGGAAGAGATACGAAGAACACATGAAAATTTAGATAAGAAGAACATATGAAAGTTCAGAAGAAAGGATCCACCCCAAATTGCCACCACCAAAACCACCACCTCCCTCACTCACCACTCCCATTACTGCCACCATCATCACCATTACCACTGGTGTCTTCATTACTAGCAGCGTGCTTAGAATGCTACACCACCATCACCACCACAAACATCATAACTAGCAACAATAACCTTGATACTATTACTGACGCTATTATCATCACTACCCCACGTTTAGGACTACCACTACTACTACTAATCATCACCATCATCACCACCACCACCACAAAAAAAGCATCCTCATTTTTTTTTACCCATCCCCCCACATCATTACCCACGAAGGACAGCCTAAAAAAAGAAAGCAATACACTAGATGATGCATGAAGGACTGGTGGCGATACTGCAGGGACTACTGAAGGAGGAAGCAGCCAGCCAATGAGAAGCGTGGGATTCTAACAACCTTGAGAGACTACAGTAACAAACCACTCATTAGCTGGGTGCTCGTGGGAGGGAAGAGGTAACGAGGGATGGGAGGGAGGGAAGAGGTAGCGAGGGAAGAGGAGAAGGATAAGTAGTTGGGAGAGGGAAGGACGGCAAGAGGAGGAAGATGATGATGAGATGGTGATGGAGCTGGGATCACACACACACACACACACACACACACAAATCTATGGAATTCACAGTTAACATCTCTGCCATCTCTTACATGCTTCAAACTGTTATACTTAAAAAGCTATATGGGTATCCACTATATATACATCCAAACATTTAATGGCATATATTACTATTTATCTCTTACTTGCCTAAAAAAAAATCCCCGAAGAGAGAGAGAGAGAGAGAGAGAGAGAGAGAGAGAGAGAGAGAGAGAGAGTATAGTTTTTTATCTTAGCAATGAAAGCTGTGATGGTGGTAGTTGCGGTAGTGGTAGTGGTCATAATAGTGGTAGCTGAGTACTGGTGGTATAGTAGTGGTAGTTGCTCTGGTTGACTAGGCTCCCTTGCAATCTTTTTTTTTTATTCCTAAGAACTCTCGCAGTTTTTTCCCCTCATCCCAGACTGGTATTTGTCATCACGTTTTCTCTTTCACTGCCCTCAATCATCTCTCTCTCTCTCTCTCTCTCTCTCTCTCTCTCTCTCTCATAAACTACCTACGACAACACTCAAATTATCTACACCACGAGTACTAGAGTTTCTACCACTACTAATTGTCTGTAATTACTCTAATGGGGGATGTGGAGGAAGGAGGGATGGAGGATGGAGAGGGGGCTGATAGGGGTCGGAAGATGGAGAGAGGAAGGATGGGAGATGGAGGATGGACAGGGGGAGGAAGGGGATGGAGGAAGGAGAGGGGGAGGAAGGGGGATGGGAGGATGGAGAGGGGGAGGAAGGGGGATGGCAGGATGGAGAGGGGGAGAAAGGGGAATGGCAGGATGGAGAGGGGGAGGAAGGGGAATCGGAGGATAGAGAGGGGGAGAAAGACGGAGATGAAAGGGGAAGGGGGGATGGGAAGAGGGGAAAAAGATGAAGACGGGAGAGGGGAAGAAAAATGGGAAGGAAGAGCGAAGGGATGAATAGGGAGGAAAGGGAAGGGAGTGACGAACAGGGAGGAAGGATGGCAAAGGTGGAGAAGGCAAAGGTGGAGAAGGTAAAGGAGAAGAAGGGTAGGGAGGACTGACAGAGTGGAGAGGGTGGGGGAGAGAAGGATGAGAATCAACATGGGAAATGGATAAGGGTAAGAATATGAAGGAGAGGAAGAATGAAGAGCGAGGCTGAGGGAAGAAATAAGAAGGATACCTGTAGGATGGATGGACGAGGAGGAGAGTATTGTTAGAAGAGGGTAGGGGAAGGATGGAGACGAAGGGGGCAGGAAGAAGAATGTAAAAGGGGGGAAAAGATCCAGGAATGGGGAGGGGGGAGGATGAAGGAGGGGAGGAAGGATGGTTAGGATGGGTGGGTGGATGTGGGTTAGAGTCATTCCCTCATAAGTAGGACAGGCGGCACCACAGCTCAAAAAATACAAGTATCAAGATTGTAAGTGTCTGGAACTCTGTGGTCACTAAATAATAATAATAATAATAATAATAATAATAATAATAATAATAGTTGCAGTCGTAATAATGATAATAATCGTTGTCGTCATCATCACCTTTTTTCCAACAAATGATGAGGTTATATATATAAAGTGTGTGTGTGTGTGTGTGTGTGTGTGTGTGTGTGTGTGTGTGTGTGTGTGTGTGAAGACAAGGGAAGGGAAGACAGGAGAAGAGAAGAGAAAAAGCTAAATCCACCATCTCACCCGCACAAGTAGTCTCACATACCGCCTACCAATTACACTTACATAAAAACCAACAAAAAACACCGTCTTCAACAATTCCAAAGGCAGAATGCGTTCTTTGTCACGGGTATTGCCTCCCTACGACCTTGTGGGGATAAAACTCGCTTTAATATTCTCTCTCTCTGTCTCTCTCTCTTACTATGACGTAATTTTAAGTTTATTTTTGCAGCCTTCAGACGGTTTTCTTCAGCTCAGGGTAGGCTTTTCGAACTTGGGGTGGAAGGAGGTTAGATGCAGCTTTCATTACCTCCCTTCATTACTAAAGTCATTTCCAAAGCTGTATACACTAAAACACACAAAATATACCAAATCAGATGATGGAAAATACTCACTTTCACGGTTCCTCAATCTTTCGCCCTTCAAAGTCGGCACGAACTTTTTTTTTTTTTTTTTAACTACATATTCTCCTCAAATCCTACATTTCTATTCAACCATGGTACAGTCTGCCTCACTCCTCCTGTCTCAAGTGCAGGTCTGTCCCTCAAGCTTTAACTACAATGACACTGGCCTAAGATCTGCCACTCAGGGTATCAGCTTCCTGGTTCTAACTTCACCCTCTTTCTAAACTAATCTTTCACTCTGTCTCCCTCCATCTCGTCTTAGATACAATGGCTCCGGCCTAGAACTCGGTAATTCTTAAGTATCAACTGACTTATCGCAACTCTCTCCTCTTTCTTAATCAATCCTTCAAATTCACTTATCCTAACTCTGTAGACTTTCTAAATTAATCACTCAAATTATCTTAGTTAAAATATCAATGGCTAGGATCCGGCACTTGGGTATAATCTTCCTGGCCATAACTGTGTCGTCTTTTTAAATATATATATCAATTTATCTTAAGTTTTAGCTACAGTGGTACTGACTTAGGATTTGGCTTTTGGGGATATCTTGGCTGTAACTCTAGTCATCTACGTAAATGTGTATGTATTTTAACTGCATTGATCCCTTCACTGCTATCTGTTCTTCCTGAGATGTATAAAATTAGTTTTGGGTGGTAAGTAAATAAAAGAAAAAAACATCATAGTAGACAGGAAATAAAGTTACACACACACACACACACACACACACACACACACACACACACACAGCACAGCACAGCACAGCACAGCACACCCAAATCCAAACTGCATAAACCTCTTAAGTATATTTTCAACCCCGCTGCTCACACCTGCCTAGTGACACATGCACACCAGACAGCAAGACAATAGGGAAGGTAGAGTTCCAAGAAGACCGGTGACGACCCTGTGCACCACCACCACCACCACCACCACCACCACCACCCCCGTGAGACAATAGCACGCCAGCCTTCAGGGGCAGCCACAACAGGGCCTTCTGACTCAACCCCTCGCCGCACTCTTGATGGTCTGGGATAGTGAGGATGTTATGCAGTTACGGATAATGACGCTATTAATGTGCTAAGCGCCTCGAAACAATGGCTGGCTGGGTACTCTTTAAGGCTGAGTGATCATCCTCGCAATGACGTGCTAACTGGCTTTAATTGTAGGTAGGTGCTTCAAGGGGTGGTGGTTTGGTGGACTTATTCTTTATTTCGAAATTCTCTAATGTGGAGCGTGGATATTCAATGATGTAATGGGAGCACGGGGGTATACTCATGTATCCTTGTTCATCTATCCTTATATTTTCTGACTACAGTAGCTTATCCTCGGACTCCTATGACTTCAAATGAGGTACTGCGACTTAGTGTTAGCGTGCATTTACCACTAAGCTACTTAAAGGAAGCGAGATTATGATACAAGGCAATATTCAAATTACTATACAATCCACGCACTCTCTTTGCTATATCTCATCTATCATTTCATCTATTCCTCTATAACACTCTCACTTCTAATACATCTCTTCATCTCTCCTCTTTGCTTCTCTTTCATTAGTTCAGTTACTCTTCTAGGAGCTGCCTAGCATGGGCCAACCGGCCTACTGCAGTTATCCTCTCTTCTTATGTTCTTATCTCTCCATACCTTCTTCCCTGCCTCCATCTCTCATCTCCCTCCCTGCTTCTCTACCATCCTAATCACTCCCTTCTCATTCAATCTCGTCTTTGTTAACTCATATCTCAATTCTACGCTACCTTTCTCATTTCCCTTCCTCAGTCTCCTCTTCCCTCTATCACCTCCACCCCATTATCTTCTACTCTATTCTCAAATCTTCCGCTCTATTCCTAAATCTTCCACTCCATTCCCTGTACCAGACGGGAAAGACACTACTACGGGCATAATATCGGAAGCTGGGATCCTCGGAGACGGGCTACAATGAAAACAGTCAGGCTAATGAGACGCTTTCAACCACAGTGATAATTGAAGTGAGGACAAGTTGGGGGTAACGACAAGGATAGACTGTGGTGGCTGACCTCGGGGATAGACAGACAGACAGACGGACGGAGATGAATGGGCAGAGAGATAAATAGACGGAGAGATGAATGGACGGATCAACGGAAAGACTGATGAACGCAAATACGGAATGATAAATGTGCATAAGTGGATATAAACACTGATTTACACACACACACACACACACACACACACACACACACACACACACACACACACACACACACACCGGTAGAGACGGACAAGAACAAACAGATAAACAGGCATGCCTTCATATACACACGTACACACTGGCGTCAGAATACAAACTACAACCCCCCTCCCTCCCTACACACATACACATTGGTATATATACAAACTGGCGCTAAAATATAAACAGCAGAAAAAAAGCACAAAACCAAACACACCCACACACACACCCACACCACACACACATCCACATCACACACCCCTACACATACAGCCTCCCCCCCACACACACAGCGTAAACAATACTACACACACGACCATTCCCGACAGCGACAATCACCACGAACCAGGGCCAAAGTGATTAGGGGGCTCACTTGTTACCCTCACCACTGGCACACACACTCCTTGATGCCTACTTCCTCGTCTCTCTCTCTCTCTCTACAGTACTGCTGAAGGCGAAGAGGACAGAGACAATAATCTTATGGCATTAGTGTTCTCCCCTAAGCAGTAGCCTTATAACAACAGTACTCTCATTTTCTACACTTCCCAACGTAACAGCAGTAGCAGTAGCACCCTTTCAGTATTAATGCCCGCGTATAAGTAGTAACCTGCCCCATGTGGCATTGTACCGTCATTTGGCATTTGTACCGTCGTTTGGCATTTGTACCGTGACATTTGTACCGTCGTTTGGCATTTGTACCGTGACATCTGTACCGTCGTTTGGCAATTGTACCGTGGCCATATTTTGTACTGTAAAGGCAGAAGCACAGAGGAACGGTTCAGAATCCCTTAGAGGCACACCTGCATGGTAATTAGCCTTGCCTCTGCTTTACCTCGAGGCGCACACACCGTTCCTCACATACACAGGAAAGGGGAGAGAGGAGAGGAGAGGGAAGATAAGAAGGGAAGGAAAGAGAAGAGACAAGAAGATCAAAGAGAAAAGAGCAGAGGCGAGGCAAGAAGAGAGAAGAGAAGAGGAAAGGATAGTACAGTATAACAGAAAAGAAGGAAAAATGAAGTATGTGCAAAAAGGAGTAAACGAAAAACCAACAAAAGGAAGACATATCAACAGACGTGGGCAAAAACAAGAGTACAAAAATCAATAACCGATGCTTAGAGGAAAGAGGCATATAATGTACGAGTATAAGAGCGATGTGGGTCCACAATACAGAATTGAAACCCCCAAAACACTGCAGAACTCAACACAAACACATCAAAGTGGGTGGCACGGGTGGAGGCTGGGTGGAACTGGCGGAGTGTGGCGTGTTTTCTTGGGCTTGGGGGCGAGTGGGCGGGCAGGCTGTTGGGCGGGACAGAGGTGTGTGTACCGGCATGTGTGGGTATGCCTGGGTGGCGCAAGTGAGTTACACAATCCAGCCATACCGAGAAATGGGAGAGACCGGGAGAAAATGCTAGCGAGGTTCCACATTCCTGTTTGTTACTCCCGGTCGAGGAAATGCCGAGAGGAGGCGAGGACGAAGGGGCAGAGAGAAGACTGAGACAAGGACGAAGGGAGGAGAACAGCCAGAGACGAGAATGAAGAGAGAAGGATATGATAATGAAGAGACTGACACGTGGACGAATTGAAAATAGGCACAAGGATGAAGGAACTACAAAAAGATGGGAACGAAGAAGAGGAAAGACAGAGTTGAAATCGAAAGAATGTACACAACAGAAAAAGGAGAGAGAGAGAGAGAGAGAGAGAGAGAGAGAGAGAGAGAGAGAGAGAGAGAATGACATGAAACAAAGAGAGGAAAGCGCTAAGTAGCCTAACATCAACAAACAGATATGAGTGCTAAGGATGAGCTAAATTAACGAGGACGAATGGAAGACATAAAGAATTGGAGACAGTGACAAGGACGAAGGAAGATTGAGAGACAGACGAGGATGACAGGATAGTGATAAAAAATTAGGACGGAGGGAGGTAAAAAAGTAAGGACGAAAGGAGAGGTTAGGAAGAGGGAGGAGTGGAAGGAGACGGATAGACAATACGAGAGAGAGAGAGAGAGAGAGAGAGAGAGAGAGAGAGGCAAAAGATACCCCTAGACAGTTATACGTAGATTAATAGATAAACAAACACACTGACAAAGACAGAGAGGGGAGGGGGACGAGAAATGAGAAGAGGAGGACAGTGAAGAGAGAAAGTTTTGGGTCCGTTCAGAGGTACTTTCATGTATCATAATAAACTATGATTTATAACCTCAATAAAACACTAATTAGGAGAAACGTACAGTACATATGCAAATAAGAATGCAAAAAAATACGAGAGAGAGAGAGAGAGAGAGAGCGCGACATTCCTGGATACGGTATATCATGATGCAAGTGGTAGAAAGTATTTTTTTTTCTTTTTTGTACCTGTAAGGACAGTGTTTGTACAGAATGAACCAATCTCAGTTACACACACACACACACACACACACACACACACACACACACTCTCTCTCTCTCTCTCTAAAGCATACTATGCCAACTTTCGCACCAAGATCTTTCTCCACAGTGCAAATTACCTCTCCGTGACCACCCCTGCCTACCCTTGCCTACCCAACGTGCCAGGCAGGATACGGGTCACGCCAAACAAATACAGTGTGTGTGTGTGTGTGTGTGTGTGTGTGTGTGTGTGTGTGTGTGTGTGTGTGTGTGTGTGTGTGTGTGTGCGCTAATGTCCAGTGGGGAAAGTAGGGGAACCGGAGGGGGAAGTATGGTGCTTAATGGTGAATCTCCCTTTAGTTGAATAAAATCGTCCGGCGGCATCAAGGAAAAATAATCGTCTGAGTAAGGACAGAAGAAAGTGGCTAGACTGGTGAAATTAGTGGACAGATGGAGAGAAAGGTTTCTTAAAATGCAAAGTGTAAGAACTAGTGGAGAAATATGAGGTGGAACGTATTAAAATGGGAAGGTATTAAGCTGGTAGGGGAACTGACTGGATAACTGATAAAGGATATTCGATTAAGAAGGGGAAAAATAAGAGTGGATCAAACTGGGATTGTACAGGAAGGATAAGGCAAGAGTGGGAAAGTAGGGGATCGAAAAGGAATGAGTAGGAAGGTTAAATATTGGAAAGAATTATGAAGGTGGCGAAAAAGGGAGTAAGATGACAGTGAGAAAGCAGGAAGTAGAAGGGAGGACAGGGAATAGTTTACTGTATATTGGGAAAGCAGGAAGTAGGAGGAGAAAGGTGGAGTGCCTAAATTTGGAAAATAGGGGAGCAGAAGGGAGGAGTAGGTATGTTAAATCTAGGACACAATCATTAGGAAGGGCAGGAGGATACGGTGGTGGAGAGAGAGTGAGTACCTACGTGCTTATGCTAGCAGGAGAGTCGTAGGGTAGGGGGTGTTCGTCAGGTTTCAGTAGCACGAATTACTGAACAAAAAAGAATTAGAAGACAAGATGGAATGAAGAATGTAAGCTAAGAGGCGGAGAAGAAAGTTAGACTGGTACACAAAGTAAATATCGAACGTGCTTCTGCTAGATGAGAGGAAAGCCAAGGTAATCTATGTCAGGTTTCGAATTAGTGAAAAAGTATTGCAAGAGAAGAGGAGGGAAAGCAAGCAGGCACCGAGGCAGAACGTGCTTATGTTGGATGAGAGGAAAGCCAAATTAATGTGTTACACTGAGTCACACGATTTAATGAACAGACTTATATTTGGAAGAGATAAAATAGATAAAAGAGTGAGCGAGACAATAGACGGTAAATAGAATGCTAGTGAATAATGCATACACAGAGGACCTACGTACTTATAATAAAAAGAAAGAAAGGGGAGGCACGTGAAGTCTGAGAAACATGATATAATAAACGAACGCTATTACAAGACAGAAATTGGTTAAGCTGGATAACAAGGAACGGGAGAAGACAATAATGTGATCAATTCAGTAAGAACTCCTACCAGTACGTGTTGATGCTGGGATTAATGAAAGCCAAGTGATAAAGATCTTTATGCCTCGGTCTGTGACAAACAATAATGAAAAAGTGAATTACGGTGCAAGACAAGGATATCGAGAACAATAGAGAAAAGAAAGGAAAATGACAGAGAAAACCTGCTTATGCTGCAGGGAAAGATTGTTAAGGGATTGTTTGACGGCTCTGACCCTCAGAACCTGACAAAAAATAAATAAATAAATAAATAAAGTCATAAAGAGAGAAACGAAAGCAAGATAGGGACTGAACGGTAAGTGACAAGAAAATATGCCAAACCGGAGATACGAATTTCAGTACACGAACGTATAATAGGATGGGGACAATAGCTACAACAAAGAGCAAAATAATAAATACAAAGCAAGATGGCCCCAAAACTGGGAGACCTTTCTCCTACATGCTGAGAGAAATGTGCTAAAATATATTGTAGAGATAATTTACACGAGCAAATAAAGCAAGATGACAGAAAATGAGGGATACCTTTGCCTACGTAGCTAATTAAGCTGGAAGGAAAGAATACCAGGAAAAATCCAGGTACTGTATAAATATTGCCAACTCTTACTCAAGCAATTTAGCACACTAAACACTTACCCGTAAAAACAAAAGGATCAATGAAAACTAGTAAAGACAAAAAAAAAAAAAGTCGGATGAGATACAAGGAGAATATTACCTACTTACTTATGCCTGAGGGACAGTATGAGAAGAAACTAAATGTCAGCTATATGCCACAAATTTAGTTTCAAAACGTATTACAATACACAATACCATAAACAACTGAGAAAAGATGAAGACAGACTCAGACAAACTTTGTGTTCTTATGCATGAGAAAGGGACGAAGATACAACTGCATGTCAGTTTTAATATATAAATAAATAAATTAATAATAAATAAATATATAAATATATATATATATATATATATATATATATATATATATATGAGAGAGAGAGAGAGAGAGAGAGAGAGAGAGAATCATAAGTTATGCAGAAAGGAGAAACCTCGGACCAAGATTAACATGACAAGGATATGATGCAAAAATAAGCATAAATAAATAAACAAACAAAACAAAGAGTACGGTGACAGACCTAAGTGCTTATAATGGGAAGAAGAATAAAAGAGATTCCATGTCAACTCTGAGTCTAATTGTTTTGCTACATAGAGATGTGTGACGTGACTGGAATATGAGAGAGAGAGAGAGAGAGAGAGAGAGAGAGAGAGAGAGAGAGAGAGAGAGAGAGAGAGAGAGAGAGAGAGAGCGCATACTTAAGACGGCAGAAGAAATGTCTACCTATCTATCCACTGATCCATCTATTACTAACGCTGCATCCTGTGAGGGGGGAAAACAACCAAGGACAAAAACGTCAATCCAGAAGAACCACAGAAATTGAAGATACGATCCAGCCTTTCATAACATGCCAAGAATAAAAGTAGAATTGACATCTAAAATAGCATCAGGAAGAAAACAAATATATACAGACGGCATGCTCGACTACCTAACAGGGAATTCCTTTTGCTATCGTGTGTGTGTGTGTGTGTGTGTGTGTGTGTGTGTGTGTGTGTGTGTGTGTGTTATATTTACACTGTTGCTTTCTTGCCTGTTCAGCTGGACTTTCCACTCCACCATCACCATCATGCGAAGGGAGAGTAAATATGTTGCCTCACTACTGCAAGCTCAACACTCTCTCTCTCTCTCTCTCTCTCTCTCTCTCTCTCTCTCTCACACACACACACACACACACACACACACACACACACACACACACACACAAAGTCCTCATCATAGGGAGGAGGCGAAGTGTTTAAATCCTGAACGTACTTCCTTTCACCGGTGTAACACAGGTGGACTACGGTTAAAGGGTTAAATCCGCTATGAACGTGCCCTAGACTCCACCAAGGTTATCTAAATACATGGAGGGTGTTGGAAGAGGGGTGCGTCATCCAGGTAAACAGTTGTGAAAGAATCCGGTCGTCTGTATTTGGTGGATGTGTGTGTGTGTGTGTGTGTGTGTGTGTGTGTGTGTGTGTGTGTGTGTGTGTGTGTGTGTGTGTGTGTGTGTGTGTGCGTGTGTGTGTGTGTGTGTGTTTTATTAGTTTTTGGGATTGTGTAACCCCTTAAATCTGATGACGTTTATCATATTTTATTCTTGCTACCTTCAGGGACATCCATCTTGGGAGAGACTTTCTGAACATTTACTGATAAAGGTCCTTCAAAAGTTACATAAAATCGTCCAAAGATATCTAGAACAAAGTCGATAACTACGCCATAGGACTGAGAAAGCTAATTTTGGCGTGGTTTAGGAATTATTCTTTACAAGTACTGAGCAGGTAAAGACTGAGGTAGGAAGATAGTGGGTAAAGAGTGTGAGGGAGGGGGAGAGACAGAAGTGGAGGAAAGGAAGAGGAAAGATAGAAGAGGAAGAGAAGAGACAGAAGTGAAGGAAGAGAGGAGAAGAGAGGCGGGGAAATGGGAGAAGAGGTGAGGAAATGGGGAAGTGACAGAAGGAGGATAGAGGGCGAGAGGGAGGGAGAGGAAAGGGAGAAAGGGTCAAAGGAGACAAGGGGGGTTTGATGAGGAATCGAAGACAGGAATAAGAGGAAAGAAAAAAAAAACAGATGCCGCTGCAAAGTAAGTTGAAGGCAGGAACCAAGAAACAGAGAAAAGATAGAGTCATTGAAAAACAAGGAAGAGGACAAAACAAAAGGGACAAAAAAAATAAAATAAAAATAAAAACAAAGAGCACAAAAAGAGGTTCAATAATGGGTGGATCCCCTGAGCTTAAGAAGGTCCCGCCCCTCCCTCCCCCCCACTCTCGCCCCCCCCCCCCCGCACCTGACTTGTTTTATCAGGGGGGTCAACATGGCGGCCGACCCCCCACCGCCACCTTCCTGTACCTCTTAATGAGATCATCAGGCAGCTTCCACACCACACCTGCACCGCCATAATTAACTCCTTCAATCCAATGACGTGTTTTTATTTTTGCTACCTCCAAATGATGTCTCATATATATATATATATATATATATATATATATATATATATATATATATATATATATATATATATATAAACCGGTGTATATATATTTTTTGGGGGAACTGGAAGGGTTAGTTGTTGTTTCCATTCTTAGTTGTAGTTTTAATTAACCCCTTCAATATGAGACTTTTCCCAGACCGAAAAAATGCGTCCAAAGGTCATGAATAATCCAAGAATCATCGAACTGAAGGGGTTCAGTATAAGCCATAAGTTTCACCACTACCAAGATACAGAAAAACAGAAACTTTTATATTATCTGAAAACTATCACAGAATAAAAAGGAAATAAAACTGATACACATACTTCTGAAAATGCACGTTACATGAATATTAACCAAAATAAACAAAAGCCGAAAAAAAACCTGGGCGTGGGTTCCAGTACCAGCACACCAGCTAATGCATAAATCACCCAGCATTATACAAAAAAACAAGTAAGTTATATAAAAAGCCACTTTATATTGGTCATCAAGTCATCTCCAACCCACACTTGATTTTTCGAGGACAACTGCATCTCTCTCTCTCTCTCTCTCTCTCTCTCTCTCTCTCTCATAAAGGTAAAAAAATAACACTGGATGCGTAGGCCTACCGTACTGGACAAGAAAATACGGAAAAATGAGAAGCGCAACTACAAATCTGGTACATCAAATTAATAGTAAGGATAGTAAAGACATGGAATCAATAAAAAATAAAGAAATAGTAAATATGGTACAGATATGGAATCAGTAAAAATAAATTAATACCGTAGTAAAGCTGGAAATGATATGGAACCAGTAAGCTAAAATTGCTAGTAAAGATGGTAAAGACATGGAACCAATAAAAATAAATTAATAGTCAAGCAGGAAAAGATATGGAACTAATAAGAATACATTAATAGTAAAGCTGGAAAAGATATGGAATCAATAAGAATAAATTAACAGTAAAGATGGTAAAGAAACGGAACTAATAAGAATAAATTAATAGTAAAGATGGTAAAGACATGGAATCAATAAAAATAAATTAATAGTAAAGCTGGAAAAGATATGGAACTAATAAGAATCCATTAATAGTAAACCTGAAAAAGACATGGAACCATAACAATAAATTACTGGTAAAGATGGTAAAGATAGGGAACCAATAAGAATAAATTACTAGTAAAGATGGTACAGATACAGAACCAGTAAGAATAAATTAACAGGTAAAATGATTAAAATATGGAACCAATATGAATAAATTAATAGTAAAGATGATAGAACCAGTAAAAAATATTAAGAGGGTAAATAAAGGAGCCAATAAAATCGTAATAAAGAAGGTAAATAAATGTAATAAACTAAAGCTAGTTTTAAATGACGAAAACAAAACTGGGAACTTGTTTTTTATTTACCTGAGTAACTGGGTCTCGCTCGTGCAGTCGTAGGTCGTCATGAGGGAAAAGCTCCTGTATCCTCTCTACCTCACTCTCCTCCTCCTCCCCTCGCCTCACCAACTGCAAGAAGGAGACAAAAAAACACACATTAGTAAAGAGAAACATTAGTACTGCAACAAACACACTACAATACAACAGGAAACAAAAACAAACATTATAGCACTCGTAAAAAAAAAAAAAACTAATACAGAGAACATACAAGAACACAAAGCACATACGGTACACATGACACATAATTATAAACCACATACTCAAAAGCACAAACCATGAAGCGTGTGTAAAAAACATTATTATAAAGCTCAACGAACGTGCAAAACTAATATAAGGTATAATGCCTACACAAAGTAATAATCTTAAACAAAGCTAAAAAATAAAACTTAAAACTGATCCTCGCTGACCATCCATGCACTTTCATAATTCGACCAAAAAATTATCATGAGTCAAACTGAAGGAGACGGACAATGGACAGTAAGATATAAGCGCTTACAGTGAGGAATAATATCATATCCACTTAAGTTCACCCACACTAGTAAAAGAGAAGAGAGACGAGAAGAGAAAAGAGAGAGGTTAATAATGTTCCCTTAAACCAAATGAGAGAGAGAGAGAGAGAGAGAGAGAGAGAGAGAGAGAGAAGGGGGGGGGATATCACCTTCAGCTGACTCAATCCAGTGAACATTAGAAAAAATGTAAAGAAAAGAATGATAAGAAGAGAGAGAGACACCAACAACGTCACCTGAATCCACCCGTAGGGCTGAAAGATATACTGTGTGTGTGTGTGTGTGTGTGTGTGTGTGTGTGTGTGTAAGTAAATATATTATATATACATAAATATATATATATATATATATATATATATATATATATATATGAACAATAAAATTATCGTATTGTATAATCTCTCTCTCTCTCTCTCTCTCTCTCTCTCTCTCTCTCTCTCTCACACACACACAAACCAGCCCACACAAAACCAATATGGACAAACAGATTAGGCAACGGTGTCCCAAATCAACCGTGTTTTTCCTTCCCTTCCCTTCCCAAGTTGCGTAAAGGACATTAATGCCAAATACGAGGAACCAAGCCTGTGAATGCGATACGGCACTCCAAAAGTTATATAAAATTGACAGGTGGTAGAAATCGATAAGAAGTCAATATTTTAATGGAGTTTGATAGTACGACTCTCTCTCTCTCTCTCTCTCTCTCTCTCTCTCTCTCTCTCTCTCTCTCACCGTCACACGATTATCATTTCCGGCTACAGGAAAGCTCTAGTAGTGAAATGGTTTAACATTTCTCAATGAAAGTACTGGGGGAACAGGTGTAGGTGTATGTATATTAGACGAACAAACTGGGTGAACAAGTTAAGAAAACAAACTTACTAAAAAAATGGAGTGAACAGATGGGGTGAACAAATGGGGTGAACAAAGCGAGTGAACAAAAGGACGAAACAGGTATCGGTGTCGGGTGAACTAAATTCCATAATTTAAAAAAAAAAATAAGTCGATATCCTTCTGTAGGAATTGTGGTGGCGATGGTGGTGGTCAGGCGCGCAATTGTGGTAGCTGTAATGGTGGTAGAAGCATAGTTGTGGTGACCGTGATAATTGTGGTGGGTGATGATTGCTGCTGATGGAGGACCTTAGGAGTTGCGATTGTGGTAGGTGGCCAAATTGTGGTAGGAATGGTGGTAGAAGTGTGGTGGGAACTGTAGTAGATGTGGTGGTGATTATTGCTGACGGAAGTTGATAGGAGCTGCAACTGTGGTAGATGCACTGATGGTGGTAGTGTGTGTGTGTGTGTGTGTGTGTGTGTGTGTGTGTGTGTGTGTGTGTGTGTGTGTGTGTGTGTGTGTGTGTGTGTGTGTGTGTGTGTGTGTGTGTGTGTGTGTGTGTGTGTGTGTGTGTGTGTGTGTGTGTGTGTGTGTGTGTGTGTGTGTGTGTGTGTGTGTGTGTGTGTGTGTGTGTGTGTGTGTGTGTGTGTGTGTGTGTGTGTGTGTGTGTGTGTGTGTGTGTGTGTGTGTGTGTGTGTGTGTGTGTGTGTGTGTGTGTGTGTGTGTGTGTGTGTGTGTGTGTGTGTGTGTGTGTGTGTGTGTGTGTGTGTGTGTGTGTGTGTGTGTGTGTGTGTGTGTGTGTGTGTGTGTGTGTGTGTGTGTGTGTGTGTGTGTGTGTGTGTGTGTGTGTGTGTGTGTGTGTGTGTGTGTGTGTGTGTGTGTGTGTGTGTGTGTGTGTGTGAGACGACTGGAGGTGGGCAGCGGCTGTAGGAGTCATCAGGGTCAGTGGGAGCTATCAGCACTACCACAACTACCACCATCCAAACAACCATTGCTGACCAATCTACCACGACCACTGCTTTCTACTACAGCTACTATCACAACTACCACCACCCAAACAACCATCGATGACCACTAAAACTACAACTATTCCCACCACTACCGCTCTCCAACCACAACTACCACCAATAGTCAAAACTGCAACTACCACTATCTAGGCTACAACCACAACTACTACCCCGCTACCACAATCTCCACAATGACAATATTAAGAACTGTTGAAAAGACTGGTAAAAAAAATAATAAAAACTATAATTTGACAGTAAAAAGAAAAAGAATAAAGAATAAGCACGAGTTCAAAAGACGGATCACAGCCTAACTCGAAATACCCGGAACCAGACTCGATCCCCTTTAACCTAAGCTTAAAAAGAAATGGAGAAAGCCTGAAGGAGGTCTGTATCAAATAAAGTACAAATATTAGTTACAGGAAAAGTGTTGACAGGTGACATCGGATCACTTTCTCCTTGTCTAAGATTTCGTAACTCCTCTACCTCGGTTAATTATTTTACCTGTCAAAACTTAAAATCTTCTTGCATGATGGTGAAGGAAAATTTTGATATAAAGGAGTTATTGGTGGCCAAGAATGAATATCAATGTGTAATAACATACATAATGGATAGGTTCTATTAAGTTGGCCAAACAGAAAAATCTCAAATATTATCAAAATCATCTATTTCACATCGTGGGTCGAAACAGGTGTCATCATCACAACCATCCTAACCAAATATCACACGATGGGGTAAAAACAGGTGTGTCAATCAAGATAAGGCCACCAGAAATAAGGAGAATGCTAGACCTGCCAAACAACAGTAGGAGGGCACAGGGTACGAAGGCCATCTCAGTTCAGCGACGCCTGGCGAAGTGACAGGCAAACCACGAAAATTATGTAAAAATAAATAAATAAATAAGGGCATACAAATCCATGAAGAGGGCATTTTAAAAAAATAATAGTACACTACAAACCACGGACAGACCACTAGAAATAGTAAAAACGCAATTCCACATTAAATTACGAATGACATTTCGTGACGCCTGTTGAAATGAAGCTCATGGAAATGAAAAGAACCATCAAAAACTAAGGGATACCAAAAACCATGAAAAGAACAATGAATTATGAAAAAAGAAAATCAAGAGAAAAAAGACGTACGTTCGCTGGGAGCGCCAAGCAGGGAAGTAACCAAGACAAGAACATCAAAAATCGTCAAACCAACGGAAGCATAACATAGGAAGGTCATGCTATACCAGTGACGCCTGGCGGAGTGACAATGCATGGAAGATGCCAGGAAAAGGACAATTAAAAAAAAAAAAAAAAAAAAAAAAAAGAGGACACCAGAAAATGAAAAGGACAATGAGAAAAAGAAAATACACCAGAAGCCATGAAAACGAAAATAATGATAGCAAAAACAACAGAAGGATATGATACGAAGGCCATCTTAGTTCAGTGACGCGTGGTGGAGTGACAGGCAAGGCGTGTCTCCCAAGCACACATCCCTGCCAACAACACGACGCCCTTTGACACGTAAAGTGGGCGGTCCTGGGTGGTGCTCGCTCCGAATTCTCTGGCCCCAGCTACATATTTATCGTTTTGGGGTTGCTCCAAGAAAGTTTGAACTCTCTCTCTTTACAGTTTATGAGTGTGTGTGTGCCCGGGTATCACACTTTGGCATCCGGGTCCCTCAGTCTCACTAACCCAATGAAATCAGCAAGTGAAATATATAACCGTAGCGAAAGTGTTTAGCTACAACTTCGGCTATCTGAGTTTGGCAACAAAACACGAACTAGATTATATATATATATATATATATATATATATATATATATATATATATATATATATATATATATATATATATGCTTTTCAGTGTGCAATTCCTCATCATCCCAACAGCTAAACTGAAATAAAAATCTTTGGCTTCCAACCACTCCTTTCATAGTTTTGATTATTTTTTTTTTAAGTCATTCTTGAAGAGATCGAACGTTGAACCATATTCATTCCCAGAAGATATTTATATATGTATTTTATTCTGCCCAATCCCATCGACTGTATCTTAAAAGAAACATCGTGAACTTAAGCTGTTAACCTCTCCTCATTTTTTTTTCTTCACTCAGTCCCAGAGGCAGACATTATCTAAATGGTGTCATCAAGCACCAAAGGAAAGCGACGCATCTAAAAATACCCGTGACAATGATGGCCGCGTCTGCCTCCCCCAAGCACTGATGACGACCCTTCCGCAGTTGAGATGAAGCCTGATATCTGGCACTGCCATCACCAGAGGCCAGGCTCCGGGGGCAGGACGCTCCCCCACCCTTCCCCTCCCCCATCACACTTTACAAACAAACAGGAGTCAGGATGAATTTAATGAGTAAGGATGGGAGGGATACACACACACACACACACACACACACACACACACACAACGAGCAAGAAAAGGTTTCGAGAAGGATGGAGGATGAAGAAGTGTCAGGACTAAATGATAATGACGGGCTAAAGTATAGAGAACATGTGGCGAGCTACAGAACAAAGAACATAGGTAGGATAGATGTGGATAAAAGCAACACAAAGAGAGAATTAGAAGACAGAAAACCGTGGAAGAGCTAGACTATGAGACAGGGTGAAGAACTTGAAAATAAAGAATTGAAGAGGCTAGTACGATACAGGGGTGAGACAGAGTAAAGAGATTGTGGGCTGGAAGGAGAGGGGGTGGGTGGGCGGACGTGCAGAATGAGAGGGGTAGCCAAATAGGGGCGGGAGAGCTGATGAGGCCGGGCGGGTGAGGTCTAGGGTGGGGCAGGATAGGGGATGAGGACGGCCGCAGTCATGTCCTCTGGCGCCCGACACACACACACACACACACACACACACACACACACACACACACACACACAATTACCTCTCATCTACCTATATAATTACAGAAACATCAGCCTCACAACATTTTAATATAAACACAGGTACGGAACGGTAAATGCCACACAGTTTGTCATGTACATAACACATTATACAAATACACACTAGCTTAAGTGTTATTATTAGTAAACTAAAGACACTACACTTGTATATATATACCTCATGTTTTCCAGGGCACAAGGGTACAAACAAAGATCACATAACTTCGCAAGTAAACACACACACACATAACTTCGCGTGTACACAAGCACATGCCTTCACATAAACAAATCTTCAGACAACACACACACACACACACACACACACACACACACACACACACACACACACACACACACACAAACAGCAAGAGCATCAGGGCACCCTCAATGAACAACAACCTCTCTCTGTACAAGTTTGTTGACAAATGTCGACCGAAGAATAAAAAAAAAAAAGCACACAAAACACAAACACAAGTCAGGCATAACTCCACAAACACGTAAGCATCACACCACTTATCAACACTACTTTAAATGCCCAGTGAGTTTCTATCGACACTCCATAAAAGAACAAAACACGAGGAAAAAAAAATCCAAGCATAAAACCGTAAACAGAACCTACAAAAATTTCATCGTAAACAAAATCCTCGCGAGTTTCTGTCGACAATCTTAGAGTAATAAAGAAATTCCAGACAAGCCTCGCCAATTGTCCACTTTACTGCAACACACAACAAACATTCCGCCATTAGGGAGAAGCTTGTGCCTGCTTATCTACTGCTATGAAAGTTTGTCTTCTGCTGTGCCACTGTGTCTGTCTACTGCTGCCATCTGTTTTCTGTTATATCTGATTCTGAGAGAGAGAGAGAGAGAGAGAGAGTTACTGAAGGAATGTATGTGTGCGCGCGTGTGTGCATATGCATGCACGTGCATGAATTATGACTGGTGTGCGTGTGTGTAATACTGATGGTCAGGACACTAACCGTACTGTAATATATTGAAAAATTTCTGCGTGATATCCGACGATCACACAAACACAAACACACACACACACACACACACACACACACACACACACACACACTGAACAAGAAAATAACAAAAATATAAGCTCTTACCCCTTCGGTAAGATGACGTCTATTTTTTTGTTGTTTTACTTTATTCTCGTAACTGCCACGCGAGTTTTATTGAAGTTAATGAAGTCCCTTCGTAGCAAACTAGTTAACAATATCTTCTAACCTCTTTCAGTCCAGGCTGCGTTGTTTATATTTCATTCTAACTTCTGCCATTCGATTTTATTCAATTATAAGTGATCTGCGGTAGTGACGGGATTTATAAAGGTAAAATCTCTCCACTCCCGCTCGAAATTTATCCTCTAAACTGAATAAAATCGTTCGGAGAAAGCAAGAAAAAAATCCATCACTAGAACGAGAAGGCTTACATCTACACTTCAATTTATGATTTTATTCAACTTCAGAAAGCCAAAATATGTAGTAAAGTTAAACCGAAAACCTATGTAGATGATGGGAAGTAAAACCAAAATATTAAACCTTAGGATTATACCAGTCTCGAGGGATTTCAATATAGAATCATGAATCAATCCAAAGGTGGCCGTGTTCCCTATGAATTGGAGGAGGAAATGATTTTGAGAGAGAGAGAGAGAGAGAGCACAATCTCTCTCTCTCTCTCTCTCTCTCTCTCTCTCTCTCTCTCACACACACACACACACACACACACACACACACACACACACACACACACACACACACGTCCTCAGTAAACATTAATTTCCTGTGAAAGTTGGCGAAGCGTGTGTGTGTGTGTGTGTGTGTGTGTGGTTAGATTCCTTTCCCTCCCACAGCCGCCTCTCACTGTGTCTATAAAAGCCCAACACGACCACAGCCTACATACCACTTCTATTAGGCCCCTCTGTACGATGTTTTTTTTTTATTCTTCTTACACACACACACACACACACACACACACACACACTACAAATTCTTCATACTGTGCTTTGGAATGCTGAACCCAATGGAAAGTAATATCAACGTTTATATGTTTGTCAGTACCTGAGAGTTCTAAGCAACGAAAATGTCTGTCTGATGCAATGTTATTCTCTTTGAAGCGACATAACAGAAAGGAAAATGTTTGCAGAATGGCTAGTGAAAAAGGGACAGACGAGAAACATTGAAATCTCTTCCTACTGTTTTCTACATCGCTATGCATCACAACGTAATGCTTTAAGTATTAATTATTTACCACATGAGTTCGGTAACATATAGGTGAATTACTGTTTTGGTAACGTTCGAGTAGCATTCTATTATTCGTTCATTTCCAGCGCAACAAGAATAGTACTGTATATTTCTTAAACAGTGATTTGTCTGTGCATTTACTCAGTTTTCCACTGCAACAGTAACATTTGCCTGGTTTAGTTTCTCTGTTCAGTATCACAGTAAAGGAAGCATTTATTTCCTTTATTCCCTGTACAAGCATTTATATTTTCCAAAAGAGTGTATTTTCTTTCAGTTTTTTTTTTTCTAGCATAGCAGGAGTAACGTTTCCTCCTTTTATTTATTCCCCCCTTCTCTCTTTCTCTCTCTCTCTACTACCCGCAATTCAGTACCTCCCTCCCCCTGCGTCCACCCACCCCATCATCTACACACCAGGACCAGTCACTCAGTATTGTTCTTGTGGAGAAACAAAACTCGATGTTGCAATAACCTTAATGACTACACACACACACACACACACACACACACACACACACACACACACACACACACACACACACAGTCAATTTTTCAGTGCCTATTTATTCAGTAACCACTTTTACCCACACGTTTATGTATGGTGAAAATGTTTGATGAAAGACCGTCGTGTATCCCACTTTCTTAATTATGGACGATGAGAAAAAATAATAACCACAGTAAAGTCCAATACCTATATTTTCAACAGACGGATAAATACTGACAATGAGGAGTATAATAAACTTTAAAATCTAAGATGGTTAAATAGATGAGGAGTATAATAAACTTTAAAATCTAAGATGGTTAAATATGTAAAAGTGTAACAGAGCCTAATTGTTTCAAGAGTCGGTAAGTCAATCCGTAAAAGAGTAAAACGCAAACACACTTCTGGTGATGAATGTAAAATCTAAATATAAAATCTTTAGCGTGTGAGATATTCAGCACAAAAAAAGAAAAAGAAAAACGATAGCCCATTAAAAAAGAGAAGAGGTCCAGTGAACGTGGTTGGTGACAAGACAGCAGAGAGAGTGAAAGAAATCCCCCGAACCACTTCCTCACGTCCGGATGCAAGGGAAGAGGCCTGCAATTTGCCACTCTGATTCCCCCGACAGCCTGGGAGGGGGATGATGAAAGGCTGGTGGAAAGATGGTGAGTGTGTCGGGGGTGCGGGAGGTGGGTGGGGGCTTGGGTGGAGTGGAGTGGTGAAAATGGGGAGGAGTGGAACGGTGCGGATGAGATGTTAGAAAGGGGAGACGGAGAGGTGGTAGACAGAAGGGGGAGGATGAAAGGGTGCTTGAAAGATGGTGGGAAGTTGGGAATGAGGATATGTGGGAGTTGGGAAGGGGTGAAAAGGAGGAGGGAAGGGAGCGGTGGGGAAGAAGTATGTTAAAATAGGGAGGAGGAGGGGAAAGGGTGACAGCCAGGAGGGGTAATGATGAAAAGCTGTGACGGAAAGACGGTGGGGGTGTGCGGATGGGGAACTACGTGGGTTGGGGGAAGACGAGTGGAAATGGGAGAACACGAGGTGGGGAGGGTTAGAACGAGAGATGAGGCTATGAGGGGATAGGTGGGGGGCGGGAAACGAGTGAGTAGGGGATAAAAGCAAGAGGAACGTATGGAATAAAAAGAGTAATGGAAAGGCTAAAAGGGATGGACAGAAGATATGAAATGGGGAGAAAGGAGACAGAAGACAAAATAAAACTAAATAAAGGGGAGGGGGAAGCTGAAAGATAGATGGATGAAAAGGTACAAAAAGGGAAGGACGAAAAAAAAAAAAGGGGGGGGGGCAAGGGGATGGAAGGGTCAGCTGACATACATCCCTTAACAATCACGCCCAGTCATAGAGAGAGAGATTCCCCCTCCCCAGTGTGTCCCCAAGAGATTTTCCTGGTAGCCCTCACAGACCTCTCTTTCTCCAGCCCACTCCAGATGTTCTAATTTCTTCTCTATGAACCCTGCAGGTGTTCATCATCATCAGCGTCAGCATTTTTTTTTTTTTTTTTTTTTTTAGCATCAGCCTATACCACCCTTCCATCATCAGTAAAGTGTGTTAGATCTATCACAATCAGCCTATGATTGTGTATAGTCTTCACCACCACCACCGACGCCATCTAAATGTGTTAGCTAATCACCATCATCATCACCTGCATGTGTAGGTCCATTACAGGATAAAGCCTCTCTTAACTACTTCCATTCTTGAGTTACAAGGTTTCATAGGCCACACAAACCATAGAATTCAGAGGACTCCTTACCAACGAAGAAAATTCAATTCAATCCTCCAACTGGTTCATGACCTATCTTTTTCACTCCTCCCACCTTTTGGCCCGCCATTCTCTTGCCTTATCCTTCTGTTACCTGTCCCGCGAAAGACGTGACCTGCCATGGCCATTTCTGATTAAAGACTACATGGAAAAAAATACGAAAGGGAAGGTACGCAGTTACAAGCTAAATGTATTAATCCACACAGATTTTCTAACTGAAATAGGGACCTGTACGGTAAAGCAACGGTTGTGTGTCAGCCTGGGAGAAATGTTTGGGTACTCTCCTTCTCAGTCACGCCAGCTTTCCCAATATCTCGTCTCTGATATCAATTTATTACTTTTACTTTCGCCTCACTTTTTTTTTTTTTTTTTATTATGAAAAAAGAATAATGAATAGCAGGATACCCAGCTACATTCTTTACTTGTGCCGTATTTTTTTTTGTCCCTGGTTTGAATATATTATAGTAGGACTCGCGCGCGCTCGCGGCCGTGGCGCGGCCCGCACCTGTGTACAGTGTTGCCACGTTTTCTATACCGTTATCTCTCTCTCTCTCTCTCTCTCTCTCTCTCTCCTGGCGGGAAATGTGAGCCACCTTGAGTACTTTTGATTCTTTTATAAGTTATTTATAATTGTGCTTTCATTTGTTAATTTGGTTTTGTCATATTTAGTAGTAGATGGAGTGTCAAAGTTACTGTCTGCTGAGAGGTTTGTTACGTTACTGATTCATACACCCCGACGTAGTGGTCCAGGGGGGAGGGGAAGTGTGAAGGGGGATTTGACCTGAGACACCCAGGAGGGATTAAGAAGGAAGGAGAGGGGAAGGGGGGGCTGGATTCACCTACCACGTGGTCAGTATTAGAAGAGAGAGAGAGAGAAATTACGTGTATAGATATATGTGCATCAATAGGAACAATGTATATCAGTGTGTGCAGTATGTACAAAGGAACAAATGAATACAAAGAAGGCAGTGACAGACCTCTCTCTCTCTCTCCCCCCTCCCCCTCTCTCTCTCTCTCTCTCTCTCTCCTGGCGGGAAATGTGAGCCACCCTGAGTACTTTTGATTCTTTTATAAGTTATTTATAATTGTGCTTTCATTTGTTAATTTGGTTTTGTTATATTAAGTGATGCCGACAATGCATTCAATGCATGCCTCTCTCTCTCTCTCTCTCTCTCTCTCTCTCTCTCTCTCTCTCTCTCTCTCTCTCTCTCTCTCTCTCTCTCTTGGGACATTGAATCTCCTCATTCTCCCTTGGGACATTATTTTAGGCCAGATGGATGTGTAAGTATTGCCACTCACAAGAATTACATGAATTATTTCTTTTACTTTGGATATTGGCATATTTCTTCTTTTTTCAGGCTCATTATCTTATATCCATAACTGTGATATTATTACCCACCCTAAAACTACGCTAAAAACCAATAAAATTGACTACAATATCTTTTAGCAACACTGTACAATATGTGTGCCATGTTTCTGTGTTACTGTATAAATATTTTATGCATAATAAGATTACAGTTGATTCATCCATCAAAATACACAAGTGTAAGTTTTATTCATCTGAATTTATCGAATTTGTGATGCCTTGTACATAAATAGCTTCCGTTTCACATCGCAAGTTGGGGAAACGTGGCACCATTGCCCACAGGTGCTGGCCACACCCCCGCCGCAAACAGGCGGGAATCCGACTATAGTCTCCCTTTATTTTCTCTCTACCCTCCGCCTCTCTTCTGCCACAACGAGCCTTTCATATCTAGAGGAAACGCAGTAATTACCCTACAACCTTTTCTCCGGACTGTATCCGGTTGAGAGAGAGAGAGAGAGAGAGAGAGAGAGAGAGAGAGAGAGAGAGAGAGAGACTATCAGCATGTGTAACTAGGTGTTCACATACGAAGACGCAACACATCATAAAACGCTTAATCGCACGCAAAACACAAGCAACTCTCCGCCACAACAAGACATTATTTACAAACAGAACGTCAGCCGCCCCCTTGCAACACCCACACTGTAAATAACACCATTACCCGGCGTGTAAACCGTTCCTTACGCGACACAAATTTATGGTGAGAAATATACGGTGAGATGAAAATGGGGGGCGATCTACATGGATAAACCGTATGAGGGAATGAGGAAGAAAGGGGATGAATGGGGGAAAATAATGTAGAAGGAGGGGAAAGGAAGGAAATGGGGAAATGGAAGGAAAAGGAGAAAATGAAGGAATGAGGAGACGGAAGGATGGGACAAAAAGGTAGGAGGAAAGAATGGGGCTGGAAGGAAATGAATGAAAGAAGATATGGAGTGGGTGTAATGAGGCTTGCTGAAAAGCTTGAGAGAAAATGGATAAGGCAAGTACCGTACAGAATGGAGAGCAGGAAGGAATGGGAAGGAAAAGGAAGGGAACAGAGAAAGACAAGAGGAGTATATGAGGGGGAGAAGTACAAGAAGATGGGAGTGAGGGAGTAAGAATATACGGTAATGTAAAGTGAAGTGAGGAGTGGAACGGGAAGACGGAGGCTGATGCGGTGGGGAGGGGGGATGGCTAGTGAAAGAAAAGGGTGAAGAGGGAGGGAAGGGAGGGAGAAGGCTGTGAGAAAGGAAGGAAAAGTTAGTGGAGAGGAAGGAAAGGGATGAGAGGGGGGGGGAGGGAGGCATGGGAGAAAAGGATGGAGGGGAAGGAAGGAAAGGGTGGGTATGGCGAGAAGGTGACTGGGACACACACACACACACACACACACACACACACACACACACACACACACACACACACACACACACACAACGAGAAATCCTTGACCCGGTGTGTGAAAAATGTGTTGATGGCGAAAGGGAGAGGGGGTAGAGATAAATCAAAATACTTTATGGTTTGACTGGTGAACAAATGCACAGCTGATGTAAATATTTTGTATTCCTGCAAACACATCCCACAACCTCTCTGAATAACCCCATCCCTCTTGCAATCCCCCCGTCTCCTCCTACTCCCTCTTTGCATTTCTCCCTCGAATTTTCATTCCCCCTCCACCTCCCCCAAGTTTCCCATCGAATCCCTCCCTCCCCCAACCCTCCCCCCCTCATTCCCCTCAATCACCCCATTACCCCTGTAAATCCCATCCTCTCACTCCCTCCCTAAATTCCTCCCCCAACTATACTCCACCCCTCCCCCTTTTCCACTCCATCATTGAATTTCCCTCCCTTCTAGTAAATCCCCTTCCCCTCCCTCTCTGAATCCCTTCCCCTCTCCCCCCTCCCCCTGAAATAACCCTCCTCTCCCACCAATATTCCTCTTTCTCCCTCCCTCCATTCCATCTTTGACCTCCTCCCTTCCCCTCTCGTAATACTCCTCCCCCTCCCTCTTGCAATCCCCTTCCCCCTCTCGTCTTGTCATCCCCTTCTCTTCCCACTCTCGCCATCCCCTTCCCCCCACCCCATTTGTAATCCCCACTCCCTTTCCTCCTGTTTCCTCCCCTTCCCATGTACCCAAAATTCATGAGTCTCTTATGCATGTTTGGATTTATGGGTGAAGGTGATGGAGGAAGAGAAGGGGACGAGAGAGGTGGGACTGAAGGTGGGAATTAATGAGGGAAAGGAGACAAAACTAGTTAGACAAACAGATAAACTGACAGAGACAGAAACATATACAGATTGATAGACAAGCTAAATAAGTTATACAGAGACAGATATAGATACAGATAAGTAGTTGGATCGATATAGACGGACTGACAAACTGAGACAGGTAGATACACTGAACGAGACTATGCACCCGCATGTGTGTATGTATGTATGTATGTATACCATGAGATTACCACCCTAACAACTACCGCAACAAAATATGCGTCATGGGATTGAGGGGGTTAATTGTGGGTGTATGAGAAAGAGAAACTCCCCTCACGGCACCCAGTCATGAAGGCACGCGAGAAATTAGCATATAATCCATCATTAACGGCTTCTTAACGACAGTACACAAGGCTGTATTTAGATTCATTATACGACACATGGACCGATAACTACCAACAGGTGTGAGTGGTGAAAGTTTTGTGATTGGTTTTTATCCTGCACTCAGACTGATACTGGTTTATACGGATAACGAATAACGACCGTCGTAAAATTTAAGAAATGTTGGTACAGTCACGACAGAATTGGAGTTTAACCTTTTTCCTCAACCTTATGTGTCTTATTTTAGCTAACTTTGCAACCATTTTCCTTTGCCGAGAAAGGATGTGTTTGTTATACGCGTTTTACTCTAACTTGGTCCTAAACTGCCATCACTCCGTCCTAAATCCTCAATTGTAACAAGAGATCAACGCTAAAATATTATGCAAATCATGAAGATGTGCTGCGGAAAGAACGTGAAGCCACAGTACCCTACTGTCTCATTCTGCCAGTGAACTATGTAAAATGAGGCGCAAAAAGAAAGAAAAAAAAAATCTGGGCCGAGTTAAACGACTATAATAACTACATTTGCACATGAAAAAATCAAATGCACACAACAGAATGCTTTGTACGTATATCTGTATTATGTATGAATGTATATATATGAATTGTTGCGGCCTTCTTTCACATGTATTTTGTTTAATCCTTTCCATCCCTCCTGCACCTGGGCTAAAGAAGGTCGTTGAGAACATAACATACTGAAGTCATTTTCGCTACACCAAACCACCCTCCCTAATGCAAACCGACTGGAGAATGTGGCTGGGTTCATTAATAAAACCAGGGAGTATTTCTTCACAGCGATTGTTACGGTGGTGCTGACTAGGAAAGAATGACAATGGAGGGTTGTAACTATTGCTGAATTATAACTAGTCCCGCGTGATGCAGAGAATGACGAGTTTTTGGTGCAACAGTGATAGGTCTGGTATTAACAATGATACAGGTTGTGGTAGCGAGTGGTGTTTGCAGACTTGGTGACTGAAGTGCTAACAATAATAGAGGCTGAGGTAGTGATAGAAGTTGTGGTAGTAACAGTGCTTTTGAATGGAATTAGATTTACGTGTGACAGTAACGGTGACGGAATGCATAGTCACAAATGTTAACACTGGATGTGGTAGTACCTGTGATGCTTGGTGGTAGTGATGGTGACAGGTTGTGATTCTGATAGTGACTGTAGTGTAGTAATTATGGTGACAGCCAGCGTGCTGCAAGAGTACCGGTGGTGGTGGATGTGGTAGGTACCGTACTAATGGTGATGGTGACTGTGGTGGGGTAACGATTGTGGTGGTGAATGTGGTAGTGAAATAATTACGTCATTCACTAATCATCGGGAGGAAATACCATAACCACCACCGCCTTGAACCCACAGCAAGATCATAGGCAGGAGCATCGTGACTCACTCACTCACTCTCTCTCTCTCTCTCTCTCTCTCTCTCACACACACACACACACACGTCCTCCGAAGCCCTAATACGGTGCCGTCGCTAGCGCTGTATCATCCCAGACTCAGTGATACCAACCCTCTGACTAAGATCGGACACATGTATAAAGATAGTCATGTACAGTAAATACAAAAACAAAAATAAAAAAGAGATCCGAAAATTTAACATTGGAAAAAAAGGTCTAAAGAACGTAAAAAGGTAATGTAAAATAATTTGGATAACTAAATAAGAACATGGCAAATATTAACAAGAATACAAGAACAACAGAAACACCAACAGACTGCAACTTTATATTAAAAATTTTATTACCCATGTATAAATGGTAATCAAAATAAAAATAAAGAGAGAGAGAGAGAGAGAGAGAGAGAACATAAGAAGAGAGGATAACTGCAGTGGGCCGGTTCGCCCATGCTAGGCAGCTCCTAGAAGAGTAACTGAACTACTAGAATGAGATAAGGACAGCAACTCTGAATTAAACATAGGGTGGGTCATGCAAGTCAAACGAAGATGAATTAAGTCAGGTCTTCGCTTCCCAGATTATTCTTTTAATCCATACCGGTACTGCTTTTACCCTAACTTGGTACCGTATAAATTTGCCATCTCTATCTTGAATGCCGGGATGTAACAATAAATTAACACAAGATGATGATGTTGGTCATTAAGGAGTGCTATGAAGAAGATGCCGAGTGGTAGAAACTGTCATTTTCTGCCATTGAGCTACGTGAAATAAGTTGCACATGGATGAAAATCTGGGCCAGGTTTGAGTGATAAGAGTATAGTCGCATTCTTTAACAGGAGCTGCCTAGCACGGCCAACCGGTCTTCTAGTATTCTCTTTATATGCATGTGTTCTCGAGTTACATACTAATTTTCTAGCTTTACAAATTTTCTAGTATGTGCACTCCCGGACACGTCACATGTTCATAATCATGTAATGCTAATTTTGAGACTGCTATCAAGAAATACAAAATCATGTTACGTCAAAGAAAAAAAAAAAAGTATGCAAAATTTCTGATACTCAGAGAAAAAAGCAACACATGTTATATGAAAGCAACAATGAGTACCGTCTGTAAAATTTTCAGGTATTAAAAAAAAAAAAAAAAAAAAAAAAAAAAAAAAAAAGAGTGACAGCAACAGCCCCACCCGGAAAAAAATAACTAGTGTCTAGGGTTACGACTCACCCGCCTGCGCACAATTACCGACCCATTATGACTCATCACTACCTGAGTCACCACGAGCATCATCACAAACATCTCCCCCTTAAAAAATAAAATAAAATAAAAAACAGAAGTATATATTATCGTCTGAAATAATACTGGCCTCTCCCGTAATGGCAAAACATACCCAGTCATTCATTCCGTTTCCGTCTTTTATTTTCAAATTAAATAAGTGAGGCAATTTTACCGGTACACTTTTTCGCACGATGACGTCTTTTAATTGCTGTTATCACCACACATTTTTATTCAGCTTGGAGATAGTGAAGGTGATGATGTTAATGTGGTACCTTAGCTTCTAATATCAAACGTTATTACATTTGTTTCTGGAAGTCTATTACCAAGCTATAATCTAATTATCTATGCTTACCGTATTCTTGATCATTATATATAACCACAAGACCAGAGTTGTAAAAGAGAGGATAGGCCTTTATCCTGCAGTGGACTCATGATGATGATGAAGATGATGATGATGATGATGACGTACCTAATATACGCATGAAATCGTGTTCCGTCTGTCAATTCTTAAAACTGTTTTCAAAGTACTTTACCTGTCTCCGCCTTTACGTCAGACAGTGAATATAATGGCACTGGCTGCAACTATAAACTTCACAGGTAATCATCATCATCAGCCTGTCAACCCACTGTAACACATATGCCTCTCCCTACTTTCTCCACTCAAGACCAAAGGAATTAATTTGCCTTGTCCTCCGCCTACCCCTTTCTCCTGTCCTTAATTGTCCATAATATATGTTCAACTAAGAGCGTGACCTACTCATGCCCATTTTATTTTTTACCCATTTTTTTTTTACCCCTTCAGTACAATGATAATTATATTTTATCTTTAACTTACAGCATTTCAAGTCGAACTGTTGCGATTTCTTTTTTAATGAATGGACGACACCAGATTTTTTCATCTTGTTTTACCTTCCACTGATGAGCTTGTTAAAAAAAAAAAAAAAAAAAAATACTATCCCCACACAATTTCACGCACTTAAGGAAAAGCCTCCTAATAGAGGATTTAATTAAGGATCACAATATCGAAATCCTCCAGTTAGAAAATTCCTTCCTAACCTAAATAATCGGCCAGAATTAGCCAAAATAAAAAAAGTCGTACTGGTTAGGTAAATTGAAGTGATTATATCTCTCACTTGAATCCTATATAAGGGCTTGGGATAATGGCCACTGCTATTATTTTTCTCTGCTTGTATCTGGGTCGCCCGTCGCTGTATTCAAAAACTTTCTTGGGTCTACGTTGTGTATTAGATTCCTTGTTTATAATTATAGTTCCATTCATAAAACTATCCAGCATATAAAAGCAAAACCAGATGAATAAAACTGTGAATGATAAGGAGAGAACACAAGTATTTCTGGCCACACACCACTGATATGCAGTCTGTACGATACAATGACGATCCTTTGGTTGCTGCGTTTCTGTAACCAGAGAATATCGTCCCTGGAATAAAGTACAAAATTTTATATTCCTTGCCAAAACGTTAAGCGCCATCGTTCTTAAAAATTTTGGACCTGTTTTGGTTTCTTTTCTCCCCAATAAAATCGCCTGAAGTCAACCTGAATTAAAACCAAAGCAAGTATTTCGCAGTCAAAGCCAAGATCCTCTGTGAATAAGGATCTCTAGTGGAGGCGGGGGCTCTGTCTTTGGCGCGATCTTTCCTCCCATGGAACCTGACCTGCCCTGCTGGCCACTCAGGTCAGGCGTGGGGAGGGTATGTAGGTCAACCTGGTGGTGGACCCTAGTTAGTGTTAGATCCACGTCAGAAAAGGTCAGGAAGTATATCCATCTGTTCGCTCAGTCCCGGCGAGCTCTTACTGAAACTGTCCCCCCAGCTTGACTCCTGCAATCCGACGGCGTGTTTTGCAATTGATACTACCGCTTGACCTTTTTTCAACTTTGTTAGAACCCCAAGCAGTGAAGGGACTAATGAATACTAACTACCATATTTAATTCCTCCAGCTGTAAAAGTCTCCCCTCGGCTGAATAATATCATCTGCTAGTCGGAATAATAAAATGAAAACAGGCGTCCTCCAGATTGACCCTAAGTGGTATTACATTCAGGTCATAAAAGGTCAGAAAATATGTTCACTTGTTTGTTCAGTCCTGGTGAACTTTGATACTTTAACTGTCCCTCAATCTTATTTTCAGCTTAGGCACTGAACCTTGCGTTGCTGACATACATTAAATACCAACTCAAAACAGAATATGTATACAAAGTGTTACATTAATACTGACGTTCATCTGCACACTCCCAAACCATACACACAAAAAAGTGCACAAGATTTTTGGTCTAGGAAGGCTCTTAAGGGCTGGAAAAAAAAGTTAACCAAAGTCTTACATAACTATCACTGGAGAATAACTGATTGATTCAATATGTATCCAGAATTCGTACGCAATACTAGTTACCTTTGGAGTGATATCCAAAGTAACACTCCAAGGCCTTCAAACCAGTATCCGGTACTTATGCCATTACAGTAAAGAACAATTGGAGGCCTAAGTCCTTCATGCTCGAAATGTGCTTAAATCAACTGAGGCATGCTACTGTCAAACTATAATAATAATAACAATAATTATAATAATAATAATAATAATTAGTAGTAGTAGTAGTAGTAATAGTAAAAAGGTATAAACTCATGCCAAGGCAACAACGCCAAGGGAAGTGTAAAGCAACTATTCATCGTGGCTGTACAATGAATAAAGCTGTGGCGAGGGCGGTCGGTGTGACCTAGGTTTGGCAGGTGGGGGCGAGTGAGGGGGAAGGGGGTCGGGGGGCGTACCCGATCCCCGGGGGAATAACTGCGTCCCGCCCACACACACCACCACAACACTCGCACCGCACCTCTTCACTATGATATATATATATATCTTTTTTAATTCATTCATCTACCGCAAACCCCTTCAATACGATCATCTCTTATTAATCTATTCATGCTACTGCCAGTCCATTTCATTCAGCGGGAGACCTCGTAATGAAGGGTTTAATCTTCGGTAAACGCTAGCATATAATATACAATAATTCTTTTATCATATATTTTTGTTACCCGTAGACAATGTCATTCAGCTTGGGGAAGGACTCGTAGTGAAAGTTAACATGACATCATCATCAAATCAAATGCCTACTACGAAAAGTAAAACGATGAACGAAAGGGTCTTTAGCAAGTGAGGAAATAATAAGAAAAGGAACAAGAAATCAGCAAGGTATGAAGAAGGAACACTACGCACCGACCCGTGACTAGTAATTCTTAAGACAAATATTTCAGCATGGGGAAGTCTGAAGCCACAGTGTCACTCAAATATATCACACACGCAAAAAAGCCTGCTAAAATATTCCATTAAGCGGTGGGGTGTGTGTCAACCTTGAATTAACGGTTCAGGCCGCGTCGCCTGGCTTGCCAAACCTGCACCTTCCTCACACCTGCATTCACAACACACTTCATGCTGTTGTCATATTTGCAGATCAACACATCGACTCTATTTGTGCTTATCTACAGTACTGTATTCTGATCTGCACTCTCCTCTTACACACAGAAATCTTGAGCTATGTCCTTCATCAAGATTTCATTAATAAAAAGGTGGTTTCTGTAGCCATAGCAGCAGACGAATAAAAAAAATCACCCAACAACTACGATCCACGTCAATCAGTTCTGGTCAATACATAAAAATCGTCTGTGATTAAGTACCAGTATTTGTTATATCCTTCATCCTTTAATTAATTGCTCCAAATTCATTTCCTATGTAATAATTAAATTAAAAAAAACAACTTTTCCAGATGTACTGTATGTATAATTCTCTCATAATCAAGAAGCATCAATAAAAAAAACCACAAGAACAACAGACGTATAACCAATAATTATGCATGACGATGATGATGGTGACAAGTTCTGCATACACAATAAAACGTGCACCAATCCCTCTGAATAGGGGCTTACCTGCGGCAGTGCCCATCCCAGCCACACGGTGAGGTAGGCGGTGAACACTCGACACAGAAGCTCTGAGTTCGAGCACCAACGAGCCACCTCCAGCTTGTCCTGCATCCTGTCCCTCTTGTCCTCACCGTCCCTCACGCCCTCACCAGCCCTCTCACCCCTCACGCCCTCAGGAGACCTCTCAGCCCTCACGCCCTTTGCCGCCCTCTCCCTCCTCACGCCTTGAACCCTCCGGCCATGCTGGTCACGACACCGCTGGCCGCTCGAGTCGCGGGATTTCGATTCATCTTTGGTACGCATCCAAACGTGTGCGGATAACCTGATCACATGGGGGGCCGTGTCTGTGTCATTCTACCACACAACACGCGCTCACGTATCGAAAACGAAAACCTGTGATTTTTCCTGCATGACTCACACGTGTCGTCCAATCTCAGTTTCACAACAATAACACTAGTCCACTTCAACTCCTTCACGATAAACCCTCACCAGCACACCGTCACATCACCGTAGATGCACCACCTCACAGGTAAATAAATCCAGTGATGCCCCAAGGGAATATGAGGCAAGATAGCGTGGATGGCGACGGAATGGACACCTTACCCCTCGGCGCCCCGTGACGCACTGAGCTTTGAGCCAGCCACAGCCAGCCTCCCTCCCCTCCTCCTCCCTCCTTTCCTCCCGCTGCCTGTCTCCTCCTCCTCCTCCCTTCCTTACTCTCTCTTATTCACTCCCATTACTTGCATTGTTCCTCTTGTTTAATTAATTACCTGGCACATTTCGCTTTCTTTATCAACACCTGGGAGCAGTCAATTCCCATCACACTCGCCTGATCGATTCTCTCTCTCTCTCTCTCTCTCTCTCTCTCTCTCTCTCTCTCACACACACACACACACACACACACACACACACACACACACAAACCATACACATTCCCCACATTGTTCCCCATGTTTAATCACTCAGGTATCGACAACACCTGGACACAATGCATTCTCCACGATCAACAACGACCTCCTCACCTTGTTCGACTTTCAACATGCGTTTCTAGAGAGCGATACGACCATGCAGGCTCTCCCGCTGATTCACTGCGTTCCGGCCACCACAGCTTACGTCACTTCCCCTGGTTACCTGGCTCGAGGAACGCAGGAATGAATACCTATGGGATGGTTGACTAGGGGATGGATGGATAGACGGATGGAAGAGTTACCACACACACACACACACACACACACACACACACACACACACACACCTCCTCCGTCACGGCTGGCAGGAGGGTCGTAGGCTTTTTCAGCGGAACCTTGCACACACCCACCCCGTGGAACTGATAACCGAGGGAAGGGGAAGGAGAGGAGGGGTTAGAGAGGAAGGGAAGGAGGGAGGGGGTGATGGAGAGGAAGGGAAGGAGGGAGGGGGTGATGGAGAGGAAGGGGAGGAGAGGGGGTGGATGATGGAGAGGAAGGGGGTCGGTAGTGTGACGGTCCAAGGGTCAACACTCAGGGTCAGAGAGCACTGTGTAGCACTTGCATGTAGTAGTAGTAGTTGCAACCTACAGGCTCCGCTCAAACGTGAACCCGGTGGACTGCATGCTAGATTTGCATGTTGAATCCCCACAACTGATGGAGTACGCCAACAACCAACAGATTATTCACAATAAATCACGAATACTAATGGAACAGCAGGTTAACAATCAACAGGTGTGAGTAAAGAATATTGTGAGAATATGTTGTTTTACAGTTGACTGATGTCAAGATTATACAATTCCTTAATCCTCAAAAAGACATTTCTGATTCGCTATTGTTCTGACAAGAAGCCTCTAGACACAAATACAGAAGAAAAACAACCCACACTGAGAAATTCACAACATAATGAAGAATGGACATATAAGTAACGAAGGCTAAGGCAATTACCTAAATCCCATAAAACACAGACTTTAATTGTATCAACCCTAAAACACTGACTCTGAGACTGAATTAAAGCTCATCGTGAAGATTTACCGACATCCATCTGGCCTTGCCGTGAGCGGAACCGACGGAGGTCCGAAAAAGGGTTCGATACGGCACAATAGTCAGAGGCATTGCCTGGTGGGGACCATCTGCTCATCCCGGGACACGGCCACAGGTGGCAGGGGGGAGATAATGCAACCCCATTCATACGCAGATGCTGGATTACAATGAACAACCTTCAGATGTCATTTCCCCGAACACTGTGTCATGCTTCCACAGACCCTCCCCCTCGCCCCCCAATCCTGACCCATCCTTCATTTCCCCCTACCTCCCGACTCCTCATTCAGATCCACCAATTTACAGACTCACAATCCCCCCGCCCCCGGGCTTTCCAAAGTCGATGGTCCACGGGTCAGTATGTCCACCTCACAAGGAAAAACTCGAGCTTCATTCTCAAAGACAAAGTATAATTCCCGTATGCTCCTGTTCACCAAGCAGTACAATGAGAAACCTTAATGGAACACTTAACTACTGCTGGTTGTATTCTAGGGGAAGACTACAACTTAGCATAACTTGACTGTCCGCCTTAAAGACCCTCGTGCAGTTGATAGGCATTAATCCTAATCTTTCTTCTCCCTCTACTTCTGACCGGGAGCCTTCCTGCTTTTCTTTCCATATCTTTAGCTGCCGTATTAATTCTGTACAGTAAGTTATAATCTTCTCTATACCAAACAGCTATGAAAAAAACAACATATCTGTTATTTGTTTTCGTTTGTACTCCTCTGTACTCTCCCTCCCGACTCCTCCATCTGATTCCCACTCCCTCCTTCTTGGCCTCTTCCCTACGCGACCCATCCTACTCCACTATGAGAATTCTCTTTAAGACCCTCCCACTCCACCGACTCCTTCTTCAGACTCCCACCATTCGACTTACCCCCTTCCACCATGCCCCTTTCCTCCCCTTTTCGCGGTCACAGTCAGCCCAATGGATTGACCCAAGACGTGAAGACTTTAGATCTTGGGATTGACCTTTCCTCCCCTACCTTCACTACTCACTGCTCGCTCCGCACAGTTGCGGTCATCGATTTCTTTACACTGTCTCCAAACTGTGTCAAATCCCACAGAAGTATTGTTAAAATAATCAGCAATAAAAAAAGGTAATCAAGCATGGCTTATATTCTCTCTCTCTCTCTCTCTCTCTCTCTCTCTCTCTCTCTCTCTCTCTCTCTCTCTCCACACACACACACACACACACACACCAACGATAAAGCAGTTTGTCAAAACCCTACTGAGATACTGCTAAACTTATAACAACAGTGAAATCCTCCGAATCAATGTAGTATGATTAGTTGGAATTTCACTTTATTAATTCGGAAGGCCAGAAGTGTACAATGCCTGTTCACCGTGACTTAGTGTACATCACGTTTGTTCAGCTGACTAACAAATAATCAGTTTCTATCCATTGTTTGAGGCACATCCTGATTTCTTTCAGCCTTGAGCAAAAGTTCGCCGACACTTCTCTACCTGTCATGGCAATGGAAGGCACTGCATGAACAATTTTTATGTGATACAAACATGAAATACACAAAAAACCAATAGCGTACTCTCTGTTGTCTAGGGAGTAATGGGAAATATGGAAGGTAGGAATCAGTGCTGTCACACGATTGTCACCGAACTTTTGGGAATGGCTGTACACATTATGCATGAATCTCACATCACTTTCCGAATCCTAGATGTGTAAAGGAACTAATGACGCGACTGTACATCGTGTTTATTAGAATCGAAATAATCAACTAGTTTTCTATCTATTATCTAAAAAACTAAACGGGACCATGTTAAATAAATCAGTATAATGGGCTGGAATTTTGCCTTAACAATCTCAAGAGTATGTGAATTCCTGAACGTGACTACATGCCAACTTACAGTAGAATGCAAAATAAATCGCTTAGCAAATGGTGTCAGGGAGCTTTCTTAACCCAGGAGAATACGGGCCAAGCCTCTACCCCCGACATATCTGCCTTTCTTCATCCCGTCCTATCTTCCCACAAGCTGCTTTCATTTTTAACTTTCTTTTTTGTGTGAAAGTGTAAGATGTTGACATTTTCCAACTTAACTCACAGCATTGACACAAAACATCGCTGGAAAAAAATATATATATCCTGACACACCTGCATTTCTTCATTCCGTCTTATTTTCCTACAAGCTGCTTTCACTTTCCTTCTGTTCTGTCCATGAATGAGTAAGATGTTGATATTTTCCTAGCCACCTCAAAAGAATGATTATACATCCACTGTACCGCCGAAAGTAGACATGCCTTCATTCCGTCCTGTTTTCCTCTGAGCCACTTCCATCTTCTTCCGTGAATGAATAAGATGTTGTTATTTTCCTATGCCCATATAATAATTTGATGCCACAGCTCTGAATCACCCCACTTTCTCTCTCTCGCCCATCTTACTTTCCTCAAAACCCGTAGCCATTCAGAGATACTAACACAGAAAACATCCTCGAAAACATCTCACACCTTCTTCTCCCTCTCCGCCATCTTGTATATTTATTTTCATATCTTCCTCTCCGTGAACGTGTCAGATGATAACATATTTCAAATCCACAATATGTATGAATAAAAAAGGGGAAAAGTCCACAAAAACGAGAAAATAAATCACATTATTCTCTTCCTGGATTCTATTTCTTTTTTGTCCAAGTGATGATTATGTTCCACGTCTACTCATAAGTGTATAATTATAGACATCAAGGGTGGAAGCATATGACACCGCTTTCTCTCACCCAGCGTCGCCTCACGACCACCTGACGCATCTAACGAGAATAAACCTTGTCCCCTTAACCTGTCCTTCCACATCCACCTCCTACCCTTCACACTTCCTCTCCAAAAATCCCACCACCCCCTCACGCCCCCACACCCAACCCCCCTCCCTCCCCCACGATGTTGCACGATCACTACGCAAGCACTTGGTCACTTGTGTTTGACTGGTGGGTCCTTTGCGAATATTTATTATGAATCGGTGAAAACTTTTCTTACCAGCATCCAAAACCCACAACAGTCATTATTTTTAACCCTTGACTACGGTGACGTCTTTTATGTCGTCCTTGCTACCTCCAAACATTTTTACCTGTAAGTTTGGAAAGTTTTCGAGCTGGAACGATTAGATACTGACTCCATTATCCTCTTCACTCCGACAAATCTTTGCTACACTAAAAAATCGTCTGTAGGCAGAAGGAATACATATTTAAGACTGAATGGGATTACAGATGTCCATATCGTTTAATAACTCACCTTAAAATAATGACGCTCTCTCTGTTCTTGCTGCCACGAGAGTCCCCTGGTAGTTAAATCGCCGGATAGCAATAATAAAATGCAAAGAAAGGTCCTCGGGCTGAAGGGTTTAATATACACAACAATGATTATATACTAAATCATCCTTTAACAACGGACGCCCTTCTTATCGTCATTAATACAAACAGCAGCTACCGTATTACTTTTCTTTTTTACGTGTTTACTGGCAGCTGTCTTCATTTCTATCAGTAATATTTTTCTTGTGTTTATCTCGGCTGTGACGGTTCTGCTATTCCTGTCACTTTTCCCCACCCACATCTCTCTCTCTCTCTCTCTCTCTCTCTCTCTCTCTCTCTCTCAGCTAAGGTTTATTCCAAGACAAATAAAGACACAACAGGAAGCCTCTAAACCATCCTCCATCCCTCATCCTTGCTACAAACACAAATCTTAGTCACTACAGGGAATCGATCGTAAGCTTGTTTGTGCCTCCTTCTCCCTTGGCCCGTCCCGTGTTGATGGCCATCTTCCATTAGTGGCCACAATCAGATATGGCACACAAGGTCAAGGAAAGTCCAGGTAGCTGAGGAGGAGAGACACAGGTGTGGAGAATTTTAGCCACAAACACTTCAGTCCTGACCTTTATACTGGAGAGAGAGAGAGAGAGAGAGAGAGAGAGAGAGAGAGAGAGAGAGAGAGAGAGAGAGAGAGATTTCAGAACGAACTAGGTATCTTCTAAACGAGACAATAAGTCAGCAGTCTCAGAACAAGAGAATAAGTATTTTCAGGGAGAATATTAACCTGGCAGTAGTATGCAATGTCCAACAAACCTCTAAGCTCATACGGTTAATGGAACATCGGGGTAGAGCCAGAGAGACTGAGAACTCAACCTCAAAAATAATTTAGGCGACCTAATATTTTACACTTACTGAAGAGGTATAATCATCTGTACAGCACGAGAGAAGAGGTGAACCAGTGTAATGTACAGTGGGGTCAGATATTCCTTTACAGTGCCCTGATATACATTTCTGACTTAAACTTTTATTTAACTTTATTATTTACCCTTATTAATTAACAAGAAACCATTTGTCACATTACGGTGTCTTGAAACATACCGGCCAGTTCCGATTTTAATCTTTTAATACAAGCTGTTTAATAACAACCCAGATTAAACAATGAGCGTCCGTAAAGTGTTTTAATGAGACCAATCTTCTACGTACAATCACGGCCAATAACCTCACCCCGACGGCAAATGCAATCTCTCTGGTTTAACTACAATATTAATTTGACATTCACTCAAACCAATATCAAGTACAATATTCTGTACAATACCACTACTTTAAACCAAATATGACAAAACTGCACTGCTTACTAAGTCATAAACTGTTGAAGAAACCGGAATTCACAAAAGTATAATGTGCATGAGAAGTTTTAAAATGAAGCATGTACCCCTCTTGCATCGTACATAATTCCAGAGTATTATCTAATCCACGAGTAACAGCACCGCACTGCTTAGCAAGTCATCTGTTGTACGAGAAGCCTGGAATCTTAAACCCAATATCACGATGAACAGTTCCATCCAAGAAGAAATATACTCATCTTGAATATTACATCACACCAGAATATTACAGCCTAAGTACACGACAAAATTGCAAAGTTTTGTAATTGATCTGTAGCTGAGGAAACCTGAATTCGCAAATAAAGAAAAAAAAATAAGTAAAGTCGTGTCTGGAGGTGGCCAGGTAGTGGTGTTAAGGGCGTTGTGTGTGATTCACCCGACCTAGATCAAACTGGTGAGAGCTGAGGAGAGGAAGGTGAAAAGAGAGAAGGGAGGGAAGAGATGGGAGGAAAGATTAGAAAGGGAGGAGAGGAAGATGCGAGAAGGACAGGAGTGGGTGCTGGTGAGAGAGGAAGGTAAGGGAAGAGAGAAAAGGGAGGGAAGAATGAAATGAGAGAGGGAAGAAAGATGAAAAGGAAGATTAGAAAGGGAGGAATCGATAAAGATGATGGAACGAAAGAGTGGGTGCTGGAAAGAGAGGTGAGGGAAGAGAGATGGAGGGGTAGATCAAAAGGGGAGAGGAAGATGGGAGGAAAGAGATCGAGGAGGGAGACAGAAGGAAGACTGAAGGTGAGGGATAGGGGTGCGAAAAGAGAGAAACGGAAACGAGAAAATAGAATGGAAGAGAAAAACTTGGAGAAGATAGGGAAGGGATGAGGGGAAGGAAAAGAAAAAGGGACAATCTGAGGGAAAGGCCAATAAAAAAGATATATTAAGAGGAAGTTTTTTTTTTTCTTTTTATGCGAGGAAGAAGGAACCAAAGGCCATGAGCCCGCAGTAACAGTTCCCTCCAAGAGAAAAACAAAATACAATAGAGAGCCAAATTCAAGATCCGATCATTTTGAGATGCCTGGACACACTGCGTTTGAAAGACTGGTGATTATAGGCAGCAGGAAATACAGACAGAGGGAGACAGTTCCAGAGTTGACCTGTTGCATAAATGAAAGACTGGGAGTAACGGTTAACTCTTGCATTAGAGAGCTGGACAGAAAAGGGATGAGAGTTTGCTGCCAGACGGGTGCTAAGCGCCCGTCGTAGAGGTGGAGGAATGCAAGCAGACAGTTCAGAGGAGCAGTGACCATTAAAGTAGCGACAGAAAAGAGATAAAGATGCAACAGTGCGGCGAAGAGACAGAGGTTGAAGGGAGTCAGTAAGAGGAGGAGAGTTAATGAGACGAAAAGCCTTTGACTCCACCCTATTGAGAAGAGCTGTATGTGGGGAGCCTCCCCACACATGAGAGTTGTACTCCATACAGGGGCGGATAAAACCCCTGTATAGAGTCAACAATTGTGCAGGGGTAAAGAAAGAGCGGAGTCGGCTTAGCACACCCAATCTCTTGGAAGCAGATTTTACAAGAGATGTAAAATGATCTTTCCAAGATAAGTCCCGAGTAAATGAAACCCCAAGCATGTTCAAGGATGGTGCAGGATTAAGCTGAATATTATTAAACATTAGTGGGTATACCTGTGGAAGATTTTGTCGGGTTGATAGGTGTAAGAACTGAGTCTTAGATGCATTAAAAACAACCATATTATTTTTACCCCAGTCAGAAATACGAGCTAAGTCAGACATTAGGTGTGCCATAGCCTCATCCCTTGTTTGTTGAAGTAACTGATGAGATGGGGTAGGAGTAAGGAAGAGAGAAAAATGGAGAGGGAGAGTGAGGGGAGTGAAGGAGAGGGCCAGAGAGGGAGAGGGCAAGGACGGGGGAACAAAAAGGGAGAGAGAAAGGAGGTGGGAGGGAAAGAGGGGAGATGGAGACGGAGAGAATGAGGAGAGGGACGGGGGAAGGGGACGGGGAGGGGGTGGGGAGAGGGAAGGGAAGGGGAAGGGGTGCAGAAGGGGAGGGAGAGGGGGGAGGGGGAAAAGGAACAAGGAGAACGGGGAGGTTAGCCATTTAGTAGTCACCAGCGACCAAGGACACCAAGTCGATTCCCTGAGTGACCACCAAACACGTCAGTCAACTACCACTATCATCACCATCACCACTAGACCAATTACCACCATCCCTACTACTACTACTACTAGCATCACCACCACCACTACGAGGCATATTTTTATACTCTTATCGTCGCCAACCCAACCAGACCTATCACCACCATTTCTATCACCACCACCACTACTAGGCCAACTATCAATCATTCTTATAGTCACCACCACCAGACCTATCATTACTGTCACCACCACTATTATCACAACCAAACTTATCACCACCACTAAACCTACTATCATCATCACCATAACTACAATCACCAGAATTAGGCCTATTATCATCCTCACCACTACAATTACAACCTCCAAGCTACCACTGCCATCATCATCACTACTTTCATCATCACCAATACCACCATCATAACCATCACCCTGTTAACATTTCCATCACCACCCCAACAAACTTCAATAACACACACACACACACACACACACACACACACACACACCACACACACACACACACACACACAGTCACACACACACACACACAAACACACACACACACACACCGAACAATAATGAAATAACAACCTACAACAAAAGAATAAGCGGCAGTAACACGAACAGTAACAGACCGCCATTAAGCGCCAGAGCCACGAATCTCTTGAGGTTGACAATCGGGTTACCGGAGAATCGCTGCGAGGGTCAGTAAAAAAAAAGAAAAAAAGAAAAAAGAAAAAAACGAAAGAAAAAGGTGATTTGGGACTTTTATTGAACTGGCGTAAAAAGAATTGGAAAAAGTAGAATGATTTTTTTTTTTGGAGGGGGGAGGGGAGAGAAAATAGGATTGAAATCGGACTAGAACAAAAGACTGAAACTTTCTGAACTGACGAACTGGGAGGAAAATGAAGACTGAAATTTTTACTGAAAGGGCGAAAAAAGTGGATATTCTGTTACTGAACTTGCGATATACCATTGAAAGACGAACAACTTAATGACTGAGAGGAAAAAAAGGGAAAGGGTAGTGAAACAATGAACAAATTAACGAGAGAGAGAGAGAGAGAGAGAGAGAGAGAGAGAGAGAGAGAGAGAGTGGATTGGAACGCCCTGTGAAAAGAGAATAAACGAAGAAACAAAAATAATTGCTGAACCTTTACTGCACAAGAAAAAAAAATGTGCTTCTGGAACTACTGCTGGTCGGTGGAAGAAAAGAAGAAAAGGAAATAAGTGAAATACGGAAATGAAACTTTCCTGTGCAGGGAAAAACAAAATAAGTGACAAATTTATCGTCAACAGGAAAAACTAAAGAAAAGGAAATTAGAAAAGAAAATACGGTGCTGGAACCTTTATTGGTCCGGTTCGGTAATCGTCGTTGGTGAAAGGAAAAAAACTGGTCTGTCAGAGAGCAGGACGACCCCTCTCCCACGACCCCGCCGCCCGCCACGACCTCTAATACGACTACCATGTCCACGACTCCCTCACTCAATCACTCGCTCACTCTAATTTGCTTTCATTTACTCACTCAATCACTCACAAGCTCACTCATTTGTCAATCCACATTCACTCACTCACTCATTCCCTGATTCACTAACGTCCCTCTTTCATTTCACTTTTTCCATCTGTCTCTTTACCTTCTCTCTCTTGCCTCTTCAGCTCGAGTTTCTCTCTCTCTCTCTCACTCTCTCTCACGCTCACAACCCTAGCCATTTCTCTCTTTCATATGAGAGGCCATTCACTTTTTCCCTTCAACCCTTTCCGCTTTTCCTCCTTTCTCTCTTGCCTCTCTGATTCACTGTTTTTTTTTTTTTATTCTTACATGACTCCCTCTTTACTTCCTGGTAGTCTTCATTAACCCCTTCAACACGATGATGTCATTATTTAGTCTTATTAATGCTGTGAGACGATTTTATTCAGCTTGACGTCTTTATTTACAGTCTTTTTAATGCTGTCAGACGATTTTATTCAGCATACTTCAGACGTCTTATAATGATCGGTGTAAGGAAGCCACCAGTATCTTGTCAACGACGCTTTTTTTTTTTTTTTGCTCCATCAGACGATTTTATTAAGTTGTGTACCTTCAATTTCCATCATTAACCCGTCAAGTACTGGATATTTTTCTAACCGCATGAAATTGTTAGAATAAAGAGAAAATTTCCGTCAGATAAATAAGGAAGTTAAAACACTGGAAATCACTATATCAATATTGCCCCAACTAATCACGGGCATACAGTTCTGACTCTGCCTCACTCAACTACATAACTATTCCTGACTATCCACCTATGCGTTATCTATCCTTACTCATCTGAACCCCGTCCCCACACCCCATCCCACATCCTTACATCCCACGCACCCAGTTATGAAACGAGTGTGTGAGGTCAGTCCCCCCTCACACACACACACACACACACACACACACACACACACACACACACACACACACACACACACATACCGGTAAAACAACACCTACACCTACACAAATCTACAGACACAGCCCCCCCCCCCTCTCTCTCTCATTACACTCTACCGCCATTCTTCACACAGGCTAATTACAGGTCAAGGCTTAGGTATACGGTCAATGGATCTACTTTCACAATGTAAGTTTTTAGGATCACTCCATTAATATCATAAGGTCAGAAATAGCCAGGCCTCTGCAAAACAATTTCAACATAGCTATTATTTTGCCTCATTTATTTTGTATTTTAAACCAGATTACATATAGACCGACTTAAAATATACAGTACTATCAAAATTCAACCACATTAATCGAGTTAAATTTTTAACACAACCAATGGCTTCAAAATTTCCGTCTGCACTGTTGTTATGGTAGACGTCAAAGTAATATTTATCATAAACTTAAAACTTAGTATAATGAGTCGACTGCCAGAAAAACATATCAACTACATTTTTGGAATGACTGAATTTGGTGTAAAATACTGATGCATCTACAATTATTACAACATGTCAATAATCACTGTATATTTTTGATCAAATTAAGTGTCTGTTCGAGAATAGAATTATATCAACTACACTTCCTGAGACATTTGAATTAAGTGTCAAATAAAGTTACAACCACCATCTTACACCTAATAATTATAGCCAATATTAAAGCAAACTTCATACTGTGCTGCCTTCAAAAATACTATCAATATCAGCTACAATTTTGGAGATAACAGAGATAAAAGGGAAATAATGGTACATCTGCTATTTCAGAACTAATATTCATCGCGTATATGATCAGTATCTGTTTCCAAAATGGCGATTATACCAATTATTATGCCCAAGGGTAAAGAGATAAATAATATAATGAGTATCAGTTACCAAAAATATCACCACTCCAATTATAAACGATAATTTGTAACGTAATGGTACAGCAACCATTATAAAACGAACTAACAATAATCATATCAACCAGAACTGATATGTGTCGCTTCCCAAAATAGCATCGTATCGCCTGTAACTCCACAAAGATAACCGAGGTGCGTGGTAAATTATGTGTACCGGTCTTTCAGTAACATCATATCACCTACTATTTCGAAGATAACCCAGATAACTGTAGAATGAGTATCAAAATATATAATTATAAAATGTGTGTCGGTTACCAAAATAGCAACACATCAGCTATAATCCCGAAGATATGTGAGATAAGTGTAATATAATGACTCATCCGGCATAACCGGTCCGACAAAAGTGGCCGCCACAGAGCCACTGAGCACCCTGGTATGGCCTCACAGACGAGTGGCCAAATTAGGAGGATGGGTGGGTCTGGTCACCTCAGGAGCTGTTGGTGTCACGCCCTTGCACACACACACACACACACACACACACACACACACACACACACACACTTGTAGAGGTGTATGGTATGTAGGAGGACTGCTGGACCTTGGCAGCAGCCCGTGAAGCCTATGCCAAGAGTCGAACACACACACACACACACACACACACACACACACACACACACACACACACACACACACACACACAAAACCACTTCTCCTCCTGCATCATGATTCTCTCCTCACTCTCCGGGTCGAAAGTACACTCCTCTTCTGGGCATTCCCCCGTTTCGGTCATGATCCTCTTGTCCATGCCACTCCTCTGCCAAGCCTGAGAACGGACGATATTACACCCACATATCGAAGCTGTGAATATACTGTGAAGGCACGACAGTTCTGGTTCGACTTGGACCCTTTTCATTACAGATACCTAAATAAACCAAAATAAGCCGGGAAGGATTTTTTTTTTTTTATTCTAGAAAAAAAAATCAGATTATGTAGGTAAACTGTCTTCCAGTTGAATAACTCAGACAACCTACCACCAACTCCCATGATCAGGCAGTGACTCCCTCTCTCTCTCTATTCTGCTTCCATCCCCCTCGAAGTTTAGGATATTATCTCTTTCTAGGTCAGCACACACCCTATTCCACTCTCTACCTCGCCATCTTTATTTCCTACACTTTCACACACTCCCTCACAATCATCACTTTCTAGGGCGTCACACATCCTCTTCCACTCCCTGTCCCAATATCTATACTACATACTGTACGTATTCACACACTCCTTGCCACCCCTACTTTCTGGTTTGGCACCGATACTATTTACAGTTTTACATATTTGCACATGCTTTTTTTCCCTACAGACTCCCTTTCCCCTCACACTGATCACACTATGGATCCTCACATCTCTTCCACCCCCTGTTCCGGCATCCTCAACGCCATCAAAAACACCCCATCTCAACACAACCCTCCATTCTTAGCATTCCTCTTGCTCAGGCTATGATTTCCTTTGAAGGAGTTTATGGACGCCGTTACCAATCCCTTCACTACGAGACGTTTCTCCTAAGGAACATATGATCGAGTAATGAAAAAAAAAAAAATGAAAACAAAGATCTAAATTCGCCTGCAACCTGTTCTGGTCCCAGTCATTCACTTTCCCGGTTCATTCTCACGCTCTCACCTTACCCCTCCTACTCCTCCACCTCTTCCTTCCTCCTCCCCCTCCTCTCACCAACATCTCCCGTTACACTTACGACTTATCTCCCCAAGTTCACCTCAAGACCCGTGCCCTCATCCTCACCCTTGCTCTTCTTCACCCACGCCGTTATGCCCTTCTTCGATCACCCCGTTATGCTAAATCCTTTCTCCCGCTCTCATTCTTCGCCTGTGCCGTTATGCCCTTCATCGTGTACCCTGTAATGCCATATCCCTTCTCCTCTTACCACCCCTTTAGTCCTCTCTCCATGTCCCTATATCCTGGACATCTAACATGTGATCCGTCTGATACAGGTGCAACCAGTCTGAGATCTTTAACAAAATGCTTAACTAAGTCAATAACATCACTTATAAGACATACCCTTTATACTCTAACTTGGCCTAAAACTGTCATCTCTTCACCCTGAATTCGGAGTCACGATTAAATTAATACTAGAATATTATGACAGACATGAAGTGGTATAAAGCATGCAGAACCTTGCTACCACCGAGCTATGAGAAATAAGCTGCAATAGGACAAAAACCTGGGCCAAATTAAAACTATGTTCTAACAACCTGGCCGCCGCTAAACCTTGATAAGTCCCACAAAATTATCACCTATTAAGAAGAGGCTATGCAGTACTTCAACACTATTACGAAAGAATACATGCAGGCTCCTTCATGATTATTCCTGACCAAGTGGCAATTACTAAACCCCTTGCTCTATACTGCACCGCCTAAACACCTTTCCCTTTCTCTTGCCCTCTTCAACCCTATTCATTTGCCCAATTTTAAGAAATCTGAACGTGTTTCTTTTTTCCTGTTCCGTACTCTCAAATGATTTTCCTTGCCTTTAATTCGTGCCACGCAACTCCCTTCCTATAGAATCTTCCTTGTCCCAAAACCATTTCTCGTGCCCTATAAAACCATACCTGCTTTCCTTTCCCTATTCCGCGCATCTCAACCCCTATATCCGGTTCCATTTCGTGCCCCATAAACACCATCCTTTGGCCTAATTCACGTCCTCAAGCTATTCCCATCCTCCCATTCAAACCACAACCCCACAATCCCTACTACTCGGGTTCGTATTTTTCAAGAATCGTAATAAATTTGCAAGATAACAAGCCCCACAGCAATTAACTATTATCAGAAATTGTTTTGATTTTCGTATTTTGTGCACTTAACATTCACTTTAACTTGATTGGGAAGTGTTTGGTAGATATGAGTTAACACTAAGGTATATACAAGCAATCTTATACACAATTTAAGTTCACGAAAGTTTGTGAATATCCAGAACCCGTCCCTCACCCCCACCTCATTCCTCTCAGTCAGACCTTTCTCCGTCTGCCTCCCACGCCCTCACCTTTTGCACCCTCCTGTCTCATTCTTTCCTCCCCTCAACACTCTCATATCAACACCCTATTCCTTTCTTCCACTCTCATATCAACCTCCTCTCCCTCTCTCACTTGTCTCAACGCCTCCTATCCCAACCTAATCTCATTTCAATCTCCCTCCCTCTCCAAACACAGACTCTCGTTTCAATCTATCCTCGATAATCACTCTCGTCTCATCCCCCTCCCGTCACACATGCTCGTTTTAACCTTACCTCTTCCCCCCACACACATCACCCCCCCCCCTCCCAACACCACTCACTTCAGCAACTTTCCCAGCTCTACACACTCTTCTCAACGTCTCCCCATCTCACTCTCGTCTCAACAATCATATCCCACGCCCTAGCCCCCTCTACCCCAGCAGTGACTCATCCCCTCACCAGGTTTCTTCCGGTCACGACGCCGACTCAGGGTTCTACGACTCGCCACTGGGTCACGGGAATCACAACCCACCAGCCAATCCACCAGAGACTAAATCAACAGCACGTTTCTTCAGTTAACAGGCGTCCGGTATGCCATTCTCTTGGGTGGCCTCAATGTCGCTCTGGTTGTCTGGGTTGCAACAGTCGGCCACCCTTAACCATTGTTTGTCTTCATGTTGGCACAGTTTATTCCCTGGTGGTGTAGTTGTACGAACGACACACTCACAGTAAGTGCTAAGCCAACGTGAATCGTATGATATGAGAAGCTTATTGCATCATGTAACGCAATGCTCCCTTGGGGAGTGGTCTGGGCCTGTCAATGTACTGGGTTACGGTAACGTAACTTTAGGTATATGTACCTGCACCTGATATCTCTGTTCTACTCTGTCTTGACTTCAGAGCCACATCAACATACGCACTGAGCTTTACTTCTCTTATCAACATCAGAGCGAACTAATTAAATCACCTCATTTTTACAATGGTCACTTCAACCAACACTAAGCTACTAGGGGGAAAAAAAATATATCACTAGTCAGGAAAAACTTGACATAAGGAAAGCTATGTCTTGACTTACTCCAGTATTAAAAGATCTCTCCTGAGCTGAATATAATCGTCTAGAAGCATGAACAATAAAACAGGAGACGCCACATTCTCCTCAAGCCCTCGAAACCTGATACAGACAAGTAGGACACAATTGGCACACCAGAAAATGCAGTTGCTTCCTATTTTCTCTCAACACTATCCCCAAATTATACAACACTCGTCAAAATACTGAGACGCTGCGAAACCCCTGAATAAATAGAGAACAGAGCAAGATCCGGATTCATAAATAATCTGAGTTAACTTTCCTCATGAACAAGTCTCCTAAAGAGGATTATTACAGACAGGAATAATTTTACGTTGTAGTATTTTTCACGCTTAATATTTACTCAAGCTTGATTACGAGGTGCCTGCGAGTCATTTGAGAGAAGATAATCGTATAAACAAGTAATCTTACACAGTTTCGGCTTAAGAAGGCTTATGAATACGGGTGGAGGTCCTATTCTTGCGCGTTCTTGGTAATGCCATCAAGAGGCTGCGCAGACAGATGATGGGAATACCACGCCACACAACCACGCCGGGCATCCCATTCACTCTCTCTGTACGCATTTATTCCTATTTTGCATTTTATTCCGGCCAACGTCAGATAATTTTCACTTTACAATCTAATTTCTCTAACCGCTTATTAATTACCTCGCATTTTATTCCAGCTTATTTATGACAATTTTTACTATACTCAAGAGAACCTACGGAACCAAAATTAAAAACTATTCCTATTAGAATTTTGGTCAAGCATGACGAACTTTATTTACTTAGTTATTTTTGACAACGGCGCCGCTATGCTGGAACACCAACCACAATCTTTAAGAGTTCCGTAATTCGGTTCCCAGTGACAGCTAAAGGGCAGAGACGTACGTGGAGTAAAAGAAAACAGAAACTTGATATGGGGTGGTGTGTACCGACTTTCCATCATCAGAAACTTCAACAATGAAACACCGAAACGCGAAAGGAGCAAAACTGAAACTAGCCTTCCCTCCAAGACGCATCACAGACACGTCCAAAAGGAGCGAAAAGAAACTGAAACGCAGTGAATTCAGGTTCGTCTACCAGTGAAAGCTCCGAAGTTATATCACGACTTCCTCTCATCAGAAACTTGGCCCATGACTCATCCGAGAAACATAGTTAGAACGACGAGAACCTGCAAGATGATTAGGTTTGCGTTTCATCTACCGGAGAGAGCTCGGGAGGGGTATTATCGTGATTTTCCCTCCTCCGAAACTTCGCTCATGAGAGAAGAACCGCAAACTGAGATGAAAGAAACTGAAAAACGATCAAGTTTCGTTTCCTATACATGTGAGAACTAAACAGTAGTGTGCCATGACTGTCTCCCCTCTAGAACGCCCCCCATGACACCCATCACCGAAACTCCTTTGGATGTCACAGAAGAAAGGATAAGAAATTGAAACACTATTGGCCTTGTGTTTCGTTTACCAGTGATCTAGAAGGCGGTATAGCTTAAGAAACGCAAATGGGCGTCACCGAAGTAGGGACACGAAAATGAAACAAGAGTCTGAGTTTTGTGTCAATGATGTGTTTCAGATTGCAAAGAGAACAGAGACTGAAATAACCATCATCAAAAAAAAAAAAAAAAAAAAAAAAAAAAAGACCAGAAATTGAAAGACAAAGCACAACCGGCAGAATTTCGTGTTTCAGCTTCCAGAGAGAGGGAGGGAGGGAGAGCAGGAAAGGAAATGGATATCATCAAACAAGCAACAAAAACTTGAAACACGAAACACAACCGGTTAAGTTTTGTGTTTCAGCTTCCACAGAGAGCCAGAGCTAAGGGGGTGTCTGTATAAGGCAAGAGGCACCCCAGAGGTAACGGGGCTAAGAAAAAAAGAAGGAAAAAAAAAAAGCTGTGACTGTCATCTTCCCTGCCAACTTAGGTCACCCACGCCCACCACCACTACCACTTCCCCTCCCACGCCAATTTGTCTCCTCCACGCCAATTTTTATATCCCACGCCAATCTACCTCCACGCTGATTCTCATGTCAGTTTGTATCTTCAATGCCAGTTTTTCTGCCACATCTTTTTTCCTCTTCTGATTCACCCATACCTTCCCACTTCCCTGCCATATTCTCGTATGTTAATGTGTTTCTCCCACGTTAGCTTTCCCCTTCCATGTCACTCCTTGTCTCTTCAGGCTCAACGACAATACTCAGAGTCCCTTCCATACTCATCCACGTCCATCTTGTCTCTCCTGTGTCCGTGCTTTTCTCCATTCTCATCTTCGGCAATTTCCTCCTTTCTGATCCATACTGCCCCACAGCAATACCGTCTTCCAAGCCACCCACATCAACCCCTTACAGACCAATTTCCATCTTACCACCCCATATGCACCCTCCCATTCGTTTTTACCTCCCCTTGGCTTGTTGCCCACCTACACCACCTCACTTTCCTTCCGCTTTCCCTGCACCATTCCACATTCATCTTCCCATTCATGTCTTCCTTCCCTTCTTTCCCATCCACACCATCCTACATCTCTTCATTTTCCATCACTTATCTTCTATCTACTCTCCCTCGCCATCTGTCCCACCCACACTCACACCATCCTACTTTCACCCATGTCCTCACAATATTTTAAACCTACTCATCCATTCATGAATTCACCCCTCTGCCTCTTCCCCATCCACATCATCCCACTTCCCTTCCATAATGACCCGCACCAAGTTCTCTCTTCCATGACCATCCTCTTCATACTCACCAAAATTGTTCCTCTTCTCATTTTCCCTCGCATCACCCCATACCCACCCGTACTCTCCCATTCATGCCTACTTACCACGTCGGTTCCTCTCCTTCTTCTCCTCCCACACCCTCCTCTTTCTTCACTTCACCCACGCCCACTCACCCGGAAGTTCATTCGTACCCATTTTTCACCTGACTGATTTCGTAAAGATGTGTGTTTTATTTCTCTTCCTGTATTTCTAAATATTGCTTACCTGAATTTTATAGATCTTCTCTCTCTTATATTTTGTGCCCTTCACATTTTTTCTTTCATACGCTTTTTTCTTTTCTTTTTCTGCTTCTAGTTTCTGCGTCCATTTCTCCACTTCCACTTTCACCTTCTCCCTCCACAACACCAATTTCCCCACACCTTCCTCCACCGCGCATATTATTCTTACACCCACCCACCCACGCCTCTCTTCACATCCACCCACACTTCCCCCCTGTCAGAGCCACTTTCTCCCACTCATCCACACCTCCCCCACAACTTTCACTCTTCCCACACCCACCAACACCTCCCTCCACCGCATCCACACACATCTCCCACCTCACACACCACAGCCTTTCTTTCCTGACATTCCTCCCCCTTCCCCTCATCACATTCACCCACGACACCCACCTATTCCCACCCACCCACACCACATCACATCCACCCACACCTCCCTCAACCACACCCATCCACTCTCCACCACACCCACACCCACCTCTGCGTACCAAACTCGCCATCGGAGCCACTGCAACAGAACAGGAAGCCTCGAACTCTCCAAACAAACTTGGTGGTGCGGTACGCTTCGGCCCTCAACCCTAGCCCTAACCCTAGCTTTCTGTCATCAATTCACTACGATGACGCATTTCTCTGACACGCTACTCAGCCCTGGTCAATAAAGGTCATGTAACTACTCTCTCTCTCTCTGAAAAAAAAAAAAAAATCACCAAACAAGACGACGAAAGATCATAATCTCGATCAAGCAAAGAGAAAACGGGCACCGAATGGGAGAGGCGGGGAAGGGGGGACTAGGAAAATGATCACTGGGAGAGAGATGATGATGAAGCTGCATTCTTTTTGCTCTGTGTCACGATGCCTCCCGGTCTGATGGCTTCCGATGCTTTCTCCCAAGTCGTTATTTAATTCCAGAGTGGGTGGGTCGTGGTTATGGAAGTACTGGTGGTAGCAGTAATAACAGTTATGGTTAAAACAGTGATAATGATAGCAGTGCTTGTGATGTTATTGCTGGTGGGTGGATGTAGTGACGTTTGAGTGTGTTGTCGGTGGTAAAGGCAATCGTAGTAGTGGTAGCTGTAGTTAAGATATGGTAATGGAAGACGTGATGGCAATGATGACAGTGGTGAGGGAAGTGGGAGTGATAGAGACTTGTGTGGACTAACTGGTTCGCTATGAGTAAGAGGAGAAAGTCAGGTGAGAATAAGAGTGAAGGTAAGAGACTGAGGGAGGA
>NC_137031.1:41200250-41557750 GCF_032717465.1 Coenobita brevimanus
TTTTACTGAGCAAGAATACCTTATATAGTGTACTGGTACATGAAGGTTACATCAAACCTCTAAAGCTCCAAAAAGTCTTCATAAGCTGAATAAAAAATGTCCCGGGATGGTAACAATATAATAAAAGATGTCATCCCATTGAAAATCGGCAACACAATCACAAAATAAGTACCAACACCTAGCAACAGAGAAAACACAGACAGAGCAACGCAAGACTGAGCAACACGTTAGAGTTTTACGCAACACTGCAAAACAAATCCCCGTAACACAGAACGAAGGACAAAGTTACAGTTCCCACAGCTCAAGTGATAGAGATCAACGCGAAAGCAAAGGATACACGAACATTGCCACAAATCAACGTTCGCTTGACACACTTTTTTTTCTTTTTAACTCGGATGTGGCAAATTAGGGCACATCAACTTTTTTCATGGCAAGAGTAACAAATCATAACGTAAAGGTGAAAAAAATAACACAGACTTTTTATAAACTATGTCAACACCACGTTTTTTTTTTTTTACGTGTGACTGAGAGGGATGACTGAGTGAAAAAGGAGAGGATGGAAAGAAAGTTGGGCGAAGAGGCGAGGGGGGATGAAGGTAAAGGTATGACGAGGGAGGGGAAGAGATTTGGGAAAAGACTGGATGGGGAAGAAGGTAGAGAGGCAGGGGAATTGGGAGGATGGAGGAAGAATGAAAGGTGGAAAGAAGGAAGAGGAAAGCGAGAGGGGAGGGTGGAAAGGGGGATGCAGGGAGATGGGGGAGGAGACGGAAAGGTGGGAGAATATGTAGACGTAAACGGGGAGGGGCAGAGACCGGAAAGGGGTAGCATGGGGGAGGGAGAGAGAAAAAGAAAGGGGGTTGAGAGGAGGGGGAAGACTGAGGGGGGGGTAACCAAACTCGTCATTGTCAATACATTTTTTGCCCTTCGTACAACCAGCTGGGAAAGACTAGCTTCTCACACTCCTGCTCCCAGACTGCCAACTCACTCGCACTCACTCACACGCAAACTTTCGCACGCCACTACATGCTACCCCCTCCCTACCACCTCCCTCATCCCTTCTCTTCCTCCCACCACACACTCCCATTGATCTCTACTCTCACCTGCTGCACCCACTTACAATCTCTCTCTCTCTCTCTCTCACACACACACACACACACACACACACACACACACACACACACACACACACACACACACACACATTCCCACTGGTCTCCTAACTCCCACCCACTTACAACTCTCTCTCTCTCTCTTTCTCTCTCTCACCACACACTCCCACTGGTCTCCTAACTCCCACCCACTTACAACTCTCTCTCTCTCTCTCTCTCACCACACACTTCCACTGGTCTCAACTCCCACCCACATACAAGTCTCTCTCTCTCTCTCTCTCTCTCTCTCCACCCTCCTTCCCCAACACAAACAGGTCGAAAGGGCTTAATGAACTGGTAAATTTAATTGCCTATATACAGAACCTTCATTAAAAATCGGTCAACTAAAAGAACCGGTTTCATCATAAGCGCAATGGGGGCGTGATTTAAAGTGTGGCTAGTTACTGGGGTGTAATTATGGGATCAAGTACAAGCATCGATGTGGTCGCTTTTAAGGGCAGGAAATATGGTTGATGATGATGATGATTAGTGTGATGGGTCTGATGGAGGAAATATGACTGGTGAGGGGTAGTGGTGGTGATGATGATGATGATGATGATGATGATTAATGAGAAGGGTTTGAAAGGAGGATATATGATATGACTGATATGGGGTAGTGATGATGATGATGATGATGTTGATGATGATGATGATGATGATGATGATGATGATGATGACGTGTGGTGGTGGTGGCACACTCTCACGCTGGTGGGCTGGTGAAAGCAAAGCAGTCACGTAAAGGTCAGTCAGCTGGTGTGATATGATGGATGACGCTGCTTCAGGCGGGTCTTTCGCTGTCATCCCCACACCCCCTCAACCTCCTTAGTCAACCCTTTCCCTATAGTCTCCCCCCCACCTCAGATCACCCCACCCCTAAATGACTGACCCCTCCCCCAAAAAAAAATCAAGCTCCCAACACTTCAACGCAATGGAATCTAATTTATTCTTAGTACGGCCAGACGATTCTATTTTTGGCTTAGGTGAAGACGTCCAACGCCTGAAGGGGTTAGATACGTTAAGATCCAATTTCATCGCCTCTTTCCTCCCTCGAGATGCAGTACCAACGACTAGACTGCTGCACTTCGGAATACATAAGGGAAGACGATCCGTTTACTCTCCTTCCTGGCAATCCTCCAGTCACCTCTTGGGGTTACGGTCTTGTTTAACCCCTCCAAGACGATGCAGTTTCTTTTGCTTATTCTTTTCACTGGCTGACAATTAAAAAAAAAAAAAAAAGATCGGACAGATTCTGCGGCCATAAGGTGTTAAGCGACGCCCTCAATCACCCCATCCCCTCTCCAACCACAAGTCAGATAGTAATAAGGTCAAACAGACGCACGGTGAAAAACTATTCTCTCACCTTGTCACTGAAAAAAAAAAAGTTAGTTAAGCATGTACAAACAGTCTTTATTAACAGCGTGGCTGTTCACTGTCTCGCAGGCCAATGAAAGCATCACACATGAGAACCCGATAGAAGCAACAGACATGAGACCCTAACAGAAGCAACAGACATGAGACCCTAACAGAAGCAACAGACATGAGACCCTAACAGAAGCAACAGACATACCATTAAACACAAGGGATCAATTGGACGCGTCGGTTACAGTAATTGCATTTCACTACCTCTTCCCACGTCTCTTATGAAAGCAAGAAATTAACACGTAGTAGTGGTGTCTTAGATATGGTGATCGTGATTTCATGCTTCTCTCATCACCTCACGGCCTAGTGAAAGCAAGGGCAGGCAGAGACGTAGCACTGACGGACTTGGTGATAGAGTGCTTTCAGAGTCTCACGCTCCCTCCGTGACACCAGGAAAGAGTAATATTATCAACACTGGTTTGCTTGTGTGGTGGTGACTGTTTGCTTCCTCATCGCCTCATGCCCCTGGTCAAAGCAAGGGGAAGCAGAAATAATGCAGACTATGGTGGTGGGGTGCTTTCAAAGTCCCAAGTTCCACAGTGACAGCAGGTAAGCGTTATATTCTCTTCACTACAATGCCTTTTTAACTATATTTTAGTGTTGCCGCTCCTAGGCGATTCTGTTCAGCTTAAAACAGCCACCCGGTAGTGACTAGGTTAATGGAGACTATTATCTTACCCCTCCAGTTCGAAAAGTGTCTACCATGCTGAAAACAATCGTCTGGAGATGGCAAGAATGAAACACAACTACGACCTCAGACTGAAGGGCATATTATCAGAACCCACACTTTCTTTTACGATACTTACAGCTCTCCCCGGATGAAAGAAAAGGCAAAACAACTATAATAGACACTGACGGCAGAGTGCTTTCAGTTCCACGCTCCATAACAGAGAGGAGGAAAAGGTTATATTATCAGGGCTTCCAGTTGCTTGAATGATAGTACTTGCATGTACCTGGTGACAGCAAAGGCAGGCAGACTATCGGGAAGTAGGGAAATCTCAAGGTGACAGTGACAACAAAATACTTTCACGGTCTCATGTCTTCTCACAGTGAAAGCAGAAAGAATATCAAGAAGGCGAATTTGCCAGTGTGACAGCTTTATTACGTTCCCTGGTGAAAGCAGTGACAGGCATAGAGATAACAGCGTGACAGCGATGATGTGGGAGCTTTCACAGTGTAATATCCCTTCAGTGAAACCAGAAGACAGGCAAACAAAGGATTATTTGCATCAGATTTTCATGTTTGTGTTGGTGTGGTCACTGAACAGTCCATCTATCTATCTATTTACGAATCTATCTATCTATCTACCTAGCTACCTACCTACCTACCTATACCTCCGAGAACTTACATCTCAGTGAAGACACGATTCTTTGTTGCTCTCTCAACGAAACCTGCAGTCGACAAAAACAAACAGAAAACCATACAAGGTTAAAAGGCCTGAAATCTGCTTTTGTGGTGTTGACTCTGCTTGTGTATAGAAAGAAGTAATTAAACAGCATGAGAGTGAAGGCCGGGTGCTTTAAAAATCTCATACCATCTCAAAGAAAGCACAGCAAGGAAAACAAGCACAAAAAAAGAACGGGATCTGCTAGTGTATATTCAAGAGGGCTTGAGTAACACAGGCTATAATGATGGTGGTTAGTCTGGGCGTCAAGGTTAGGTTAGCTGAGACACACACACACACACACACACACACACACACACACACACACACACACACACACACACACACACACACACACACACACACACTTGTTATTGCCGTCAGAGTACATACGTCACCGCCCATACTCAAACATGTACAGATTCCACACACACACACACACACACACACACACACACACACACACACACACTGCACCTATGAGACTGTTATGCTCCTCAAACCACACCAACACTTCTGTAATCTGTTTTGCATACACACAGCACTCGACGTTATTGGTCAATCTTAGGGTGTTTGGGTACCTGTGGGGAATAGCATGATACAAAAAATCGGCTGCGTTCTTTCCCGTCTGAGTTTAATGCAGTATGGGGTATTTGGAGTATCTATTACACATAACACAATCATGATGCTAATGTACTAACAGATATGCGGTCCTGGTATCGTAAGTTGTATGGCGGCAATGACCTCTGTTGTTACGCTGCCACAATCTTTTTAGTGCAATCAATCAATCAATCTTCAGATGGTGTTAACGAGAATAATCTATCTAATTAAGTTCATGCCCTATAACAGATTTATCCAAACAACTTCTGAGGCTCACAAATTAAGGACGACCACCCTCCATTACAGACCCTTGACCCTGATCTCTCCATTTTAATATATACCGTACCACTTGCTTTAATGGTCTCCTGATAACACAACTTCATTGGACCTGAACAGTACTTAGTCAAATGGCCGGGTCAGCTTACAACACAAGCTAATTACGACCACGAACACCACCTCTCAAAACCTGCCTCACCCCGACCTCCTGTATTATACCTAGTAAGGCGGCTGACCTCAACAACACCTGCCTAAAAAGGTGTACGGCCGTGGTTAATGGTTCTCTTGCACAGATTCGAAACCGTGTCAGAACCTAATGAGATTTTTGGAAGCATTACACCTGCATATGGAAGTGAAGGAAGTGTTGTTCATGGAGATGATAACGCGAGTTTAATTTCTTCCACTTGAACAACTAACGGCACAGTGATAGCAAGATGCCTAATAAGATCTGGCTACACTATGCAGTATTAATCAAATGGGTTGGGCTGCCGCTTCTCTGACTTGGAGTCACCCAAAGTGGAAGGGAACTGCTGACCGGAACTGGACATAAGAAAGTAAGAAGTATAAAGTTCCGAGAAAAAACAAAGAAAAAAGACCAAGAAAAGACCGCCGAAAGATTACAAAATAGCACACATTGTTCGTAACTTTTTGTCTCGCATTGTCGAAACAAGTGTAGGGTTAGTTAAAATAAACACTACTTTCAACGTTCTACTAAAGGTGACACTAAGCATTCCACGATTCAATTGAAAAGGAGCTACATTTTTATAGAAGGATTAGATTTCGATTTCACAGACGCGACATTCTGATAGAGGAATAAAACATTAAGTTATAAAGGCAATATTTATAAGGAAGATGATAAGCGAAACAATATCCCTAATTTCTCGACTTATCAAGCATATCTAATTTATGAGACAACTGCGACCCAGGTAAGGAAGTGGCATGACCTGAGGTGGATAGCGGCACACACACACACACACACACACACACACACACACACACACACACACACACACACACACACACACACACGACAATTTAAACACATTCCTATAAACCTGTCTTTGTTCCTTTCTGACACACACACACACACACACACACACACACACACACACACACACACACACACACACACACAGATACCGGTTTGAGCATCGTAGGTAAGTCAGGAGTGACAGACGGGTTAGTGAGATGCAACGGGGACAAATGCTTAAAACGCCATAGTATTTACGTCTCACCACATGCAATATATATGTAACATGGCGATGGAAGAAAGACACGTATGAGAGAGAGAGAGAGAGAGAGAGAGAGAGAGAGAGAGAGAGAGAGAGAGAGAGAGAGAGAGAGAGAGAGAGAGAGAGAGAGAATCCAGCAATAAGAAAGACACGTATGAGAGAGAGAGAGAGAGAGAGAGAGAGAGAGAGAGAATCCAGCAATAAAAACAGTATATATCTGACTTATCTTACCTGTACATATCCAACAGAAGGTAAGAATCAAGTCATTTCCACAAGACTGCTTCCAGAATATAAACTACGCCTTTGTATCACTAAGCATGACACTTATAAACGCGTGAAAAACTACCAATCTGCCGGAAGAAATACAGTCGATGGTGGACTTCAATTCGTTACACTTATTACTACACTCTTCCCTAATTTCCTTGTGTACACCTGAACTTTATATCTCCAGGTAAACGAACTGATCACAACGACGCCTAATATTCTTGTCAACCCCTTAGCTTTGTTTTCCACTGGTAGATCAATTTATCAATGGAGAGTTTACTACTGCTCACTATACATGAACTTCGTTAGGTTCAGGTGGACGAACAGATCAATGGGAGGTCTAATATCCTTGTGTACTCGTATACCTAAGAACAATTATCCCCAGGTAGACGAACGGTTCACAACAACGCCTAATAGTCTTAATTGTCGTCACCTTAGTTCCATTTTCCTTACGTTCACAAACTTATCACTTAGAAGTCAGGCAAGGTACTGAATGGAGCAACAAGCCTCCGTGACCGTAGCATCCCCAAAGAATGAGTGGGTTTCCGAGTAGAGATTTAAGTGTGTTCTGGGAATGCACCGGGGCTGAAGGTGTTAGTCAGCGACCTAGCTCCTCGACCCGCCCGCCCTCCCTGCAAGGTGAGGTGACGCAGCGAAGGGGGGGAGGGGGGGAAGAGAAAAGAGATAGGAAGGAAGGAGAGTGGAGAAGGGAGGGAGCAAGGGGAGGTGAGGAAAGGAAAGTGGAGGAGAGGTGGGGAAAGGGGGTGGGTGGGAGAGCAGATCTGGGGGAGAAGAGTGGGAGGAGAGGGTATGAACTGCAAGAAGATGAGAAGAGAGAGTGAGAAATGGAGAGGGGAGGACAGAGGGAGTAGGTGAGGAGAGAGGAGGAGAGGGGAGAAGCGAGAGGAGTAAAGGAAATGGAGGAGGTACGAAGAGAAGAAGGAAAATGAACTGTTGGTAATTGAAGGGAAAATCTCAAGGAGGCAGAAGGGGAAGTGAAGACAAGAAGGGATGGATGAAGCAAGAACATGAGGAGGAGAAGAACTGGAGAGCAAGGGGTGGAGAGAGGGGCAAGAGGGAGGGTTGGAAGAGCATATGGAGGAAAAAACAAGAGCAAAAAGTGTATTGACAGTAATAACAAACTGCCAATAGAGAGTGAGAGAGATAGATGGAGGAAAGATGAAGGAATACAAAGAAGAGGCATGATGGTAAAGAGGAAAAAAAAATGGATGCATGCATGAACAGAGAGAAGAGAGGGATGGAGGAACAGAGGGAATAGAGGGAGGGCTGGAGGGAAGGAGGAACAGAGGGAAGAGGGATGGAAGGAGGGATGGAGGAACAGAGGGAATAGAGGGAGGGCTGGAGGGAAGGAGGAACAGAGGGAAGAGGGATGGCTGGAGGGAAGGAGGAACAGAGGGAAGAGGGATGGCTGGAGGGATTGATGAACAGAGGGAAGAGATGGATTGCTGGATGGAAGGAGGAACAGAGGGAGGAGAGGGATGGCTGGAGGGATGGAGGTGAGGCCGCACCTATCCTCCGGAGTGGGCTGGGCTGGGAGGGTGCAAAGCGTGACGTCACCACATTCTGGGTACCTCCCTCCTGGCGTCACTGCCTACCACCGCATCCGGACACGGCACCTCCTCACCCCTCACCTCGCCCTCTCTCACCTTGACCGTCCTCAGTTACACCCTGACAGACGATTTTATCATCTTAACACCTTCCATAAGACGATTTTATTTTGCTTAACACCTTCCACGAGACGAGTTTATTTTGCTTAACATCTTCCACCACATAACTAATCAGCAGACGATTTTATTCATCTTAACACATTCATCTTAACTTCTCCCACGAGATGATCTTACTTTGTTTAACACCTTCTAACACATGACTTTTTCCAACAGGCGATTTTCTCCCGTTTAACATCTTCCTACAGACGAATTTTTACTAAGCTTAACTCCATCCACCAGACGATTTAATGCCACTGCATCACATCCGGGCACGGCACCTCACCTCTCACCCCTCACCTCCTCAACTCTTTCACCTTGATCGTCATTCACCTTACCTTCGCAAAGATAACCCCTCCCACCAAACGTCTTTATCCAGCTTAACTCCTCCCACTACTCGTACTCAAGGGGTTAATTTTTCCAGTAACTCTTCCGTATTCTAGCTGGTATGGGACGCTTCGTGTCATCTCTTCCTTAGCGATTTATTTTCCATATTCCAGGCTACCAATATCTTGTATGTTACTTATACCTCTTTAATATCGAGAACTTTGCATCAATATACTCAAGAAGATATTGAGGTATAATGTGCAGACCGAACCGCTAAGGAAGACGTGTTAGGAAATTCCAAAATCTACTTGGAATACGACCACATAACTTCATACGAACACCTCAACAATTTTACAACCCTTCTTTACCAAACTATCCCTTCCAGGCCCCGTCATCTGCGACCCTGGTGACTAAGCAATCCTACACGTGTTAAGAGCTGTTGCGTCATTGCTTCCTGCGCGCCAAACCAAGCCGGGCTGGGGGTGGTGCTGCCTGTCTGCATACCTGCCTGCCTGTCTGTCTGCCTATCTACCAACCTACCTGTCTTCCTGCCTGCCTACTTGTTTAACTACCTGCCTGCCTAGCTACAAGTATACCTACCTACCTGCCTGCCTGCCTATCTACTTGTCTTCCTGCCTGGCTACCTGTCTAACTACCTGCCTGCTACCTACACGTACACCTGTATATTATGTGCGTTTTCATCAATGCATATCTTCATAGCCTACACATATGCGTCCCTGTTTGCACGCCTGTATGTGCTTTTTCCCCTATGTACACCATCCTATGTGCATGCTTCCCTACGTGTGCCTCTGTTGTTCTCTCCTCTATGTACATCTTCATACATGTACGTTTCCCTGCACATACACGTACTTACACGTGCGTTTTCCTCTACACACACCTCCCTACATGTGAGATGGGGACAGTGTGGTTCCGGGTTCGATACTGGCTCTAGCAGGAAAGATTTAATGGATTTAATTATATATCATTATGTTTCCTGCTCTTCCACTGGTCCCACCGATACGCCGTAAAAACACCTTCACCAGTTCTGAATGTGTTATTCCCAGCGTATTACACAAAATCACCCCACTTATACCATAACACCAGCTCTGAACGAGATATCAGTGCCTATGTATCAGGTGACCTTCGAGGCCTGCAGGAAATCGGCCTTTTGCTGGTGCGTCGCAGTTGGACAAGTGTATATCGGGAACGGGTTTTCTAGCCATTCAGAGTCGTATGCGTGGGAGGGAAAAAAAAAAAAAAATCAAGCTCTTGCTCACACGCAAACTTCCCTGCAATAAACCTGCCTACGCTCACCTACTTACACGTGGGTTTGGAATTTAGCCTCAATGGCTCCAAACTCTCCAAACTCAATGTGTGAAGGAATAACAGAACATCCATCTTCATTTTCGTCCTCATATATATATATATATATATATATATATATATGACTGCTCACATACTTTCGGACATTTGAGAGAGAGAGAGAGAGAGAGAGAGAGAGAGAGAGAGCTTAGGGGAACCACTTCTATTTCCATGTAAAGTAAGCCACTTACGTCAAGACTTTTCCTAGTGTGATCCTGTTGCCACTTGGGAGAGAGGAAGGGAGGGAGGGAAAGAGGGAGAAGAAAAATGGAGATAGAGAGAGAGAGAGGGTGAGGAAAGGCGAAAGGAATGAACTGGACAGGGAGGTTAGATATCAGGGGAGAGAGAAATGGAAAGGTCGGGGGAGGTAGAAATCAGAACTGGAGGTACGAAGAAGGAATGAGGACAGGTATAAAGAAAATTGGATGAGGGGGAGGAGGGGAAAAAAAAAGATATAGAAGCAGGGACAGAAGGAGATACAAAAAAAACAGGATGGTATTCAGGAACGAGGGAAGAAGACGTCCGGGAAGAAGAGAACACAGATAAAAAGTTCTTCCCTTCCTCAGGTAACATGGAAACTCCCCTCGTGAACAGTGGAAAGAACAGAACAAACCATCACCTCTATTTGTTCTCCATGGCGCAACTCTGGGAAACCTTTAGGCGATTTCCCCATGACAATTGATAATAAGGGTGTTGAAGGTCTCCCAGCAAGCATGCGATGATGGTCACGATAAAACGATAATGATAAGGGCTGTGATTAGGTTATGGTGCGGGGCTGTGATTAGGTTATGGTACGGGGATATGACACTTCCTATGTGGATTTTTCTGATTAAGTCACAGCACAAACAAAACTAAAAAAACAAAGAATAAAAACACATACAAAAAAGTAAACCAAGAAAATTAAGCACGGGTTTAGAAGACACGATAAGATGTTAATGATAAGGGTGGCGATTATTATTATTATTATTATTATTATTATTATTATTATTATTTATGTGTCCGACTCTGGGCATAGGCTTCGCAGCCTGCTTTCAAGGCCCAGTAGTCCTCCTACATACCGCACACCTCCACATGTCACCGCTTCGGCGCTAACACCCACCGTCCATATTGAATACATACTAAGCCTGTCTCATACAGGACTGGTGTATTGGATTAGTCATGGTGGAGGGATAAGACACTTCCTATGAGATTTTCTGATTAAGCCACTACACAAAGCTCAAAAACAGAGAAAAAACACCAAAAGTAAAAAAAAAAAAATCCCCCCAGGTTTAGAAGGAAGTCTATATAAATAGATGTGGTTTTTACAGGACGCAAGGAACAGGTTGGGTGACGTTTTACCCTCAGGCTGTGGATATTCGCTTCACAATAAATCAAGTGAATGATCAATTAAGAACCGGATTACAGAAAAAGAAAATCATATATAAAGACAGATAGACAGATCGTCACGCAGGCAAGCAAACAAATGGGCAGACAAACAGACACGGAAAAAAAAAAAAAATGATCTTAGGTGTGGATGAGATACAGGTATTCTTCTGAATGTAATGCTATAAATTAGAATCAGATATTATGAAAAAATAAATGTAAAGAATAAAGATAGTTCTACATATGTTAGTGCGCTGCATATACAACATATGTACACACGCTTTGGAAAAAAAAAATCTGACTGTGAGACTACGAATATATAAATAACAATTACGGTAAAAAAAAAATGATAACACGATAAAAAAGGGCACATAAAGCCTCCTACATACACACTGAAATATTTTGGCCTTTTATTCACAAAACGAAAATATATTGCATACGGTATTCAGGCAGGTGTTAGTTGCAAATTTGTAACATGGCTCTTAGTAAAGTTTGTATCTCCGCTTGGCCACATAATGCTGAATACTGGGAAAGAATGTGGGGTAAAGGCTGCATCTCATTATAATTTTACCCTCCAATAATTATGAAGAGGAAACCGACATGCCCTAGGGAGCGAGTGCAGTTGAGAGGGGAGGCGGGGGAGACTGGAAGAGGAATGGAGGTTGAGGGAAAACGGGAGGGTGTGTTGGGGGCGTTGGGGGTTTGATGGAAGGGGAAGGTGGAGAAAGAGGGAAAAGTTTGTGAGGGTGCTTGTGGATTGATGGGAGTGAGTGAGGAATAAGGAAGTTGGACAGAGATCAGGAAGGTTTGGGGGGTTTAAGGGTGGAGAAGTGGGGGGAAAAGCGAAGACAAAGAGAGGTGCTGTAGGCATTTTGAGGGAAAGGGAGATGTGGAGGGCAAAGGTAGGTACATGGGGGAGATGTTGGAGGCTTCAAAGAGGGGGGAAAATGGTGGATGAGAAGGGAGGATGGGGGAGGTACTGGTGGTCTGAGGGAAGTTCTGAGGGGAAGCAGGGAAGGGTAATGGGAAGTGATGGGAATAGGGAGGGTGAACGACTGGGAAGGAAGCAGCTCACCTCATAACGCACCTCGTAAACAAAACAAAGGCAAGTTCGGTCGTTCACCTTATGGGCGCACAAAGGCACTTCCCCCGTACTCAGTAATGAGGAAACATTACAATTACTCGCGACTACCGTGACAGACAGACAGGCAGGCAGGCAGACATAGATAGACAGATAAAAAGATAGCTATACCAGTGAATATTGACAGATGTACATAAAACACAGATACATGTATAATGATACTGTGTGTGTGTGTGTGTGTGTGTGTGTGTGTGTGTGTGTGTGTGTGTGTGTGTGTGTGAGAGAGAGAGAGAGAGAGAGAGAGAGAGAGAGAGAGAGAGAGAGAGTGACAGCACCGTAAGAAAGATGACAGCATAAATCACAACGTAGCCTGCAATCCCATTTATATGCAAAACAAACAGCAAAAATATTCAAATCCGAATAACTCCGTTACGTAAATCCCACAAGTAAGAATATTTTGCGATGTCGGGAAATTCCAGGGATCAGAGCGTCAACCTGGCCATCATCATCATCATCATCATCATCATCACAACAATGACAATGAAGATGGCAATGATGACGACTATGATGATAATGACGATCAAGACTACGACGATGATAAACACATAGAAAACATAAAACGTGTTACACCCACACCCGGACGAATAAAGTTAACCCACAAGTGCAACAACCTGACTTCAACCCATGCCTCCCCCCCCACCCACCCGGGGCACTCCACCCCCGGCACCGCTCCTAGCACCTTGTTATGGCCCAGAGTCTTAGCATCCACCTGACAGCAACCCCTTCAGGTCGATTATGCCTCTTTATTTTTTTAAATATATTTTTTTTTTTACCACCAGATAATTTTCTTCCATTTTAGAGAGACCCATGAATGTTAAAGTTCGATGCCAACTTCATCTGCTCCACCAGTATTTTTTTTTTTTTTACTCATTTTTATCCTCTCTGGAAAACCACCTTGTTATACACTTCGAAAATCTATTTAGTATCATGCCACTTCTACAGGTATATTGTTGCTATCTTGACACTATTTTCTTCAGGTTAGAAAAGACCTCTCCCAATGAAACAATCATTTTAGCACCAACCTCACACCAAGTCTCATCACCTAGCTTACAGCAGAACCCTCTCTCTCTCTCTCTCTCTCTCTCTCTCTGGTAAGTCTAGCTTACAGTAAGTCTCTCGCACCGCCAGTCTCCTACAAAGTCTTCACCTTAACTTTTAATTCCCTTATTACCTATCTCCTATCACAAACTCCTAGTCCTTTTTTTTTTTTTCTTTAATGCGAGGAAGAAGGAACCAAAGGCTGAGCCCGCAAAACAGTTCGCATCCCTTATCATCCAGTCCTAGTCCCATCTTTTATAATCCTACCCCTATCCCTTTGCATTCAGTCGAAATCCTGTCCCGTATGATCCCAGCCTTATCCCTTTGCAACTAGTCCTATCCAAGCAGTACCAAACTCTTATTCCTAGCAACTATCCCTATCCCCAGACTAAATCTTAATCCTGACCCTATCCCCAGCCAATGTCCTAATCCCTATCCTCGGATCTAGCTGTCATCTGAATAAGTAGCCCTTAACTGTAGTCCCTACTTCCAGGCTAGCCCAAAACCCTAGCCTCCATTCCTAGCCCCAGTCGCACTTTACCTGCAGGGACGCACTAGTCCTCGCGAGCCTAGCCTCGAGCCCTAGCTCCAAGGCTCTCCTATATCACCACCTGCGTTCACACGGGCATTTCCTCGTCAATATTTTCACGGTGACTTTCGATGAACAATGTGCAGTGACGTCAAATGGGAACGAATAAAGAAAAGCACACAGAAATTACGGGTCAAGTTCAACAACAAAAACACCACACACACACACACACACACACACACACACACACACACACACACACACACACAGATACCCTGCCCGTCAGAAACACACACACACACACACACACACACACACACACACACAATTACGGCCCTATTTCAACACTTCCGCTATAATCGACAAAGAATGTCAAATAACCACATGTATTTTTTGTGCTTCAATTGACTGCTGTTTAAGCAATATTTCATCACCCCAATTATGTCTTTATATTATTTAAACACAATTTTTATATATCTTTAGTTCTGTGATGTTTGCAATTTATTCTCGGTATCACCAGACGATTTTATTCAGTTTGGTGACAGACTTTTCTAACTGGAGGGGTTAGATACAGCCATCAATAACTTGTTCATTAGCAGAGACCCATTCTAAGCTGAACAGAATCGTCTGATGGCAACAGGATCAATGTGATAGAGACGTCACCACCTTAATGCATGGACTTTAGGACGATTTCCATGTTATCCTGCAGTCCCAGGTGAGCGGATTTTCGGCAGGTTGGTGGCGATGTGGCCCCTCCCGCTTGTCCCGCCCCTCACGCTCACGCACGCCGGCACACGTTACGGTCACGGTTCAGGCACAGGCACGGGGATAACTCTCCAGGCCCACCTCTCCCCTGGCAAAAACTCTTTCGCGATCCGCCTCACAGGACCGCAATATTCTACCAGCCCACTTCTTCCCCCAGGAAACATTAATGAAGATGAGAGAACTGCCCTGTATATCCTTGCCAACCCACCTCTCTCACTGGCAAAAGCTCTTCCAATCATTCCCCTTATATACCCAACTACCGACAGTTTAACGACTAACCATCCTCTGAGTATGTCAATCGTAAAAACGCACTCCATATGTAGGTAACCAAGCTCTATTAACTCCTTCACTAAGAGGATGATTTCAATTTTATAACAGCCTACTCTGGTTATCGGCAGACGATGTCTTCGGTGTTTTAGTTTTGCCACAGACATAATTTCATTCTACATAATTGAAACCTCAGGTAGAGAAATGCTCAGTTCGAGGCCAGTCTTTTTACTATTCACACTTCACAGCTCGCTGGAAGTTAGTAAAGCACTGCTTTTTCCCAACGAGGTGGAGGAGGCGGATGTGGTTCTGATTAACAATAGTAGGCTACAGAAAACGGTTTACGGCTAACTGTGGTAAAATTACAGATTTTTGTTTTTTAGCGATTTATGGGTTTATTTCAGGCTACTCTGGCTCAGATGAGATCTCTCTAGGCCCCGCAACATAACAATGTATTTTGTATTATACTTTGGTTGGCGCTAAACACCTTATATAGCCCAGAAATACCTAAGTTGACGTGGTTAATCTACACCATTCTCTTTCCTTCAGGGCCGCCTGTCTTTCACGATCCTCATCCCCGGGTATTAAGAAGGAAGATGAAGTCACTCCTCCCAGACGACCTTCCAGAAATAATTACATTTCCTGTGGCAATGAATCCTGTTAATCATTTATATCCTACCTGGTAAAAAGACACTCAGGTGAGAGAGGGAGGGGAAAGGGTGTGGGGAAGGGGAGGGGGAGGAAAAGCGACCTGAAAAAGAAGCTGTAACCTTTTGACTATGCGAGATCCCACGTGAGGTGAATAAAATAGTCCGCAGTGAGAGAGAGAGAGAGAGAGAGAGAGAGAGAGAGAGAGAGAGAGAGAGAGAGGGGGGGGGAGGGTTGCAGAAAAGTCAAAGGTCACAGGAACCAGATGCGAAAAAAAGGAAAAGGGGAAAAAAAAAAAGACACCAAGGAACAGAGACGCTTAAAAACACCTCAGGACAACTGGCACAACAAAGACAGACTAGGCAGCTTCCACCCCGCCCACGCCCACGCCCTCACCGCCCATTGTTCCCAACTGCACGGTGATGCGTTCAACGGGCGGAGGGGGGGTGGGAGGAGATACAAGGGATAGGGCATGGGCGGTGAGACGGATAGGGATTGATGGGTGGTAAGGTAGGGGGTGGTGGAGGGGTGTGGGTGTGGATGTAGGGGGGCAAGGATGTGGATGTGGGTATGGTTGGCTGGATGGCAGTGGGTGGGCTTAGTGTGTGTGGCTTAGTGCAGATGTGGGTGGTAGAAGGTGGATATGGTGGCTGACGTGGATGTGGCCAGCTGAATGAGGGCATGGGTGGTTATATGGAAGGTTGTGGTGGAGTTGGTATATAGTAGAAGACTTTGGGTGGAATGGTGAATTGGTACAAGGGTGTGGTGGCTGGGTGAGGGTGTGGCTGGGTGGGTGAGGGTGTGGCTGGCTGGATGAGGGTATGAGTGGGTGGGCGGAAGGGTGTGGCAGGCTGGGCGAGTGTGGGAGTGCTTTTGTGGAAGGGTGCAGGTGGCCAGGAAGAGTGGAGGTGTTGTGGGTGAGTGGGGTAGGGTGTGTGCGTGTGTGGGTGGCTTGGTCGTAAGATGAGGAGGTGTGGATGGTTGGGTAGGGTGTGGCGGGTTGGACGAAGGGGTGCAGGTAAGAATATATAGGTGTGGAGGGCAGAAACAAACATTGATAAATACAAGAAAGGACATAGAGGTGGACAGATGGAATAAATTAAGGAAAACTGGAAGGAATGAACTAAGTACAAACAGAAGGATGGATGGAAGCAAAAATAAAATGATGATAATAAAGGAAGTTGTGATATTACGACACAGAGACAGATGGCTGAAAGGCATAATGGAACGATAATAAAAGAACTGATGACATTTTTAAAGACTACCGTTGTGGCGTGGTATAACTGAATGAGACTAGGGAACTCAAGGTTGTAGCATGCATTCTTCATTTAACCTCTTCAATACCACGACGTTTAAACTATGATTTTCTGATATTCAGCAGGTGATTATAATGATGACGTATTTTTCTAATTTATTTTGCCATCTCTAGACAATTTCACTCAGTTTTGACGACACTTTTCAAATTGGAGATGTCAGATTTACTTTGAAAAACAATGACAAAAAAAACACGATTACTACAATTATCCTTTAATCTAAACAAACTGTCTGGTGATACGAAGAATATAATACAAGATACACGAGTACCATTATGTCAAAGGGATTACTGAAGGATAGAGCGAATCCATCCAGTTTGAGAAGTCTATCCAAAATCCACTGACAGGAAGAACAAATAAGAGGCCATCGTATTGAAGGAGATAAAACCGATGCATGACGTATGAAGCAAAAATTGACTTGAGAACTGCGTCGTCTCTACGTAATTTCATAAACACGCATGCTATTGCAAAACCCAAGCCTGACTATGCAACATTTTCGAGTAATTTCATACCTGATATCACTCACATCCCCCCCCCTTCTCTCTGTTTATATTAGTGTCATATACATAGCGTGTGTGTGTGTGTGTGTGTGTGTGTGTGTGTGTGTGTGTGTGTGTGTGTGTGTGTGTGTGTGTGTGTGTGTGTGTGTGTGTGCTGTTTATGGTAGCAATATGTATAAATCACGTAACAATCTCTCTCTCTCTCTCTCTCTCTCTCTCTCTCGTTTATATTAGTGTCAAACATACTGTGTGTGTGTGTGTGTGTGTGTGTGTGTGTGTGTGTGTGTGTGTGTGTGTGTGTGTGTGTGTGTGTGTGTGTGTGTGTGTGTGTGTGTGTGTGTGTGTGTGTGTGTGTGTGTGTGTGTGTGTGTGTGTGTGTGTGTGTGTGTGGTAGCAATATGAATAAACTACGTACCAATCTCTCTCTCTCTCTCTCTCTCTCTCTCTCTCTCTCTCTCTCTCTCTCTCTCTCTCAGGATAATCACACAAGACATCTTATGCAAAACACGTCAATTATTTCACTGCGACGTTGCAAGGTGAAGGTCGTAGGAGAGGAGGAAGTCGAGAGAGGAAGTGGGGGAGAGGGGGACGAAGTAGGGGGGAGGTGAAGATGACTTGGGAGGAAGAGAAAATAATGGGAGTAATTGGGGAGGGAAGAAGAAGCAGTGAGCGAGAGGAGAACTGCAAGAAGGACTGACAGGTAGGGAGAGAACTTGGTGGGAAAGAAGAGAGGAGGGGATAAAAATGACAGGAGTAGGGGAGAAATGAGAATAAAATGAGACCTGAAGGAGAAGAAGAACGAGAAAGAGGGGAGGGAAATGAAAGTAGCAAATATTAAATGAAAAAACTAAATAAGGCAAGACGGGAAAAAAGTATACCGGTAAATGAAGGAATATAAGATGAAACATGTGTAAGAAAAAAAAAATGAAGATGAAGAGAAACAAAATAGACGACATAAATTAATCTAAAAAAAGAGGAAGAAAAATGGCATGAGTAAAGAAGAGGAAATACAAAAACGCGTAAAAGACAAAATAGGAAAAATCCCCCAATTCCAGAAAATGACGAAATACGAGGCAAATTACACGTTTAGAATTCAGAGAGAGAGACAGAGAGAGAGAGAGAGAGAGAATTAGACGTTAAATATATACCTTCGCTGCAATTCAATCTCCTCTTCTTTCTCCTTCCCTTCATTCTTTTCCTCTCGTGAGGCCAGTCAGCTCAGACGTGCTAGAGACCTGTGGTAGTGTTGTGCTAGTGTGCTTTAGTGATCTGTGATAGTGGTTGTGTTAGTGTGCTGTAGTGATCAGCGATAGTGCTGTGTTAGTGATCCGTGAGTGTGTGTGTTGTGGTGACCCGTAGTGACCCGTGATAGTGTGTTCTACCTTGTGTGAACTAGTGCGTAATGGCTTCCTCGGCAGAGAGCTGTGTCCCCACTGCAGGTACTGAAAAGGACTACCTTGAATTAAAGGAGGAACTTCTCGAACTGAAGCGGGAGGTACAAATTCTCAGGCAGGAGAAGGCACAGATGAGGGAATTGTTGGAGGAGATGTTGGAGGAGAAAGAGAAAAAGGCTGAAGGTTGGACACTAATTAACAAGGGTGCAACGAAGTTCACTCTTAAAAAGCAAACGGAAATTAAGACAACTAATACATTCGACGCACTACGGGACGAATGTGAAGGGAAGGCAGAGAGGGAAGTAGAGGAGAAGGACGGTGAAGGAACTTCCAGTACAGGTAAGTATAAACAGAACAAGAAAGGTAAGAAAAATGTTGTTGTTGTTGGAGACTCCCAGGTGAGATATCTGAACAGGGCCATGTATACGCCACTCTGCTAAACATGTGTGTGTCTTCCAGGGGCCAGGGTGGCTAATGTGGTAGATAAAATTTCAAATATCGTAAAGGAAAGAGGTGACAAACCCACTGTGTGCCTCAGTGTAGGAGGCAATGATATTAGTAGCCGTAAGAGTGAGGTACTGTGGAAAAGGTACAAGTTGATGTTAGAAAAGGTTAGGGAGGGGAGGAACCCCTGTAGTGCTTGGTGTTTTACCAAGGTGGCGGGTTGGAAGGGAATGGTTGAGCAGGGCAATAGGGTTTAATTGCCGCCTTGAAAGGTATTGCAAAGATAATGCAACACCTTTCATAGACGGCTGGGACCGGTTTTATGGACGAAGTGCCTTGTATAGTTGGGATGGGACTCATCTTAGCAGGCAAGGAGTTACTGTTTTAGCTGGAATGATAGATAGGGAGTTGGAGGGATTTTTTCGAGATTGAGAAGTAGGTGTACAGGAAGATGCAGCAACTACAGTCAGAAATCATTATTACCATGTTTGAACAGATGCATCGATACTTGCAAAATTAAGAACAAAAGTTCAACCAATAGTGTAGATACATCCACTCAGGCACCTCAAATTGAGCAGGCGATGATAGATGATAGAACAAGCAATGACAGAAGGGCGATAAGCGATAGTACAAAAAATTGTTATATTAGTAAAGTAAAGAGTTTCCCAGTTAGTAATAAAATAAATAACAGTAAATGCCAAGGTAAAGGCATAACTACTCGTAATAATCTGAAAGTGTACTACACAAACAGCCGGAGTTTACGTAATAAAATGGATGAACTGAGGGCTTTAATTTGTACAGAGAAAATAGACATTGCCGTTATTAGTGAAACTTGGATGAATACAGACACTGAGAATTTTTAGCAGAATATCAGATAAAAGGCTATAATATTTTTGTGTCAAACCGTCAGGGAAGAAAGGGGGAGGGGTAGCTATTTATGTAAAGGATTCATTTAACTGTTACAATAAAGCAGACATTAAAGTAAATAGGGACACAGAAAGTGTCTGGGTTGAAATTAGTAACAATAGGGAGAAATTAGTCTTAGGAGCAATTTACAGATCTCCAAAATTAAGTAGAGCTGATAGTAAATACCTCTGGGAGGAAATTAGGAAAGCATCACAGTCCAGCTTAGTAATAATTGTTGGGGACCTTAATCTGCCAAGGATAGATTGGAGAAATCAGACAGGAGATGCAGAGTCAGAGGAATTTCTAGAGGTAGTACAGGATAATTTCCTTTATCAGTATATCAGGGAGCCCACCAGAGGTAATAATATACTAGATTTGGTTTTAGCTAATAAAGAAAATATCATTAGCGATATAGAGGTTGGTGGACGACTTGGTAATAGCGATCATGAAGAAATTAAGTTCAAATTTATTTGGGATGTCTGTTCCACTGAAAATACCTCCACCGTTCCTAATTTTCGTCTAGGAGATTTCGATGGCTTAAGAGCTTATTTTCGAACGGTATTCCACAGGGAGATTAGCTATTTGAGGGAATGTCAGGTTAGTGGGGATCCCCAGGTCATAGGTCAGGCGCAGGAAGCACGTGGGGATGTCCGTCAGGTGTCTGTGTGGGGGGAGGTAGTAGATAGGAATGTAGTCCAGGTGACGGAAATTAACTCAGCTCCAGTACCAAACAGACGTTCGACCAGTGAGAAGTATAACGAGTTAATAAATATAATATACGGAGGCCAAGATAGATATATTCCTTCAAAACCGTTTAGAACTAACAATTCAGAACCAAGATGGTTAAACAACAGATTAAAATCTCTCATAGGCCAAAGGAAAGGAATATATAGAAAAATAAAACGTGGAGAGGAACACTTACGTAACCGGTACACAATTTTAAATAGAGAAGTAAAGAGGGAGATAAGAAAAGCAAAGAGAAGTTATGAAATTAAGGTTGCCAGTGAATCAAAAGAAAACCCCAAGGGTTTTTATCAAATGTACCGAACGAAAAATAAAGATAGGATAGGACCACTCAGAACAGAATCAGGTGACATTACCAGTGAAGATAAAGAAATGTGCTCCATCCTAAATAATTACTTCATATCAGTATTCACCAAGGAAAATCTAAGCCTGGTCCCTCAAGCAGAAAATATTTACCATGAGAATACGGAAAATATTCTTAGTAAAATAACCATTAGTAAGGAGGACGTATTGAAAGAAATTAACAAGTTAAAACCTCAAAATCGCCAGGTCCGGACGATATATATGCAAAAATTATAAAAGAAACCAAAGAAGAATTATGTCAGCCACTTTTAACGTTATTTAATGACTCTTTAAGTTCCAGAGAAGTTCCAGAGGCGTGGAAAACCGCAAACGTAGTGCCCATCTTTAAAAAGGGTGATAAATCAGCTGCGTCGAATTATCGTCCGATAAGTCTAACGTCAATAGTAGGAAAAATGTTAGAGTCAATTTTGGCAAATAGGATTAGAGAACACTTAGAAAGATTTAATCTTATAAACGAAAGTCAGCACGGATTCAGGCAAGGACGATCCTGCCTCACAAATTTGTTGTCATTCTACTCGGAGGTCTATGAGGCAGTAGATAGCGATAAAGCTTACGATGTTATTTATCTGGACTTTAGTAAAGCTTTTGATAGAGTCCCACACGAAAGGTTAGTTAGAAAGGTTCGAGCACACGGTATAGACGGCGATATCTTAAAATGGATAGAATCCTGGCTGAAAGGACGAAAGCAGAGAGTATTAATAAATGGAACTAAGTCGGACTGGGGATTAGTAACTAGCGGTGTACCACAGGGTTCAGTACTCGGTCCCTTATTATTTATCATATATATAAATGATCTAGACTTAGGAGTCAATAGCAGAATCAGCAAATTTGCCGACGATACAAAAATAGGGCGTATCATTAACTCGACTGACGATTGCCATTACTTACAAAAAGACTTGATACATTGTCCAAATGGTCTAAAACTTGGCAAATGAAATTTAACGTTGAAAAATGTAAAGTACTAACGTAGGTAAGACCATTGGAGATACTAAATACAGCTTAGATAACAAAGAAATTAGCAAATCTGAATGCGAGAGAGATCTAGGAGTTATGATTAGTAACGACCTTAAACCTAGGCAACAGTGCATTAATGCGAGAAATAAAGCAAATAGGGTCCTAGGATTTATTACGAGAAGCGTGAGCAATAGATCATCTAAAGTAATACTGAAACTTTATCTAGCATTGGTGAGGCCACATTTAGACTACGCAGTACAATTTTGGTGTCCTTACTATAGAATGGATATTAATTCGTTAGAAAATGTACAGAGAAGAATGACTAAAAATGATACATGACGTCCGAACCTGTCATATGAAGACAGACTGAAAAGACTAAGTCTGCATTCGCTAGAGAGGCGTAGAGTAAGGGGAGACTTAATTGAGGTTTTTAAGTGGATGAATGGTATAAATAAGGGAGATATTAGCAAGGTACTTAAAGTGAGCATACAGGATAGAACTAGAAATAATGGTTTCAAACTAGAAAATTCCGTTTCAGAAAGGAAATCGGTAGAAATTGGTTCGGTAATAGAGTAGTAGACGAATGGAATAAGCTACCTAGTAAAGTAGTTGCTGCCTCTTCCATTGAGAGTTTCAAGCATAGGCTAGATAAGCATATGACAAATATGGGGTGGATATAGAATAAAGAAAATATTATAACCAATACTAATTCAAAAATAAATTTTCTTTTCAGGTTACACTATGATAGTCTCTATTCTCCTTTCACACTTTCCTGTAAAATGTCCACGCCAGTTTTTCTATACGGCGTGGTGTTCTTTCTGACTTTTTCCTGCCGGCTTCGGCTGGAGGGTTTGGAGGGCGGGGGAGAGCCTTCTTCTTTGCTATCCTTATCTCATTCTAATAGTTCAGTTACTCTTCTAGGAACTGCCTAGCATGGGCCAACCGGCCTACTGCAGTTATCCTCTCTTCTTATGTTCTTATGTTCCTTTCCCTCTTCTCCTTCCCTACTGCTTCTTCCTTTCCATTCTCTTCTCTTTCTCCCTCCCTTTTCCCCTTCCATTCTCTTTCTCCCTCTCTTCTTCCCTTCCCACATCCCTTCCCTTTCTATTTTACTCCTTCACTTACCTTCATTATTCTCCTCCTATCTTCCTCCTTATTTTTGCTTCTCCCTCACTTATTTCCTAACTTTCCATCTTAACTTCATCTATTCCTTCTGTCCTTTTCTCCCTCCCTGATTCATTCCTCATCTTCCCCACTCCGCACTCTCTTTTCCATCTTCGCTCCTTCACATTATTCCTGTCTCCACATTTCCTTCTTCATTTTTTCTTCCATCCTTCCTTCCTTCCTTCATTTCCTCAGTCCCTCTCTACCCATCAAACCCTCTTTCCGTGAAATTCGCTTCAAGATCACGAAAGGTTATTTGTAGTATAGTGTGTGTGTGTGTGTGTGTGTGTGTGTGTGTGTGTGTGTGTGTGTGTGTGTGTGTGTGTGTGTGTGTGTGTGTGTGTGTGTGTGACGGTATATACAGTGGGTACTAGTGCAGTTTTTGTGTGTGGTTACTCAAGAGAGGAGGAATGTGTGTGTGTGTGTGTGTGTGTGTGTGTGTGTGTGTGTGTGTGTGTGTGTGTATTTAATATACGGTGGGTAATAGTGCAGTTTTTGTGTGGTTACTCAAGGGAGGAGGAAGGGGAGGAGTCCTTGGTGACCTTGTGCTCCTCCCCAGGGTCGACGATGGACCACACACACACACACACACACACACACACACACACACACACACACACACACACACACACACAGGTCAGAGCCGGATCCAGCACTGGAAAAGGGGGCGTGATTCCTATCAGAATTACCATTTAATGCATCTGAACAATCGAAAATACTGTATAAACATGCACATTTATATCACTTGTTTATATGATGCAAGTGCAAAAACATGGGCATATGTAAGTGCAAGGAAGCTATTTATTGCACATATTATGGAAAATAACATAGCTCTCTTGCAAGTAGGCCTAATCATTAGCTTGGCGAAAAAAAACGAGGGGGGGGGTTAAGCCCTCCATGCCCCCCTAAATCCGTGCCAGCAGATACACGTACGCATGCACATACATACTCTGTCTGTCTGTCTGTCTGTCTCTCTCTCTCTCTCTCTCTCTCAGCATGTGAAGCTGAATGCACATAAACTTCTCTAGTGGCCCCAAATAAACCCGAGAGGTGTTTAAATCATTCTTTTCCCACATGGTGAACTGTGGGATTGCCTAGAGGCGTTTTCGCTGACGTTTTCTTTATCACCAATAATTTTTCCTGACGTGTTCTTCATTTCCTTCATTACACTTCCGTCTTCATATATTATTGGTATTGCTGTTTCCTTTATAATTTTTTTGGAGGTTGGCCGCAGGATATATGTGTAGTTGTGACGTGGTTCATTTATTATTTTTTCCCGTGCATACTGTTTAGTACATAACTAGTCCTGCTTCAGTCTACCATCTGAACGGTTCTTAAATTTGCTAATGGTTTTATTTTCATTTTTGAAAATATTTTCTTCACCTTACAAGTGTTTTTTCTGAGTTTTCCTGATGTACGTGTGTATGTATGTATCTCAGGGCCGGATCCTGCTCTTTGGAAAGAGGGGGGGGGGTGATTCCCAGCTGAATAACTCAAAATTTCAATTTCCGCCAGTTCATTACTAAATCTTTCAAAATTTATTAACATACCCCCCATTTTCCACTGAATGATTCTATGATTACATTATGTGACATCTATTACGTTTATTGGATAACCAACTTTGTTCTCTCATTACTAGTAGGACGGTACGGTCTTGCGCCCCCATGCCTCCCCTTAATCCGTGCCTGTATCAACCACTACCTATCTAGATGCAATAATTACTGAATAGTAATATCTAACGTGCTATATGCGGATTACACAAATAAACTCTGAATACACATTACTTTTAAGAAATATGGCAAGGCAAACGCCATAATTATAAAGACGATAACCACTCACTCGGAAAATTCAATTATATTTAATCATACCGGATACAGGAAGAGGCAATACATGAACCTCAAAAATACCAGAGTCTCCCCATACACGAAGCCTGGTTTTCTTTTTCCTCATTTTCTTTCTCCCTCAGCAGGAAAGAGGAAGCCGTCCATTGCCACACTTCACGCGCTGTTCGCATCCGTGGCCCGGGGCATAAGTGTCTTCCATATCACCTCACGGACCATGAAGCCAGAGAATGCTTCATAATTCGCCTAACGAGCAGGGGAAATATCTGGGGAATGTGACGCTCCTGCTCTCTCTCGCCAGGGTTCAATGGTTCAGTCATCTTCCTAAGACGCAGACGAAGGGAAGCGCTGCGTGATGAAGGGGCACAAGTGTGACAAGTGGAATGCTGGTGGTTATTGAATATTTTGGCTTCGTGCACATCCAGCAGCACTAAGAAACTATGAGTATGCATTTAACAAAACATACCAATCATACATATATTGTACACCCCTGTATATTCTTCCACAAAACTTGTACTATTACTGTACGAGTATGCACGCAGAAAACGACTGAGAACCACACATGGCCCCCAAACATGTGCGCAGTGAGAGTTCGTTTCCGTACACATTAATGTTTGGTATGCACTAGCAACACAAACACTTCCACAAAACTCTTAATCAGTACTATTTCATCGATAAAACCGGTACGAATAAGCTCACGAAAAGACACGGGAAAAGGGTAAAAAACTGATTTGCTTCCCTTTAAGGAAAAACGAATGCTTACCACGTGTTCCAAATATGTGTACACCCTGACAACCGAAATTCAGACAAAAGCTCTAAGGTGGAATTCCATATTTTAAAAGTTTCAACTAGGTGTAATCTTTTATTAATAATATCAAGTCCATGACATACTGGGAAGGAGAAAATATCAAACTACCTTTTTGGGCTATATTCAATGCCAAAATGAATATTTGAAACATCGCTCACCTGCCACAGTTCCACACGACATGCAGCAGCAAAAGGATGATGATGATGATGATGATGGTGATTAGGAAAACAATAACTGTAATAATAATTTCGACACACACACACACACACACACACATATATATATATATATATATATATATATATATATATATATATATATATATATATATATATATATATATACATAGAGAGAGAGAGAGAGAGAGAGAGAGAGAGAGAGAGAGAGAGAGTGTGTGTGTGTGTGTCTCAAACGAAGACAGTGAATGTTGAACGTAGGAAGAGACTGGTATGGTAGGGCAGGCTGGGAAGGCAGGCAGGATAAGCATTACTCACCTGCCGCAGATCAATACCACTATAACAACTGCTGCCTCCCTTTCCTTCACTGAGTCATGCATGGTCACCTGGACTAGTTCTCATGTGTCCTGCTCTCTCTCTCTCTCTCTCTCTCATCGATAAACACAACATATTCTCCTTACTTCCCCACACCCAACCCACTCACACTTACCCTGGCTCACTTTTACTCTTTCTACTAGTACAAACATTCTTCACTTCTCTCTCTCTCTCTCTTTGTGTGTGTGTGTGTGTGTGTGTGTGTGTGTGTGTTCTATCACCTGCAAGCTCAACTCAAATGCTTCCCTATTTTTGTAATAACTATTTCACATTTTCGTGTCATTCTCATTTTCCCCCTTTTATGTTACTTTCCTCTCTCTCGCTCTCTCTCTCTCTCTCTCTCTCTTCCAACCCACTTTTCACCCTCCCTATTTTTATTTATTCCTTATTTATCATTTCTTCCTTTCTATTATTAATTTTTTTTTTATCATATACCATCATCACCATTATTTCATCTAGCACGTTCACCTGATCACTCCACTCACCTGATTAACTTAGCCTGCCCAATCACACAATTACTCTCTCTCTCTCTCTCTCTCTCTCTTACACCCACTGATCCATACACTGACTTATTCACAAACACATTTCTATTCAAGATTTATATTAAGTACAGTAGTCACGCTGATGGAAAGAGAAGTTGGCTACCCCTTTCCCATGATGATATATATTTCCAGATTAGTTTTGTTATCTGCAGACGATTTTTTTTTTAAGTTATGAAAGCAGAGAGAATATGAGAGAGGCTGAAAGAGAAGGAAAGAAGCAGAGTAAATTTAAGAGGAAGAGAGAAATGAAAAGACTGGGAGGAATAATGTGGTAGAGAGGAGGGGGGATGTAAGAGAGAGAGAGAGAGAGAGAGAGAGAGAGAGAGAGAGAGAGAGAGAGAGAGAGAGAGAGAGAGAGAGAGAGAGAGAGAGAGAGAGGACTCAATTTGTTTATACGAGAGGAGAAAGGAGGTAAGGGAAGAGGGGGGAGGGGAGTAATAAAGGGTGAGGGGAATGACCTATAGCGTGGTCTCCCCTCTTCCACATGTCTCCCCTCACTTTCTTTTCTCCTTTCTTACTCTACTTTCTTCCCTCCAACCTACTCCTTCCTCTTTATCAATAATGTTTAATGTCGCACCTCATCTTGGTTCTCTCTCTCTCTCTCTCTCTCTCTCTCCATCATTAGCCTCCCTCTTCTCTTTCTCCCCTTATTCAATCTCCCCCACCTCTCACTTATCTCCTCTTGTTAACGTCACTCTCCCCCTCCCCTTCCTTTGTCTGACTCCCCTCCCTCCCCCTCACCCTCCTGTTCCCTCCTCATTCCCCCCAAACCCCTCTCGAGTTCCCTCCCTTTCCTCAGACCCTTCTCTTCCTCCTTCACTCTCCTTCATATACATTTTCCTTATTCTCCTTTTCTCCGTTCCCCCTCTCCATATTTCTCCCTTCCCTTAATTCTCTTCCCCTTCTTTTCATCCCTTCCTTCTCCTCAAAATCAGTGGGGAGTTACGAGAAGAGTACGATAGACACAAGGTACAAATGACGAAGACAATGAAAACGCTGGTCAAAGAGATAGTGATTCGGTGCAGGTTTTGGCCGGGTCAGGTTAAAATATTACGATAGATTTGATTAGATTGGGCTAGGTCAGGTTAGGCTTGGTTAGGTTAGGTTAGGTTCGATATGGTTAGGGTAGGTTAGGTTAGACGGTGAAATGGATGACAGTACTTCCAGACGGTGATATGGTGTGGGTCTTTTACTAGATTATGGGTGAGGTTAGGCAGGATAGTAATACTGAAAAGTTTTTTAGGTACCTTATTTCTTTTTTCTTCCTCCTAATCCCTCCCCACCCTTCCCCTTCTCTCCGTTCCCTCCGCCTTTCCCTCTTTCCCTCCCCTTCCCCATCTTTTCCATTCTTTTCCTTCTCATCGTCCCTCCCTCTCTCTCTTCCCCGCTATACTTCCCCTTCTCTCTCTCTCTCTCTCTCCATTATCCTTTCTTACCCTCCCTCTCTGGCTCTCTCCCTTCCTCCGTCCCTCCGTTCTCCCCGCACCCTTCCCCTACTTTTCGTTCCTTCTCTCTCCCTCTTTCTCCACCCCTCCATCCTTTCCCTCTTCTCCCTTTTCTCCGCCCCTCCCTCCTTTCTTCCCCCCCCCCTTCCCCCTCCTCGTCAGCTGCGTGCCAGAGTGCGACAAAAAGGTTTATCGGTCACGCAATCTGGCAGTGAGAACAAGCCCTGTTTGCCTCAGCTCACACACACGCACACTAACACCCATTCGCACGCACACATGTCCACCAATATACATACGCTGACAATCACTCGCACGCACACAACCACCTACACAAATGTACCGAGATTCACACACACACACACACACACACACACACACACACACACACACACACATTTGTTCAAATTCATCTCTCTCTCTCTCTCTCTCTCTCTCTCTCTCGATTTACTCCCAAAACATACATGCAAGTCACATGCGTTCCCACATTCTTCTTAGAAGACACACACACACACACACACACACACACACACACACACACACACACACACACACACACACCACTACCACCGCTCGCTGGCGCAGTGGTAACGTTCTCGCTTGCCATCTGGTAGACGGGAGTTCGCGCCTCGCTCAGGTTGCGAAAAGTTTCACTGAAGAAGTGGGTGGTTACTGTCCCCCTCGAGCAAGGGGACGGGTGTGTGGGTGTGTGACGGTCACAGCCTTGCCCTTAGATCGGACTATATGAGCTCTCAGCTCCCTTCCGGGAGGGTAAAATGCTGACGATCACGACCATCAAGTGATCCTGACCAACCCGGTGAATTACACACACACCGCTCGCTGGTGCAGTGGTAACGCTCTCGCTTGCCATCTGGTAGACGGGAGTTCGCGCCTCGCTCAGGTTGCGAAAAGTTTCACTGACGAAGTGGGTGGTTACTGTCCCCCTGGAGCAAGGGGACGGGTGTGTGGGTGTGTGAAGGTCACAGCCTTGCCCTTAGATCGGACTATATGAGCTCTCAGCTCCCTTCCGGGAGGGTAAAAGCTGATGATCACGACCATCAAGTGATCCTGACCGACCCGGTGAATTACACACACACACAAAGAGCAGGCATATTCTCCAAAACACTAATACAAACGCCCCTATGTTTCACCTCCTCCCCCCCCTCTATCTCTCTCTCGCTCCCTCTCTCAGTAGTCACACATTACACAATTCTCTACGATCACAATCCACAAAATCATTAACAGTCGTCACATCCCTGAGTTCATCACTGACCCCACTCCCAGTTTTGCAAGAACACCGACGTTGCAAAGTACAGTACATGGTGCAATGTTGCCAATGTTGCTATTGTTTTGATAGTGACAATAGCAGATACGCGGGGGGGGGGGGGTGATCGTGACTGTTGATTACGGAAGTGAACGGGAGTGAACACAGTAAATATAAATAACAACAATATTTACAGCAAGTTGAACGACAAAAAGAGACAAAACTCGGTATCATTAACAGTACTAAACGACAATAAATATCACGGAGAACGAAACATTAACAGCAACAACATCAATAACAACAAGAACGGCATCATAACAACAACAATACTACTACTACTACTATTACTACTAATCGTAATTCAATAACAATAAGGCTTTAACAATTACAAAATTTACTAGTATAAAAACACTAATATGAAAAAAAATGAAAGGCACAACACAATAATGAAAACCACATCACCAAAATCAACACCAACCACAACCACAAACAGAACTACAAAATATATGTTAAATAATCGATAATTCCGTTAAAAATCACCCCTCTTCGCTAATTACAACGTTTACCTGCCTCCCTGCCATTTATCTCAGGTGGTTAGGGGACTGTCCACAGGTAATTAAATCTCTGGCTTCAAAACAGGTGGAATAATTTGAGGGTAATGATGGGGGTGTTTTAGTGGAAGACAGACCGACTCACAGTACCTGATTACCCACGTCACAGATCATCGCTGGGGTATAAACAACACCTGGTCTGTTTGGCTGTCTGCTTTTTTCATTAATTTCCTTTCCTACTCGTTTCCACCCCTTCATTTTCCCTTCCCTTATCGTCTCTTCCCTGCCCTTGCCTTCCCTTCTCTTCCCTGTCCTGCCCTGCTCTTTCTTTCCCTTTCTCGAAGTTATGCAGAAAATCCTCCACTCTCCTTCTCTTCCTTTCTCTTGCATTATCTGCTTTTCTTTTCACTTCTCTATCTTTCTCCTTCCTTCTTTTCCCTTATCTGTCCCTCTCTTAGTATTTTCTTTGTTTTCCTTCCCTTTCTCAACCGACATTATTCTATCATTTCAATCCACTACGCCTCACTGCTAATTACTTTCACCCATGATTACCTCTTCTATACCTTCCATCATAATCATCACCACCAGTCCTTCCCTCAACCCATAGCTATTTCCCAGTTAACCCTATTACACCTGACCCACCCAGTCCTCCTTTTGCCCATTATTTCTCCCATTACCTTTCCCTTCTTCGTGTCATTTGTCTTCGCTCACTGTTGTCCTTTGTTACCATATCTTAACCACTTCCATCAGAGTATACCATTTTCATATTACTCTTAGCAGACATTTTCCACAGCTTAGGACAGCAACTTTGTAGTGAAAGGGTTAACGAAGGGAACATTTAACCCCTTTAGTTTGAAAGGTTATCGTCAGGTGAATAAAATCGTCTGAAGATGGCAAGAATAACAATTACGTCATACTGAAGGGGTTAACTTTTTTCCATTCACCATGTTTCCCTTTATATAGCATATATTATAATGTCTGATTTTTTTTCCTAGCTCCTCCCCGAAACCCGTCCCCTTTCCTACACATCTCCCTACTCTATTTCCCCGTCCCCACTGCACTCAGTCCTCTTCTTTACCCCTCACACACTCCCTCTCCCTTCTCCATCCCACCCACTCATACTTCCCCTTCCCTCTCCCCTCCCCATCCTACCCACCTCAATACTTCCCCTTTCCTCTTCCTTCCCGATCCTATCTATCTACCTGTCTATAGCCCGACGCCCTAATCCCGCAAAGGGTGGCCGCAGACAAAACGCCTCCAAGTCACTCTGTCACCCACCATTTGACTACCCTCCCCCCAACTCACCCCCCCCTCCCTCATATACCTCTCAACTCCATCCCTCCACCTCATCCTCGGTCTACCCCTCCCTCTCCCTCCCTCCACCTCACCTACATACACCCTCTTAGTCGGTCTTTCATTCTCCATTCTCTCCACATGTCCAAACCACCTCAGTGTATTTCTCCTAATCTTCTCAACCACATCCACATCTACCCCACAACGTTCCTTCACTTCTTCATTCGTCAACCTGTCCCTCCACGTCACTCCACATGCTCCTCTGAAGTAACTCATTTCCACTGCTCTCACTCTTGACTTGTTCCCCTCTTGCAAGGTCCACGCCTCTCTTTCATACGTCAGGGTAGGGATCACAATACCATCATGCTGTGACTTCTTAACTTCCATACTCACCTCCCTATTTCTCATCACTGCTTTCAGTGTACCAACAACCTTCCTTCCCTGCTGTACCCTTTCACGTACTTCATCCCCCAAAGTTCCATCCTTACTTATCACACTACCCAAGTACTTGAATGCACCCACTTCAATACTTCCCCTTTCCTCTTCCTTCCTCATCCTACCCAGCCCCTCTGCTCAGCCCTCATACTCCCCCTTCACTCCCTTCCTCCCTGCTAATTATCCCCCGACCTGCCACTTCCTCACTCCCCACCCCTCCACAAGCCAATCCGGACCCTCCCAATCCCTCTTCTTCACCCCTCACACACCCTCTCACCTCCCTCCCCTCCCCTTGTATCGACTCAATAATTCTCCATCAGTCTAAGGCGAGCCACCCCTATCATTACCCTGCTCGTCTCCTACTGGTTCGCGACCGGCTCGCGACCTTACCTGACCTTCACCTCACTTTTTTTTTTTTATTCGCGACCTTACCTGACCTTCACCTCACTCATCTTTTTTTTTTTCTATTCCCGACCTTATCTGACCTTCACCTCACTCATTTTTTTTTTCTCTATTCGCGACCTTGTCTGACCTTCACCTCACTCACTTTTTTTTTAATTCGCGACCTTACCTGACCTTAACCTCACTCACCTCTTTATTCGCCACTTTACCTGACCTTCACCTCACTCATCTTTTTCTTATTTGCAATCTTATATGACCTTCATCTAACTCACCTTTTCTTAAAATTAGCGACCTTACCTGAACTTCGCCTCACTCACTTTTTATAGTAAGATGATGAAAGGCCACACAAGGTAAACACAAATGATCTTCAACAAGAGGTAAAGACGAATGACCTTCACTAACCCCAACCATTTTACAACTCGAATAACTCCCTTCCCCATTTTTTGTACGGTGCGGAAAGGTCAGGCAAGGTGAAGATAAATGACCCATATTACTGCGCATTTGTTTCCACTGACGAAACTGGGTCAAGCAACTTACACACTATGCCTCGTGTTCTCGTCGGTTAAGGAAGCTCCGTAACACCCATTCCTAAGCGATTTTATCTTGCTTATTACACTTGCCATCCACTTCTGTAATACTTAAATAATTCTAATATCGCCATACTCTGCTGTTAATAACGTACAAAACCATATCAGCCAGTCGTATCTAAAGATAATCGGTAAGGAAGGGGTGTTACGGAGCTTCCTTAACCGACGAAAAACGAGCCTGTCTTGCATACATGAAATTCGATTACCCTTAACTATGCAGTACGTAGTCTTGGTTAATATACTTCATTCACTTTAAGCTGACCCAGATTTTCGTCCCTCTGCGGCGTATTTCCCGTTGCTCAATGACGGAATATGACAATGCTATGGCTCTACATCCTTTCCAAATAACTGCTTCGTGACTATAGCACCATATTCTAGTGTTAATCCACTGATTCAGCTTAGCAATCAAGACGGAGAAACGGTACTTCTAGGCCACGTTTAAGAGAACGGAGTATAGCCACATCGATCCTCCTGCATCTGGCCACCAACCGAGCTCAATGGGGTTAGGAAGCTCTGTCAGGCTAGAAAATGGGTTAGAGAAACGCTCTGTAACTCTCACATTTTTCAGAATTTGTGTAAGTTAGTGAGTCAATCTCCTGCATAGTCAATTCTTTCATTCCACCTCACATCAGGCGCTTTTATGTAAATCAGGGAAACTTTTTAATCTCAACAGGGTCAAACACGTCAATTTAAGGATTTATTCTGATTAAAGCTGGACGACTTTATGTACCTTAAGGAAATTTATGACTAACCACTTCAGTGCAAGGATGTCATTGGTATTTTTCACCTTGCTATTTCTTAACGATTTTTATTAGGTTATGGCAGACTTTTTGCATGAGAGAGAGAGAGAGAGAGAGAGAGAGAGAGAGAGAGAGAGAGATTCATTAATCCTTTCAGTACGGGAGTCTTGCTCAAGGTGAATAAAATCGTCTGGAAGAGGTACGAACAGAATATGACACACACACACACACACACACACACACACACACACACACACACACACACATACACACACACACACACACAAATCCGCCATCGCAGGGAATAGGTAAAAGCATATATGGGCGAGGGAGATACCGAATATAACAACTGCGCCGAAACTCCCAACTCAAACCAAAACAAACCAGCCACCGTCCCGCCGTCCTTCACATCAGCGCTTCCTGTGCCTGGGGTTCTTATCGACGGATTTAAAGCTTATCATTAGTTCCAGTACGACCTCAAATCACGACAACCCCCTCTCCTCACCCCCTACCCCTAACAACCCCCCCTCGCACCCTCTACACCTCACGACAACCCTCCTCCCCTCCAAACCCCCCTACCCCTCCCACCACCAGGACTGCAAAAACTGACTCCTGTCCTTGTGTGGCATTAAGCCCGGGATTTGTTGAGTTTTTTCGGTAGTAGTAGTAGTAGTAGTAGTAGTATAGTAGTAGTAGTAGTAGTAGTAGTAGTAGTAGTAGTAGTAGTAGTAGTAGTAGTAGTTGTTGTTGTTGTTGTTGTTGTTGTTGCTGCTGTTGTTGTAGTTATAGTAGTAACAGAGTGAAGAAAGACTAAATGTATTCACAAAAGATCTTAGCCATATTTTGCGATAACCAAGACTCCAATGCAATCAAGTGTAATGAAGGATGGATCTATAAGAAAGGGGGTGTGTGAGTTGGGGGGAGGGCAGCCTGAAGGTGGTGGATAACAGGGAAGTGATTTGTTTGAGGTTGCTTCTTCCGGGATGTAGATAAATAAAAATAATGACTGATGGATAGATTTTGCACTGTAATATCTTCACTCTGATGACCTTTTTTTGAGCATTTATTCAACGATTTTGTTAAAGTATTCCTTACATTAAATAAAACCGTGTCCAGTAAACAGTCTACCTATCTCGTAAGGGGTGGCCACAAGCAAATCTCCTCCATAACGCCCTGTCCCCCGCCATTTCACTGCCCTGCTCCCAGCTCACACCCTCCTCTCTCATATACCTCTCCACTCCATCCCTCCATCCCATCCTTGGCCTCCCCCTCCCTCTTTACAGTAAACAGTAAAGGTAATAAATTCAAACACGTCACCGTAATAAAGGGGTTAATATTTGCCCAGCCTGACTGAGAAGTGTTCGGCAGTAAAGTGAGTTATGGAAAAAATAAAGAAAAAAAAAAGAATAACAAAGAATAAGAAAAAAACAGTCTTCTACCCAATTTAATTTCAAGAAAGTTTATGAGTTTGGTTCCTGACTTATCAACATATAAGATTAAACTGATCGACATGCAATCTTGGGTGAGTCATGATCCATTTTATAATCTTGAGAAGTCGGTATTATAATCGATATCTAGGGCTGCATTTATAAACCTTCTTCAGCCAAATCCACGATCCATCTTTTGAGAGAGAGAGAGAGAGAGAGAGAGAGAGAGAATCATACGACACTTTTGACTATATTTATAAACTCTCTCAAGCCAAAGTTGTGTATAAGGAATAACAAAACAGCTGGGGCCGCATTTATAAACTTTCTCGTGCGTAAGTTGTATATAAGAACTAGGTATTACAACAAATACCAGGGGTCATATTTATAATCTCTCTCAGGCTTAAACTGCAAAGAAGAACTAGGTGCTGTAACATACCTGGAGCCACACTTATAAACTCTCTCAAGTCTGCATGATTTAGAATGTTTCAAGTTTCATCTGCTTTCATGCAGACAGTAAAAACCTCACAATGAAACCAGAGGAAATATCGATGAAGATAATGACAAAATAAATGATTCTTGATAATAAACTGCCATAGAGATATTCTTATCGTACATTATTGCTGAAGATTCTTTATAAATGCATCCCTTGGTAAATACGAAAAAAAAAAAAAATGTTAATGCTAAAAATAAACAGACTGGTGACCCCAAACTGTATATGATTTGAATACCTTATCCGCACTTCTCGTGACCAGACCAAATTGGAACTGGGGTAAGAAAGTGGATTGTTTGCCTCTTCAACACGATGATGATGATGATATTAATGATGGTGATAATGGGAAGGATGATGATGACAATAATGATGATGATGATAAGGAGGAGGAGAATCAGCATCAGCGGAAGACGATGATGATGATGATGAAGATGACAAGGGATTAATTGCCTACTGACTGTACGAGGGTGGTAAAGGCACCATATTAATTCTTGCTAAGTTCCAGTCTTCCCCTAGAATATGTGGATGAAGGAAGGGGATGCGTGTGAGGAGAATGAGTAATTCGAGAGGCAGCTCCCGTGGTAAAATGTGAACGGTGCTGCCATCTCTTGGCGGCCGTGTAAACCAGTAGCGCCACCACGTCCCATTTTCTATCATTATCATTTTTAACGGAAACTACCCTGTTCCGCACAAGCTTCTCAGTTAATATCGCAATTTAGTTTCCTTTTAAGCTTTAAAAATATAACCATCACCTATTCAATATTCATATAAATCAGCACACATTCTTTAGCCCTAACGTCACAAACACGACAACATAACATATTATATATGGTGTAAAATCTTACAGGTTACACATGCAAGAATTATACTCACATAGTCACACTGTATTAATACGAGGATAATACAAATCAGGGTCGATCTGATAATCAAAACTCATATAATTTCAGTATTTAATAGGGTGTGAAGTTTTAAGGAATAATTACCCTTCGCTATATGAATGGACCTAATGACCAATCAAGACCTGATGACACATGACCAAAATTCAATGGAGAAAAGTGAACTAAAATGACCAATCGACTACAACTGATCAACCAAACGACCAGAATCGAAATACCATATAACCAGAAATGACCTACCAAATAGCCCAATGTCAGAGAGACCAAGAGAGTGACTACATGACCAAATATGACCTACGACGTGCCATGGCCTGGGCAGGACTCGATAAGTAACCTGATACATAAATGACCTGAAATGGCATGACATACCTGAGTAATCTTGTCCTGGAGGTAACCTAGTATGACCAGAAATGCTCCACCACAATAACCAAAGATGACCTTCCAAGTAACCGCATATAACAGAATAAAACTATGTGACCAGAAAAGTAATGTGCTACCAACTATCTGGCCAAAAATATCCTACAAAGTGACTGAATTACAACCATACGAGCCACAACACGTGCCATGAAGTGACCAGAAGCGACAAGAAGTACCGGTACATCTGTGAGCCTAACTTGTACTTCTAGTGACCAAATAATGCCGCGGGGGATCAAACAAATCACCTACCAAAACTCAGGGAGAATCACTATGAGACTAAAAATAACCAAAAATTACGTAAAATGACATGGAATGACAAAAAGTTACGCAAATGACCATACATGACCAAAACGTACATCAAATGAGTAATGACCTTAAATAACTATAAGACACGCAAAATGACCAGAAAAGCCCAAATGTTGAGATAACCACGAATGACTTAAATGTTACGTAAAATGACCACAAATGACCAAAAGCAGCGTAAAATTACCATAACTGGCAAAAGTCGGGTAGAATGACCAGGCCTGACCTGAAATAACCAGTGACATACCTGTGTGAGCCGGTCGTGGTGCGTTGACAGGTGATGTCGGTCGGGGTGGTCGGGGTGGGTGTCGACCAGGAGCGAGGCGAAGTACTGGTCATACTCAGACAGACGCTCGACCTGGAGTAAGAAAAACGAAAGGGGGAGTTAGAATAAGTTAAGGATAGTCGGAGATGGAAATGAAGTCTAAACTGGTCAGACTGGAAAAAAAAAAAAAAAAAAAAAAGACAAGGGAAGAAAAGGAAAACTAAACTGAGCCAAAAGAGGATGAAGGAAAGTCAAAGAAAGCCTAAATGGGTCAAATTAGTCAAAAAAAAAAAAAAAAAAAATCAGGGAAAGCAGGAATAGGTAAAAAAAAAAAAAAGTCAAATAGTTCAAGGATTCATACTGGCAATACTTCACAGCTACTCCAACAGCCGCTCTGACCAGACAGGGGAGGAAAAAAAAAAAAAAAAAAAAAAAAGAGCCAAAGTTATGAGAAGTCAGAACGGATCATAACGGACCTCGTGCCACACACACACACACACACACACACACACACATACACACACACAAAGTAAGAAAAAAAAAGGTCACGGAAGATTAGAATGGACAACGAAAAAAAAGTCAGGGGAGGCCAAGGAGAGTCAAACTGGGGAAGAATGGGAGAAAACGCTGGAAAAAAAAGAAAAAAATGAATACACCAAGGAAAGATAGCATGGGTCAGACGGAGTGAAATAATATAAAAATAATAAAAGTCATTAATTTTTTCAAACTTGGGTTAAATGTCTCCTGACGATGTGGTTGAGAGAGAAACCAAATTGTGAGTCGGTTTCGTGTGTTACCTGAGGATGCATGAGATAGGGGTGGATTAGGGAGATGAAAGCTGTCTTCATTGCCATCTCTACTGCCTATCATCATCATCATTTACGAGAGAAAAGAGTGAGTTAGGAAGATAGAAATTGTATCTACACTGCCGTCTTTATCTCCTACCTTCCTTCATCATCATCATCATCATCCTTATTTTTCTTCATTAGTCACTCTCTCTCTCTCTCTCTCTCTCTCTCTCTCTCTCTTTCACGTTCCGTTAGCTAGACACGAGGAATGATAATGAGACTCTGGAAAAATATATGAAGGTGTGTGTGTGTGTGTGTGTGTGTGTGTGTGTGTGTGTGTGTGTGTGTGTGTGTGTGTGTGTGTGTGTGTGTGTGTGTGTGTGTGTGTGTGTGTGTGTGTGTGTGTGTGTGTGTGTGTGTGCGCGCGCGCGCGCGCGCTCTTAACCCCTGGGGATGACTGGCGGGTTAGAGGGAGATCATGAATGAGGGCACCAAAGGCAAGGCAATGGCTGGGGGATGGGGAACTGGGGGTTGGGAATGGGGAAACACGGCTTTATTGGGGGGAAACAGAGGCTGGGATTGGGGAAGAACAAGATGGGGTTCTGGTCAACGGCACGAGGAGGGGAATCTTGGCTTGGGGAAAGGGAATTGCGGCTGGGGAGTGGGGAACTATGGGTTAAGGCGAAAGGCTGGGAATAGGGAAATAAAGGGTTTCTGGTATAGCGCTGGGGTGTGAGTTTAGAGATGGGGGAAATGTTAGTACTAAGATGGGACTGGGAAAAGATCGTAGTTTTTTACGAACGCACCATCTGAAGACAGGCCTTTTACTAGAAAACATTTCGCTCCCTTATTTAAAGTCTGTCGTGAAAAGACGCTTCCATAACAACACAGCCAGCAGTCCTTGTTCAACTTACGAATGGGGAGTTGGTGAACGAGTCTGGGAAAAGATATATGGATTGATGTGATGGCTGTAACATGTACGCTAAAAGGCACAGGGTATTAATAAGGACACAGGGCTATGAAACAAAGGACAATATGACACTAACGACGGTACAAAGCAATGAAACAGACAGAAATACAAAGGTAAAGGATATTTGTAACGGGACAGGGCAATGACACTACCAGAGGGCAATGAAACAGACAAAGGAGGGCATCACCTTAAATAACACAGGCATAAGGGCAATGACTGAGGTGGCAATCAAGGTGACCAAGCCAGGAAAGGGCAAGGTCACAAGGAACCAGACAGCCCTCGCCAAATATGCCAGGGTTTGTTAGGGGTCTCTTCAGGGCGACTACTTTATTCAGGAAGACGACTTCAAAAATTTATATGCAAATAGGAGGGGAGGGAAAGGTTCTTATCGGTGGGTGAGTCAAGTGCCTCTGAGTTAAAAGGCATCTCTCTCTCTCTCTCTCTCTCTGGTAGTGGTCGAACATCCGTGATTTACTATACTTTCTCATCCTTTCCTAAGAGTACCTAATCTTCTAACTACTTTTCTGTCTATCTTTTTTATCCACTTTCATCGGCAGTACTAAAGCACCCCTTATTTACTATGCATTCCCGCCCTTTCTATTTCTTTTCTATTTTATTTATTTCTTGCATGCACGCTGTTGTCTGAGAGAGAGAGAGAGAGAGAGAGAGAGAGAGAGAGAGAGAGAGAGAGAATGAGGGAGGTAGGAAGGTCTGAGCTACCGTGGGAAGGGAAAAAATAAAATCCCCTTAAGATGTCCTCCTCACAATCCCCTCCAGACGGATTACAGTGCTTGTTTAGACGCTGCTCCCCCTCTTGTGGTGGTGGTGGTAGTTGTGGTAGTCGTAGCTGTGGTAGTTGTGGTGGCTGGGCAGTGGCTGTTGTTGTAGCAGCGGTGTTAACTTATCGTGGCTGTGGTAGTGGCTATGGTGGTTGTGGTAGTGGTGGTGATAATGGGTGTGGTTTCGGTGACTGTGGAAGTGATTGCGGGTGTGGTTGTGGTTGTGGTGGCTGTGGAAGTAACTGCAAGTGTGGTGGTTGCTGTGGTAGTCGATATTGTGGGTGTCGTGTTGATACTGACTGTGATGACGATGATGCTTGAGGTGGTTGATGGTGATTTTTACAGCTATGGTAATGGTTCATGAGGTGATGGTGATTGTGATTGGTAGACGTGATGGTGGGAGACTTTGTGTTGGGGGTTGTCGCAGGTATGGTAGTGGCAGTGTTTGTGGTAAGTGTGGTGGTGTCAGATATGGCAGTTGTGGTTGTGGTTGCGGTAAATATGGTGGTGGGAAATACGGGAGGAGTGGTAGTGGTTGCGGGAGATATGGTCGTGGAAGATACGGGAGGTGTGGCAGTCGTTGTGGTGGCTATGGCAGATGAAAAGTATATGGTATATGGTAAGTGACCTATTATGACAAGCAACATTAATAATCAGAGACCTAAGCACCTGTGGTAATGTCTGTGGAGGTCACTGTTGCACCTGTGGTAATGGAACTGAGTGGTGATTTGTGGCGAGACCAGAGATTACAGGTGTAGCAACAAAACCACAAATGACAGGTACGATAAAGCCATACTGCCTGATTATCACTGGACACACAAAGAACAAAAGCTATATAGCCACCCTTGATATTAACTTCTCAAAATCTGGATTAAGTCAAATGCTGTATCTCTAAACCTTCAAGCATCCTTCAACATTTTTTACGTTCTAAACCTCAAATTCCGCTTTAGCATCATTCTTTCTCTACTTGAAGCCATAATCTAACATCTGGTAAGAGTGCGTATTGTTTCACACTGCGGAAGGGATAAACAATAATAAGCAGGGAAATTAACTAGTTCAATTTGACAATGTGTTTTGCAGTTAATTCTAACCACCAACAGTTTGGAATGATTTTCGAATTGCAAGGTTTAGATACAGCCTTCACTGATTCCTTAAATACTTAGGACTCTTCGAAATCTATAAAAAAAAAATAAAAAAAAAAATCCAACAATAGCAAGAATATGAAAGTACGTCATCGGATTGACGTGAATAAAAAACAAGTTACAAAACACCGCCACAGAACTATAAAGAAAAGCTGAACTAACTCCTAACACAATAGCAGTTCATTATCCCTTTACACAACACCCCGGTCACCTGAATCGCGTAAGAATAACGTACTAAAAAGAATGTACTGAATATCTTTTTACGTAAGGCCAAAACCACCCCGATTACGAAAGCAAAGGAATTAATCTCCCTTTGTGTTCGGCCCAGAAGCACACTATCATCTCCCTCAACCCTATTACACAACGAAATGACGATTCTAATTATGAAAGCATCCTCCTCCTCCTCCTCTTCCTCCTCCTCCTCCTCATCATCATCATCATCATCAATCATCATCAATCAATCAATCAATCAATCAATCAATCAGGCCTTTTTCCCACCTAGGATGAGGTGATGGTTATGGCAAAACTCCACAATTACGAAAAATAACTCATACAACGCAAAAAATAAAATATAAAATATAAAGTACAATAAAATGAAAGATACTCGACCCTGAAACATATATCAAAGCCACATTAAACCTCATCTGATACTCCAAGTCACAAGCTGCTAGGGCAAGGATGAGAAAGGGCAAGAGAGCAAGAGAAAGAGGTGGAGGTGGGTGGGTTATGCAAACGGGGAATCCACTACTGCACGTGTCATTCGCGGTCTGGCCTTGTATGTTGTTTAGAATGAGAGACTGACTATAAGAGTATATGAGTGAGTTGGACGGGGAGGCCGAGGAAATGATCGAGAGACGAGGTGGTGAGGTACCTGAAAGAGAGGGGGTGAGTTGGACAGAGGGAAGCTTGCTGGTGGAAAACAAGGTGATACAGAGCTGATATCTCTCTCTCTCTCTCTCTCTCTCTCTCTCTCTCTCTCTCTCTCTCTCTCTCTCGTGGTTGGACCTTGCATAAAGATTATCCCTTTTTAAAAAATCTGTTTCTCTGCCCGTTTGTCTGTATGTCAGCCTCTTATCAGTTCGCGTAATGTCCTATGTACTGTATGCATGTGTCAACCTACAGTATCTGTCCTCTATCTGTCAATCATTATCAACCTACAGTATCTGTCCTCTATCTGTCAATCATTACCTTGATATTATGATCCCTATCTGGCATCTATACTCCATTCATTTTCACTCGGCTTAAAACTGCCCTGCCTCCTTTTTTTAACGCTGAGCCGTAGCAAGACTTTAAAATACGGTGCGGGAGAAAAAACAAGCAAGAGTTTAGAGCTAGAGTACGGTGGTAGTCAAGACAAGGTACTATGGAAAGGACTATTCTGGCACTGAGCATCGGGAAGTAATATGTAAAAGGACGAAAATTCTGGCAGGTTAAGAAGGGCGAATTACAACTATTACATTTTCCACGACACATCACCTTTCTTCATAAGATAATCCTCTACCTTGTCCCTCCACCTGTTTCTCGCCCTTCCCCTTCTTCCCTCAACCACTCTACTTCTGTATACTCTCGTCTCTAACTCCTTCAACTCGAGGACGATCGTTTGATTTTATTCCTGCTGTCATTACACGATTTACGTCTGACAGGTAATCGAGTTGTGAGAGGGTAAATGAAGGCCACATCTAACCTATCTATTTAAAAAGTCTCTCCTATTCTTAATATAATCATCTGTAGACAAAAATGTAGGAAATGGAAAAAAAAAAATCTGAATCTGATTTTTTTTTTTGATGAGAGTAAAAATGGGCGTAACCCTGGTAAACACAAGTTAAATCTAACCTCTATAGTTAAAAAGTCTGTCCTAATCTGAACATAATCGTCAGGAGAGAGAGAGAGAGAGAGAGAGAGAGAGAGAGAGAGAACGTATTCTCAGTGAAGTGGTCAACCTATACTCTACTTTCTGACTCTTAACCCTGTCGTGACAAACCTGGGGAAGTAACAGTGAATGGTGACCAAGACGCAGAGAAGCCTTACGAGGGAGGGACACGGGACAATCTCGCCGGACTGGGGGATTTACACCTGTCACACCTCACGCCACAGGTATTTTACTCACTGACGCCAGGTGATTATACTGATTAGAGGACTTCCCCTACCAGTCAAAAGCTTTATATCTCTTCTGTAAGATATGGTCTCTCATATCTCGTCTTGGCTACCATTAGATGATTTTATTCAGCTTATGAGAGACCGAGTGAGGTTAAAAGATGACCACGGACTGATAACTGATGAGAAATGATAGTCAATGTTATGGGTTATCCACCGTCAACTACAAATATCAGGCACACCACCACCACCACCACCACCACCACCATCATGTCGTCATCAACACGACCCACTTTCAACAGAGGGGTCATTAAAACAAGTACACTTCCATATACCAAACGTTAATTACCACAAAAATTAATAGGTAGTAACTGCCTGCCTGTTTTCACGTGAGAATTGCCGAATACTTCTTAATGTACACCTTAATCGTGTATGTGGCCTATCCTCCCCTTACCTCATTTCCTTTGTATATTAAGTACTATCTTTGTCCGCGTTCCCAACTCTATTATCTCTCTCTCCCTCTATGTCTTATCTCGTGACAGTGCCGCACCTCTCTCTCTCTCTCTCTCTCTCTCTCTCTCTTTCCCCTTCGCCTCACCTTAGACGTGGACCTCCTACGCAGAGGCTCGATGGTGGCAATGCTCCACCTCTTGTTGTGGAAGGAGACGCGGCCCTTCAATCGTAGATCCATGGTGCCAGGGTAGTTACGTTCGGGATGGATAGGAGAGGATAGTCAAGGCGAGTGGATAGACGTGGCACTAACCTGTCTATCTGTTAATCTCTTCTCGTAGTTGTTTTCTCTCTCTTTTCTATCTTTTATCTGTCCAACCCTTCCAGTCGGAGACCCACGGTGCTAGGGTAGTCATGGTGGGGAATGGATAACACTCGATAGTCAAGGAGATTGGACAGATGCGACACTCTTTCCTGTCTATCTGTCAGTCTATTTCAGCTCTAACCACTTATTTTCTTGGTTCTCTCCTCTTTCTGTGTTCTCGCGTTTTTCAATCCTTTCCTTCTCTTTCACCCGCCTTCTGTCATCATTTTCAGTTTTTTTTTTCCACCTACTTTTCTATTTCTCCTCTACTTTTTATCTTTCTCTTCACCAGGATATAATAAGTTACGGGTTTCTTGCGGCCTTACTATCCTTCTATCACTTCCTCCCAATCCATCTGTGACTCTTCCACGCCGGGTTGATTTCCCTCAAGTTTCGGTGTTCCTCTGCTCCACTCTTCCACACAATTTATGTGTTGCTCTTCTCACTCTCGGTCATCCACTCCTCCAATTTCCCTTTCCTTCCAAATGATTTTCCACTTTCCCATTTACGATGATTCTCTTAAATTACAGCGTTCTCCACCATCTAGTTTAATGTTACTCTTATCACTCTCGGTCTTCCCGTCTTCCTTTCCTTCCAAATGATCTTCCACAATCCCACGTTTGATTCCAGTCTCAGTGTTCCTCTCCATCACTCACCATCCCAATTCGTGCTACATATTTTCACTCCCTGTCCTTCGCTGTTCTAATCTTCCTTTCTTTCCCAACATCCACTTAATCTTCTCTTTCTCGGTCTCGCTCCTCCCGCCCCCGCTGCCGCCGTGTCCATGTGTCTGTAGGATTAACATCAATGGGCGTGACCCGTCATTAGCGCCGCCCCCACCCCGGCTCCTCAATACGGTAGGCCTATACTATCCACATCCAGGGCATCCTCTTTTAAAATATCCTACCCAATTCACAAGATAAACAATTCTTCATTACATACAACTACGATAAACCAGTCTCTCCAGTTAACCAGTATCGCGGACAAATTTCGCTTCTATTTTTTATCCCTTTCATATTCACTCTTACTCGACCATGACGTATTTGGTACCTGTATAAGCTGAGCCAAGCGTATTCACAAACAATCTTATACACAAATTAGGCTTGAGTGAATTTATAACTAGGGTCCCAGGAGGCCTAACAGACTACCAAGCCTAGCAGTACTTCATTAACACACACACACACACACACACACACACACACACACACACACACACACACACTCTCTCTCTCTCTCTCTCTCTCTCTCTCTAAACAAAAAAAGGGCGATTTGAAAGTGTCTCTGCCGCAGTTCATAAAAAAATGAAACAAAGGCTTGGAATAATCCGCAGCAAAATTTTGGCTGCCTGGCGCTTCCTTTAGCCGAGGAATATCGTCTGACGTTAAGATAATAACATAGGTCTTGCGTTAGGCAGAATATGGTGCGTAAACTGGCCCAAGATAAGATGAACAAGATGCAACTGAATGTGTCCAGAAGAATACTGATCTACGCAATGAAGTCACGGGTCACGATAAAGGTTTACTTACTAACGCACTTCATGGTATACTGAGCACTATGAAGGTATACTAATGAACGTACTAGGCACACTGATCAACGTACTAGGTATACCAATAAACTATAAAGGTATACCAATCAAGACATTATCTCAACTAACCAACGCACAAGGGATATTAATTAACACATTGGTCACCTGTCACTTCAATGGTATGCTAATGAACACATAAAGGTTTTCCAATCAACGCACTACGTATACCAGGTGTACTATTCAACAAACTAAAGTAACACGGATATATGCAGGGAACTCTCACGTCACTAACAGGGTAAAATACTTAAGCACACTGATTAAGGTACCGAAGACGCACAGGTAAGACTAAGCCAATTAAGGTACTAAAAACGCACAGGTAACAACACACGACAACACACCCCCCGTCCGCTCGCCACAAGCCCCAGACCACACACTAACGGTAAACCCCAGCTGGACCTCTTATCAATCTATAGTCCTTATCACCACCTCTTATCGCGCCGTTATCTACCTGCGGTCCGTGTATGTGATCATGTGAAGCGTCCTGTGAGTCGTCAACAAGTCAGCGTATTAGTGTGTGTGTGTGTGTGTGTGTGTGTGTGTGTGTGTGTGTAATGAAAATGTCAAGTGAAAGTTGTATGTCTATCTGGAATAACACTTTCGCTGTTACTGACGGCAATTAACCCTTAAAAGACCAGACGTTACTCACATCATTATCATCATTATCTCCATTACTTCACCATTATATCATCATAATAATCAAAACCTCTTTTCCCACCTACGTATGGCTTCCTAAGTTAAACCAAATCATCTGAAGATACAAATAATCTATCTATCTATCTATAGCCCGACGCCCTAATCCCGCAAAGGGTGGCCGCAGACAAAACGCCTCCAAGTCACTCTGTCACCCACCATTTGACTCCCCTCCCCCCAACTCACCCCCCCCTCCCTCATATACCTCTCAACTCCATCCCTCCACCTCATCCTCGGTCTACCCCTCCCTCTCCCTCCCTCCACCTCACAAATAATAATAATAATAATAATAATAATAATAATAATAATAATAATACACACTAATCCTAATTCCAGCCATTATTATTATGTTGAAAAAATCCTATGTGCTAAAACTGAACTCTGGTATAATTCCTAACCATTAAAAAAAAAAGTATTTTTATATTAGCATGAAATTTGTCAGTAACAGGTTGAAAAGTATATTATGCAAAAAAAAAAAAAAATCAATACCATGGAAAGAGGAAACTATGAGAAAAAAAAATGATAAAAGAAGGAAAAGGAAATCACTCGCCACCACCACAGACAACCAACAAATACAGAGATAAGACAGACACATATAGATAGTCACCTGTGTGTGTGTGTGTGTGTGTGTGTGTGTGTGTGTGTGTGTGTGTGTGTGTGTGTGTGTGTGTGTGTGTGTGTGTGTGTGTGTGTGTGTGTGTGTGTGTGTGTGTGTGTGTGTGTGTGTGAGAGAGAGAGAGAGAGAGAGAGAGAGAGAGAGAGAGAGAGAGAGAGAGAGAGAGAGAGAGAGAGAGAGAGAGAGAGAGAGAGACTGTGCTACGCTTCCTCTACTTCCTGTGTACTGGGGTTATCGCTGAGGGTTAGAAAGGGTTACGAAACGAGGCGCTGTGTTTACAATGCCTAGTTCGCTCTCGTTATCAAGTTCGGTGACCTCTCGCAAAACGTTAATACATTATTCCCGTAACACAAAGGTACATTTCGTGGCTTATCCCCTTAGATATGATAATGCATTTATCGTTTACTCCAAATACCTCTACATGACGATTTTACATGGGCTACGAGAGACCAAAATAAATAAATAAATAAAATACATACAAGAAAGGGATGGCTTTATAGGAGAGAGACAAAAACAAGGTGGATAAAGAAAGTGTGTGTGGATTGAAGTGCTGGGTGTGGGTATGGGTTTGGTTGTGGGTATGTATAAGGTTGTGGGTACAGATGTGGGCTGGGACTGGACTTGAAGTGGTGAGTTTCATAAGCATATAATGGGTATGGGTGTGGGTATGGGGGGTTGTGGGTGTGGGTGCTGGGTTTCAAACAGCCTTGCACCGCCCACCCCCAAGCTACCCAGGGTCATGGCTTGATAGTATGTGTGTGTGTGTGTGTGTGTGTGTGTGTGTGTGTGTGTGTGTGTGTATGTGTGTGTTTCTCTCTCTCTGTCTCTCTCTCTCTCTGTCTGTCTGACTGTCTGTCTGTCTGTCTGTCTGTCTGTCTCTGTCTCTGTCTGTCTGTCTGTCTCTCTCTCTCTCTCTCTCTCTCTCCATCCTTGCCATCCTCAATCAAATTACTCCACTCTGTAATGTCCTCTTCTCCTATATTCTCCTTCAACTCTTTTACTCACATGTTTTGTCTCCGGTCCTCTCTACCCTCCCACTCTCTTCCTGGATCCTTGTCTGCCTGTCTATCTGTCCTCTGACCTCGCCTCTATCCTGTCCCGTCCCCCTCCTATCACTTCCTTACTCCTTATATTGACAATCTCTCTCTATCCTTTCTCATTCTTTCATTTTCTTTCCTCTCCCCTTCCTTGTTTTCATTCTTTCTTTCTCTTCCGACACTTTATTTTTTTATCTTCCATTTCAAGTGCAGGAATCCTTTATTGTATTAAATAATTCTCCGTATTTTCACACATCTTTATCTTTATCCTCCCTCTCCCTCCCTCGCCTACATTCTTTATCTTTATTCTCCTCATCTTTCTTCTTTCTCTATCAATTTCCCCCTCTTCTCTCTCTCTCTCTCTCTCTCTCTCTCTCTCTCTCTCTCTCTCTCTCAGGCTTACAGTTGCTTCTTTAGTGTCCAGATCTCATGTTATGAGTGGGGTGGCAGGTTTATGGGAGCTTAACCCCGTAAGGAGGAGCGTGGGAGTGGGGAGGTAGGGGAAGGCGAGGGGAGGGACGGTAGGGTGACGAGGGAGGGGAGGGATAAGGAGATGGGAAGGATGGAGAGGGGATAATGGGGATAAGGGAAGGGAGGGAAAAAGGAGAGTGGAGAGAGATGGAAAAAAGAGAATGGGGAGGGATGGGAAAGCGATGGTGACGGAATGGGGTAGGTAAAGGGATAAAGGAGAAAGAGGGAGGAAGGGAATGGGGAGTGGGGAAGGATGAAGTGATGGAGAAGGTGGGAATGGCATAGAGATAAGGATGGGGAAAAGATGGGGAATGGGGAAATACGAGTTTGGGGAAGAATGGGAAAGAGGAAGGAAGGAGGTAATGGGGGAGAAGGGAGGGCTGGGAAAGCGATGGGAATGGATGAGGAGATGGGAAGCACATGGAGGGATGGAGAGGGAGGGATGGTGAGACGGTAGGGATGAGGAAGTCAGGGGGAGGACGAGAGGAGGGTGAAGTGGGATGGGGGATGACTGGGAAAATTATCGAATGGGGATAAGAAGGAAGGAGATGCGCTGGAGAGTGGGATGGGGAGGGGAGATCAGTGGGGAAGCGATGAAGACGAATGAGGGATGAATGTGGAAACGATAAAGTGGTATGAGATGCATAATGGAAGGGATGGGGAGGAAATGGTATGATGGGACGGGGTGTGAGATGAACGGATTTTGATGGGATACACAGGATTACACAGGAAAGCAAACAGCAACAGACCTTATGGTCCTTTCGAGGCTGCTTGTTAGAGAAAACTATGACTAAGATCTAACTCTACATGTTGAAAGATAAGGATAGGAAAGCAAGAAGGCTCCCCCCACCACCAAACCCTCCAGGAAAAAGTGAGAAAAACCACCATGCAGCATGGAAAAACTGACATGGAAATTTTATAGGAAACACTGGAAAGGAAAAGTCACATTCTATAATACTTTATCTATAAGCTACCCGATAGAGTAACCTGAAAGAGAAAGTAAACTAATAAAATAATAGTTACGGCATGACATTATAAACCAGTTACATTGAGTTAATGGGAAGTTTGTGGACATAACGTGGAAGCTACACACTGCACAGTGTGGATGTTTAGGGGTGGTACGATGGGATGGGATGGGATGAGAGAGAGAGAGAGAGAGAGAGAGAGAGAGAGTCAAAATATGATACCCATTCATAAAGTTCCCAGGGTAGTCTACTGACGTGGTTCCCAGTAGGCCTAGTCTAACCTAGCCTACCCTAGCCTCTCCGGGTCAAAGGGGGGCTACACACAAATACCCCCCTTTTCCTCTTCTCTTCTCCTTCTTTCCTCTTCTCCCTTTCCCTCTTCTATTCTTCCCCTCCTTCTCTCTCTTAGCCCTTTCCTCCTCCTCTCTTATCCCTTCTCATCTTCTCTTATTCCTCACCTCCTCTTTTCTTCTTCTCCTCTCCACTTCTTTTCTTTATATTCTCTTCTTTCCCTCCCCATCTTCTCTTCCCTCTCCTCCTCTTCTCTTCTCCCTTTCCTCTTCTTCTATCCCTGCCCCTCCTCCTCCTCCTCCTCTTCTCTTCTCCCCCTCCCTCTATTCTTCCCTTCATCTCAACCCATCCATACCTACAATGTCACGTTTATCTTTCCCCAACCTTTTCTATTTCTTGTTTCTCCCGACACCTACTTCTTTGCCTCTCTCTCTCTCTCTCTCTCTCTCTCTCCGTCCACTTCACCCTCAGAATTAATGACATTTTCTGGTTCTGACATTTTCGTGTGGAACCGTTTCCTTCCTCCTCAACGGCTGAAGGGAGGGGAGGGAAAGGCAGGCGGAGAGAGGGAGGGGAGGGAAAGGCAGGCGGAGAGAGGGAGTGAGGAAGCCAGGGGAGGGAGGGAGGGAAGGAGGGAGGAAGAGAGGGGAAAGGAGGAGGAAGGGAGGGAGGGATGGTGGGAGGGATGGTGGGAGGGAGGGAGGGAGAGGAGAGAATGAATGGCGCTGAGTGGGAGGGGGGTTTCAGACAGGGAAGGGGACGGGAAGGGAAGGGGGAAGGGAAAGTGAGAGGAAGAGAAAGTGGAAATCGTGACAGGGTAGGCCTAAGGAAGAGAATAAAATTATGAGAAGTAAGAAAAGTATGAAGAAAAGAAAAAGAGGATTAGCAGAATGGAATAGAACACAACAGAACAGAAGTTGAGAGAGAGAGAGAGAGAGAGAGAGAGAGAGAGAGAGAGAGAGAGAGAGGGGGAGGGGGGATAGTATTACAAGGGTGGCTGACTCAACAAGCGTCTGGAACAACGAGAAAATGTCACGTTCGGAAGGGAAGGAAGGCAAGAAGGCAGGGAGGGAAAGAGGGAAGAAGGGAGGGAGGGCAGAAGACAGACAGAAGAGACAGGGAAAGGCGAAAGGATAGAGAGAAAATGGAGATGGAAGGTAGAAGGAAAGAATCTAAGTAGGAAGGAAGGAAGGGAGGAAGGGGAATAGCGATGGGAGGGAAAGAAGTAGGAAGGCAAGGAGGAAGAGAAGGAAACAGTGAAGGAAGGAAGGAAAGAAGATTGAAGAGATAAAGGAAGTAGGGAGGAAAAGAAGTGGAAAGGAAGGGAAAAAAACATGTTGGAAAATCAAGAGGAGACTAAAAGAAAAATATTAAGAAAAAGGGATAGATGAGAAGGCAGGAAGGAGGCAGAGAAGGAAGGGAAGAAGCCAGGGGAGGGATGGAGGAAACTGTAGGGGGTGAGGAGGAAACGTTAGAAAATGGAGGGAACAATGGAGAGAAAGAGGGGAGGGGGAGAGAACAATTTAGGTAGAAGGAAGAACACAGCGAGAGGGTGGGAAATTTAGGGTAAAAATTCTAAAGGAAAACTACTTAAAAAAAATTAGTATGAGAGAGAGAGAGAGAGAGAGAGAGAGAGAGAGAGAGAGAGAGAGAGAGAGAGAGAGAGAATCACTTTACTTTTAATCCAAAAATTTTGAGAAATGGAAATACAGCAAAAATATTCATTCATTCATTCACTCTCTCTCTCTTTCAAAGGTGGGTCATGGCATTACTATCCTTTCCTTAAGCCTCGGTGCCTTACAGTCTTGTGGGAAAGTAAAGAGTGTGTGGTCTGAGAGAAAAGTTACTCGTTACATAGACCACACAGACCTTGCCAGCCTTTCTAGGAGATTCGGTTTCAATAAAAAGAGACCGATTTACACTCCAAGTCAAAAAAGTAAACCTTAATGAGAGAGAGAGAGAGAGAGAGAGAGAGAGAGAGAGAGAGAGAGAGAGAGAGAGAGAGAGAGAGAGAGAGAGAGGATAAATGCCCTTTGTTGTGGGTGGTGTGGTGGTTATGCTGGGAAGGGTAGGGGCTAGGGAAGGGTAGGGGCTAGGGGAGGGGGGAGGGCCAGGGAGAGGAGGGGTGGGGGAAACGAAGGGGCTGGAAGAAGGGGTGAAGGAAGACGATAAGGTGGGGTAGGACGTAGAGAGAGAGAGAGAGAGAGAGAGAGAGAGAGAGAGAGAGAGAGAGAGAGAGAGAGAGAGAGAGAGAGAGAGAGAGAGAGGTTGGGGAATTGAGGGGGCCACCTGGTATAAACACTTAAAGACAGCACACTTAAGAAAGGGAGGGAGGTGGAGTAGGGGGTAGGAGGAGTAAGGGGGGGGGAAGAGGAGGGAGAGTTGGTTATGTTAGAGAGGGAGAGAGAGAGAGAGAGAGAGAGAGAGAGAGAGAGAGAGAGAGAGAGAGAGAGATGGATGTTTGGGGTGAAAGGGAGAGAAGCAGAGATGTAGGAAAAAAAAAAAAAAAAAGAGTGGAGGGAAGGGAAATAGTGGAGATGAGACAGACAGAAAGGGCGACAGAAGAAAGCACAAGTGGAAAAAGGTGAGAGAAGAGGAAAGGTGAGAGGAGAGGAGAGAAAAGAGGTAGGGGGAAGGGATTCAGCGAAAAGGGAAGATTATAATAAGGAAGACTGAGGATAAAATGAAAGAAGAGATGAGAAGGAAATGATGGAAAGCATGAAAAATGAGGAAGACAACGATGGGAAAAACTTTACGAGAGAGAGAGAGAGAGAGAGAGAGAGAGAGAGAGAGAGAGATTAAGACAAAAAGACTGAGGGGAAGAGACAGAAACAGAGAGGGGGAAGGTAAGAGATAATGGGGAGAAACAAGAAAGACAAGGAAAAAAGAAGGTAAAGGAAAAGGAGAGTAAAATACGAGAGAAGGAAAAGAGTAGTGAATGAAAATATAAATAAATGAAGAAGAGAGAGACAAGAAAGAGGGGATGGAGAGAAGTGAAGTAACGACAGGGAAGGAGAGAGAAAGAAAGAGGTGAAAAGAGATCAGTTTCAAAGGGTCATGGTTGACAATACTAATACGTAATAAAAATGGGAAAACTGAGAAGCAACGGAGGGAGAGAGAGAGAGAGAGAGAGAGAGAGAGAGAGAGAGAGAGAGAGAGAGAGAGACTAAAAGCCAAAACATGTCCGCTGGTCACCCGTCGCCATAACCCGTCCAGACCTCGACACTTCGACCGTGGACTTAATACGTAATTACTCCCTCACTCCCACCTGTCCCCCTCACCCCCACCTATCCCCCTCATCCTCTTGCTCCCTCTCTCCCCTACCTATCCCTCCTTACCTACTTGTCCCCGCACTCCCCTACCAATCTCCCTCACCATCCTGTCCCCTCTCTCCCCTACCTATCCCCTTCACGCCTACCTGTCCCCCCTCACCATCCTGTCCCCACCTCCCCCCTACCTATGTCCATCACGCCTACCTGTCCCTCATCGCCCTATTGTCCCTCCTCTCCCCTACCTATCTCCCTCTCCCTCCTGTCCCCCCCTCCCCTACCTATGCCCCTCGCCCCTACCTGTCCCCGCTCAATCTCTTGTTCCCCTCTCCCCTACCTATGTTCCTCCCCTCATTCCTACTTGTCCCCCTATCCCCTTATCTCGTCCCTCTCACCCCTACCTATCCCCTAATTTCTACCTACCCCCTCACCCTCCTACCCGCTCCCCCTCACCTCCACCAGTCCTCCTCACTCTCCTACTCGACCTCCTCTCATCCACTACGTCAATCACTCCAGGGGAACCATGAAGTGCGTGGTAATTGCACTGTACGTGATAAGACAATCCAGTATAAATAAGCCATCATATACACATTACAAGACTATGAACTTTGTATTAGTGAACCTGTTGGACCTTATATATCACTTTTAATTTTGTATCTCAGTCTGACTGCTACATTTTCCGAAACACCCAAAATTTTGTGTATATGAAACAAGTGGAGCTTTTTTTTTTTTTTTTTTTTTTTTTTTTCAATCATTTAATTCTGAATCACAATTTCACTCACGTACTTTCGACCCTCTAAATCTTTACATCACTCCTCCATTTTCCGTTGACCCGTGTTTGCAATATCGATGCGGAAGTGTACCCTTGGATGCAATACCCTCGCCCTCACTCTGGGTACGAGGGTAACAGTAGAGTCCGCCACGGTGCGCCCTTTGACGCGCCACGCCACGCCACCCTCCCACATGTACCCTCACACCTTCTTCTTCGCGCACCCCCTCTGCTATAGACGCCACCGCACACCACCACCCCACAGATACCCTCACACCTTGTCCCTCGTGCACCCCCTTTGCCACACACACCACCGCACACCATCCTCCCACAGATACCCTCATATTTTGGCCCGTATTTTCGTCGGTTAAGGACGCTCCTTAACACCTCTTGCTAAGCGATCAATTTTGCTTATTACACCTTATTACCCCTTTCCGTGTTATATGTATCCTTCTAAGATTAACATACACTGCAGAAATTGCGTACACAGGGATATGAACTAGCCATATATAAAAATAAATCACTGAAAAAAAAAAAAAGGTGTCAGGGAGCTTCCTTAAGCGACGAGCATAAGGGCCCTTGTTTCCTATCCACTCCTGCAAAGACACGAGGAAAGACTATGAACGACGAAGATGTGGAGCAAGATAGAAGAGTAACTGTAAATGAGGAAAGGATCGCAGAGAAGGAAATGGGGAGAAAGACAGATGGAAGAGTATTTATAAGACTGCTTGGGAGGGCTGAGACGCAAGAAAAAAAAAAATAGGGTAAGGGAGAAAGGAGTGTAAGAAACATGTAAGAGTAAAATAAGATTACTGGGAAGTGGTGGGAAACGTAAAAGAAGTATAAGAGGGAAGAGCAACAGAAGGAAGATTGACTATTAAGAAGGAGACTATGAGTATGACAGCACGCGATGGACAAGAGACGTAAGACAAGGTGGAAGACAGACCTGAGGAGAAGGTGGAAGACACGAGGCGCAGTGGGAGGTCAGCATGGTGGGGGGGAGAGGCCAAACACGCTTTGGTATGTGGCAAGGAAACACACACACACACACACACACACACACACACACACACACACACACACACACACACACACAACTACGCACGCATCCACGCACCATTAAGCACACGAATAACACACTAAAAAACATATGTACCCACCTAATCGCACGCACATGCGCACATGCACACACGCCACCTACGCTCACACAAATCGTTATGACGTCAAAGTGCGCGCGCGCGCACACGCACACGCACACACACACACACACACACACACACACACACACACACACACACACACACGAACATCATGTCCTTCACCCACAAACACCCACCTCACCCACCCCACACAAATTTACAAATCCCCACCCTGCCTTTCTCTAAATATCATATAAGAACATTTCACTCTTGTCACCTCCTCACCAACCCTACTTCAAATCTCTTACCCCCTCCCCAAACCCTCTTCACCTCCTCTATGCATATAAGACTACGCTACTAATTATTTCAACCTCACCACAATCAACTCCACTTCTAACTCCACATCACCACTCCAACCTCTCTTTTCTTTTGTACTTAGTCTACCCTTTCCCATTCCCACACTTGCCCCTCTTTCATTTCCTTGTCTACCCTCTTCCCTCCACTATCCCCATCCTCTATTTCACTCGCTCTTCCCTTTCTCCTCGCTTCCCCTCTATGACTTCCCCTCCCTCACAACCTCCTCCCCATTTGCTTCTCCATCTACCCTCTTCCCCTTTCCTGTACCCTTCCCCTCCCTTTTCCTCTACAATTCCACTCCCTCACTTCCCTTTTACCTCTCTTTCCCCCTTCTCTGCCTCCTCTCTACACCTTCCCCCTCACTACCCCCTTCTCCACTGCCCCTCCCCCCTCCCAGTATAGCTAGCGTACCCTCTAGGACCAAGGACCGCTACTCCACCCCGCGCTGGCCCCCTCCCCCCCCATCATCCCCCACCCATCACCCCACCCCCATCACCCACTCTTTTTATGCCACTGCCAGAGAGCGGTCCGGTGTGTCCAGGTATTTGATGTCGTTTTTTTCTCCCTCTGTGACGATTCTGCTGTGCTGATAATGATTAGTGTTTGGTCTATCTATCTATCTATCTACTGCAGACGCCTATATTCTGCAAGAGGTGGCCGAAGATAGATACACACAGACAGATAGATATACCAAAAGGTCACCCGATTTAACAAGCATTAATCACAATCAGCAGGGCAGTATCGTCACAGGTGGAAAAAGAGATATAACTGTTTGGGGACTCTGTTAATTAGGGATGCAAATTCTCCCTGGTGACTCTGATGATTCGTGATTCTTAATAATTACCTGGAGATTCAATTACTGTACTTCCTTGTTTATCAGGTAGGAATAAGGGGTCCTGACACTAATGGTAATAACAATGATGATGATGATGATGATGATGATGACGATGAAGATTGCTCCTTGTTGTGTCTGATAATTAATTGGTGATGCAAATAACTACAAATTCAATTACTGTTTGGTGATACTCGTAACGACCTGACGATTCTATCAATTCCTGACTCAACTACTTTTTACTCTGTCCAGTAAATGTCATCTGATAACTGCTGATTACTGCATTAACCACTTCAGCCCCAGGATGTGCTTCATAAGATTCTAGGCGATTTTCTTCAGCTAAGGAGAAAGGCCTGGTAGTTATGGAGTTCGTGAGAAGTGTGTGTGTGTGTGTGTGTGTGTGTGTGTGTGTGTGTGTGTGTGTGTGTGTGTGTGTGTGTGTGTGTGTGTGTGTGTGTGTGTGTGTGTGTAAACCACCCCAATTCGAAAAAATCTCCCCTCAACTGGAGGTAAAAAAAAAAAAAAAAAAAAAAAAAAAATACTCCCGTAAAGGTTTTCTTATATTCTCGCTACATCCAGACCGTTCTGTTCAAATCTGGAAAGGACTCTCGTACTGAAGAGGTTCATGTCAATTTCTAATCTAATCTCGTCGTCCCTATAGCCAGTTCCTATCTCAGAGTTATGGACGTTATGATAAGAGGAGGAGCCCGCTATCTGTACTTAACTTCTTGATTACGGTGACAATTTTATTCTTGCTCCGGCCAGACGATTTCATTCACCATCGGAAGGACCTCTCGTGTTGAAGAAGTTAATCCTTACAAGAGAATACAAAGGCGTACAAAGGGAAGGAAATACAGGTAACTACAGACCTACTGAGCTTTTCGAGGCTGCTGAGGCCTATGCCAATATCTACTGTAATTCCACAGGCCTAGGATAAGGACAGCAAAGAAAGTTAAGTCTTCCCGCCGCCCATCAAACACTCCAGCCGAAACCGGGAGGAAAAAGTGAGAAGGACTGGCTGCAAGTTACAAATAAAATGTTTCACTCCTTTAATATGATAATGTACTTTTACTGTCGATGCTGTTATACCAGACGATTTTATTCAGCTTAGGGGAGGTGTCTAGTAATAAGAGGGTTAGTGACGGCTGTATCAATCCCTGCCATTCGCAAAAACCCCTCCCAAGCCGAATCCAATCGTCTGGAGGTAACATGAAGACAATATGCATCACGCCATCGCATTGAAGGGGTTAGTTAATGTAGGAGAGAACTTGAGTAGCAAAGTGTGTGTGTGTGTGTGTGTGTGTGTGTGTGTGTGTGTGTGTGTGTGTGTGTGTGTGTGTGTGTGTGTGTGTGTGTGTGTGTGTGTGTGTGTGTGTGTGAGAGAGAGAGAGAGAGAGAGAGAGAGAGAGAGAGAGAGAGAGAGAGAGAGAGAGAGAGAGAGAGAGAGAGAAATGTGAAAGCCAGATAGAGTTGAGGTCACGAGTTTGAAGGCCACTGCCGTATTGAAGGGTCAGAACAAGGTCGCCGCAGGAGTAACTACAAGGTCAAGTACGAGGTGGGTAAGCAGGTGGGTAAGTAGGTAGGTAAGTAGACTGGTAAGTGGGTAAGTAGGTAGGTAGGTGGATCCGTAAACATGTAGGTACGTAGGTAGGTGGGTCTGTAAACTGGTAGGTAGGTAGGTAGGTCTGTAAACTGGTAGGTAGGTTGGTAGGTCTGCAAACTGGTAGGTAGGTAGGTACGTAGGTGGGTCCGGAAACTGGTACGTAGGTAGGCAGGTACGTAGGTGGGTCTGTAAACTGGTAGGTAGATTGGTAGGTAGGTGGGAAAGTAAGTAGGACGGATGGAAGGCTAACTGAAGGAGGTAGCACATGGATGGATGGTTAGGGGATGGGATGGAGGCAAATGCTGGACGAATCATTCATTGGATAAAAGTGTGGTTGGGACTGATGGATGGATAGATGTATGGATAGACCGTTAACCGGATGACGGGATGGAGGAAGAGATGGCAGGAAAAGACTGGGTAACTGGACGGGTTAGAGTGACGATGGAATGGAGGAATGGAACGCTGGATAGAGGGGGTTGGGAAAATTGACTGACTGACTGGAAGGTTGGCTGGATGGTTGGTTGGATGGGTGATCAACTGTTTGGTTGGTAAGACAGAAGGGTCACTGGGGAGGGACTAATGATGGAAAGTTGCAATAAGATACCGTGGTCAGGGTTGGAAGAGGAAGCGGAAGGATGAAGGGAGTGAGAGAATGAAGGAGTGAGAGTGTGAAGGAGAGGTAGAAGGAGGGAAGGAGTAAGAATGTGATGGAAGGCTGGAAAGAAGGGATCGGCGTGAGGGGGGATGGGTGAGCTAAGCAGGTTGTCTTGGCCTCAGGTTAAGAGCAAATTGGCCACTCTACCTTGTCTCTCCGTCACCTCCTTCTCTGACCTTACTCCCGTCCCCTCCCCTCCCCTAAATCCCCATAACTTGCTTCTCTCCCCATAACTTGCTTCTCTCCCCATACCTCATTCCTTCTCCCCTTCCCTCCTTCTTTACACCGTATTCCTCATTCCACCCTCCTTCCCACATCTTACTCTCTTCCCCTCCACCCTCCTCTCCTCCCCCATCACCTTCCCTCCTTTCCTTCATTTCCCATCCTTAACTCTCCCCTCCCCTCTCGTCTTCCTTCCTCCTCCCTTAATCCCCTGCCCTGCCCTCCCCTCATCTCCCTCTCCTCCATTTCCCTTCCTTCCTTTTTATCTTACTCCCCTCCCCTTTCCGTTACCTCTACTGACCTTACTTTCTACTCCATTCCTCTCCTCTCTCTCCCCCTACCTCCCCTTTTTCCCCACTCTCCCACCCCCTCCCTTCTTTCTCAAGCCCTCATCTCCCCTTCTTCCTCTCCTCCCATTAATTCTCTTGCATGACTTATCCACCTGCCCTCGTTCATCCTCCCCTCCCCTTCATTAATTCTTCTTCATTCTTTCCCTCCTCCTTCATTCTCTGCCTCTCCTACTCATTCTTCATTATTTTCTTTTCTTTCCAAACTCCATCATCATTACTCTCATCACCTTTCCATCTTTTCCTATTCACTTCCTTTTCCTCATCCTTCTTTCCTCCCCTCCTGTCTATCTAGCCTTTCCAATATTCCGAGCGAACTAGATTTCTTAGCACCTCTTCATTAGCGATTTATTTTGCATATTACATCATCTTTTGTGTGTGTGTTAAATTTACATCGTTTTAACCTATATAATAAATCGCTATGGAAGTGGAGTTACGAAATCTTCAATGCCGGTCAGAATACGACCCGATCACTCTCCCTCAATTCCTCCTTTTCCCTTCCTCCTTCCTCCCTCCTCTCTCCCCCTCCCTTTTCCACCTTTCCCTCTCTCATCCCTTCTGCTCCACCTCTCCCCTACCCCCACTATCTCCCATCTCCCATTTTCCTCAATTCCTTCTTTCCCCTTCCTCCCTCCTCTCTCCCCTTGCCCTTTTCCTCTTCTCTCTCTCACCTCTCCCCCACGCACTCCCCCTTTGCCCCCACTATCTCCCATCTCCCATTCTCCATGATATACACCAAACAGGGCTGCCTCCTACAACACAGCATCTCTACACGACCCTTGGCCCATTCTCTTGTCTGTTTCTGCAATGAGCCCAATGTGTAGCCTAGCATCTACGGACATATCTATTTACCCCTTCTGCATCTACTGTTTATTTTCTTTCTTTGGCCAGCTTTTACACTGCATTTCCCCTCCTCTTTGGGTCCATGAACACTGTCAGGCTCCTATGACTCACTCTGCTGAACCAAGTCGTGTGGCGTTAGGTGGAATAGAGGTGGAATAGAGTACTAGAGCTGTCCCTCCTGTTCCTTCTCTCTCTCTCTCTCTCTCTCTCTCTCTCTCTCTCTCTCTCACACGTCTCGGATATACCCTTTGCCCTTTCTCTATCAGCCCTATTCTTCCCCTCTCTTTTCCCTCCTTCCTTTCTCACCTCTCTCCCATCCTATTCCCATCTCTCTCTTCTCATCTGTCTCACTTCCCCTTCTCCTATTCCTCTCCCTTTCTTCCCCCCAACGTCTTATCTTCTCACTCCCCTTATTCTCCTCCTTCCCTACTCACTGACCTACTCCCTTGCCCTTCCCCTCTGTTATCTAACCTACATCACCCCCTTCTATCCCCTCCAACACTACCCTCTCCATCTTATCTACGGTAACCTTTCGACGTGTTCAGTCCTTCCCCTCTTCTCTCTCTCTCTCTCTCTCTCTCATTCCTCCACCCTCATCTCATGCTACCACTGAATCTTTAACTTCTTTTCACCTACTTTATCTCTCATTCTCCTTCATTTTCTCTCTCACTCCCTCAGTCTTAACCTCTCCCCTCTCCTGCCCTCCCTCATCTTCTCTCCCCCTCATTCTCCTTCCTCCCTCATCTCTTTAATCCACTATCACTCCTTCTCCCTTCTCTTCCCATTCTCCTTCACCCCTCTTTTCCCACTCTTATTGCTCTGCTATCCTCACAGAATCAGATATCACAGAAATTGCCTTCTCTGTAACCAACTACCCCGAAACGACCATTAGATTTGTTACTGTTTGATTTAATTAGTACCCCTTTGTACGTTGCACTCCTTTGTACTGTTCCTTCCTCTCTCACCACTGTCTCCCTTACCTCCTCCTCTCTGCTCTCCCCTCTCCATCCCTAACATCTCCCTCCCCCCTCCCCTGCCCACTGACCTACAAGCGGCAGAGGACCACGATGCAGTAGCCCTCAGGAATGCCAACATGGGTGCGGCTTCGGCTTCAGGGCAGACGACGCAATCCGCTCTCCGTTTGTACACACTGGCCGGTCCGGTACCACAATTACACTGACGACGATTAATTCCCCGTCTCAAGTAAGACCCGTTTTTATAGGAAAAACAGCAGATATGGGAATACTTTGCCTCTGACTCCTTCTTACTTGCATAAACCTCTTCTTCCCTCGTCCCCGTCCCCACGCCCCCCTCCCCACCGAAAAAAAAAGAAAAAAGAAAAAAAGAATACTCTAAATTGATTAGGATTTTGTTTACACCTCAACTGGTTATCTGGCGTTATCTGACTTTAATTAAACTCTTCACCCTTCCACAGCATTTCGGTTTAGGCTAAAATTAGACAATTCTGTTTAGCTGTGAGAAGTGCTAACGGTGAGCGGGTTCAAAAAATATAATTATATATCAGGCGCCAGACCGTAACCCTTTCACCGCCACAGATGCAGGAAGGCTTTCTGTTTAGCTTAGTACCGTACTTGATTGTTTTGATTCAGACTGATTAAAATTCTGGAAGTCAAAGGATGTCACATTTTCCTGTTAGGTTACTGGAATAAAAGTTATATCAATTATACTTTTACTTACCTACGAACGCACTAGTTTATTTAAAAGCGCAAAAACAGATATATTTTTTCTTACCGGCTGTCAAAGAGTTATGCTTCCGTTACTCTGAAATTTCTTTTTCCTATGATAAAAACTTCAGTTACAATCTCACCTCTTTCAGAGCAGGAAAAAATCTTCAATACCATTCAATTTTGCGATAAGCGATCTAATTTACTTCTCTAATGGCTTCCCATCCTATAAAAGGGAGAACAATACGACAGGGATATCTAAGTTTTTGGCAGTTGAATCCACGGTCCACGAGAGACCCTCCAGAAGGCTAAATTATTGCATAGGTATATACTCCGCCAATATATCTGGATTTCCAGGGTTCCGTACTCAACCAGTTTATTTCTGGATATGGCAAGTTAAAAATTCTCTTGTACGACATTTATGCAGGAAAAAAAAAAAAATTGTAATAAGTAAACTAAGGTGGGTAAGGAGGAGGTGGTAGTGGGTCCGTAAGCTCCCGAGGACAGGCAGGGTCCCTAATCAGAGGCCAAATGGTGGGGTGGGAACGAGATCAAGCCTACCCGCCCGTTTGATAATCAGGCTCCCAGGTCACACCACACACGCCACACCACACCATACCACACCAACACACCACACAGCTACTCACCTACCTCTCCCCACCATACTATCTCTTCCCTAATACAATTACGACATTACATCATCACACATTACACAAAAGCCACTAGACCACCACACCACACCACATCGCTACCCACCTACCTCTCTCCAACATACCATCCCTCCAATACTACAACCACATTACATTATCACACATCATACAACAGCCACCACATCACCATACCACACCATCACACCACACCGCAACCAACCTACTCTCTCCATCATACCATTCCTCCCCTATTACAAACACGAAGTTACATCACCACATATCACACAACTAACACCAAATCACCACCACCAAAATACCATCCCTCTATTATCACAACCACACCATCACACTGCCACACCCCTACCAATCATCATCCCCAGCAACCCTGTACTACAACTGCGTCACAACATTCCCACACCATCACCACGACACAACCACAATACCACCCCCACCAAATCCTCACCAGTCCCCTACCACAACCATACCACCACATCACACCCCACCACACTCTCTCAGCCATTCTTCACCACTGATGTTTATAAATTCGGTCCACACCAACTCGCACCACTGATAAGAACCGTAACCCAACAACTTCAAGAGTCCTTACTGCTTTCTGTTTGTAAATCTAAGGCGACTAAGGCGGGTGGAAGATGGAGAGGGAGACCAAGAAAGAGGTGTAGGGAGAGGGGTATCGTAGGGTCGTATTGTCAGTGACTTTACACATTTCGTAACGTCTCCCCCTTAGCGATTTAGACTGCAAATTACACACTAATATGGTCTGGTGTTACGGATAAAAACTATTTTGATATTAAAACAACACGAGTAATACACAAGCGAATGTTAAGGTGTACTATGGAAAATAAATCGTTAAGGATCAGGGGCTAAGGTACCTCCTATGCCACTTACAACACGGTTCAGAAACAAAGGCCCTTTTTAAATTTATATATAGATTTTTTTAATGGCGGAACACACGTATCACTTCATGCACTAATCGGTGATGAAAATGTCTTATCAATTCACTGTCACTTAATAGTATTTGCCAATATACGCAATCAAAATAAAATACGATGTTTAGGTCAATAGTTAACATTATACAGTATTAACTAGTGACATGCAAAAGTGAGCTGAAGACATTTTAAAAAGACAGACGTACAGAGAGAGAGAGAGAGAGAGAGAGAGAGAGAGAGAATGTGCTGACTAGCCTTAGCGAGGCCAGTCAGTCGTGAGGCCAGTCAGCTCAGACGTGCTAGAGACCTGTGGTAGTGTTGTGCTAGTGTGCTTTAGTGATCTGTGATAGTGGTTGTGTTAGTGTGTTGTAGTGATCAGCGATAGTGCTGTGCTAGTGATCCGTGAGTGTGTGTGTTGTGGTGACCCGTAGTGACCCGTGATAGTGTGTGCTACCTTGTGTGAACTAGTGCGTAATGGCTTCCTCGGCAGAGAGCTGTGTCCCCACTGCAGGTACTGAAAAGGACTACCTTGAATTAAAGGAGGAACTTCTCGAACTGAAGCGGGAGGTACAAATTCTCAGGCAGGAGAAGGCACAAATGAGGGAATTGTTGGAGGAGATGTTGGAGGAGAAAGAGAAAAAGGCTGAAGGTTGGACACTTGTTAACAAGGGTGCAACGAAGTTCACTCTTAAAAAGCAAACGGAAATTAAGACAACTAATACATTCGACACACTACGGGACGAATGTGAAGGGAAGGCAGAGAGGGAAGTAGAGGAGAAGGACGGTGAGAGAACTTCCAGTACAGGTAAGTATAAACAGAACAAGAAAGGTAAGAAAAATGTTGTTGTTGTTGGAGACTCCCAGGTGAGATATCTGAACAGGGCCATGTATACTCCACTCGCTAAACATGTGTGTCTTCCAGGGGCCAGGGTGGCTAATGTGGTAGATAAAATTTCAAATATCGTAAAGGAAAGTGGTGACAAACCCACTGTGTGCCTCAGTGTAGGAGGCAATGATATTAGTAGCCGTAAGAGTGAGGTACTGTGGAAAAGGTACAAGTTGATGTTAGAAAAGGTTAGGAGAGGGAGGAACCCCTGTAGTGCTTGGTGTTTTACCAAGGTGGCGGGTTGGAAGGGAATGGTTGAGCAGGGCAATAGGGTTTAATTGCCGCCTTGAAAGGTATTGCAAAGATAATACAATACCTTTCATAGACAGCTGGGACCGGTTTTATGGACGAAGTGCCTTGTATAGTTGGGATGGGACTCATCTTGCAGGCAAGGAGTTACTGTTTTAGCTGGAATGATAGATAGGGAGTTGGAGGGATCTTTTCGAGATTGAGAAGTAGGTGTACAGGAAGATGCAGCAACTACAGTCAGAAATCATTATTACCATGTTTGGATAGATGCATCGATACTTGCAAAATTAAGAACAAAAGTTCAACCAATAGTGTAGATACATCCACTCAGGCACCTCAAATTGAGCAGGCGATGATAGATGATAGAACAAGCGATGATAGAAGGGCGATAAGCGATAGTACAAAAAATTGTTATATTAGTAAAGTAAAGAGTTTCCCAGTTAGTAATAAAATAAATAACAGTAAATGCCAAGGTAAAGGCATAACTACTCGTAATAATCTGAAAGTGTACTACACAAACAGCCGGAGTTTACGTAATAAAATGGATGAACTGAGGGCTTTAATTTGTACAGAGAAAATAGACATTGCCGTTATTAGTGAAACTTGGATGAATACAGACACTCGAGAATTTTTAGCAGAATATCAGATAAAAGGCTATAATATTTTTGTGTCAAACCGTCAGGGAAGAAAGGGGGAGGGGTAGCTATTTATGTAAAGGATTCACTAAACTGTTACAATAAAGCAGACATTAAAGTAAATAGGGACACAGAAAGTGTCTGGGTTGAAATTAGTAACAATAGGGAGAAATTAGTCTTAGGAGCAATTTACAGATCTCCAAAATTAAGTAGAGCTGATAGTAAATACCTCTGGGAGGAAATTAGGAAAGCATCACAGTCCAGCTTAGTAATAATTGTTGGGGACCTTAATCTGCCAAGGATAGATTGGAGAAATCAGACAGGAGATGCAGAGTCAGAGGAATTTCTAGAGGTAGTACAGGATAATTTCCTTTATCAGTATATCAGGGAGCCCACCAGAGGTAATAATATACTAGATTTGGTTTTAGCTAATAAAGAAAATATCATTAGCGATATAGAGGTTGGTGGACGACTTGGTAATAGCGATCATGAAGAAATTAAGTTCAAATTTATTTGGGATGTCTGTTCCACTGAAAATACCTCCACCGTTCCTAATTTTCGTCTAGGAGATTTCGATGGCTTAAGAGCTTATTTTCGAACGGTATTCCACAGGGAGATTAGCTATTTGAGGGAATGTCAGGTTAGTGGGGATCCCCAGGTCATAGTTCAGGCGCAGGAAGCACGTGGGGACGTCCGTCAGGTGTCTGTGAGGGGGGAGGTGGTAGATAGGAATGTAGTCCAGGTGACGGAAATTAACTCAGCTCCAGTACCAAACAGACGTTCGACCAGTGAGAAGTATAACGAGTTAATAAATATAATATACGGAGGCCAAGATAGATATATTCCTTCAAAACCGTTTAGAACTAACAATTCAGAACCAAGATGGTTAAACAACAGATTAAAATCTCTCATAGGCCAAAGGAAAGGAATATATAGAAAAATAAAACGTGGAGAGGAACACTTACGTAACCGGTACACAATTTTAAATAGAGAAGTAAAGAGGAGATAAGAAAAGCAAAGATAAGTTATGAAATTAATTTTGCAATTTAATCAAAAGTATAGCCCAAGGGTTTTTATCAAATGTACCGAACGAAAAATATATATAGGATAGGACCACTCAGAACAGAATCAGGTGACATTACCAGTGAAGATAAAGAAATGTGCTCCATCCTAAATAATTATTTCATATCAGTATTCACCAAGGAAAATCTAAGCCTGGTCCCTCAAGCAGCAAATATTTACCATGAGAATACGGAAAATATTCTTAGTAAAATAACCATTAATAAGGAGGACGTATTGAAAGAAATTAACAAGTTAAAACCTCAAAAATCGCCAGGTCCGGACGATATATATGCAAAAATTATAAAAGAAACCAAAGAAGAATTATGTCAGCCACTTTTAACGTTATTTAATGACTCTTTAAGTTCAGGAGAAGTTCCAGAGGCGTGGAAAACCGCAAACGTAGTGCCCATCTTTAAAAAGGGTGATAAATCAGCTGCGTCGAATTATCGTCCGATAAGTCTAACGTCAATAGTAGGAAAAATGTTAGAGTCAATTTTGGCAAATAAGATTAGAGAACACTTAGAAAGATTTAATCTTATAAACGAAAGTCAGCACGGATTCAGGCAAGGACGATCCTGCCTCACAAATTTGTTGTCATTCTACTCGGAGGTCTATGAGGCAGTAGATAGCGATAAAGCTTACGATGTTATTTATCTGGACTTTAGTAAAGCTTTTGATAGAGTCCCACACGAAAGGTTAGTTAGAAAGGTTCGAGCACACGGTATAGACGGCGATATCTTAAAATGGATAGAATCCTGGCTGAAAGGACGAAAGTAGAGAGTATTAATAAATGGAACTAAGTCGGACTGGGGATTAGTAACTAGCGGTGTACCACAGGGTTCAGTACTCGGTCCCTTATTATTTATCATATATATAAATGATCTAGACTTAGGAGTCAATAGCAGCATCAGCAAATTTGTCGACAATACAAAAATAGGGCGTATCATTAACTGGACTGACGATTGCCATGACTTACAAAAAAGACCTCGATACATTGTCCAGATAGTCTAAAACTTGGCAAACGGAATTTAACGTTGAAAAATGTAAAGTACTTAACGTAGGCAATACCATTGGAGATACTAAATACAGTTTAGATAACAAAGAAATTAGCAAATCGGAATGCGAGAGAGATCTAGGAGTTATGATTAGTAACGACCTTAAACCTAGGCAACAGTGCATTAATGCGAGAAATAAAGCAAATAGGGTCCTAGGATTTATTTCGAGAAGCGTGAGCAATAGATCATCTAAAGTAATACTGAAACTTTATCTAGCATTAGTAAGGCCACATTTAGACTACGCAGTACAATTTTGGTGTCCTTACTATAGAATGGATATTAATTCGTTAGAAAATGTACAGAGAAGAATGACTAAAATGATACATGACGTCCGGAACCTGTCATATGAAGACAGACTGAAAAGACTAAGTCTGCATTCGCTAGAGAGGAGCGTAGAGTAAGGGGAGACTTAATTGAGGTTTTTAAGTGGATGAATGGTATAAATAAGGGAGATATTAGCAAGGTACTTAAAGTGAGCATACAGGATAGAACTAGAAATAATGGTTTCAAACTAGAAAAATTCCGTTTCAGAAAGGAAATCGGTAGAAATTGGTTTGGTAATAGAGTAGTAGACGAATGGAATAAGCTACCTAGTAAAGTAGTTGCTGCCTCTTCCATTGAGAGTTTCAAGCATAGGCTAGATAAGCATATGACAAATAAGGGGTGGATATAGAATAAAGAAAATATTATAACCAATACTAACTAAAAAATAAATTTTCTTTTCAGGTTACACTATGATAGTCTCTATTCTCCTTTCACACTTTCCTGTAAAATGTCCACGCCAGTTTTTCTATACGGCGTGGTGTTCTTTCTGACTTTTTCCTGCCGGCTTCGGCTGGAGGGTTTGGAGGGCGGGGGAGAGCCTTCTTCTTTGCTATCCTTATCTCATTCTAGTAGTTCAGTTACTCTTCTAGGAGCTGCCTAGCATGGGCCAACCGGCCTACTGCAGTTATCCTCTCTTCTTATGTTATGTTCTTATGTTCTTATATGCAAAGCGTCGGTATGCATGTAGGGTGTGTGTGTGTGTGTGTGTGTGTGTGTGTGTGTGTGTGTGTGTGTGTGTGTGTGTGTGTGTGTGTGTGTGTGTGTGTGTGTGTGTGTGTGTGTGTGTGTGTGTGTGTGTGTGTGTGTGTGTGTGTGTGTGTGTGTGTGTGTGTGTGTGTGTGTGTGTGTGTGTGTGTGTGTGTGTGTGTGTGTGTGTGTGTGTGTGTGTGTGTGTGTGTGTGTGTGTGTGTGTGTGTGTGTGTGTGTGTGTGTGTGTGTGTGTGTGTGTGTGTGTGTGTGTGTGTGTGTGTGTGTGTGTGTGTGTGTGTGTGTGTGTGTGTGTGTGTGTGTGTGTGTGTGTGTGTGTGTGTGTGTGTGTGTGTGTGTGTGTGTGTGTGTGTGTGTGTGTGTGTGTGTGTGTGTGTGTGTGTGTGTGTGTGTGTGTGTGTGTGTGTGTGTGTGTGTGTGTGTGTGTGTGTGTGTGTGTGTTATCAATGTTATGGTTCCACACGCTGAAGCAATGTAACACTGACGCACTCAAATACCTACCACATGACCCGAACCACATTTTAAGACCCCCTCAGCTCATTACCATCAAGAATTCATTACACTTTACAATAACTCATTACCCTTTAAAAAAATTCATTACCCTTTAAAAGAATTCATTACACTTTATATTCATTATCAAACTCTACTTTCATTTCGTCTCCAGGTCGATAGAAGAGGAAATTAGTTTTTTTTTAATTACTCAATTGTGCTTACCTTGTCTCGCAGGCTCATTATCATCAACATTATTACCTTTGTTCTTGATTATGGCCCCAGGTTGTAATCATGATGAGGAAATTACCTGCCTTCATTATCTATATCTTATTCTCTATTTATCTTTACTTTCTATTTTGTTTATTCAGCCCATTACTAGAGAGAGTTAATTACCTTTACAGTTCTTTATTTCACCTTAAATGTCACGAGAACGATGCCACCTAAACCCAGCACCATAGTATTTATTTTATACTCACTATCACCAGACTGGCATCTTTAACTCAAGGAAGTGCTTTCTTACCGGTGGAGTTTCGCGGATATTGTTTGTAAAAATCCTTCATTCCGAAAGGGTTCCCCAGATCAAAACAAAATCGTCTGGAGCAAGGAGGAATAAAAAAAAAAAATGTCATCGAAGTAAAAATGTTAAAGTCTGTCACGAATGGACAGAAAACGGATGTACAGTCTGATACAAAAGTGCGTTCGCTTCCCCTGCCCCTCTCTGGATTCAATGATGCCAGAGTGAGATGGAGTGGGCAAGGGTGCATATGATCACCCACAGATGAATGATAATATGCATCTCAGTCCACTACGTCACATTTAAGCGCCTATGAATCCAGCAATGTATGTGAAGCAGAAGTGAAAGGACTTTAAAACAGGCCTGCAATAAATAAGTAAATAAATAAATAAATAAATATATAAAACAGGAATACACAAAGCTGGACAACTGGCAAAAGACTCCATTGAACAGTGAAAAGAAACTGTGGAAGGAAATGAGGATACCGAAAATGACAAAAAAAAAAATTGTGGAAGGAAAGGGGTAAAGGAAAGGAAATCTAGAAATGAAATAGATACTAAGGGCGAAAAAAATATAAAAAGCAGAGATTAATGAGGAACTATGAACACTCGAGAAAATGAAGGAAAACCGCATCAGTCAACCTCCTCCCCCCCCAAAAAAAAAAAAAAAAAACACGATGGGTATGACAAGGAAGATGTTCTGTGTTTGTGATTCAGAGGCAGGTTAATTGGGGCTTGCATCTATGCTTGGCTGACACACAGGCTGGAATGTGCTGCCATCAGGTGAAGAGGAAAAAAAGGGAACAGATCTTGCTGGTGAAGAATGATGCTCTGTGAAGGAGCGCTTGGCCTCTTCACTACCAGGATGCTAAGGAAAGATGTATTCACGTGGAAAAGGACTGCTTCAATCTACAGTAAGTCGGCTTCACTGTAAAAAACAAGAGGTTGGATGGGGACATTTTTCTTCCTTCAGACTACCACAAGATGCTTTTACATTACTTCGGTACATCACGTCGGAACAGAGGAGCTTGTCAGACCCTCCACTAAACCTTCTAAAACGACCCTATTATTATTCCACTCTTACTACGGGATCTCCAGACGATTTTATTCGCTCAAAACCAAGTACTCGGGTTGAAGGAACTAACTGGCACCTGCATATGTGCTTGTGAGTGTGTGGAATGTGGAGGCTGGGATGATGGTTGTGTGTCTGACTGTCTGTTGGTGTGAGAGAGGGTTGAGTGAAAGGGGGATAGTTTGGCTGTCACCTACTGAACTGACGTGTGTGTGTGTGTGTGTGTGTGTGTGTGTGTGTGTGTGTGTGTGTGTGTGTGTGTGTGTGTGTGTGTGTGTGTGTGTGTGTGTGTGTGTGTGTGTGTGTGTGTGTGTGTGTGTGTGTGTGTGTGTGTGTGTGTGTGTGTGTGTGTGTGTGTGTGTGTGTGTGTGTGTGTGTGTGTGTGTGTGTGTGTGTGTGTGTGTGTGTGTGTGTGTGTGTGTGTGTGTGTGTGTGTGTGTGTGTGTGTGTGTGTGTGTGTGTGTGTGTGTGTGTGTGTGTGTGTGTGTGTGTGTGTGTGTGTGTGTGTGTAAAGAGGTTCAATATAGCTTGCTCTTTTGTATACGATCCTACTGGAATTTTTGAAGTGTGTTTGACTGCAAAGGTGATGCTTGCAACTTCACACATATCCTAGAGTGAGATGAACTGATTGACTGACTGGCTGATTGACTGACTGGAGGTGAAGGAAGTCGGCGCCACACTCAGATGACACGTTTCCTAGGCCGATCGAGGTCAGGCGAAATGTCAGCAAGGTTCATAAAGCGTTACATTCTACTCCTAATTCAGCCTTACGACAAATGCCACAACCAATGACCTTTTGCGTCCAATGGTGGAGGAAAAAAAAAGACGAAATTAAGAAGAAACAGAGAGAGAGAGAGAGAGAGAGAGAGAGAGAGAGAGAGAGAGAGAGAGAGAGAGAGAGAGAGAGAGAGAGAGAGAGAGAAACCTGATCCCTGCCGCATTTTCCGCAGTTCGGCAAAATAACTAAATATAACAAAATCGAGCATTATTCGAAACCTTAAAAGGTGAGTGATCGGAGAAGTGAATTAAATTTTTACTGGGCATATATTCTTGTTCAAATTTTCCAGTTTCTTGATATGACGATGACGATGATAATGATGATGATAATACTAATGATGATGATGATGATGATGATGATGATAATAATACTAATGATGATGATGATGATGATGATGATGATAGTAACGAGGACGACCAGGAGAAAATACCATACATAACCAATTCTAAAATTTATTGTCATCTGCTGGGAAAAATCAGAGGGAAAACAGAGGAAGAAGAGGGAAAATAATAACAGCTACTTACCGAGTCTGTCTTGTCTTCCCTTCCATCATTCTACCAACATCATACCAACCCCATGCAGGTCACTGGAGAGGGGGGGTGGGGGAAGAGGGGAGGAGGAAAGGTATGCGGTGAAGGAAGATGGGAGGTGAGGAGAGAGGTAGAAAGGGGGAGGAAGAGGAGGAAGGGGAAAGTGGCAAAGGAGGAGGAAGAGGAAGAAGGTGAAATGGGGACAGAAAGAATGGGGGAGGAAGAGGTGGAAAGTGAAGATGGTGAGAGGAAGGAAGGTGATGAGGAGAGAGAGGGAACGGAGGAGGAAGAGGAAGAAGTGAAGAGGGGAAAGAGGAAAAGGGGGAGGAGGAAGAGGAGGGTGAAGAGGGGAGAGAGAGAGAGAGGGAAAGGAGGAGGAAGAGGAAGAAGTGAAGAGGGGAAAGAGGAAAAGGGGGAGGAGGAAGAGGAAGGTGAAGAGGGGAGAGAGAGAGAGAGAGAGAGAGAGAGAGAAAGGAGGAGGAAGAGGTGGAAGGTGAAGAGGGGAAAGAGAGACAGGAGGAGGAAGAGGTGGAAGGTGAAGAGGGGAGAGAGAGACAAGGGGAGGAAGAGGTGGAAGGTGAAGAGGGGAGAGAGAGAGAGAAACAGATTTGTGATGAGGGAAGCTGGGGAGAGAGAGAATGAGGTAGAGGGACGACGTAAAAGATATGATCGTGTAGGGGAAGAGGAGGAGGGGAGAGCGAATGAGAGGATGAGAAGAAAGGGAGAGAAGAGGAAGGAGAAAAGTATGCAGTGAGGGAAGCTGGGGAGGAGGCGAGGGGAAGGGGGAGAGGGGGAGGGTTAACAGGTATGCGATGAGGGAGAGGAAGATGAGGTATGTGGTGGGGGTGGGGAGGGAGAGGGGAAGGGGGAGCATGAGAGGGGAGGGAGAAGTATGCGGTGAGGGAAGCCGGGTGGGAGAGAGGAAGAGGAGGAATGTGATGAGGTAAATGGGGGAAGAACAGGAAGGGAATGGAATGGAAGGGAAGGGTAGGGAAAGAAAGGGAAAAGAAAAGGCGGAGGGAAGCAAGAGTGCAAGGGATAAGAAGAGGTAGAGAAAAGGGAAAGAGGGTGACAGAGAAAGCGGACGGGGAGAAAAAAAGAAAAAAAAAAAAAGGATATAAGAGGGTTTTGGCGAAGGAAGAGGGATTGGAAAGGGAAGTAAAGGGGAAAGTAGGATCACAAGTGTGGGATAAAGGGAGTGAAAGCAGAAGAGGAAGGGGTGACTGTGAGGCATGTCATGATAAAAGGGGAAGAGACAAGGCGATAAGAGCAAAGAATATTAGGGCTAGTGATCCTTTCGATGCTGTTTGAATAAGGCAAAATATTAGTGTTTAAGCTATGGTATGAGTCCAAAGATAACTAAAGAAAAAATAACACGGAAGGGATAAAAGACAAAGTCAAGAAGGTTGTAATAAAGAAAAAAAAACTCTAAACAATGAATGAGACCCACGAAGGTACACACACACACACACACACACACACACACACACACACACACACACACACACACACACACACACAAAGAAACGAGACAGACGGAAATACACGCAGGTAACAAATACAGAAAGCACTAAACAACAAAATAAACGAGGCACACACAAAACAAAAGGGACAGAGGAATGAGCACCCCGAGGAAGCATTAAACCAGGGAAGAAGGGAGGCACAAGACGGAAGTAAGAAAGGAAATACTCAACAAGAAGGAAAGAAGAAAGCAAAGACAGATAATATTAAACGTGGAGGAGGTAATAATGAATAGAACTACTAAACGAGAGAGACGAGGAGGAACGCAAGAAGCTGAAGGCGCATAAAACAACAGATTGTGGCCAAGTGCTTCCCTTGGGGCTACTGCTGGTGTCTGGTCATAATGTTATCATATTCTCCTTTCTGTAAGAATTATGAGACGCGCCCGATAGCTTTTTTCATCAGTCTCCCCGCCACCTCAGGCAGGGGTATGTTGGAGGTCGGCAGGGGAGGGAGGGGAGAAGGGGAGAAATGGGAGGGAGGGGAGAGGAGGCATGAGAGAAGGAGAGAGGAGGAGGGATAAATGAAGGAGAATGGGTAGAAGAGGAGCAATAAAGGGAGAGGAGCAGGGTGGGGAGAAGTGAAGTGAGTAAAGGTGAGGAATGAAGAAAGAGAAAAGGAACTAAGAGGAGAGGATAGGGGAAGAGACGATGAGTGAGATTGGGGAAGGGGAAAGGAATGAAGAGGAGGGGATGAATAATCTGGGGTAGGAGTACAGGAGGGAGGAACAATGACGATAGTGACGGGGAGGCTATGAGGAAGGGAAGGAATGGAGAGTGACGGGGAGGCTATGAGGAAGGGAAGGAATGGAGAGGAAGTAGGAATGAAAAGAGGGGAAAGAATTAGGTTAGAGAGTGTGAGGGGGGGGGGAAAGAATGGGGGGGGAAGCGAACGAGGAGAGGAGGGAATGAAGTGGGTAAGGACTGGGAATGAATAAGGAGGCACAGAGGGAAAGAATAGGGAAGGAGAAGGGGAAGGTTCTAACAGGAGGTGCGGAGGGATGGGATGGGAGTGGGAAGGTTTTAACAGCAATGGTGATTAAAGATAGGGATGGGGAGATTTTCGTGAGATGTTACTCTAGTGAGGTGGAAGGGGAGATGCTCCTGTGGCGGGGCGAGGGGTGAGACTCCTGTGAGGGGTTAGGGGGTGAGACTCCAGTGAGGGGTCAGTGGGTAAGGCTCCAGTGAGAGGTGAAGGGGGTAGACTCCAGTGAGGAGCTAGGGAATGAGACTACAGTGAGGGGTTAGGGGGGATGGCTCCAGTGAGAGGCGAAGGGGGTAGACCCCAGTGAGAGGTTTGGGGTGAGACTCCAGTGTGGGGTTAAGAGGGTATACTAAAGTGAGAGGTTAGAGGGTAGACTCCTGTGAGGCGTCAGAGGGGTAGACTCCAGTAAGGGGCATGAGGGAGGAGACTCCAGTAGTTGGGGGGTCTGAACGTGAGCCAAGGTCGGACCGGTCTAGCCGAGCGCCAGGGTTGCCACCACCACAACACATCGCCACTGCCACACTCCACAGACACACACCTTAACACCTACACCCTGACACAATTCAAACATACATTAAGAGACAAAGTATGTCCCATAAGCCGTTAAGAGACAACATATGTCCCATGAGGCGAGTTAAATTGTCTGCTGACAGTAAAAACAAATTTGAAAAGATGCGATCGTAATGGAAGGTTAAGAAGCTATCCCAAAACCTTTATCTTGTGTTGTCAAACGCCATGCGATTTTAATCAGCTTTAGAAAGCCATCCTCGAGCTGAATGGGTTAATAAAGATTGTTTCAACTCCTTCACCAACGCAGTAGGTCTATTTTCGTCTGTGGGTAGACAGGCGCAGCAAAAGAAAATGTAGGAAGAGCAAAAGAAAATTGTTATCGTGCAGACTTGTTTAATATCAGGTCTTCATCATCCCTCCATCACGGGGCGTCTGGGTTGGTGCTTGAGAGGTCTGAGGAATGTCTGGGGAAGCAGAGGAGTCAATGAGGGCAGAGTCTGGGGAGGTGGGGAGGGCTGGCATCTAAGTAGCCATGAAAGAATCCCCGCAGGACCCAACTAGGCGCCCTGGCCGACACCACCACACCAGCCACCCGTCCCTCAGCTACCCACTGTCTACCCACTTCCTAGTACACCTTGCCCTAACTCATCCTTTAGCATGGCGTCTTTACAATCTACTCTTTCTGCTGTACAGAAATTGTTTTTTCCCAACTTAGGAATGAAATCTAGGTTAGAAGGCTTAGTAGCACTCTTAGGAGGAGCTTCAGTAAGATGTAATCCTGTACAATTTTGGTCAGATTAACATCTTTAAAAAATTTACTCCCATTACAGCCACATATATCACTCTGCATTGTGTAGTCGGGGTGTGCTGCATCTGTCACTCGACCCCCTCACAACTACGATATCTCTCTGCGGAATAATAATCGTACTCGTAGCGCACAGCAGCGAAAGGTTTAAGCGACACAACCTTCGACCCTCTAAACTCCCAGAAATGACCTTATCGAAGTAAAATCGTCTGGTGTCAGGCTGAACAAAATACCCCAACGCGTCCAAGGCAGTGAAAAGGTTGCTTGAAACGCCACACCTTTACTAAACGTCTCCAGGTAAATAAAGGACACTGCATCTTCTGTCTCCAAAATTTTCCTAGGTGAATGAAAATCGTCTGGTGCTGGTATGAACAAAACAGTCCAGCGTGTCCACAGCAGGGAAAGTGAATAAAGAAAAAAAATATTAGGCCTATGTGTTGACGCCTTATTTGATGACAAGGGGACGTATTCATAAAGTTTCTTGAGCTTATGTTGGGCTTAGAATCATTTAATTATGTTTCTATTCTAACTCTTGCGCTCTGAGTCCTTTATTTATGTCTTCATCCATACTCTTGCAACCACCAAATACTTAACAACCCCTCTAGAGAAAATTTAAAATGAAGAAGAGGCCAAAACAAAATGGATCCTGAAAATCCTACGCAGCTACTGAGACCTGCATAATTTGGCTGAAGATCTCTGATAAATACGATCCCAGAATATCAGGACAGTCTCGCTTGCACCTTTATTATGGGGGATGATTATTTTTTTCCTTTATTCTAGCAAGCACCTGGCATTATTATCCAACCTGACCCTTTCACCCCGAGAACGCTGCTTTATTTATTATCTATTAACGAGTTTTATTTATTTATTTGTTTATTTTTGCTATTCACATACGATGAAGTTTGGCAAATTTTTCGAACTTGAGGATTTAAAAGTTGCGTCATTAACCCCATCACTACCAGGGAACTCTCCATTAACTGAAAAAAATAAAAACATGAATAAACATCGAACTGAAGGCGTTAGGGAAGGGAATGAAGGAACTAAACATATACTCGCAAGATGGTAGGAAAGAGCATAAAGAATTCTCACACACACACACACACACACACACACACACACACACACACACACACACACACACAGGGGGAACGAGGAATAAATGCGCACAAAATTAGAAAGGATACATGCTGAGAGACTGGGTTAGGTAGCAAAAAACGCACATGCACAAACATACACACACGTACACAAGCAAACTACGCTGCAGCTCATGACCAATATAAAGCACGACCATAAAGATACGTAATTTATATGCTGTATACGCACGCGAGAGAGAGAGAGAGAGAGAGAGAGAGAGAGAGAGAGAGAGAGAGAGAGAGAGAGAGAGAGAGAGAGAGAGAGAGAGAGAGAGAGAGAGAGAGAGAGAGAGAAAATGTCACCACAGTTCGGTCCAGGTGTAAAAAAGCGGTTCAGTAGTGGCATTCGGTCCACCAAAAAAGGGGGGATGGAGGGAGGGGGAAGGATGGAGGGGTAGGAGAGGGGAAGGGTGGGAGAGAGGACTGGAGGACAGAAGGAGAGAAGACTGGAAGAGAGAGAAAGATGGAGGGATGAGTGGAAGAGGAAGAGAGAGAGGGAGGGAAGGCTGGAAGATGGAGAGAGAGACGGAGGGAAGGCTGGAAGAGGGAGTGATGGAAAGATGACAATAAGAGGGAGAGAGCAATGGACAGAGGGGAAGATGGATGGGGAGTGAGAAAGAAGAGGGAAGGAGGAGAGGAGGAAGAACTGGAGAAGGGAGAGAGGGATGGAGAGACGAATGGAAGAGGAAGGAGATGAGGAGAGCAAGAGAGAGGCATGGAAGAGTGAGGAGATAGGGATGAAGGGGGAAAGGGGGGAAGGAGAGACGAGGGAGCAGAGACAGAGGAGGCAGACAGGGAATGGAAAAGTAGATAAACACGAACGATGAGACAGGAGGTTGGGAGGAAGAGAAATAGAGAAGGACAGGGGGGACTGATGATTATAAAAGAGTACACAGGAAATACCACACATATAACAGGATAATTACTGGCTTTTATGAGGTTACTTGGTGGGGTAAGACAGTCAAAGATCTAAGCAACATAAGTGAGAAAAGGAAAGAAAAATGGAAGAGGCACATGAAAAGAAATGCGATATGAGGTAAAAATGGAAGTGAAAAGACACAAAAATGATTAGGAACACGTAACAAGGAACCAAAAAAGGAACAGGGTATACAAAGAGGAAGCAATATGGAAGACAAGAAAAATGTAAAAAAAAAAAAAAAATAGTCTGCAGGATCAGACTATAAATAAAAAACAAAGACCGCTAAAGATGACAGAAAAAAAAAATCGAAAAAAAAAGAAAAAAGAAACAAAAGCGATAAAAAGGGGGTAGAATCGGCAAGTGAAAAGGAATGATATAAAGAAGGATGAAATAAAGGGTGAAAGGAGACACATACGATGAATAAGGTTGACAGGAGGACGTGCTGGAAAGTGAATGGCGAGAGGTGAATGTACATTGAGAGGGGGATGGGGGGAGGGATGGGGGAAGGGAGGGCGGGCAGCAGTCGTAGTAGTGGTGGTGGTGGTGGTGGCTGTAGTAGTGTGGGACGAGAGAAACTGACAAAGTAAGAGGGACACGAAGGGAGAGGGGTGAAGTGTGACAAGGAAGATAAGAGGAAGAGAGAGAAACGCCAAAGGAGGGGGAGGGAGAGGCGGAGACGAGTCCGGGAATGAGAGAGAAGGAGAGGGTGAATGAAAAAGAGGGAAGTGATAAGAGAGAGTGAGGGGTGGGATGCGGGAGGAGGTCACATGCAGACAACACATGTTTGGTGTGGTGTGGCGTGGCGTGGCGTGGCGTGGCGTGGCGTGGCGTGGCGTGGCGTGGCGTGGCGTGGCGTGGCGTGGCGTGGCGTGGTGTGGTGTGGTGCGGGTTAGGCATTTCGGCACCTGACCAGCTCGGCTACTGACCTACCCACCACCTCTGCTTCCCCATGTAACTACCCGTAACACGCATACGAGAGAAAAATAAAGATGTGAGTTTGTGTAGACAGGTATATAAATACATATAAACAAAAACAGATAAGGACACGTAGACATACAGATATATGGGCAGACAGAGATAGACAGATCGACAAACAGATACCTAGAGTCACAAAATATATCTACCTGAGAGAGAGAGAGAGAGAGAGAGAGAGAGAGAGAGAGAGAGAGAGAGAGAGAGAGAGAGAGAGAGAGAGAGAAACACGAGCACACAAGCTTATTTCGTGTTGGTCTCTCGCGAGTGGCTGTATGTACATTTGAAGTCAAAAGCTCATTTACATTCTTTCAAAATCCAGTTAAACCTTAAGATCTTACCAAATTGACCAATACAGTAAAGGATCGTTAGTGTCCATTTCATAAGTAAGAAGAACTGTTAACCCCGAGTGTGTAAGTGCAATAAAACATCCATGAGCAAAAGTTCGCAGTCACTCCTCTTCTGACTGTGGCAATGGAGGGTGTTATAGATGTGAGGGTGTTATAGATGTGATATTTTTAAGAGACTGGAATATGAAACACACAATAAAAGAGTACGAGAAGGAATGATACTCTGTCGTTTGCGTGGGAATGAGAAATACGGAAGATAGGACACAATGCTGGCAAAGGATTGTTGGTGAATTTCTGCTCATGGCTGTACATTATCACATCATCATGAGTACAATAGTTAGCTTCAGTCTTCCACAGTACAGTACTACCGGAACACCAGGGTACTTACTGGAGGGGCTCAGTACTTGTTCGGGAACTGATCCTTACCTGAGGGACATAAAAAATAGAAAAGTGAGAAAATTTACAGAATATATGATTGAAGTAAATACGTGAAGGAAAATACGAACTGGAGAAAACTGCTGAAAAAAAAGGGAATATGACAACTTAAAAACCAAATGAATAATAACAAACCAGCAACGTAAAGTATAAAATATTTCACACACTGTCCGTAAGCTATGTTCAGCCAAATACTTCACGCTGCTGCGTTAAAAATACGCACGGGTCTAGATAAGGTCAGTAATGTTACAAACAACTTATGGGCTGGGAGCAGGTTTAGAAGAAAAGCGCAGCTCCCGATCCCAACTCAAATAACTAAATTAATAACACGGAAGAACATAACCGGTGCCAAAGAAACCATATATATTTGGGGGTTCGTGGAAGGGTGAGCAGCCCCCAACCACCAATTCCTATACAGTACAAAAAAAAAAAGAAAGTGTGAAAATTAATGGTAAAAAGGTACCTCACTTCCTCCACGTCATTCACAATCCTTATCTCTAAAAAATAGGATCGCGTTATCACCTACGACCCACATACCTAGCAGGTTATCAGATCTCCCGGCTTTTCGCCTACTTGACGAAAGAGTTATTGGTGAATGGATTGGTTACTCACGGACTAGCAATTAATTACACAGACTGGATTAAGTTTTGAGATTTTATATTATTATATTACATTATATCATATTGTATATATATATATATATATATATATATATATATATATATATATATATATATATATATATATATATATATATATATATACACACACACACTCTCGTAGAGAGAGAGAGAGAGAGAGAGAGAGAGAGAGAGAGAGAGAGAGAGAGACGGCACCACACCATCAAGATACATTTTCCTATATTTAATCGGGTAAAAGAGAGCTTAAAGGATCTACACTTTAGGAACAATCAATATTTTTTTTTTTTGTAAGCCTAACTTAAACCACCGTTGCAGTTCAGACAACCTTGAACTGTAATCCCAAAATCCAGTTATACATTATTACTGTGGACTTCTAAATAGCAACCACAAAATGGATGATAATTTCTTAATGCCCGGAAAAAGAATGCCTTCTCTCTCTCTCTCTCTCTCTCTCTCTCTCTCTCTCTCTCTCTCTCTCTCTCTCTCTCTCACTTCAACTTCACGGCACTTGGGTTTGCCAATTTTACCTCGTTTTAGTTGCTGTAAATTACATTATTTCTGCAGATACGTGGTTATCTGCCTGTATCTTTTTTTCCTTCTCCTCCTCCTCCTCCTCCTCCCTTTTATCCTTCTTCTCGTCCACTCTTACCCTTCACCGTGGTCACCTGGTGAAGTCATGGTCACCTGCCGTAATTACTATTGATCACCAGGAAACCCCCAGGTGGAGCATTCAGAGTCAGCTGTTGTGGGTCAGGTTGCTATGGAGACGACGACGCTAAGAAGAGGGGAGGGGAGGGGAGGAGAGACAGGGTATATTGATGGAAATGGAGGAGACGAGGACCTCAAGAGAAGACAAGAGAGAAAAGAAGAGAAGGGAAGAGGAGGAGGAAGGATATGAAAGGGAAGGGAGGAATAGGGACGGAGAGGTAGAGAGGGGTGGAAGGAAGGAGAAAGACGAACTAGGAGACAAGCGAGAGAAAAAAAAAAAAAGAGTAAAACTGGGGGAAAGAGAGGGGAGGAGAGTGGAAAGGGGGTCAAGGAAGGAGAGGAGGAGTGAAATTTAAGAAAGGTAGGTGAGAGCGGCGCTAGAAGGAGGGGAAGGAAAGGTGAACGAGGGACAGGGAAAGTGAGGAGTGAAATGGACAGGGGAGAAGAAGGGAAGGCAAAATAAGGAGTTACTGGAGGAAGGAAAATAATAGAAGGATGACAGGAAGAGAAACGTGGGAGAGAAGGATAAGAGAAGGGACGAGGGACCCTGGAAGAAAGTGGTCACGGGGACTTAAAAAAAAAAAAATTAATCGAAGGAAATGAAGAATAGAAAACTGCGGAGGATAAAAGGAAGAGAAAGGGGAGGTAAATTAGGGGTAGGCTAAGAAAGAGTAGGGGATGAGTAGGCACAAGAAACGGCAGAACCCAGAATTACGAGCAGATTAAGGAAAGGGGGAGAGAGAGGGAGAACACGACAAGGGGGGAAGGGAGGGGAAGGGGAGAGGTGGGTAGAACGTGAAAGAAGGGGAGGGCGAAGGGGAATGAAAAGAGAAAGGGAAACGAAAAAGGAAGGGAGAGGAATGGGGATGAGTGGGGAGACAGCGGAAAGGGAGAGATGAAGGAAAAATGGAGAGAGGCAGGAAAAGGGAACGGATAAAGGAAACAAAAACAAAAAAACAAAAAGAGATAAGATGAAGAGAAGGAATACACAACTGGGGGAAGTGAGAGAGAGAGAGAGAGAGAGAGAGAGAGAGAGAGAGAGAGAGAGAGAGAGAGAGAGAGAGAGAGAGAGAATAACAAATGACTGACAGGCCGCAAAGAAGTCAAGTCTTGAGGGGAGGGAAGAGGGTGCACAGGGCCAAGTTCCCACGCCGTAGGTCGGGCCGAGGTTGACCACATTATGGGTAGCTTTAAGGGACAACTCCACATAGTCGCATTTACTGGGAGATTCTGAGGGTAACTGGGTATGTAAATGGGAGGGGTAAGGGAATATGTAAATGGGAGGGGTAAGGGAGTATGTAAATGGGAGGGGTAAGGGAGTATGTAAATGGGAGGGGTAAGGGAGTATGTAAATGGGAGGGGTAAGGGAGTATGTAAATGGGAGGGGTAAGGGAGTATGTAAATGGAAGGGGTACGGGCGTATGTAAGTAAGGAGTTAAGGGATGGTAAGGAAGCTTGTGGGTGGGGGTAAGGGGGTTAAATTATGTGGGTAAGTGGTAAGGGGATAAGGGTGCATGTAGGAGGGTATAAGGGTGGATGTAAGGGGTGTCAGGGATTTGTAAGGTTAGTATGGAGGTTAACTGAAGGTAGGGGTTGACAGGAATGGGACAGGGAGTTACGAACGTGAAAGAGGGGGGACAAGGGTGGTAAGGATGAACATAAGGGGGTAAGGGTAGATGCAGGGGGGAGGGGTAAAGGTGCACGTAGGAGGAGTATGGGTGCATGTAGGGGAGGTAAGGGATTTGTGGGAGTATGTGGCGTGGTCAGTGGAGAGGCGGGGCAGGGAGTTGTGAACTTGATAGAGGGAGGGGGTGGTCGACGTGAAGGCAGGGGTAAGGAAGTGAGCTGAAGGTAGGAGCTCAGAGGTGAAGTGTATCAGGAGGGTCGGTGGGGAGGAGGGTAGTAGATATCACAGGTTGATTACTGGGTGGTAGTGGGTAAGGAAGGTCGGTAGGGGGTGAGAAAGGTCTGCAGGGAGCGAGGAAGGTCGGAGAGGGATAAGGAAGGTTGGAGAGGGGTGAAGAGAATCAGGAAGGTCGGTAGGGGGAGAGGTGGGTCGGTGAGGGATAAGGAAGGTTGGTGTGGGGTTAAGAAGGTCGATAGGGAATAAGGAAGGTCGGTAGGGGGAGAGAAGGGTCGGTGAGGGATAAGGAAGGTTGGTGAGGGGTGAAGAAGGTCGATAGGGAGTCAGGAAGGTCGGTTTGGGGATAGGAAGGTCGGTTGAGGGAGAGGAAGGTCGGTGACGGGTAGTATAAAGGAAGAAGTACAAAAGAAAGCAAACAGCAACAGACCTAGTGATCCATTCGAGGCTGTTATGGGATGGGTTAAACGAACGTAACGATTATATGGGTCAGAGAGAGGAACAAGAGAGCAGAGTGGGGGACAGAAAAAGGATACGTAAAGGGGAGAAGAGTAAGAGGGGGCGAGGGACGGGTAGGGGAGTGGGGGCCAATGTGGTTAGTAGCCTAAGTGAGGCGGGGGGAAGGGGCTGGGAGAGGCTCGAGGTGGGGGGGGTTAGGTAGGGAAAGGGGGAGAAGGCGATGGATGGGACAGTTCGGTAAGAGAAGACAACCAAACAATAGGCAACGGTAAAAGAACGACGAAAAGAAAATATAATGCCAGAAAAACGGAGGGACGCGAAAAAAAAAATTACTAAAAAAAAATAACTGCCTTTTCTTACAACCAAAGTGTATTTCTTTATATTTTCTACAGATTCTTACGCTGCAGGGTAGTGGATGGACAAGCGCGTATATCTTTCCTATTCGTTCTTGACACAAGTAGGTTGGGCCGTTAGTGGAATTAGTTTCATCCTGTCAGACAACTCATTATACTCCAACAATATTCACGTTATCTGTGTTTTTTTTTTTTTTTATGTACTCCTACGTGCTCACCTCTTCCCCTTCCATTTCCCCTACCTTTCATTTACCCTTCCTTCTTTCATTCGTTTTCTCCTCCCACCTCCCACTCTCCCCCCTCTCTCTCTTTCCATTGTGCATCTCCCTCATAAAAGGCTACACTCCCGCCCTACCCTTTTCTCCCCTTTCATCCCCTCCGCACCTCTTGTTATCTAATACAACCTCCTCTAGTTCTTTGTTATCGTTATGCACCTTATGTTATTCGTGAACTCTTCTTTTTTTTTCTGTTACCTGTTTGCCATCCGTTTCATTCGTTTGCGATTTCTCTCTCTCTCTCTCTCTCTCTCTCTCCTCCTTTCCTTTTCCTGTCTGCAATGTGTACTTTCTCCTAAACAATTCTTCTGCTATCCTCTCCACTCCCTTCTCCACACAGGGGTTTGGTGGGTGAGGGGGTTTGCTTTCCTGCTGCTCCCATCCATGTCTCCGACTCACAAAATAGTTACGTTAGTTATTATCTTCTCAACAACAAACACCCTCGAAAAGAACAATAAGTCTGTTGTTACCTGCCTTCCTCCTTCGTACACATAACATACCTCCAGTCCCTCCCTACAAGAGTTTTTTCCTCCACACCCCTTCCAATACCTCCACTCCCTTGTCTTATGCATCTCTTCCACACCCCTAACTCCTCCCTTCCTCTCAGTCTCAGTACATTCCTTACTTCATACAGGTACCTATTTTCTTGATTCCGTTTCTAATACACTTTCATTTTACCTCAAACAGAACTAAACTCCTTTCCTTCCTCCATTCACCCCGACCGCCGCTTTTCTACGCCATATCCCCCTTTCATCCCTTCCCAAATTCACATATATTTCTTCTTCCACCTCTTCTTACTCCACACCCTTAAGCACCCAAATTCATTCACCTTTTCATTCATTTCTCCTACAACACTCCTACCTAACAAGCTATATATTCGTGAGACTATCAAATTTCCAAGCACCTTTTCCACATCAGTTAAATTCTGTACACGTTAATATTCTCTGATACGTTATCCATGTAATCTATATGTATATCAAACGACGTAGATAATACAGATGCTAGAGATTAATAAGGTGTAATATACAAAAATAAATCACTAAGGAACAGATGCCAGAATGCCCCCTGAGCCCACAAGAATAGGCTTCAGCATCTCCATAATTGTACCTCGACTTCTCCACTTACACCAGACCCTCTCCACATCACTTATTCGGCCACTACGATAGCTATATTGTACACCTCAACTATACACCCTCACCCACCACACTCATACACATTCACCCACATACCCTCAACCTCATCCATGCATCCTCACCCTCACCTTCATCTTCACCCACACTCCTTCACTCACACACCCTCACCCAAACACTCACTTATATACTCTCACCCACACCCACACACCCTAAGTACGCTTTCACTGACACACCTACCACACACCCTCACTAATACATCCACATCTACACACCATCACCCTAATACCCTCACTCACAGACCCTTATCCATACACCCTCACCCACACATATCCAAACCCATACATCCTCCTCCATATACCTTGACCTGGCACTTGATTTCACTCATACACTCTCATCCACACTGCCTCACCCACACACCCTCATCCACACACCCTCACCTAAAGTGCCTCATCCACACACCCTCATCCACATATCATCACCCAAACACTGTAATTCATACACCCACACTCATAATACCTCACCCACACACCCACATCCATCCCCCCACCCCCCCCCCACCCATATACCCTCATCCACACACCCCTGACCTCGGTGTTGGTCTCACCCATACAGCCTCACAGCACCTTCTTCCACACCCCATACTTGGAGGGTAAGAATAGCCCTTACACGTCACCGATACCATTGTTGTGCTCAAGATGGGGTCAGGAGGGTGGGGGGGGGGATGCTACTGTGTGAGTGATGGGAGGGAGAGGGGAGAGGTGAAGGGAGATGAGGGGAGAGGGGATGCAAAAGGTGGAGGGGCAAAGGCAGGTTGAGAGCAGGGGAGAGGAGGAGGAAAGAGGGTGAAGAAAGAGGTCAGGGAGAAATACTGAGCGATGATACATGAGGACGAAGAAATAAGTTACAGCCATCTATATACTCGTATTTATCTCCATATACATAAAACCATATACTCGTGTGTGTGTATATATATAAATCATTTAATTACACGTGATTCATTGACACGCTGATATCCACAAGGAAAAGGGAAACACGAATTTATCCCATGCGCTCTCGTGTATTCACAACTTAAGGGGAAAGCAAAGCCTTTGTCCCTCCATGGGATATTTCGTGTTTCCTTTTTCGCTGACGATATCACTACATATATCCATAGATAAATACGTAGACATATATGGACAAACTAATAGATAGACAGATAGACATAGACAGATAGAGAGCTATAGATATATACTGATAGATATACAGATATAAAATGATGGACAGATATAGGTTTACAGATAGATAAACACATACACTGATTTGAGAGAGAGAGAGAGAGAGAGAGAGAGAGAGACTCGTAAATCTGAAACAAGACCTGCGTAAGAAACCTTGTGCCATATAAGACCCTTCTAGACGGAGGGGCTCAAAAAGACAGCAAGGACGAGTGGTGAAGCCTAAGAACACGGAATAAAAACACCCCCACCTCACCGTCGGGACGCGGGGAAGCCTCAAGACTGCACCCCTCCACTCCCCTCCACACCCCCCTCCCTCCCCATACCTTTCTTTACCCCCTCCAACTCCGTCCACACCCCCTCCATCCCAACCATCCCCCCTCTCCCCCTCTACACTCACTCTCACTTCAGCACCCCTCCATTCTTCTTCCTCACACGCTACTTCTTTACACTTCCTTCCCTGTCAGTTCGCCCAAAGTACCAACTCCTTGCTCTTCTCTCCCCACCTACCTGTCTCTGCCACTCTTCTCTCCACCATTCTCACTCCCCTCCACTTCCTATCTCCCCAGCCACATTCACTCCAGCATCCTTCCTTTCTTCTTCCCCACACACCATATCCTCACACTACCATCCCAATCACTCTCTCTTCAACACAGCATCTCCTTCAACGTCTCTTCCCACCAAATTAGCACACTTCCATTCCCATTCTCCACACACCTTCACCTCCTTCCACTTCCTTCCCTGCCCCTCTTTCTCCTAGATTCTCTTCCACTCCCTCTCCACTCCCCTCTACTTTCTTCCACATTCTTCCACTCATGTGCACTGCCCTCCATTCCCCTCCAAGACATACTAATACGCCCCTCCACACACACACACACACACACACACACACACACACACACACACACACACACACACACACAGCCACGCCCATCCACTCAGATGCATTTCCCACCACTCCCCTCCAAGACATACACACAACCACACCCCTCATCAGTGCCTTACAACTCACCTCTTCGTCTTTCCACTCTTTCAGCTTCACTCTAGCACCAATCGTACACGCTCCAAACATTACTCTGGCACCACACATTCTCTCTCTTAAACTTCATTCTAGCGCCACTCTTCCAAGCTCTATCATCATCATCAACACCACCACTCTTCATCCCTCACCCCTACATCCCTCCATCACGACAACCAGACCTTCAGCCAATCACCAGAGACACCCCCTTCACGCTGGAGACAAAAAAGCTCTTAGGAAAAAAACATGAGGGTAAGGGGTGGAGGGTGGAGGGACTAAGATACGGTATACGTCACGACCACACCCACGACCTAACTCGAGGTGGAAGGGTCGTGGAGGGGGCAGTGCCGAGTCCTTAGCCCATTACCCAGTAATTTTTTTTTTTTTAACATTCCTGGTACTGCTAGACGATTTTATTCGCCCTGGGAGTAAATTTTCCAACAGGATGAGTTAGATGCAGACTTCATTGCCATCGTCACTACAGAAGGTCCTTCGTGAGCTGAGAAGAATCATTTGGTTGTCCTAAAAAAAAAAAAAAAAGTGTCACCAGGCTAAAGGGATTAATCCACTTATTCCTAGCTTCTGATAAAGACGTCTTGGTGTTAAAGGTGTTTATCATAATGAGTACAAAACAAGGCAGTAATCTCAACCTGGCAGGCATTACATCAAGAAAACCCGTCTGACACACCACATACAAGTCAAGCCTGATGGGGGGAGGTGGGGTCGTTAGGGGAGGTGAGGGAAGACTAGCGAAGAGGGATGGGTGTGGGGAAGTAGGTGGGTGTGGGGAAGTAGGTGGGTGTGGGGAAGTAGGTGGGTGTGGGGAAGTGGGAATGTTAAGGGGAGAGGGAATGTGCCTGAAAAGAGGGAGGGTGTGGAGGAAATGAGGAAAAGAAACGAGAATGAGGAGGGTGTGAGGAAGAAAGGAAGGCACAAGGGAGGTCTGGGGAAGAAGGGAGGTTGAGGAGAGGTGCGAAGATAAAGTGTGAAGAAAGTATGGAGAAGAAGAGTGGGTGAGGTGAAGGAAGATGGCAGGGTGGGTAAGATGGGAAGCTGCAGAGATGAGGGGCCGTGCGGTCGGAGAAGATGGAAGGGTGGGAAAGAGGTGTGGAGGAAAGGGGACGGTGCGGGGGAGAGAGAAGGGCGTAGGGATGGTGGAGGAAGATAGGAGGGTGCTGGGAAGAGGGGAGGATATGGTATGGGAGGGTGGGGGTTGGGGGTTCTGACACTCCCCCACCAGGCCTCGGTATCATGTCATTCGGACACGCCGCTCTATAATCAGGTTGAGTCGATCTGAAGGGCCACTCCTTAAGGAAGTTCCACAGGGCTGAGTCCGTATGCTCCGTCGGGGTGTACTGTCTGTGTACTCCCACAGTCGACGCTCTCTATCAGCCCACTCACTCTTAATGAACGTCCTGTCAACCCACAAACTCTCTCTGTTCAACATTCAGTCAAAATGATGGCCTCTCAGTTGAGGCTCTCTTATATTCGACGTCCTAACTCGAACCACACAGTGGTTCATTTGATGTTCTTGCAGTTGTTGACCTCTCCATCGACGTCCTACCTCAAACGAAACGCCCTTCTTCAGTCGACATCCTCCCTCCCACAGTCCACATCTCCCTCCCTTCCTCTAACCTCCACGTATGCATTGACGGGTTCTTGGTTACTTTCGCCATATTCTTGTGTGTTAAGAAGACTCCCTGGCCATTCTTTCTTAGCCTGTATATATTTACTCATATTACTGATGTCTTTTCAGTATCAACACAGGCCTTGTTTCCATATACATTATTATCACTATTATTATTATTATTATTATTATTATTATTATTATTATTACTACTACTACTACTGCTACTACTACTACTACTACTTCTACTACTACTACTACTACTACTACTGTTTATTATTATTATTAATCTTGGTGCTGGACCAAAGGGTGGTTTTTAAAATCAGTTTAGATTAATTGCAACGCTCTCTCTCTCTCTCTCTCTCTCTCTCTCTCTCTCTTCCATATTCAACCCCACCAGCTCGATAAAACAAATCCCTAGACGCAGAATACAATCGCCTGGAGATAGCAAGAACAATATCGAAATTACGTCCACAGGCTGAAGAGGTTAAAGGTAAAGTAAAGCAATAAACACAATATATTACTAACACAGGCTCTTTCTGGTCACCCCTAATCACCAGACGTACAGGAACATTGAGAAAAGCATCACTCAGTTCTACTTCCCTTACCGCTGCAATATACGTACAGTGCAAGTCAGGCGATCCTCCATTCACAACTACCCCTGAGGCTACGGCACATAATTATCTCTCTCTCTCTCTCTCTCACACACACACACACACACACACACACACACACACACACACACACTCACACACACACACACACACACACACACACACACACACACACACACATTCCGGGAGCAAGGGTATTGAATTATTAACAGAAATTGAATACCCTTTGCACAAGAGAGTTATTGAATTTGCGTGAGGAATGGGATGTGTGATGCGTTACAGCGTGGAGTACTTCTGTGGTGCAATGTAATGTGATGTGGTATTCTTTGCAATATGGTGTGAAATGGTGTTACTGTGTACTGTAATGTGTGACTGTGTGAGCAATATGATGAGCTGAAATGTAACGAATTGAAATATGAAGTGATTTGGTATACTGATGTAGTGGCGTGTCGTAGTGTGGTGTGCTGTTTACCAAAGCTTGTTCTGATGGATTATTTTACACTGGCTGTGATGCTGTAGGGTGGTACAGTGATGGCTGGTGTTATGGTGTGGCGTTGGAGGTGGTGTAGTGTAGCATTATGTACCAAGGTGTTGTGGTGTTCTGTTCCATGTTATGATGTAAATACAGTATGGTGTAATGGTAAAACGTAACAAGTGGTTATGGTGCAGTGTGGGCTGGTGTTACGGTGCTTTCTGGACTGGTGTTATGGTGCGGTGAAGCCTGGTGTTAGGGTGGGTATAACCTAGTGTTCTGATGGGGTGTACAGTAGTTTGGTGTTACGGTGCGATGTAGCCAGGTGTTATGGTGCAGTGTGGCCTGGTGTTATGGTAAGGTGTGGACTGGTGTTGTGGTGCGGTGCGGTGTGGCCTAGTGTTCTGATACGGTGTGGACTGGTGTTATGATGCGGTGTAGCTAGATGTAGTGTAGGGAGGTGGTGTAGTGTGGTTGAGGCGGGTTCAGTACACTCACACCAACACCACCAACACACAGACCCTCGAGTCATAACTGAGAGAGGAATGTTACCCCTCTCTCTCTCTCTCTCTCTCTTTGTTTACCAGTTTCTTTTATATTCTCTTCCACTGTACATGCTCATTTCTCTCTTCTCTTTCTTTTTCCTCCTCCTCATTTATGATGCAACGTTTCTTCCTCTCTCTCTCTCTCTCTCTCTCCCCACATCCCTTCTTGTTTTTGTCGATCAGCTGCTCTTTGTACATCACCTTCGTCATTCTCCACCCCCTATAATTTCCGGTTTTCTTTTTCCCGTCCTTCCTTCATCATCTTCCATTATCCTCCTCTCTCGTCTCTACTTTCATTTTACATCTGTCTTCCTTCTTCTTTGTTATACTCCCCTTTCTTTATTTTCTCCTTTGCTTTCTCTCTTCATCGCTGTCAGTCCCATCTCCCTTTCATCCAACTGAAAAGGTTAATATCGGTCACTGTCCTCTTTCCTCTTCTGCTTTTTCCCTTGTATACTTTCATCTGTCGCGTAGCATTTTGTACCTTGCAACAACACTCACGGTACCGTCTCTGTATGGGTCGTCAGATCTTTTGAGGTACTACTTATCTTTGTAACTTCTTGTAATTTAACCATTATTACCTGCATCATCCTATCGCTCGCCCTCTTTTCCTCTCTTATTTCCCTCTCTCTCACTCCTTCCATTCTCTTTTCCATTTCTTCGACCATACTTATTAATATGTCCCTTACTGTCTTATTCCGTTTGTCTCCTTTCTCTCATTAGCTGTATCTTTCTGTCTCTCTTTTCCTCTCTTATTTCCCTCTTTCTCACCCCCACCTCTCTTTCTTCCTTTTCTTCCATCATAATTAATATGTTCCTCACTTATTCTCTCTCTGTTATGCCCTCTCTCTCATCATCTGTGCCATCCTCTCCCTTTGCAATTTCCTCCCTCTTTTTCCTTTTCTCCCAGTGTTTTTCGTTCCTTTAGGTATTTCCGATGTGTGCTTTTTTCTTTGCATTGTGACTCAAAAGAAGGTTACAGTATATATTTTCCGACGAAACAGACAAGTACATAATTTGTTACAAGCTTTTACGAGAGAATATTTATTTCTTGCCTTTAAAACTCTCAAAAAATTAAGAGAGACTATGGGTTATTAATTCACTGGTGTATAATAACACTTAATATAATATTCGGATTTAATATTCCTGAATTTCATTATGGATATCAATGCAAGCTGTATCTTATCCCACTAAAATCGAGTGGCGTATACTGTTAGTTTACTCTTGCTACTTTCAGACGATTTTTCTCATCCTAGAAGAGACCTTTTGCAGTGAAGGGGTTAATGAAAGCTACATCCGATTCTCCAATTTCGAAAAGTCTCTCCTATGATGAAAAAAAATCGCCTGAAGGAGTACGACTGACATTGAGAATACATCATCTGAATGTAGAATATACAAGTAATTATTCCCGTGGTACTGGACGGAGTGTGACCTAAAGCTGTTACTACAATGAATGCGAGTCTACACACACACACACACACACACACACACACACACACTACAGAAAAATGCGTGTAATGTGAGACTAAACACACCACCCCATTCACACACACCCCTCACCCATGCCTGTCCACCTCCCTACCCATCTCACAACTCATCAGTCATACCCTGAACCACGCCCTCTCACGAATTTACTCTCGTGTATTTACCCACCACTAACCTTACTTTACTCTGCTTTATTCAACCACTAACACACCCTGGGTCTTCTGGCTGCTCGATTTTATTCTTGCAACCTACTGGCGATGTTACATAGCTTGGGGAGAACTTCTATAGTGATGGGTGAAAAATAATCTCCATTAATCCATACAGTTCAATGACGTCCTTTTATCATCATGTCCACCCCATTCCGACACTTGACCCACCTACCCAAAAATCCTTTACCTTTGAGCGCAGACATATAACTCAGTCATGTAATCGACAAGAGGAAACAAAACACATAGGATTCTGTCCAAGGTTCACTCTGGTACTGAAGCAGAATTAACCCTGTGTTTCATCCTGCCAAGCACGTGTTTTGAGCAGCTGTGGTCGCACCCTCACTCATACACTTGACCAAGCTCAGTCCACCTCAACCAATCAAACCACCAACATATTTACCTACCAGCTCACCTCATTCATCCCATACCATGTCACCCATCCACTCAACTCATCTGCCTAAACATTCTCCCATCTTACTCACCCACCCACCTAACTTATCTCGTTCCACCCACCCACCGAACTCATCTGCTTTAACACTGACCCACCTAATCCATCAGCCCAAACATTCCCCCCATCTTACCCACCCACTCATCTGCCCTATCTCGCTCCACCCATCCACCTCACCCATCTACCCAAACATTCCCCCACCTTTACTCATCTGGTCCGGTACCTCACGATGGTGTTCCTCAGGGCTCTCCATTTATCCGGGCCGCCCCAGCCCTTCAATTACAGTGCTCTGATATTGGCCTTCACCTGCCCTGTCACACCTGCGGCAGAGTCATGTGAGGGGAGGTGTACGGGAGGACTGGAGGGGTGTGAGGGGAGGAGAAATGGGGGATTGGAGGAGTGTGAGGGGTGCAGGAGGGATTGAAAGGGCGTGAGGGGAGGTGTTGGGGGGAGTGGAAGGGCGTGAGGCGAGGTGGAGGGGGAAATGGATGCATGTGAGGGGGAGTGGAGGAGGGGATTGCAGGGATCTCAGAGGTGGTGTACTCATAATGAGGAATGGAGGAATGTGAGGCGAAAACTGGAGGGCGTGAGGGATGGCAGAGGAGAGAAGGGTGTGCTAAAAGGAAGTTGGGGAGGTGCGCATTTCATGGGAGTGGAGGAGTGATATGGTGTGGGGAGGCCGACGGGAGGTGGAGTGAAGGAGTGTTGGAGGGGTCTGAGGCGGTGAAGTACTGTACATGAGGTAAGGTAAGGGACGTTGGAAGGGTGAGAGGGGTGATGTGAAGAGTTTGAAGGGTGAGAAAGAGGAAGAGAGAAAGTTTAAGGACTGATAACAAGAAGCAGATCAAGAAGCAAAAGGGAAAACAAGAGCAAGTAAAAGTGAAAAACATGAAACCGAGCAAAGGAGAGAATGAAAAAGTCAGAGATGGAAGGTGAGGTGGCACAGAAGTGAACGGGAAAACAAACAAGAAAAAAGTATGGGAAAAAAGAAAATTACAGTTTATCCTGACATGTGATTCCACCTGGCTGAAGACTTGAGAGAGAGAGAGAGAGAGAGAGAGAGAGAGAGAGAGAGAGGGGGGGGGGGAATAAGGGCAAGACGGAGGGATAGGAGGGAGGGGTGAAATGAAACGATGTGGGAGAGAACATGTAAGAAGTGTGAATGAAAGAGGGAGAAAGAGAAGAGAAAGGAAGAAAAAAAGGAGAGAAGGCGAGAAAGGAGGTAGAGAGGGCCGGATGTGATTAAAAGAGGCCAAAGACGAGGCGACCAAAAGGGAAATAAGAAGAACTGAAGGACAACGTGTTAAGAGAGATCAGAGAACGGTAAGGTGTGTGTGTGTGTGTGTGTGTGTGTGTGTGTGTGTGTGTGTGTGTGTGTGTGTGTGTGTGTGTGTGTGCGGGTGAGGTGAGAGGTTAGGCAAGGGAGGTGAGGTGAAGGATAGGTGAGTGTGCTGCAATGAGAGATGACGAGAGAGGAGAAAATAAGTGAAAGGAGAAGAAAGAATAGGTGTGTTCGAGATGAGAAGGAAGGGAATGAAAGTGCAAGAGCGAGGAGAGTTAAGGAGAGTAAATGAATGGTGATGAAGTGAGAGGTGAAGTGAGATGAGGTATGCAGAAGAGAAGTAATGTGAAGTTCCAAGAGATGTGTATGTGACGACAGGTGTATATAGAGATGGACAGAAGATGTGAGATGAGATTAATGAGATATGGAGATGAGGTGAGGTGAGGTGCGAGGTGATAGGTGTAGAGTGAGGGCAGGAGAAGCGGCGTGAGGTGGTCTTATTACAGGTGAGCCTGAAGAGGGGGTACATGAGAGGCCCAGGTAATGATGGCTCTCTCTCTCTCTCTCTCTCTGTTATCAGTATTACCTATGAGTATGTACTCTTATACCGACCTACTAGTCCCCATATTCACAAATCAACTTACAAAAAATTCCTTGTCACAGCTGTTGTTAGTTTTCAAAGGAAGGAAATGCAAATAAGAGTGTAAAAAAAATCTTCCAGTGACCCTAGTCCTTCCCATAAAAACAAATTCTGCTTACGACCGGGAATTAATTGTAAGATTATTTATGAATATGTACAACTGACACAAGACGTACTTATGAAATATGTTTGGTACTTACGATTAAGGCTTGGTACTACGATATATGTTCGGTACTTACGATTTAAGCTTGTTACATACGATTAAGGCTTGGTACTTACGATATATGTTCGGTACTTATGATTAATGCTTGGTACTTACGACATGTGTTCGGTAATTACAACTAAGGCTCAGTACTTACGATATAGGCTCGCTACTTGGGTAAATCGTCACTGGCTTCTTACCTGTGGGAAGAGAGAGGAGAGAGTGAGTAATGAAAAGAGAGAGAAAGAGAAGTGAGTGAGTGAGTAATGAAAAGAGAGAAACATGAAAGAGTGTGTGTTCAGTACCTGGACACAACAGCCGTATCAATAAATACTTCCTAAGTATACAAGAAAGGAAAATGACATTAGTTTACAATAACGCGTATCAAAGACAGAATGTAATTAATCGCTCTCTCTCTCTCTCTCTCTCTCTCTCTCTCGGCCTCCCCTTTATTCCCTCTCTTTATCCTGGCGAGACAAATCACCTCTCTTTTCTCTCCCTCTTCCCTCCCACACCATCCTGTTCTTTCTCCTTCCTCCTCCCCTTTATGTAGAGATAAATTACGCTTCCTCTTATCTCTCTTTCACACACTCTCTCACTCTCTTTACCGTCACTTGTTCCTCCAGTCTCTCTCTCTCTATCCAGCCAAAGCTTTCCCATGAGACCAAACGGAAGAGGAAATACTGGGAGAGAGAGAATGAAGGGAACGGTAGCACGGAAAGGAAGAGGTAAAAACGGGAAGCAAGAAACAAGGTGAGTTTCGGAAAGCTGGCCAGGAAAAACTTGGATAAAAACGAGAGACGACGGAAGGATAAACGGAAATGGAAAAAGATAAACATTGAAGGAAGGAAAAATGGCATGTCAAGTGAGGGAGACTAATGTATATATAAAAAGGAATACAATAATCAGAATAAGAAGATAAACAATAAGACAGAGATCATGGGGTAAACAGTGAGGAATCGAACGTTAACACAGAGACAGACAGACAGATGGATAGATGATAAATGTAAATAAATATAATGACAGACAGATTGGATAGATTAGATACGCACACAGACGGATAGATAAACATCCAGATGGTCCTTAGACAGATGTAAGAGGAAAATTGGAGATGACGAAGGCAAAGGGAGGAAAAACACAGGGACTGGGAAGATTTATAAAAAAAAAAAAAAAAAAAAAAAAAACTAGACAGACAGAAAGACAGATATAAGTGGAAAAACACACAGCAAAAACAGACAGCTAATAAGATGAAAATAAATTAATTGAAAAAAAAATGAGGGCGTAAGTGAAGATGTCTTAGAGAAGCGAAGTGTAAAAAAAAAACGATAAGGGGGTGGGAACAGAAGGGTGGGAAAACACAAGAGAAAAGAGCCGGTCACGATCGTCCACCGCACCTCACTCTCACTCTCTCTTTCTCTCACTCTAACACTCACCTTCACCACACTCTCATTCTCAACTCCATCGCACTCTTACTCTTCACCACACTCTATAAGGTTCCATACACACATGCTTTCACTCTCATCTTCACTGTACTCTTAAAGGGTTCCTCATATTCACTCACTCTTACCTCGCTATCACACTATCACTCTCACCTGCAACACTAAGGTTCAACACACACTCTCACGATCACCTTCGTTGGACTCCATATGCCGCCACACACTCTCACTTTCCATTTTCAAGCCATTTCACTCAGATTCACCACCACCTCCACCACCACGACTACTTTCACTACTACTACTCACATCACTTTCACTTCACACACACACAAACCACCACCACTACTACTACTACTACAACACTCACTCTCACCTTCACTAATGCTCAGTCGCCCACGTTCCATTCTCACATCACCACAACCAAAACCACCACTACTTCCACCTCTATCACCACTACATCCACTCTCTCTTCTTCTCACTGTCATTAAGATATAAAGTTTCAACTATCTTCACTATCAGCCCTACTGTCACTACCCCACCCTTCTTCCTCCTCACCTTGGACCCGTATTCCTGTTCTTCCTTCCCCACTTCCCTGTTGAAAACGCCTCTTTCTCCCCCTCAAACACCCACTATTCTCCCTTCCCCAACCCCAATCCGCCTTCCCTTTCTCTTCCTGCTTCTTCACCATACTCTCCCTTTCCAGCCTCTTCATCTTCTCCTCCCAGTCCCCATTTTCTCCCCACCCCTTTCCTTGCCCCATCCTCTCCCCACCCCTTCCTTTCTCCCCCAAGCCTGTTCTCCTCCCCAGTTCTAGACAAACAGGTCGTCACGCCTACCCCTAACGACCACATCCACATAGGACAGTCATTAATTACACAGAGAAACCACTTTTTTATATCTGGGGACGATTTTTTTTTTTTTGAGAGAGAGAGAGAGAGAGAGAGAGAAATATCTGGCTTTAAAAATCGACACAGACTGGGCTACCGAATTGTCCTTGGCCGCATTTCTTTCACCTCACGTTTCATTCTTTTCAGTGTCCCCTTTCTTCTACGATCTTTTATCCGTTTTCTGTTTCTTTTCCTTTTGTTCTTCCTGTTTTTTTTTTTTTTTTTTTTTTTTTTTTTTTTTTAGGTCATGGCACAGGATAAAGTCTTCACTACTTCACTACAATGACTTCTGTATCTTTTCATTCCTGCTCCTGACAGATCAAAATTGAGAGGGATTTTGATTCATGTTAAGTGTGCATCCTCGTAGGGAAGGGGTTTAATGAAGGCTGGATCACACCTGCCAGGTCGACATGTCCCTACAATCACCATCACTACTGCAATCACCACCACTACCACAATCTTCAACACTACCACAATCAACAATTCTACCACAATCACCATCACAGCCAATCACCATCACGATCACTAGCCAATCACCATCACAAACACTAAGACAATCTTCACCACTAGCACAATCACTACCACTAATTACCACAATCACCATTACCAACCCAATCATCACTAGTACAACAATCGTCACCACTATCCACCAAAATTCCCCAACTACCAATATTCCATCCTTACTATCAGACCCATTAATCTCCACCACAATCCAACCACCATCACAATCAGTCGCTACCACAATCAACAGCATCTACCAACATTCCATCTCTACCTCCACAACTACCAATATTATTACCACAACTTTCTACACCACCATCACTACCACCATCAAAACGACCAACTACAACTACTATTACTTACTACTATCACTATTACTACAACCAGGCACAACCACTACCATAACGTCCCAACAATTAACATTCCATCCATACCATCACAACCATTCTTACACCACCACCACCACTATCACCACAACCTTCATATGCACCACTTTCCAACTACCATCGCTACCACTCACCTCCACCATAATTACCAACATTCCATCACTACTACTGTACTTATACTACTACCACCACTACCAATATTTATCCCTAAGGTCATAATTACCAACATTCCAGCCCTCTTACAATCACCACAACCAACATTCCACCCCACCTACCACCACCTCTACCAACATACCATCCCACCTATTACCAACACTACCAACATTCCACCCCACCTACCACCACCTCTACCACTACCAACATTCCACCCCTCCTACCACCATCCCTACCACCACTCCGGCCATAACTTCATTCAAATAGCCAGCAGTGCCTGAACCACTCGCCCTCCCCTTGATAAATGGTTCCAGTTCTAGGGCGGTCCTGGTTCTAAGCTGGTTCTAGTTTTAAGAGGGATGTCTTGGCTTGGTCTTATTTCTATCACTTCTAAGGAAACGCCCTATTTCTAAGGAGGATTCCAGTTCTAAGTAAAGGTCTACTGTATTTCTAAACAGGATTATCGTTCTAAAGAAAATTCTGGTCCTTAAATTGGAATCATCATCATCATCATCATCATCATCATCATCTTTATTTTCTTTTTTAATATTTCTGTTATCCCAGGTGAGGTGCCAGCGTTGGGCCCTTGGTTCTGCCGCCCGTGACGACACCCATTCGGCCACTCTAACCATTCAGGAGAAGCATACAGCAGCAAACCTTTTGGGGCACAACTTCAATCCGGATGTCGTTATGGTTTATTCTTGCCGCTACCAGGTGTCTTTACTCATATTTGGCAAGACCTCGAATATTACATAGGAGTTTATTCATTCTGCATCTATCATCTAACCCTAGCACCTCTTCCTTAACGATTTTTTTGGGGTACGGACAGCTAATATAATATTGTTCGTTATCTCTGCAGAGTACGGCGATATTAGAACGATTTATGCAACACGGAGAGAGTAAGGTGCAACGAGTAAAATAAGTCGCTTAGGAAGAGGTGTTAGGAAGCTTCCTTCCTTAACTGACGAGAATACGAGACTATTTCACCTTGTCTCTTCCACTTTATTTTTACCTGCCAGATTATACTAATTACTGCCTGGCCTTCAGCGACGTAAATAATTTCTCACAGTTTATTTGGGGGGGTACTCGCTCTGAAAGTTAAATAAAGAATCCAAAAATAAATATAGGATAAATCCAAGCAAGGTTCTTAAGGAGGATTCAAATCTACTGAAAATATAAGCTTTTTAATTTAAAGGGGGGATATAAACCTAAGGACAGTTCCACTTTAAAACAAGAGGTTCAAAATCTAATCTGGGATCCAGAAACTTGAGCTTAGATTCCTGGGTACGCTCAAAAAAATAAAAAATAAAAATAAAAAGTCCAACTCTAAATAAGGCCAAAGGAACTTGCTTACGACAACCCTGAGTCTCTTTTAATAGCCTAAGTCCAAGGGAACCAGTTTGCACAAAGCCTTAAATTGTCTTGCGTTCTTGTACTCCAGGAAGTGGGTTAGGTCAGGAGGGTTTATGGGTAAGACAGGCCAGCTCTTGTTTTGGCTTAAAATTAGTAGGTGGGAAAGTGGAATCAAGTGAGAGGCAAAAGAAAAGGTTTGGGGAAGATTTTATTTTTCAAACGATGAACAGAAACTAAAAAAAGGAAATGAAAAATCCAACCATTATAATATATATGCTAAATTGGCCTGCTTCAGTTTTATTTAGCCTAATAAAACAGATATATGCTAAATTGGCCTGCTTCAGTTTTATTTAGCCTAATAAAACCGAAGTGTAAACAAAATGAATAATAAAGATTTCTATCGTACTGAAAGGGTTGGTAGAGGCTTTCTCACCCCACGAAGATGGCCAGCCAATCTTAAATGAAAAAAATCGTCTGGGAGTCAGCAAGAACACGTAATTATTTGACTTCTCTCAGGCTGAAACGGGTAATGACTTTCGGGAAAAAATGAGGATGAAAATAGGCCGGGAGAAAATTAAAGAGAAACACCCTCACATTCAACCTACACAGCATGCTACCCCACACAACAAACTGGCAGAGTCCTACTGTCCTTCATGGCTTAGTGCGGACTTCAAGTGTTGGGGAAAAAAAAAAATGAAAATGAAACTATATTTGGACCATCATATATTTTTCTTCAAGACGATGATCTGTTTTTATTATTACTACCCCCACCCCCTCAAGCCAACAATTTTGCCGAGATGAAAAAAAAGATTATCTAAACAGCAGGGTTACATACAGCATTCATTCACACTCCCACTGCAAGAATTAAGAAAGAACATAGTCTGGAGGTAGCAAGGATGGACTACTGAAGAAGTCCTCGGGTTGAAAGTGTTTAATCACGATAACAGTCCGCAGCCGGCAACAACCAACCCCACCTACCCCCTAACAAGACGCGCCCCCAGGAAGGACGGGATATGCTTCAGTGGACGAGGAGGCTTCAAAAGATCGAAACGAGACAAAGAAGCTGGTGACTCAGATACCCAAACCACACACAAATCCGAAATCCACACTGCCACGGACATTTATTTTATTTATTTTTTTCAACGAAAGAACGAACCAAAGACGTAGAAGCCAGAGACTCTGTTCCAAAGAAAAAGCCAAATTCAAGATTCGTTCATTTCAGTACATCCAGAGAGCTATGGGGTTAAGAATACTTTACTTCCCGAGGGTCTGTGAATTCCAAGGGGCCCTTCCATCCGTTTTACACTCCTCGGCCACCAACGCTCGCCACCCCACCAATCATAACCTGTCGTCACTCAACCCTTGTTTCTGACTGGCTACCGAGGAGGAAGGATTTATAAACATTGGGAGGATCAGAGGAATCAACTATATACTATCCTGAGCTTAAGGTGTGCGTACGATTGTTTATGTATACGCATTTCTTCTCTTATACAGCTACCAGACATCTCACAATCAACTCAAGAGGAAATAATTGTGAAACTGCAAAAATAACAGTAAATACATACGGTAAAAAAAAACAAAAACAACAACAACGATGACAAGATTATTTTTTATGGATCCCTGTTTATCCAAAAATTGGCTATAGTAGGACTCGCGCACGTTTGCGGCTGTGGTGTGGCCCGCACCTGTGTACAGTGTTGCCACGTTTTCTATACCGTTATCTCTCTCTCTCTCTCTCTCTCTCTCTCTCTCTCTCTCTCTCTCTCTCTCTCTCTCCTGGCGGGAAATGTGAGCCACCCTGAGTACTTTTGATTCTTTTATAAGTTATTTATAATTGTGCTTTCATTTGTTAATTTGGTTTTGTTATATTTAGTAGTAGATGGAGTGTCAAAGTTACTGTCTGCTGAGAGGTTTGTTACGTTACTGATTCATACACCCCGACGTAGTGGGGTGTGGGTGTAGGTGTGGGTGGGAGTGTGGATGTGGGTTTGTTGGGGTGGTGATCCAGGGGGGAGGGGAAGTGTGAAGGGGGATTTGACCTGAGACACCCAGGAGGGATTAAGAAGGGAGGGAAGGGGAAGGGGGGGCTGGATTCACCTACCACATGGCGGGAAATGTGAGCCACCCTGAGTACTTTTGATTCTTTTATAAGTTATTTATAATTGTGCTTTCATTTGTTAATTTGGTTTTGTTATATTTAGTGATGCCGACAATGCATTCAATGCATGCCCCTCTCCTGCCTCTCTCTCTCTCTCTCTGGATGAATACAGACACTCGAGAATTTTTAGCAGAATATCAGATAAAAGGCTATAATATTTTTGTGTCAAACCGTCAGGGAAGAAAGGGGGGAGGGGTAGCTATTTATGTAAAGGATTCATTAAACTGTTACAATAAAGCAGACATTAAAGTAAATAGGGACACAGAAAGTATCTGGGTTGAAATTAGTAACAATAGGGAGAAATTAGTCTTAGGAGCAATTTACAGATCTCCAAAATTAAGTAGAGCTGATAGTAAATACCTCTGGGAGGAAATTAGGAAAGCATCACAGTCCAGCTTAGTAATAATTGTTGGGGACCTTAATCTGCCAAGGATAGATTGGAGAAATCAGACAGGAGATGCAGAGTCAGAGGAATTTCTAGAGGTAGTACAGGATAATTTCCTTTATCAGTATATCAGGGAGCCCACCAGAGGTAATAATATACTAGATTTGGTTTTAGCTAATAAAGAAAATATCATTAGCGATATAGAGGTTGGTGGACGACTTGGTAATAGCGATCATGAAGAAATTAAGTTCAAATTTATTTGGGATGTCTGTTCCACTGAAAATACCTCCACCGTTCCTAATTTTCGTCTAGGAGATTTCGATGGCTTAAGAGCTTATTTTCGAACGGTATTCCACAGGGAGATTAGCTATTTGAGGGAATGTCAGGTTAGTGGGGATCCCCAGGTCATAGGTCAGGCGCAGGAAGCACGTGGGGACGTCCGTCAGGTGTCTGTGAGGGGGGAGGTGGTAGATAGGAATGTAGTCCAGGTGACGGAAATTAACTCGGCTCCAGTACCAAACAGACGTTCGACCAGTGAGAAGTATAACGAGTTAATAAATATAATATACGGAGGCCAAGATAGATATATTCCTTCAAAACCGTTTAGAACTAACAATTCAGAACCAAGATGGTTAAACAACAGATTAAAATCTCTCATAGGCCAAAGGAAAGGAATATATAGAAAAATAAAACGTGGAGAGGAACACTTACGTAACCGGTACACAATTTTAAATAGAGAAGTAAAGAGGGAGATAAGAAAAGCAAAGAGAAGTTATGAAATTAAGGTTGCCAGTGAATCAAAAGTAAACCCCAAGGGTTTTTATCAAATGTACCGAACGAAAAATAAAGATAGGATAGGACCACTCAGAACAGAATCAGGTGACATTACCAGTGAAGATAAAGAAATGTGCTCCATCCTAAATAATTATTTCATATCAGTATTCACCAAGGAAAATCTAAGCCTGGTCCCACAAGCAGCAAATATTTACCATGAGAATACGGAAAATATTCTTAGTAAAATAACCATTAGTAAGGAGGACGTATTGAAAGAAATTAACAAGTTAAAACCTCAAAAATCGCCAGGTCCGGACGATATATATGCAAAAATTATAAAAGAAACCAAAGAAGAATTATGTCAGCCACTTTTAACGTTATTTAATGACTCTTTAAGTTCAGGAGAAGTTCCAGAGGCGTGGAAAACCGCAAACGTAGTGCCCATCTTTAAAAGGGTGATAAATCAGCTGCGTCGAATTATCGTCCGATAAGTCTAACGTCAATAGTAGGAAAAATGTTAGAGTCAATTTTGGCAAATAAGATTAGAGAACACTTAGAAAGATTTAATCTTATAAACGAAAGTCAGCACGGATTCAGGCAAGGACGATCCTGCCTCACAAATTTGTTGTCATTCTACTCGGAGGTCTATGAGGCAGTAGATAGCGATAAAGCTTACGATGTTATTTATCTGGACTTTAGTAAAGCTTTTGATAGAGTCCCACACGAAAGGTTAGTTAGAAAGGTTCGAGCACACGGTATAGACGGCGATATCTTAAAATGGATAGAATCCTGGCTGAAAGGACGAAAGCAGAGAGTATTAATAAATGGAACTAAGTCGGACTGGGGATTAGTAACTAGCGGTGTACCACAGGGTTCAGTACTCGGTCCCTTATTATTTATCATATATATAAATGATCTAGACTTAGGAGTCAATAGCAGAATCAGCAAATTTGCCGACGATACAAAAATAGGGCGTATCATTAACTCGACTGACGATTGCCATTACTTACAAAAAGACCTCGATACATTGTCCAAATGGTCTAAAACTTGGCAAATGGAATTTAACGTTGAAAAATGTAAAGTACTTAACGTAGGCAAGACCACTGGAGATACTAAATACAGCTTAGATAACAAAGAAATTAGCAAATCGGAATGCGAGAGAGATCTAGGAGTTATGATTAGTAACGACCTTAAACCTAGGCAACAGTGCATTAATGCGAGAAATAAAGCAAATAGGGTCCTAGGATTTATTTCGAGAAGCGTGAGCAATAGATCATCTAAAGTAATACTGAAACTTTATCTAGCATTAGTAAGGCCACATTTAGACTACGCAGTACAATTTTGGTGTCCTTACTATAGAATGGATATTAATTCGTTAGAAAATGTACAGAGAAGAATGACTAAAATGATACATGACGTCCGGAACCTGTCATATGAAGACAGACTGAAAAGACTAAGTCTGCATTCGCTAGAGAGGCGTAGAGTAAGGGGAGACTTAATTGAGGTTTTTAAGTGGATGAATGGTATAAATAAGGAGATATTAGCAAGGTACTTAAAGTGAGCATACAGGATAGAACTAGAAATAATGGTTTCAAACTAGAAAAATTCCGTTTCAGAAAGGAAATCGGTAGAAATTGGTTTGGTAATAGAGTAGTAGACGAATGGAATAAGCTACCTAGTAAAGTAGTTGCTGCCTCTTCCATTGAGAGTTTCAAGCATAGGCTAGATAAGCATATGACAAATAAGGGGTGGATATAGAATAAAGAAAATATTATAACCAATACTAATTCAAAAATAAATTTTCTTTTCAGGTTACACTATGATAGTCTCTATTCTCCTTTCACACTTTCCTGTAAAATGTCCACGCCAGTTTTTCTATACGGCGTGGTGTTCTTTCTGACTTTTTCCTGCCGGCTTCGGCTGGAGGGTTTGGAGGGCGGGGGAGAGCCTTCTTCTTTGCTATCCTTATCTCATTCTAGTAGTTCAGTTACTCTTCTAGGAGCTGCCTAGCATGGGCCAACCGGCCTACTGCAGTTATCCTCTCTTCTTATGTTCTTATGTTCTCTCTCTCTCTCTCTCTCTCTCTCTCTCTCTGTAGGGAAGCTATCTGTCAGTGTTGCCACTCACAAGAATTATATGAATTATTTCTTTTACTTTGGATATTGGCATATTTCTTCTTTTTTCAGGCTCATTCTCTTATATCCATAACTGTGATATTATTACCCACCCTAAAACTACGCTAAAAACCATTAAAAGTGACTACAATATCTTTTAGCAACACTGTACAATATGTATGCCATGTTTCTGTGTTACTGTATAAATATTTTATGCATAATAAGATTACTGTTGATTCATCCATCAAAATACACAAGTGTAAGTTTTATTCATCTGAATTTATCGAATTTGTGATGCCTTGTACATAAATAGCTTCCGTTTCACATCGCAAGTTGGGGAAACGTGGCACCATTGTCCACAGGTGCGGGTCACACCTAAGCCGCAAGCGGGCGGGAATCAGACTATAGTACGGTATTCTCCATAAATATGACCTTGGGCACTATATTCATAATCATTCTTAAGCTTAACCCTTCTCACTACGACGATATACTTTTTATGCTATTCTTGCAGGGGACGATTGGGACTTAAGAAAAATCTGAGTGTCTGCCGTAATGACTTAAGCCAAGGAGAGTTTATGGATATGGTGTCTGGTCTACTAATTATCCAACAACGCCCACCATACCGAAGGGAGGATGGTGTTGCCTTCCACGTGGCTGTTTATTTTGGAGTGCTTGGGGGTTTCTGGTTTGTGTCCGAGGGATGGTGGGGATGGGGTAAGACGGAAAGAAGGGGAGAAAAAGGGTGGGTGGGTGGGTGGGTGGGGTGAGTGGAGAGATTTGAGAAAAAAGGGAAAGAAAGTGGAGCGAGAGGCTGGGTGACTGACAGGAGGGATGGGAAGAATGAGAAGAGAGAAGGGAAGGAAAGAGCATGTTGGACTGAGGTGCAAGGCGGAAGAATAAGGGAAAGAAATCGAGAAAAATGACTATAAGGAAAAAAACAAAGGGGAAGAAAGGAGGAACTAAAGGGAAAGACAGGGAGACAAAGAAAAAAAAAAAAGGGTAAGGCTGGGTGGTCGACAGAAAGGGGGAAGGGATGAGGGGAAAGATAAGAGGAACAAAGTGATGGAAAGACTGGGAGATCGAGGAGACGAAAAAGAGAGTGAGAGACGAGACGGGAAGATGATGGGAGAGAAAAACGAAGGGAGAGGAAGTCGTGAGGGAGAAAATGGGGAGTAGAAGATAACTGTGAAAGGAGTATAAAGGAATGCAAACAGCAACATCACTGCTATGATTCTTTTGTGGCAGTTTGTTATATGGAATGATTAAAATAAACACAACTTTTCAATGAATTAAAGATAAAGACGAAAGCAGGAGGGCCTGAGGAAGGACACACCAAGAAAATGAGACGTGAAGGGAATGAGAAACGGAAAAGACCAAGAAAATGAAGGATGAAGAGTAGGAGAAACGAAGGGACGTGGTTAATGGAAAAAGGGTACTCGAGTGGGTGGTGTGGGTGGGGAAGGGACGGTAGTGGTGGATGGTAATGTGGCGTTTATGATGGGCAAGTGGTGGTGAATGGTAATGAGGGTACTGGGTGAATGGTAAACATGGTAGTGGTTGTAGTGGTAGGAGAATGGTGGTGGCAGCGGTGGTAACAGTTGTTGAAAGAAGCTCTGATGGTGGTGGGAGTCGATGCCATGAAAAGGTAGGTGAGAGGTTAATCGCTGAGTGGTTTTATGTGGTATTAGTGGTCCACGATCAAAACTATAACTGAGAATGGTCGTGGAAGCAGCTTACATGAAGAAAAGTGCGTCTCCGAGTGGCTGGCGATAGTTATGGCAAGGATAGTTAATGGTTGGTTTGAATGATGGGTCAATGAACATAGTATGACCCATTTCACACTAGAATGTATTAAAGTTTTATCCTACATCTGGATTATTATCTTCTTCTGTCATGATCCTGCCTACACTGTTTATAACTGTGAGCTATAATAACGATGACGATGACGATGAGGAGGAGGTGGAAAAGGAGCAGGAGGAGGTGGATGATGATGATAATGACGACGACGACGACGACGATGATGACGATGATGATGATGATGATAACAATGATGATGATGATGATGATGATGATGCAAAATGATGAGTCGATTATGATAACGACTATGATAAAAGATGCAGTTGATAATATGATTACAATGATAATGATGATAACGTAAATATCCAGAGAGGCAGCTAGGAATGGTTGATGGTAGCAGAGGCAGAAGCTGAGAATAACAATTAGGTGTGGTTGGCTGTGGTTGTGGTTAATGTCAAAGGCTAGTGACTGTGAGTGGTTAGTGGTAGTAAATGTCACAAGGATGGTAGTTTGGGTGGTTGACGGCAGCAGTGGTATAAAAAGAGAGGGGAAAAAACAGGTGAGATGGTTGGTTACAGAGGTGTTTGAAAACAAAGAATATTATGTAGAATATGGGGGGAAAATAAGCGGAATGGAAGACAAAGGTGAAGAATGTTAACAATGACACCAGTGATAATGTGGAACTAGACAGACGTAATATTTTTAACTATTTATATCTGCCTATTTATATATCTATCTATCTACCTATCTACCTTTCGAGAGTGCAAGAGACTGGAGAGTGAGAGAAGCGTTTGAATGACAGGAATAATGCTGTGGGAGAGAGAAGTATGAATCACATTATCTGTTATCTGTTAAAAGGTGACCATGTGGTTGCTCACGTGACTGATAGCGATAGTGATGCAGGTGCAATGACTAATGAGATATCATGAAAGCGATATAGATCAAAATGAATGAACGACGATATCTTTAACGAATGATTATTAGGAATGGAATACTATCGCCCATCAGCAATGACAACAGCAAAAACACGATTTACAAAAAATGTATTAATATTTCTGAAACACATGAGTGACACAATTTTTGGTACTGGTAAGAAAAACAAAAAGTGAAAACCGTAATTGTAGGTTAAGCCCTAAATGACCCACTCCAAATATGATACCGTGGGTAAGAAGGAGGAAAGAAGGGAATGGAAGGAAGACGAGAAGCAGAGAAGGAAGGAAAGTGTGGGCAAGGAGAGCAGGAAGGAGGGAGGGAGGAAAACTGGCAGGAGCGAGGAGGAAAGGGGGTGAAAGAGGCGGTAAAGGAATGGAGAGAGAGAGGGAGTAATGAACGAGTAGGGAGGAAATGGAAGGTACTGAGGAGGGAAAAGGTGGGACAGGGGAAGGGAGAAGAAGGTATGGGGAGGGGAAAAAATAGGATGTAGGAGGAGGAAAGACGGGAATAGGAAAGGGAAGGGGATGAACGGAGGGAAAAGGGTGCAAAAGATAAGAGGAGATAGAGGGAAGTGGATAAAGAAGGAAAGAAATGGGGTAGAAGGAAGGAAAGATGAAGGATGGGGGAAAGGGGGAAGAAAAGAGAGAAGAAAGGGAAGGAGAGTAAACATAGTGAAGGAAAGGGGAGTTAGGAGAAAGGAAAGAGGGGGGGTGATGGGGAGGGGGTGGCTTACGGTTCTCAGGGTATTAGGGTATTGGGTCAGTATGGGTATTGGGGGATTGGGTATTGTGGTGAGGAATGGGAGACTCATACAACACCCACTAAACCCATTCATCGCCTGTCAGGGGGTGGGTAGGGGGTGGGGAAAAGGGAAGGTGGGTGGGAGGATGTAGGGATGTAAGAGAGAGAGAGAGAGAGAGAGAGAGAGAGAGAGAGAGAGAAAACGAGGTAGTAAGACAAGAGAAAGGAGGGGAGACTAGAGAGGGAGAGGAAACAAAGAGGAGGAAGGGGGAGGGAAACAGGAGGTATGGAGGGAATTTCGGGACAGAGGAAATGGAAAATTGAGGGTCGGGACTGGAATGTGGGAGTGAAAGCAACGAGCATGAAAGGAAAAGAAAATGTACACTTGGGGTGAAAAAGGGAATTAGAGAAAGGAAATATAAGGACAAAAGAAGGGAGTATGAAAGACTGAAAGGAAAGAGAGGAAAGGAGATGGAAAACAAAAAGTCTGAACGAAGGGAAAAGTGGTCATGGATGAGAGAGAGAGAGAGAGAGAGAGAGAGAGAGAGAGAGAGAGAGAGAGAGAGAGAGAGAGAGAATAAAGGAAAAGAGAAAAGAAAGTAGAATTAGAGAATGAAAGAAATAGGAAAAAGACTTAGATATAACACACAAAGAAGAACACAATAAGAAGACAGACACCAACTGCTAAACAAAATATACAAAACAAGAACAATGAACACGAAAAAAAACACACACAAACAAAAATACAAACAGGCTTGCATACGTCTTATCTCTATCTGTCTATCTACCTAGCATCTATCTCTATCTATCAAGCAAAAAAGGCTACATCTATTCACTCATCATAACGCCCAAATCCTAATAAAACCAAATATATTAAAAACCACTAAAATTAAATACTCAATCAATATTCGAAGCCTGCAAAATATTATACGAATTCTCAGCGGGCGAGGGTATTAAAAAAAAAAAATCTCACATAATTCATTCATTCCGCTGCGTAAAATTCGAATACAGAAATAAAATAAATATTGAAAAAAAGAAAAGAAAAAAAAGAAGAGAGAGAGAGTGTTAACCTTCAGCGCTACTTCGATACAATGCAGTTCCGTCGAGTCATGGTTGTGTGTGTGTGTGTGTGTGTGTGTGTGTGTGTGTGTGTGTGTGTGTGTGTGTGAGAGAGAGAGAGAGAGAGAGAGAGAGAGAGAGAGAGAGAGAGAGAGAGAGAGAGAGAGAGAGAGAGAGAGAGAGAGAGAGAGAGAGAGAGAGAGAGGTAAGACAAATAAAGCCAGTCATACGTGGCGAGACTCCTGCTGTTATGCTGAAGAGAATGAAGTGGAGGAGGGAAGGAGGGATGCAGGAAGTGGTAGAAAGGAAGGAAGGAAGGAAAGAGAAAAAAATGAGGAAGGAAACGTAAAAAGCATGCACACACACACACACACACACACACACACACACACACACACACACACACACACACACACGATTTGCGAGATTTTTTTTTTTCTATGCAAATTTGTTCCACGGTATATCATTGTGTGGGGTGCTACATGGACTGCTCCCCGTCTAAGTACCTCTAATGGCCTATCTAAATATACCTGCCAGATCTGTTTTATAGGTATTCATTTATTCTGGTAATTGTCGTTTCCAGAACATAAAATATCTACTAGGTTGGGAATATATAGTTAATTAATAATAATAATAGTAATAATAATAATAATAATAATAATGATGATGATGATGAGGAGGAGGAGAAGAAATTATGAGGGGGACTTCGTTATATGATGATGATGATGATGATGATGATGATGATGATGATGATGATGATGATAAGAAGAAGAAATTATGATGGGGGACTTCGTTATATGATGATGATGACGACGACGATGATGATGATGATGATGATGATGATGATAAGAAGATGAAGAAGAAGAAATTATGAGGAGGGACTTCGTTATATACCCGAAGCTAGGCGCCCCGTAAAGCCGTACCGTTACTTAGCTCCAGCCCAGCCAGCGTCCCTCAGGGCTGGGTTCTGGGGCCCCTACCACTCCTCCCTTCCGTGGGGTGTGTGGGGGAGGGGAGGGGAGAGGTGGGGGTGAAGGGATGGAGAAGGGGTGTGGATGTAAGGGTATGAGGGGAGAAGGTGAGAGGAGAAAGGGAAGAGACAGGAGAGAGGGAGAATAAAGAACAGTTAAAGATGGATGATGAAGGAGAAGAAGATTGGAAAAAGAAGGGGCAGATAAGGGCTTAACAGAGACAGCTGGAAGGTTTGGGGGAAGAATGGAGATCTCAAAGGCAAGAGTGGAGAAGAAATGGGAAGGATGAGGGTTTGGAAAAGCTGAGATGAGTGGGAACGGAGTGGAAGGACGAAACATTAAGAGAGGGAAAAAGTGGAGAGTGTGGCTGGGAGGATGAGACGAGAAAGAGGAGGTAGGATACGAAGGGACTAATCAGAAGGGAGGGAGATGGCTCAACAAACAGAAAAACCCCAATGCAAAAAATTAATGCAATAACAACAATAACAATAAATAATAATAATAATGTGGACAGATAACATATAAATGTATATAAAAAAAAATCTAGTTTCTAATCCCAATTAACAAAACACAAAATGAGAACAAATCAGGCAGCAGAATCTCGTTAGTCACCTAGGATGTCACAACACAAACCTTAGGGCAAATCAGCCTGCAACATTTTTATCGCATTATCACAGGCCTACTACAACTACTGATCATGGAACGGGTACAATGCAACAATAAGTATCTACTTATACGATTAAAGCAAGTATTTCATCGTCGTCGTCATTAGCAGCACTACCACCACCATCATAATCTTTGCCTATTATCTCAAGCGAACTCGGTAAGAATCAGCCTGCAATACCTAATCGCTTACAAGATGGAAGGCTCACACGACCCAGCATAATCAGGACATGAAACAAACATAAAGAAAAACAAAAACTCACAAACACCAACTTAACCACCAACATGATGAAAAGATCACCAGACCCTGCACGATCAGGATACGAAACAAACACCAACCACAACAAAAACTCACAAACATCAACTTATTTTCATAATCCAATGACAGGTGGCTCCAAACATGCACACACCACCACACGAACGCACAAAAACCACTCACAGAATTCAGCTCATAACGACCTGCTCACAAAACCCAGCAGCCAATTCAGTAACGAACTCCCCCTCTGCCCTCGCATTCAGCGTTAATTCACCTCGTTCAACACCAGAAAAAGCTTGTCCGGCACAGCACATCCACCACATCGTGTTACAGCGCAAGGGTAGGCTGGTTCACACGACTGAAGATGAGTGACACAGCATCTACTCAGCACAGGATGTAGGGGGTGAACAGAGCACACACAAGAGCCACACAGCACTAAGGCAAGCAGGCGAGTGACACAAAATGTAGGCGTTAGCAGATTGTACACAGCAAGTTCCACACAACACTTCAATCCAATGACGTACTTTTGGCTACATTCTTACCATTTATATATGATTTTATTTGGCTCAGGAGACTTTTCACACTACTGGAGTTTAGTAAAGCGTATCATGAAACAAGAAATAGGAAAACACACCAGAAAAGTCGATCCTATCACAGCACACACACACTAGATCTACGAACATCCAACACCTCACTTTCTTACACAAAATGAAATTTCACGCATCACAGCACATACATCAAACACACCAAATATATCCTTCGCATTCTGTCAACCCTAGGAGGAAAAGCCAAGCATCAAACGGCACGCAAGAATAACAAAAACCTCATTTCTGTCTTTCCTAAGAGGAAAACTCAGACACTCCTTCTTCCCTCCCCCCCCCCCACCACCACAACAATGCTTACAGGAGGAAAGTGGACGGTGCAAGAGAAGTCGTTAGGCTCTAGACAAGCAAAATTATAGGCAGCACAGAGAAGGGCAGGCTTGAACGAACAAACAACACCATTTATTAGATTCTAATGCAAGCTAGCTTATTCCTCTCTCTCTCTCTCTCTCTCTCTCTCTCTCTCTCTCTCTCTCTTTTTTTTCTCTCTCTCTCTCTCGTTGAAATTTCAGTAAAATTTCAAAACATAACGAGGACACTTACTATACAAAAGGTAAAACAGAAAGCTTACGATAATACCGAAGTAAGTTTCACATCGGGGGTGAAATATTATCAAGGTAATCAATATGCTGTTTGGTGCTTGATATTGAGAGAGAGAGAGAGAGAGAGAGAGAGAGAGAGAGAGAGAGAGAGAAGAGAGAGAGAGAGAGGTAAATGCTTAGCTACACCAGTCTATAAAACTTACGAGACACACTTGTAAATTCTTGTACCATAACTCTTCACAGTAACTTAAAGTGTGTGTGTGTGTGTGTGTGTGTGTGTGTGTGTGTGTGTGTGTGTGTGTGTGTGTGTGTGTGTGTGTGTGTGTGTGTGTGTGTGTGTGTGTGTGTGTGTGTGTGTGTGTGTGTGTGTGTGTGTGTGTGTGTGTGTGTGTGTGTGTGTGTGTGTGTGTGTGTGTGTGTGTGTGTGTGTGTGTGTGTGTGTGTGTGTGTGTGTGTGTGTGTGTGTGTGTGTGTGTGTGTGTGTGTGTGTGTGTGTGTGTGTGTGTGTGTGTGTGTGTGTGTGTGTGTGTGTGTGTGTGTGTGTGTGTGTGTGTGTGTGTGTGTGTGTGTGTGTGTGTGTGTGTGTGTGTGTGTGTGTGTGTGTGTGAAGGATCGGGTTGAAGGGTGCAGGTGTCTAGTTACATTACACCTGTCAGGCAACACATACCAACACACCATTACACACACACAAACTATTACACACCACACCTGCACACTACAACACATACACACCACACCCACACTCTACTACACACCCACCAACCACAAGACCTGACATGCACACACAACATTCGACACCCACACCCACACAGCATAACATAACACCAATTCCTGACAACACTTCTACAAAATCATCATACACTTCTACACAGTTACACACCACAACATACCACACCAAAAACCGTAACACTCCACACCCACACCCCACAACACCCCACACTCTTACACTACAACACTACACCTCAACACCACAACATTCCACACCACGATCCAGACTGCTGTGTACTCCCTAAACGATGGTCGTCGAGCATGGCTGAACGCAAAAGAGAAAACAAAAGAAACGTAAGAATTAAAAAAAAAAAAAAAAAGCAGTGACGCAAGAATGAACGCAAAAGAAAGAAAAAAGTGAAAAAATAAAGGAAGATGCAATTAGCAAAAGAAACAGAAAAAAGGAACAGAAACTGAAAAAGGGAAATTGGAAAAGATGGGTTGACGAGAGGAACACACACACACACACACACACACACACACACACACACACACACACACACACACACACACACACACAAAACTTGGTGATGCATGAAAATTCCAAAATTACAAAGAATCTATCTATCTATCTATTGCCAGACGCCGTAATCCCGTAAGGGGTGGCCACAAACAAATCAATCAATAAATACACCGAAAAAGACTATCTCTACCCAGTAGTTATTTGTTCATGACCCCTCCAAAATTGTCCAAATGCGAGTTTTGGACCAGGAGTAGTTGAAATGAACGACACTGATAATTCTCATAGTAACAGTATAAACAGGGTTTAAAACAGATACATATCGTGTGTAAATAGCTGTGACATAATATCAAGTATTTGCTGAACAATGTCATTCTTCGATTTATCCGTAAAGAAGGAAAATAATAGGCATTTTCTCAAACACTGTAAAAAAGATGGAAAGTCTTCGATATTGTGCTTTCCTTGCTTACGGCTAAATGGAAGCGTTACTCCGTTCCGCAAGCGTTAACACTAATTATCCATGCCGATATTTTTAACTTCCTCGAAACTCAAAACTCGCAAGCGGCCAATTAAAACGTCAGGCTGCAAACAAATAGACAGATACGAGTGTGGAGTGATTCGCAAGCACACCAGTGTTTCCGTGAGCTGGGTGCACCTGCGGGCTGACCACAACACATGCTGGATTTATCGCTGATTCCACGCAGCATGACGGGACACGCTACCCTGCTTCCCATCCCATCCCACTCCACACGCTTACGATTTGGGGAAATAGTTCTCTGATAACAATTAATCTTGCCTTTGAAATACCTCATTAAAGGCGAATTACTGTCACTGCAATATTTTGAGGTCCAGTCACTGTACTTCCTATATGCCTCTGTAAGTGTTAAGTTTTCGTCTACAGGATGGTCAAGGGCATATAATAAAGGGGCTAAAATAAAAATCAGCCTCGCTTCCACCCGTCTCACCCCTCCCCTATCATGCTTCGGTATCACTCCGCCCCACCCTCACCCACCTCACCTCGCCCCTACTATGCCCCTGTCTTGCCCCACCTTCCCATTTTTAAAGCCTGCCCCCTTCCCATTCCAACCTACGATATGGGCGTAAATGACAGGTGAGGGTGAGGCCTTAGTTGCAAGTCAGGGTGGGCGGGGTAACTGCGACTAGACTGGTTGGGCGGTGGGTGTGGAACCGAGAGTAAGTCATGGGTGGGGTGAGTGTGGATAGTGGATGTGAAAATACAGGATGATGTGGGCGGTGGGTGTACCAAGGCAATGTGGGAGGGGTGGGTGTGGGTTACAGGTGTGGGCGGGGTGGGAATGGATTATGGGTGAGCAAGGTTTGTGTGGGTTAGAAGTATGGGCGGGCTGGGTGTGGAGGATGGGTGTGCGCGGTGAGTGAAGGTTCAAATCATGGTGTGGGCGGTGGGTATGGATGCAAGTCCTCTGGCTGGGTGGTGGGTGTGGATTACAAGCGTGAGTGACAAGTAACGGGTGTGCGGGTATGAGAACCTGAGTGGGGTGGGTGTGAGTGTGGTGTGGGTGGGGAGGGCGGCCGTGAGTCAGCTCTCCGTGATCGTTTCAGGAATTTGATTCAGCGAAAACCAGTGTTTCGTTTCTCTCTCTCTCCTTATGCTCTCTCTCTCTCTCTCTCTCTCCTTATGCTCTCTCTCTCTCTCTCTCTCTCTCCTTATGCTCTCTCTCTCTCTCTCTCCTTATGCAGAGATGAGATCAGTCTGAATATGCTGATAAGAGATGTAACTGACGCCTGGCTAGAGATAAGGTTCCAGTCCCCATTCCGTTAATATCTTGCTCGTTAACCCAGAACTGTCTGCCTGTCTGTCTGCCAAGGTCTGTGGGTAGGCTAATTGGGAAATAATTTCAATGTGGTGGAGCTATGTCATCTTAGTATGCTCTCTCTGTCTCTGTTTCTATCTCTCTCTGTCTTACAGCAGCATTTATATTACTCATCAGTACTCTGGTTTTAGCTTTGAGAGAGAGAGAGAGAGAGAGAGAGAGAGAGAGAGAGAGAGAGAGAGAGAGAGAGAAAGAATCCACCATCCACACCTGGAGAACTTGACAACGCCCCCTAAACACACACACACACACACACACACACACACACACACACACACACACACGGCAACTACGACGCCCCCAGGTAATCTCCAGGTAAGGGGGACCGAAGGGGTGATCTCCAAGGTAAACTATTTTGGGGCTCATTTACTCTTATCTACCCAGCTCTCACCTACCCAGCCCTCTGTAACTCTCATCTACCCAGCCCTCTGCAGCCCTTATGAACTCAGCCCTCTTATTTTCAGCCCTTTACAGCCCTAACAAATCGTCTACCTAATTCTATCCTCCTCTATGCAATCCTACCCTATCGATCCCAGTCTTATCCTACCTAGTGCAACAGTACCCTTCCCTTCACAATCCATCCCTATCCCTCTCTCTTCTGTCCCATGCAATCCTATCCAAGCCAATTCTTCCTTTATCAGCCCTATCCCAACCACCTAACTTTTATCATATCCAAATCAACAGTACCCTTCCCTACCTTTCAAAGTCCTATTCTTTCCTAGGTACCCTGCCTTCTCTAGCCCCCTCCGACCCTTTCCCCTCCTCTGCATATTATGTTACCCTATCGTCTCCAACCTCTTCCAAAACCATTCTGCCTTTCCAAGTTACCCTATCGTCTCCAACCTCTTCCAAAACCATTCTGCCTTTCCCAGTCCTTTGTGGCCCCACCCTGCCGTATGCAATCCTACTCTATCCAAGTCTACTCTGCCCTCTTGAAGCCTACCCAGCCCTCTTCAACTCTATCCAACCCTACCCAGCACTCGCCAAACCTACCCAGCCTTATCCAATCCTACACAGCCCTCACCATATCTACCGTCCCATCCAGGCCTACCCTACCCTCCCTGGCCCTATGTAGCCCTACGCAACCCTCTCAAGGCCTGCCCCTCACAGACCTGCCACACCTCCATACCAAATCTATCCACTCCTACCACTCTTCGCTCGACCTTCCTCAGCCAACCAACAGCCACAAAACAGATTCAAGTTACCTACCAAGTACAACAGTTTTACCTCCCAATGCACGACGTCTTTCATACTATATTCTTGTTACCTCCAGACGATTATATTAAGCTTCATTAACTTCTCACAAACCAACAATTTAACTCCTTGTGAACTGTGATGTCTCATATCTTTCTCTTGCTCTCTAGACGATTAAATTCATCTTAAAGGAGGTCTACAGTACTTGACCCCTTCAATATGACGAACATTTTTAGTTTCTCTTTATATTCAGACGCTTTCCCTAAGCTTGGGGAAAAATGTAGAAGTGGAGGGGTTAAAAATGGGGAATTAAGACAGATAAAATCGATTATCAATGACTCTAGTTACCATCCAACAATCACCACTATAAAAACTGCCACCAAAGCCAAAATCAAAACTACCACCACTAACAAAACCACCACCTCAACTATAACTACCATCATAAAAACTAATACTACCAACACAATCACATCTTTGCCACATCCTCCTTTCAGCCACAACCACCATCACAACCACAATCACCACATAAGCCCTTCTACCACCATTACCATCACAACCACAACTGGCACCTATACCCACACGACCCTCTCCCACCTCCTCCTCCTCCTCAGACCCTCTAAACCATATCTTATCTCAGCGTAACTATTTTTCTTCTACCGACCCTGTGATTTCCCATTTCATCCTCCCTATTTTTTCACCTTATCTGTCCATCTATCTACCTTTTCCTTCCCCACCAACCCTGCCTGTGTACTTAGGAGCCAACCTTCCTTATTTTGGCATCTAAATTAACTCTATTTATTTTTCTGTCGTGAATTTTTTTTTCGGTACATTCCAGGTCTAATTCTTTTTATGGTCCGCCTCATCACCGCTCTTATACGATGGTCTTATCGTTTAGTACATCATAAATGCTTTTTTTTTTTTCTTTAACCTTTGGTCAAACCTTATATATTTACTGCAACATATTCTAAGTTTCATCTCCTCTTCTTGCTTTAATAACGACGACGACAACGACCACAAAAACAAAAAACAACATCAACTAATACAACAAACAACAACAACAACTACTACTACTATTAATAACAACAACAACAACAATAATAATAATAATAATAATAATAATAATAATTACTACTACTACTACTACTACTAGTAGCAGTAGTAGTAGTGTTACAAGTCAAAAGCAAGTTTCTTTTACCTACGAATTATAACATTTCACCTTACCTATGAATCCCTAGCTTCATCTACCTAATCTTTCAACTGAATTCCTCCGTTTCATCTACGAAGCATTCGATAATTTCATTTAACGCTTCCTCTTCCCTACGAATCCCTACGTTTCATCAAACTTTTCCTCTTACCTAAGAATGTTTCCATTTCACCTACCTTTGTCTTCCCTAACAATTTCGACGTTTCATCTACCTTCTCATCTACCCCACGCATTCCTACCTTTCATCTACCTTCTCCCTTTCCCTACCCATCCCACGCCACACCTACCTGCTTCCCTTACCCTCCTCCTACCCACACGCCTTCCTTTCTTACCTGCGCGGGATACTCACTTTTCCACTTGGCTGTTTCTTTCCGTATCGTAGTATCACACTCGATAACGATGGAGGATGAGGAGGAGGAGAAGAAGGAGGAGGAGGAGGAGGAGGAGGAGGAGGAGGAGGAGGAGGAGGAGGAGGAGGAGGAGAAGAAGGAGGAGGAGGAGGAGGAGGAGGAGAAGAAGGAGGAGGAGGAGAAGGAGGAGGATGAGATGGTAATGAGTGGAAGAGGAGGGAGAATGATGACACTGTGGAGAGGAGAGTGAAGACGGAGACATGGAACATGGAAAAGAAAGAAGTGGAGGAGACAGATCATGAATAAGAATGATGTGGAAGAGAATGACAAAAATAAAAAAAATAAATAAATGCAAGAGGAAAATGAAGAAGAAATGAAAATGCAAGAGGAAAAAGAAGAAAAAGTGAAAATTATAAGGAAAAAGATGCAGGGAAAGAGATGCACCCTAGGATAATCTTCTCTTTCAGGACACGAGTATTTTATTTTATACCCTCATAACAAGGAATTGTTATTAATATCTATAATTGTCGAAGGTCCAAACATGTCCATTTTTCCCTTCATCTACCACCAATCCACCGTATCCCCTTCTCTCTCTCTCTCTCTCTCTGTTTTCCCATTTCCCATTCCAATCCACAACTACACCCTCCCATCCCTCATAGCTTCAGTAACATAAAAGATGACGTACACATCAGAACGCATCCACGTTTACTTTACCCGTTTTGCGTTTCTTTTCCCCGTTTCGCGTTTCGTTTCCCCGCTTCACTTCACCACCCTGACCTGGTGAAAAGGACGCTACAAACACCACAACTCGGCCCTGAGTGGTGGCGAGTGGAGGCCGGTGAGTCCCATTGGCTTGCTGGAGAGGCTAGGAATTACACGTTTCCTGATCGCGTCTAGAGATGGTCTGGGGTGTCGAGATGGTCTGTTTCTTTATGCGATGGTCTGGGTTGGTCGGCACTCAATCTGGGTTGGACAAAATCTAGAGCTGGAAGAAAATACCAGAGTTGCCCCGACCATGAGCCGGTTAAGAAATAACCGATTTTTTTTGCCGTCTCAGCACAGTTTTGTCTATCTATCTAAGTAATTTATTTATTTTTTGTTACAATACGAAGAAGTGGGTTAGCCTTGAAAGATCTGAAGCCCTTGTTATTAAAATCTAGTACAGGAAAGTGCAGGGAAGCCAATAATTTCTGACAAACACAAGCGTATCGGGTGTGATTATTAACTTCACCCCGTATTACAGTGCAGTCAGCAGTGAAAGAGGCAAGACACGTTCCACCATCGTCACGTGCTTCATATACTGTCGCCAAAAAAACTGGGAGGTAGATTTCCCCTTTGTTTTCTGATTTAACAAGACAGCTGGTAATGCGTGCTGGGTCTCATGGGAATTTACTTATGATACGAAGGTGCTGATCGGTTAGGAAAGAAATGATTTACCTGGAGCCCTCGAGTGGCTTCGCTTACGATAATAAGTCAGAGAGGAGGAACTCATCGTCTTAAGGGCTCAAATTTCTAAGACTTCTGGTAAGATTCGAGGAAGCGTTTGCGTATGACAGAGGAGTTTGGTTATGGACGAACTGACACTCTAACAGGCTGGGGAACGTATGCTTTCTGCTGAGTCTAGGCAGATTTGTTTATACAGTGGTTCACCCTAAGGTACGATGACACCTGTTTAATTTCCTTATCTCTAGACCGTTTCATTTGGCTTGGGAAAGACTTTTTGACCTGAAGGGATTAGATACAGCCTTCGCAAACCCCGTTAACACAAGGACGCCCATCTAAGATGCATAAAATCTTCTACAAATAAAACGAAAAACAAAACATAAACAAAAGTCATGGTATTCAAAGGGCAAAGGATAACTTGATATTCTACGACCTTACCTTCGAACGTGTCTTTCCGGGCAGGTTTGTAGCGGCAGATAGCTAACAATAATAATAATCCCAAATAGTGATGCAGGAGCAGGTTGTATTTTATCAGATTCGTATGTATAAATCACTCGTTTTCGCTCACTGAATTAAATCTTGAACACAAGTCACTCGTTCAGATGTGTACCAAAGACACGAATGGAATAGTCTTCAGTCACCACAATATCTCTCGACTATACTTCGTTACTCTTTCAGATATGTATTGCGAAGACACTTGTCGATTATTTCTGCGTATTACAGTCGAAGGTTATTTTCGTATCTATTAACAATGTCGCCCTGTGTCCCAACAAAGCGTGCCAACCTTATAGAAAGGAGAGACGATTCGTTATTCCCTGGGTTGATGGCGTTCGGCTGGCTCTTGGTTGCTGGCGATTCGATTGGTTGTGAACTGAAGGCACTGTATGATGCTTCAGTTGCCACTAAGCTTGCACTGTCGACGATTTGGCAGGTTCTAGTCACCAGGCACTATCGACGATGCAGTTAATGACTGGAGGCACTACTAGTATTTAAGATGGTTCTGGATTTGAGGCACTGTCAGCACTTGTTAGTTCTTGATTTGAGGCCCTGTTAGTACTTCTGCTGGTTCAGGATTTGAGGCACTGTTGGTATTTCAGGTGGTCCAGGATTTGAGGTACTGTTAGTATTTCTTGGTTCTAGATTTGAGGCACTATTACTACATCTGTTGGTTCAGGATTGAGGCACTGCTGGCATTTCTGTCGTTCCAGGAATGAAGGCAATGCTTACAATCTCGTTTGTTCTGGACTGGAAGCAATGTTATTATAATTTTCAGCTAGTATGGATTTGAAGAACTCTTTACAATTTGGTTTGTTCTGGATCTGAGACACTGTTAGTATTTCAGTTGGCTCTAGATCTGAGCCATTTGGGGATTCGAATGCTCCTGGATTGGTGGCACACTTGACACTTTGGCTGCCTCTATTTTGACAGCACAGTTGGCGACTTACAAGAGGAACGGGTACTAAGGTGAGGCAGGTCTTGAGGCAGCCAAGGCACTACCTAACGCAGGGGGGAACTAAAACTACCTGAGAGACACCTGTATGGCTTCAAGCTCCCCTTCTCACTGGCTAAGCTCACGTCTTGGCTCACGTGCACAATCCTGAGAAATCCATGTATCAGTTACTACGCCACGATACACAAAACTGAGGGAACGCACACTGCTATATCCAAACAGCTGTGCGGGGTGAGGTAATCCTTTCAATATATCAGGCACAATTGTCGTCTGGGGAGGGGAGGCGGTAATCCAGTGAGTGGAAGATGGTGTGGTGGTGGGGTTCAGGTCACGAGGCAACAGACGTGAGGCAATGTTGGTGTTCACAGTGCCACTCACATTCCAGGCACAACACACTTTTGATTGCCGACTCACACTAGAGCACCAGCGATCATTCAGAGGGCGGTGCGCTGATCACGATAACTTTACTGCCAAATCCTAATTAGTGCCAATAAATATATCACAAATCACTCGGTTCAGAATGCCACCCAAAATCCAGGTACTACAAAAACTTCACCTGCCACTCCACACTACAGGTCCAGCGGCCATCGTTCCACGGGGCCACACACACACTAACACACACATGCCCCTACACACCTCCCGAGGAACACTTTTGTTATTTTAGCATTTTCCAGGCTCGGTATGCCACTGAAGGGTATGTTTCAGCCACCAACGCTTCCAGGACGGTGGTTAGGTGGGATATGGCCGTGTAGGTGGTGTGTGGTGGTGCTAGTGGGGACAGGATATCGAACCCCTGTGCGCCGGGTCGACCAAAAAGTACGCGCGTTCTCTCCCTCTCACGGTCCACCCAGGAATGAACCAGGACCTCGGTGCCTACCCTCCAGTCAGCCTGCCTGCCTCACCTCCCCCTGCCTACCCCTCCCCTGCCTGTCTCCCTGCCTAACCTCACTGCCTACCTACCTACCCCAGCCATCCTACCCTCTCTTACCCTAACCACTGTCCTCACCACAACAGCGATACTCACTTCCTTCCCTCTGTTCTTGCTTATCTACTAAAACTCTCTCGACGCCACACTATACTCTCAGCTTTTACCCCTCCTCTCTCTCTCTCTTCCACCACCTTCATCTCCCTCCCCCCTCCTTCCTCCCTTTCTCTTTCCTTCACCCCACCATCCCTACCCTAGTCACCTTTCCTCACCCTGAATGCCCTCTGACTCCTACCCCCCCATGTCCCCCTCTAATAACCGTCTAGTGCCAGAGGAAGCGGGGAGAGGGGAAAGGAGGGAAGAAGATGAGACAGAACGAGAAGAGAACGGAGTGGAAAGACAGGAGGATATAGCAGAGATGGGAAGAGGGAAAAAAAAGGTGGACAGAAGGGATGCGGAAGGTGTGGAAGAGAAAAAACAATAGCACAGAAAAAGGAAGAGAGGAGAAAGGAGGGAAGGGAAGAGGAAGAAAGGGAGAGAAAGTAAGAGTAAGTAAAGACGAGAAGAGACTGGAAAGGAAGGAGAAAAGGGTGGAAAGAGGAGACGAAGACAAAAGGGATGAAGATGGACGGGTGAAAAAAATGAGTTTTGGAAAAAAAAAAACGATTGGAGTGGAAGTAAGAAAGGAAGAGGAAAATTGAAGAAAGAAAGAAACAGGAAGATGGAATAAGGAAATGAGGAAAGAAGAGACTGGAAGAAGGAAAAGGGTTCAAAGGAGAGCTGAAAGTGAAGGAAGGGAGACGAAAGTGAACGAAGAAAAGGAAAAGAAGAGAGGAGGAAGTAAAGACGAGAGAAAGAAGACAGAGGAAACAGGAGACAGCGAAGGAGGAGGGAGGAGGAAAGTGAATGAAGAAAGGGAGAGAGAGAAGAGATGGAAGGAAAGGGGTACAGGAAGAGGAGGAACAAGAGGGAAAGAAAAGAGGACATGAAAGAGGAAGAGGGATAGCTTATGAGAAATGGCATCCCTACATCTATCCCTCCCCTCTCCCCTCCTTCATCCGCCCCTCTCCCCTCTCTTTCTCCCCCCTCCCCTTCTCCATCCTCCCTTCTCCCTTCTCTTTCTCCATCCTCCCTTCTCCCCTCCTCTTCTCCATCCTCCCCTCTCCCCTCCCCATCTTTATCATTTCCTCCCTCCTCCCCTTCTCCATCATCCCCTCTCCCCTCTCGTTCTTCATCCTCCCCTCTGCCTTCCTCCCATCCCTTCCCCCAAACTCTTTCTGCTCACCATGAACTCAGCCAGACGGTAACCTCGGTATACACACACACACACACACACACACACACACACACACACACACACACACACACACAATGAACATGCAAAGTGGTTATACATACACACATGAAACATGAAAACACACACACACACACACACGTACATGCGTCTCTCACACAAATACCCACACGCACACACATGAACATGATGGGCAATTCTTTTTTTCGCTCACTAATAATTGCATACCCTTCGATCTTACGTCTCTCTCTCTCTCTCTCTCTCTCTCTCTCTCTCTCTCTCTCTCTCCCTCTCTCTTTCTCTCTCTCGGTCGGATAAGAGCGTCTGACAGCAGCAAGAATTAAGGGAAAAAAATAGCCACGCAAAAGAAATTACCTCTATAAGACTGACTATAGTTTTACCTTAAACCACCACCAAAACACTTCACAACCAAACTGGATTGAATAACAAGTTGGCAAAATAGGACAAAACAATATATTTCATGTTTATATCTGGCTATTTTGGAGGTTTGCCTAACGTCATCAATGGACAAAACTCCTGCGGTCAGGGAAACATTTACTGGAGATGCTGGGTGGCAGACAGACTCAGGTTAGAGCTTGAAGTCCTTGTTTACCGTTTCAGGCTACACAGAACCCAAAAAGCTCAATGTAGCCCTAAACGGTAAAGAAAATACACAATTCAGACGCTAACCTGTGTCTCTCTCAACCAACATTTCCACTTCTTGCAATGGATCCTCTACAAAATAATTACTCTCTTCCCACCAATGCCAGAAGAAGAATAAGTATCTGGAGTGTTGATGTTGTCTGAAAGCGTCTGGAGGTACTAAGAGGCAGCTAAACAAATACGTACTCTTGGTGCTATAAAAATAAAACAAATAAATATATAATGTTCTTGTTCTGTAACCTAGCTAAATGCGGACGACTGTATTAATCATAGAGTGAGGCAGTGACGTCTAAATGGTGACATCTTAATATCGATAATGTACTTGTTATTTTACTCACGCCAATACCACAAGAGAGAGAGAGAGAGAGAGAGAGAGAGAGAGAGAGAGAGAGAGAGAGACTATCAATCCCCTCCAGTTCCAAAAATCTCCCAGGCCTGTAAGTGGCAATTATAAAGTACATAAATACATCATACGAGTGGATGGTTTAAGAGTCTTTGTAAATATCGGCCCAGGTGCATATACCAGCTCAAGGTACTCCGGAGTTGTATTTATTAAGGAAGAGGGTGGGCGCGGTCACGGTCAATAGGTGTGTGTGTGTGTGTGTGTGTGTGTGTGTGTGTGTGTGTGTGTGTGTGTGTGTGTGTGTGTGTGTGTGTGTGTGTGTGTGTGTGTGTGTGTGTGTGTGTGTGTGTGTGTGTGTGTGTGTGTGTGTGTGTGTGTGTGTGTGTGTGTGTGTGTGTGTGTGTGTGTGTGTGTGTGTGTGTGTGTGAGAGAGAGAGAGAGAGAGAGAGAGAGTGAGGGGATCACAAGGGGAGGACATCAGGGGTAGAGGAAGTTAAAGTATGTAAGACAAAGGTGTATGAGTATGAAAATGACATCATGGGGATTTGTTCACCTCTCTCTCTCTCTCTCTCTCTCTCTCTCTCTCTCTCTGGGATGAAATATAACCGACCACGAGACCATGAGGGGGTTAATATTAAAAGATGCTACATAGATAATATACAGGGTAACCAAAAAGTCCCTGCGCCCTTAAAATGCAAGGTATAGTAAGTGAAATACAAAAAATAATATGAACCTAAATCTATCTCACCTCAAAACATAACTATATTATTTATAACAAAAGCACAACATAAATTTAACTTTATATCCAATGCTGTTATTTAATTATTATACCTAAGTGTAAAGTAAATCACATTCTATTCAGCAATGTGAAGGTGTACAGGGACTTTCTGATCACCCCGTATAAGAGAAAAATAAAGAGCCAAGCCTAGATAAGCTGATAAGAATGGGGTAATTATAGGGAACTTGTTTAGTGCCTGAAGTAAGTGAAAAGTGAGGTAAAAACACACACACACACACACACACACACACACACACACACACACACACACACACACACACACACACACACACACACTCTCTCTCTCTCTCTCTCCAAGTGAGTGTGAGACAGGGTGTGACGTCATTAAGATGGTGGGCAACAAAAACTGGATCCCGTGACGTCATAGCTGGACAGGTGGGAGTAAATCAGTTGGCACACAGGTAATAGAGGGGGAGGTAGAGATGGACAGGTGGGGTTGAAAATTAAAGAAAGATAAGAGAGCTGAAAAATAAAAGGAAGTTAGGAATACGGTACACTAGGTAAACAAACAGGAAGAATTGGGAAGGGAAGAGATGAACAGATGGATAGACTGAAAAAGAAAAGTTGCTAATAAGAGAGAGAGAGAGAGAGAGAGAGAGAGAGAGAGAGAGAGAGCACCTCCCAGCATCCGTAAGAGACAATAATAGCTCTCACATCACCCTTAAACCAGACATCACGAACGCCGACATTAACCATACAAAAAGGAAGTCTGTGGCATAAATAAATATAATAATGGCACTGAAAGGTCAACACAGAAAAAGTACCCAGTCGATATCAAACCCGCGGTACTTACTAAATGAAGTTCACGCAACAAAACAACAGCCTTACCCTTTACTGAGTGATGATATTTTGTTTACGACTTACTGTTCATGCGAAAGCCACAAGATTATTATTTCAGCCTATGGAGACCTCTATTAGTAATGGAGAAGTGATGGAACATAATGTAGGGTGCAATGGAAAGGAGAGAAATGAGGCAGGACGGGTAACTGAGAGAAAGCCATGGAGGAGGAGGAGGAGGAGGGGGAGGAGGAAAAAGGTAAACAGAAAGGAAAGGGAGGTGGAGACGAGGAAGGAAGAGATGAGGGAAAGTAAACAAGTGATAATAAAAATCGGGAAAAGTAGGTTTTAGGAAGGAAGAGAAGCATGAAATGGATAGAAAAATGTGCAATGGAACGGAAGGAAAGGTAGATAAAAGGAGAGAACAGGTGGAAAGGAATGTAGGAGAGAGGTAAATGGACAGGAAGCAAACAGGTTAGCAAATTCTGTAGGGTCAAATCGAATGGAGTAAAATAACAAGAGTAAATAGAGAGAGAGAGAGAGAGAGAGAGAGAGAGAGAGAGAGAGAGAGAGAGAGAGAGAGAGAGAGAGAGAAACCTGAAAGGAACAGATATGAGCGAACAGGAAGCAAACAGGTTAGCAAATTCTAAGAGGTCAAATCGAATGGAGTAAAATGACAAGAATAAATGGAGAGAGAGAGATGAACCTGAAAGGAACAGATATGAGCGAACACTAGATCTATAAAGTTCAGTATCATAATGTAAGATAATGACTCTCTCTCTCCCTCTCTCTCTCTCTCTAACGAAGTGCTGGGCGAGGCCACCTAAGGGAAGACGGGCTCAGGAAATGCCAAAGATTCTTGTGTCAAAACTCTGGCAGCTGATTTGCGTGTCTCAGTGAAAGCTTAAAATTCCAACATAGGAAAATGATGACTTGTATAAGCAGGAGAAAGGGTCCATCTCTCAGCATTGCCATTATCTATACTGTCTCTGAATACCTGCATGTACGATCTATCTATGTATGTATCTCCTATTTATATGCCAGTATATACGTGTGTGTGTGTGTGTGTGTGTGTGTGTGTGTGTGTGTGTGTGTGTGTGTGTGTGTGTGTGTGTGTGTGTGTGTGTGTGTGTGTGTGTGTGTGTGTGTGTGTGTGTGTGTGTGTGTGTGTGTGTGTGTGTGTGTGTGTGTGTGTGTGTGTGTGTGTGTGTGTGTGTGTGTGTGTGTGTGTGTGTGTGTGTGTGTGTGTGTGTGTGTGTGTGTGTGTGTGTGTGTGTGTGTGTGTGTGTGTGTGTGTGTGTGTGTGTGTGTGTGTGTGTGTGTGTGTGTGTGTTGCCCGGTCCATCCCATCTACCTATATATCTATTACAAGTTACCTAATACCCAACTTCTTCTTTCCAGGTGGCCACCACAAAAACGCCTCCACGCCTCTCTGTCTATTGCAACGCTCCACCTCTCCCTCCACTCCCCTCCGCCACTCCCTCCACTCCCCTCCGCCACTCCACGCAGTACACATCACTTAACCACCCCGTAAAATTATAATGCCAATCCATCAGATTTAATTATGCTACAAAAATTACACTGTCCACTTTTTAATGCAAATAACATAAGCATATACTGTACATGAAACTACCATACCAAGATGCGTTATTTCTATTCTAATATAACGTACTCTTATCTTCTTCCTGTTAGTTCTGATGCGTTAACGAGAGAGAGAGAGAGAGAGAGAGAGAGAGAGAGAGAGAGAGAGAGAGAATAGAGCTCGAAGTATTTAGTCTTTAACCCAATCTCTACAATAATTCTTTCGCCTTAACCTGGCCCACATCTTCGTCCGGTTTCAGCTTATGTTACGTATCTCAGTGGTAGAATACGATAATACTACACGACTCTACTTTTTCGTAACACTTCTTTGTGACTAGCCTCATATTTCAGCGCTAATCTCTCGTTAAAGGTAAGTATTCAAGACGGCGAGGTGTCCATTTCAAGACAAGTTAAAGTGAAAAGGGTATACTTGTAGACATCATGAAATACATAATAATGAAAATAAAAAGTCGTCTAGAGCTTCCATGGGCAAATTAAACTTTCAATGTAGGGGTATAAAATATAATAAATAAACCAAGCAGATAATTTGGTGACTCATATAAACAGGTAAGGGTCATGTTACGTAGAGGGTCAGTGTATTTATAACCTCTACTCGAACTGCAATTAACCACGTGTCAAAACACACACACACACACACACACACACACACACACACACACACACACACACACACAGAGAGAGAGAGAGAGAGAGAGAGAGAGAGAGAGAGAGATTCATCGTGGCTTCGTCTTACCATCTTACATAAACACTCTGCGTCTTTAACTTCGAGAGAAAGGGGAGAGGGAGAGGCTGAGATAGGATGCTGCGAAGAGGACAGAGGAATGAAATAAAACAAGGACAGGGGACAGATGAAATGGCATAGCAAAGGAAAGGCTGAATGGTGCGAAAAAATGTGGAGATATGGAGGGGAAATTTTGTGGAAGAGAAAAATGAGGAAGAAAGTACCTGTATGGAATGAACGGAGGCATAGGGTGAAATGGGACACAATGGATGGGACAGATCGATTGAGAGAGAGAGAGAGAGAGAGAGAGAGAGAGATCCTGAAGGCCTGGACGACGGAGTGGAGCGGCTAGATTGGAGATGGAGGGGAGTGGAAGGGTGCATGATGGAGAGGCACTGAGGGGGGTCGCAGGGAGGGCGACTCGGTGCCTCGGTCGGTTTGGTACTGGCCTCATGAGTGACGAATGCTCTGTTGTAAGTTCGAATTTCTTTGGGGAATTGGTAACACCCCTTCTTCAGCGATTTATTCTGTACATCACACCCCGACATCCTCTGACACTTCAGTGAAACATATATACTGAGTCCACACTAAGACATAATTGAGAATACTGAAGTGCAATCTGCTGCATAAATCGCGAAGAAAGTGGTATTGCAAAATCTACAAAGCCACTCTAATACAAACCCCGAGTCCTCTGCCAGTCACTTAGTTTGTGGAGTGTCTGGAATAACGTCATGACAAACCCTACACCATACTACTGTCTACTACCACTGTCTACTATTTCATCGTTTGTGTCTTTTATCTAACCTACCTTCCTCCTAACCTTCACAATCTATCCTATCCTGCATAACTTCCTCCTGCCCCTCCCCCCCAACAACTTACACCACGATCTACTGTCACTTTCTTCCGTCTCTCCATCTTTGCCTTGTACTGTCCTACCCTCCACCTAATTTAAATCATACTTCTGTCTATAAGCATAATATTCTGTTTCACTATCTGCTTACACTTGTCCTACCCTACTAACTTACCCAACAAAACTGACTATTACCACCATTTATTCTGCCTACTAATCCACACCATACAACAGTTTCTACCACAATTTTCCACAACAACAACTATGCCTTTCTCTGTCCCTACTCTCCTAATCTACATCACACTACTACCTACTGTACTCTTTTTACTCTAACTTGGCCGAAATTTCCGTCCTTGAGCAGCTTACTTCACGTAGCTTTGTGACAGCAGACAATGCTACCGCCCTCTATGCGTTGCATTGCACTTCGTTGTAACTGAGGTCATATTCTAGTGTTAATTTCTTACTGCAACTCAGTACTGAAGACAGGGAGATAGTTACTTTGGGCCAAGTTTGAATAAAAGAAGTATAATTTGTTTCACCGTCTTTGCCTTCTAACCGCACTTCTCTCCTCCTCACCCCTATGACTACCTTTTTTTTATGGGTGGCAGGAAAAGGGGCGGCCAGACGGTGGAATAATTGTATCAGTTCGCTCCGTCTACCTTCAACTACTCCTTACGTAAGCATCAAAAATCACATTTATCAAGACTCTTACCCAGCACCCAAAATCAAGAAGCCTACACAGCAGTTATTATCACCAGTAACAGCTCTGATTCTCGCACCATTTCACTTCAATATCCACTTTAGCCTGGTTGCGAAGTCTCTGTCAGCTGTGTAAGTGACGACTGCAAAACAAAACAGGCAGCCATACATACATTTTACGCCCAAGAGAGTCTGTAAATAAGGATCCAGGTCAGGTTGGGTCCGTGGTTTTTCTAGCTGACCGAGGAATGCGTACCAGAGGACAGGAATAAATCTGGCCATCTTAACACACGTACCTAAGTGAGAGCAACTGGCGTTAAATTATGGACCCCCGATGGTACGTACACTCAGGGACGTACGTTCACTCGGGGACAAAAGGTAGACAAATGGTTTGCTTCTAACTTTTCTCTGCTGGCAAATATTCGTAATACGAGTTCTTCTACTACTTTACCTCATCTGCTTCTCAACTTCCCCTCCTGGCTAAATCTCCTAAGATGAGAGAGGTCTTTTCAGCTTCTACCTTTCCTCTGCTGGCAAATATTCTTATGCTGAGAGAGGTTTGGTTATGTTACTATTTCACCTCCTCTGCTTCTCGCTTTCCTCTGCTGGCCAATGTTCCTGACAGAAGTTCCTCTAATAATTTACTCCTATTCTTACTTTCCTCTGCTGTCTAATATTCCTAACGTGAGAGAAGGTGGGTAAGTTAATATTCCACCTCCTATATGCGTCTCACTTTCCTCAGTTGGGAAATATTCCTGAACTGAGAAAGGCTTGGTATTCATCTATTCTCATTTTCCTCTGCAGGCTAACATTCCTAAGCTGAGAGAGGCATGGAGTGTTAAATCTTTCACCTCTTCTGCTTCTTACTTTCCTCTGCTGGGTAATATTCCCAACCTGAGAGAGGCACGGCATATTTCTCAGCTCATGGGTGATCCTCTTTTCCACCTTTTGTCTCTGGCTGTGCTTTCATCATCATCATCATCATCATCCCGACCTCTTTTCCTACCTACAGCAAGGACGGGGTGAGGAAGTTCAAGAAATGATCGCAAATTAAGACATGGTAGTGAATCCTGATGAGCTAACGGCAGAACGAAAACAGCTGATGAAAACCACAGGGAAGTTAACGGGAAATTCAAGGAGGTGTGTGTAGAGTTAAGCAGAGTTCTGGATTTCTAAAACGGTGAGTGATAATCTACCTGGCTACTTTTTGACAACTGACCCCATTAGCGATATATGCTAAAAATGAATAAAAAAAACACGTCAATTTATTCTGCCACTTAGCCGGTCACAATCGTCAAAATCACCAGTACCACCACAACTACACTACCATAACCACAACACACCACCACAACTACGCTACCATAACCACAACACACCACCAAAACAACACTACCATCACCACAACACACCACCAACACATTCGCAACCATCACCACCAACCACCACAACCATATCAGGATCTCAATACCACTAGAATCACAACCACTACGGCACCCAACCATCTCCCATGCCACCACAACCACAACCATCAGCACGACTCAGCCATGTCTTAAAACGCCACAACCACCACCATCACCACAACCATCACAGGTACCACAATCGCCATCACTACCATTACAACCACTCTACTAATAGTCACACCACCACACCCCAAAACACCACAGCCACACCACACCACATCACATCATACCACCGAACCGGCACCACAGCCACAGGGAAGGTTACTCGCTCTGACATTTTCTGACCACACCCGCCGCTGCCACGATCAAATCCAGACCAGAAAGGGAAGGGGGAGGGGGTGGGTGGGGGGCAGAAGTACCGGTGGGGGGAGGTGGGGCAGAAGTACCGGTGGGGGGAGGTGGGGGAGGGGATCTGTTGATTGAGGGCTGGTTAGATGAGAGTGGTGGCTAGGTGAGAGGGGTTCAAGAAAAGATTTGAGGTTTGGTGGAGGGTTTGGGTTAGGAGGGCTTGGGTGGGGTAGGGGAGCGATGGATTGCGTGGTGTTGAGGCTGGTGGAGAGTTGGGTTTGGAGGGTTTGGGTGGGGTACGGGGTGAACAGATTGCGTGGTGTTGGGGTTGGGGTTATTAGGGGGGTTGGGGGATGTGTGGGGTGTTAAACGGGGGGAGGTTTGGGGAGAGTGGGTGATGGGTCAAGTGGGGTGATAAAAACCTCCTACACAACGCAATCTTTTATAAATACTCAATCCCCAGACGATTTTATGCAGCGCAGGGAAGACCACTCGCAGAAAAGGGGTGGGAAATAATCCGCCTTAACCCCTGCCTTACCAGATATCTCTCCTAAGCTGAACATAATCACTTATTGGTAGAGGAAAAAAAAAAGTGTTACAGCACGCAGTACTGGAGAGGCTAAGCAAAACACACACACACACACACACACACACACACACACACACACACACACACACACACACACACACACACAGTGCTCAAAACTTGAGAAACGGGTCTACTGCGAGGTGATAAAAACAGTGAATACTGTATGGAGTGGAGTGGAGTGGAGTGGAGTGGAGTGGAGTGGAGTGGTGTGGTGTGGTGTGGTGTGGAAGTAACTGTTGCATATGCTCTGACCTTTGTCGATCTCATTTTTTTAGGACCCTCTGCTGGTACCCTACGCCGACTGAACGTACGTGTAGGATGGCAGGAACGGAAACATTGGAGGGAACGGCAAGATTGGTGGGAACGACAGGATTGGTAAAACGGCGAGACTGGAAGGGGAGGATTGGTAGGAATGAGAACAGATGATTAAGAACTATACAAAAGCAGGAATACTAGGAACGATACACAGGGGAAGCAGAGTGGGTATGAATAATAATAATAATAATAATAGTAATAATAATAATAAAACACTGCACCCCTCTCTCCCCTTCTACCTGTCTCACCACCCCCTTCCTTCCCTCTCACCTGTCCACCCAATCTAGTTCTACCTGTCTAATCGTGCTTTTCCGGAAACACTGCTGGTCTAATTTGGGAGACTATTTTAACTTTCATTCTTTCTCCAATAAAATCGTCCTGTGTTGATCAAAACTGAATACTTTTAATCTGGTTTTCCTTGACAATTTTTAACTATTGTACTTTAATTTTCATTCTTTTTCATATGAGTAAAATGGTAAACAGTGCTGGTCTTCAAAGAGCGACAACTTTAAATTTCACTCTTTCTCTAATTCTGTGTACTGGAAATTTGGTGTGATTGCGCTTCCATGAATAAGGCTGTCTTGTAATACAACAACAACAACAACAATAATAATAATAATAATAATAATAAACAATAATAACCGAGTTAGTGTAACCACAGCAACGAAATGACCTTTTCCTGCCAGAGTGCAATGACCTCTCTCAGCTGAACAAAATCGTCTGGCATTAATCGAACAAAATTACAGCACTGAACGAGTTATAATTTTTTTTCCCTTCTCCAAATGCCTTCTAGTATTTCCCCTCCCTCTTCTCCACCTCCCCTTTTTTTATCTACTTCTTTCCCCTCTCACTTTTCCATCTCTTGCCTACCCATTATTTCATTTGTTTTCTTTCTTCTCTCCCTGTCTCATCTTTCCCTCTCTTCTCTTTACTCCTTCCACTTCTCTCGCCCCTCCTCTGTACCACTTTTTTTTCTCTCCCTCTCTCATCTTTCCCTCTCTTCTCTTTATTCCTTCCCCCACCTCTCCTCTTGCTTCTCTTGTGTCTTACCTTCCTTCTAAGTCAACGTCTCTCTCATCTTCCTCCGAAGTGTCGGAGAGGGACGACTTCACGCGGTGACATAGATATAACAGGACGGCTCCCCTGCCCGGTTACAGAAGTGTCCCTCAACTCCCCCCCTATCCCCCGAAAGGAGAATGGATTGAAGGATAAGGACAACTTCAGCCTACAGTCCATCGGGATCACAGCCACGTGAACCTAAACCACAACAATAATCCTCTTTCCATCCCTTGCATCCTATTTTTCTCTTTTCCTCTCTGTTCTCCATCCTATTGTACGGTGCCTTTCCCTCTTCCAACTCTCTCTCTCTCTCTCTCTCTCTCTCTCTCTCTCCAGACTTCAGCATCACCTACCTCATTCCCCCCCTCCCCCTCTTTTAGGAATGTGTGTTGCAAGAAGACCTGTTGTGGGTTGCGTGCTAGGGTGAGGGGGGGGAGAGGAGTGTGATGGGGAAGGGTGAGGGAGAATGAGGTGTGTGTGTGTGTGTGTGTGTGTGTGTGTGTGTGTGTGTGTGTGTGTGTGTGTGTGTGTGTGTGTGTGTGTGTGTGTGTGTGTGTGTGTGTGTGTGTGTGTGTGTGACCTCTGACCACGTAAAACCCTTCTAATTGCCTGAAAAAAAATGAGAAAGGGAAATCTTGCGGATATTTGTCCAAACAACAAGCACAACACGTCTGACATGAACTGATGAAGAAATGAAGGAAAGGCACTAAATTAAAAAGTGTTTGGAGGAAATAAAGAAACCAAGCAAATCCAGCATTACCTCGACTCCAGTGTGAAAATCATAAATAAGGTAGAGGATGACAGGGTAAAAGGCAGTGGATAAGGGAGGGTGGCAGGGTAAGGAAGGAAGGGTGAGGGAGAGCGAGGCGCGGTAGGGGATGAGGGGTGAGGGAGAGCGGGGAAGGGGGCAGCAGGGTGAAGGGAGACAGGGTTAGGAATTTCCAGTTTAAAGACAGTGCTCTCAAAATTATGTGGCTGAAAAACTTGTGTAAATGAAAGGGTGAATCTCTCTCTCTCTCTCTCTCTCCTCACCAATCTGTCTTTTTTTTTTTTCCGTTCCCCTCTTACATCTGATAATTTCCAGTCTTGCCTTAATTTCTGTTACATGAACTCTGTCCTTACTAATTACCTTTTTCAAAGCCCATTTCGTTCTACCAATCCCCTTACCACATACCAATACCCCCCTACCACCCTACCAATCATCCTTCCATCCTACCAATCTCCTTCCCATCCTACCAATCTCCTTCCCATCCTACCAATCCCTCTCCCACCTACCAATCCCCCTCCATAATCTTCCAATCCTTCTCCCATCAAACTTGTCATTCTTTATTCATGCCAATCCCTCCCAATCCATTTTAAATCTTCCAAATCCCATTTCCTCCTAATAATCATCGGCGTCAAATTAAACTAATTTTCCTAAAATCCCCTAAATCCTTCTAAATCATCCTATTTCTCTTCCTATCAATCAAGTGCCAAGTATACCAATCCCCTTCCAGTCCCCCAATCCCCTAGCCATCCATATTAATCCTTCTCCAATCCTCCTATTTCCTTTTCCTACCATTTTTTTTTAAATAACGGAACGGAGGAAGGAAAAACAAACGAATAAAAAATAATAATAATGTAGGTCCAAGTACACCAATCCTTCAAAATCCACCCACCTACCCATGCCCCACTAATCCTACCAATCACCTAATCATCTCCTACTAATCCCACCAATCCCCCGTAACCTTGAAACCCTCACACAAGACCGTCGGGCACAGCGTAAAAACCTGTTGCTCCACTAGGCTCCTCCAACACGTAACGCTCCACCTGCCCCCTCTCTCTGCTCCCCCACACTCCCCTTACTGCTCCCACAACCCCCGCCTTTGCTCCCCCACGCCCCAAACCCCCGTCTCTGAATCCTATGCGCCTCCTCTCTGCTCCCCACACCCCATATCTCTGATTCCTACACTCCCTCTCTGCTTCCACACGCCCTGGTCTTTGCTTTCCTCATCCCCCCTCTCTCTGACCCACACACTCCCTCTTTGACCCGAACACCCCTCTCTGTCCCCCACGCCACATTTTCTGTCCCCTACGACCGCTATCTACCGCCCACACCACCTCCTCTTTGCCCCCACGTCCTTCATTCTCTGCCCTCCACGCCCCCTCTCTGCCTCCACGCCCTCTCTGCGCCTTCCACGCCGCATCTATTCTGCCCCCACGCCCTCACTCTCTGTTCCCACAGCCACCCCTTCTTCCTGCAACCACACCTGACCCCCTCCATCTCCCACACCTTCTCTCTGCCCCCTCTAATCTCTACACCCCCTTTCTGTATCCCACGTTCCTCTCTTTAATCTACACTCACTTCTCTCTACCCCCTCTCCCCATGCCCCCCTCTCTCTGGTCCCACGTCCCCTCTCTCTGCCCCCACACACGACCATTTTTCGGCGCCCCACGTATTCCTCCTTCCCACTACACCCCCAATCCCTCTGCCCCCAAGTCCCCCCTTTCCCCACCGTCACAGTACAGTATGGAACGAACTTTCTTGTCCCCCTCTCCCCGCTCCTTTTCTACCCCCTCTATCCCTCCTTGCCCCTTCCCATGCCCCCTTCTCTCTCCCCCACATCACAGTACAGTATGGAACGCGAGGACACTGGTGACCCTGGGAATAAGATAATATACTCTTGTTTTTTCCTCACTCTTTTTCTCGTTGTCTAACACAGGTACTCCCCCCTCTCCCCCCCCCCCTCTCTCTCTCTCTCTCTCTCCTTCTCTCTCTCTGACTCACAGCTTTAATAACACCATCCTGACTACTATTTACACCCTCCTTACTGCATACCTGTCCTAACCTAACCTAACCTTGACTCCTTCAATACGATTACGTCGTTTCGTGATTTACTGATGCTACCTTCAGACGAATGTATTCACGGATGTACAAGGGATTTTTCTAACCCCTCCTGGTCAAAAAGCTCCTCCTAGGCAGAACAAAATCGTCTCGTAGTAGCAAAAACAAATAAAAATAAATAAATAAATAAATAGGGTTAAGAAAGAAACCCTGACCTCCAAAATAAAAAAAAGATACTCACACGACGTCGCTCTGATCACCTGTCCCAAACACTACGTACCTGCAAACAACAACAAGAACATTAGTTATATCATCAGTCATCAATGTCATGTGGTTAAAATTCTACCAAACACCCCATTGCCCCAAATTCCTATATAGTGTACAGGCAAGCATCACAATAACCAATGACCGACAAAAAAAAAAAAAAGCTGAGTTACCAAAAACGATCGGTGGTAGACAGACGGTAATATAGCTACAGAGATATACAAGAAAAATGACCAAAAGACACACATATACCATAATGAGCTATACACAGGAAGGCCACAAGCTGACTGACAGACACAAAAATGACCATGCACAGACAGGAACTAAAAAAGACCCCAAAACAGAGAGAGAGAGAGAGAGAGAGAGAGAGAGAGAGAGAGAGAGAGAGAGAGAGAGAGAGAGAGAGAGAGAGAGAGAGAGAGAAATAACTGGCAGACAAAATTAACTTAGACACTAAACAACCAACAAACAGTCACCAAAATAACCAACAGACAAACACAGAAACAACCGACAGAGACACACACGAAAATGCCCAACATACCTACGGGAGAAGGGACAGGAGCCTGGTCAGGTAGCGGGACGTAATTGCAAGTGTGGTGGAATTATGTCACCTGCGTTACCAAGGACAGGTGACCAAGCCGTGGGAAGGAATGCACCTCTTTACGCACAAGCTCCACGTATTTCCTTCCAATATACGCACGCGCTCAACGTAACTCCATTCATATTCACACGTAGAGTTTAGTTAATTTTAATGTATATCCTTCCCTGTTCAATGGTAAACGCAGAGACTACTTCTGACCTTTCATGGCTGGAACAACTCTAGTATCATAGTCCAGCTACGAGTTGACGATCTTGTTGAGCTGAGTGACTAAAAAAAAAAAAAAAAGCTTGAATGTAAAGTTTCACCCACATCGTTAAGCCTATGTGGCTGAGATGCTGAGAAGTTTGACAACAGCCTGAACGATGAGAGGATGGTAGTGTGGTGCCTCATTTTCCCAGGATAAACACAAGGACAAAAGTTCGCCTACATTCCACTGCGTCTAATTCACGCTTAGGGTCATGTCCGTCACTTTTCTTTCAGACGCACTCTCTAAAAACGAATCATCTATGGACAAAGAAACATACCAAGACTCCTTTAGCGTAGGTATATTAGCCAGTGATGGATATATGAAAAATAGATGAGGTGCAGTAGACCAACTAATGTTCCTAATTACCCTATAATAACAATTCTTTTACTTAAGCGTTTTGTGCTTTCTCCTGTTTTTCGGTTACTCCTTGGCCATCATCATGCCTAATATGCTTGATCTACTGTTACTTTTTTTTTATTCTTACATCTCTTCTTTGTCCTGTGAACACTACATTTCTGTTCGGTAAATATTCTTGGCTTTCGACCTTTTCTCTGTACTACTCTAACTTCCTCCATTGCCCACTTTTCACAATATCAAAAAATACTCTGAACATTCAAAATTTCTTCTTATCGGTAAACACTCACGCCCCTTTACTGTCTTCCATCTCTATTACACTGTTTTCCTCTTATCACAGTAAATTAACAGTACGTGGACGAACTACACGCACATCAGGAAAAGTCAGGTAGGCTACACCTGCTTGGTATATACTCTTCGCCCTTTCTCGTTTTCCATCTCTTCCCTTATACGGCTCTAACCCTCTGCATTGTCTTCCTCTTCTCACACCAACAAAAACTTCAACTACCACCCTCACCGCCCGACCAGACGGCACTCCAGCATCACAGCATCTGGAAAGCGCACGACCCAGATGATGTGAAGGAATGCAACTGTGTACTCAAGCCCGTTACATTCCTAGGTTCCTTCTCGCCTACTATACCTCTTGTTTCTCTATTTATGCAAAAATCAAACAGTTCGCCTAAAAAATCATCATCATCATTATCTTCATCATCATTATCATCACCTTCTTTATCATCATTCTCTTCCTCCTCCTCCTCCTCATCATCATCATCATAATCACCATCCTCCTCCTCCTCCCCCTCATCATCATCATCATCATCACCATCCTCCTCCTCCTCCATCATCATCATCATCATCATCATCATCAATCATCATCATCATCAATCATCATCATCATCATCATCATCAATCATCATCATCATCATCAATCATCATCATCATCAATCATCATCATCATCATCATCATCAATCATCATCATCATCAATCATCATCATCATCAATCATCATCATCATCAATCATCATCATCATCATCATTATCATCATTCTCGTCACCGATGGGGTGAGGTCATATGCTGTATGCATGCTCAACTTTACCAGCTTTTCGGATACAACTGCTGTTATTTCAATTACCGTGACACATCTGCAGTCCACAATTATACAAAACACTGCCAGACAACAAAACAAATTCTTATCCTATATTATAATTATTCGATTTCGGTATATTTGTTGGTTTCTTTATTACGTAACACAGCAAAAACGGCGCAACGTAGTGCAATTTTTGTTAAGGCAAATTACCTTTAAAATGTTTCCTGAGGAATAAAACAATTTTTAGTTCAATCGGGCCACCGGTTTCCGAGTTATGACTAATTTCTGGCATTTTGACATCAAGCGGAGGCCGCCGAAGGCGGCCTTTAAGCGAGTCGTAATAATGACAGATTTTCACTGAATTCAGTACTTTATCAAGGAACTTCTACGATATGAAATGTAATGTTTTAAAATTAAATGTGATTCTCCTTGACTGTAATACAACCGATAACCGGTACTCAAGCACGGTATTCATTTATTTATTTATTTATTTTTTTGCCACCTCACACACCCACACCACCACCACACCCTTTGCCTTTTCACCTTCAGCCCATCTCTGGGCCAATCTGCCACCGCCATTTTTTCCCGTTGGATTTGACCCTGGACCTGTGAGTATTATAGCATGTGCTGCCCACGACTACATGTGCATACCTCCGTTCTCGCTGGCGTCTTGGTTAGCCACAAATCCTTCAACACATACTTTTGATGATACTCTTGCTATATATAACGAGTATAGTCAGTTTAGGAACAACTTTTCGAACTGGAGAGGTTGGATACAGCATTCAATTATACCTTCACTACAAGAGGTCTCTGGTAAGTAATAATAAAATCGTCCGTGGGTTGGAAAAAATATAAATCCCCACAGTCAAAATTCATCCCATAACCATTTATTACAGTTCAATTTACCCTTAACCCAACGTAACCTGCACTAACCAAACCATGCCTAACCTAAACGCACTGGTACACTTCAACCCAACGTAAACTGCACTAACCAAACCAAGTCTAACCTAACCTAAACGCACTCGTACACTTCCTCAAACACACCATCACCTCTTAACACCTTTAACACTTCATCACACCATCAACCTAGCCTATCCTACAATAACCCTAACCCAACCAAACCTAGCCATATACTTCAATCATTTGGCGGTAGTAAGAATAAAATAAAAGGGGTGCATCAGAATAAAAAAAAAAAAATAAAGATAAAAAATAAAACATTCTAGGTAAAATATGTGTGGTACTGTTCGGCATATTGTCCTTGGAATGTGGGTCTGGTACGTGACTGGTGGGAAAATGAGACGTCACGAGAGAGAGAGAGAGAGAGAGAGAGAGAGAGAGAGAGAGAGAGAGAGAGGTGTGTGTGTGTGTGTGTGTGTGTGTGTGTGTGTGTGTGTGTATTGAATCACCAGCAGGAGGCGGTGGGGAGGGGGGGAGGGGGCGTGCGTAAGGGAACACTGCAATGCGTAATGAAGACCACAGCTGCGTTAACGACCAACCTATTGTTTTCACGGCGGTTCGTTCCCTTACGCAATACGCCAACTAAAATCAAAATAAATAAATAAATAAATAAAAGGTAAAATTCAACCAGCATTTACGAGTACGGGCGAACAAATAACCCCTTCACTACAACTACGTACTTTGGATTAAATTCGCCTGCAACTGGACGATTTTATTCCAACTGAGAGAATGTCTATGTAGTGAATGAACTTATGATGTAGCAAAATAAATAAATAAATAAATAAATAATGCGTCACAGGACTGAAAGGGTAACCAGCTAACAGTGACAAATATTTCAAATGAGGCAAGAAATAGCCATCTGTGAAAAAAAAGAAAGAAAGATAAAGAAACTGATGTCAAGACTAAACGAGAATAAACAAGTGACAACAATGAATGATGAAGTGAAGGATATTAAGCTGTACATAAGGGTGGATCATCTAAGGTCATTCATTCTGGTTAACGCTGGGTTACTTTTTCATTCAACTGAGGGACGTCCCACGAAGTAGAGGGGTTGATGAATGGACGAACCCAAACTTTACGAATACTCCGTGATCCACAGGTGCAGAACTATGAAAGAAAGGGCAAAATAAGTGTCGATCTGAACGCGTTTTAAAGAGTGATCAAGACTCTCTCTCTCTCTCTCTCTCTCTCTCTCTCTCTCTCTCTCTCTCTCTCTCTCTCTCTCCGACTTACTATGACCCTACCACTGGCAACTGAGGTGAATCTATTAAAAACTTTCAGCTGGTGTTGTCGTGAGTCAGGAAGGTGGAGGCTGACGAAGTGACAAACAACGAGGGCTACCAACAACGGGCGGAGGAAGGGAGGGAGGAGAGAGATGGGGTTGCACGAGGAGGGGACGGGTGGGGAGGCAGGAGGAATGAGAGCTGGATAGGCGGGTATCTGCAGCAAGGAGGGGGAGCGGAAAGGCATGGACGGAAGAAGGGAGAAAAAAGGAGACCTGGAAAAGATGCAGTGAGATAAGGAAGTGTGAACTGGAGGGGTGAGAAAGGGGGAGGAGAGCTGGAGGAGGAGGGGGAGTGTGAGAGGGAAAGAGAACAGGTGTAGCAAGTGGGAGGGCGGAAGACAGCAGAAGAGAGCTTGAGGGAACGGAGAGAGAGGGGAGGGATATTCATGGAAGGAAAAGAGGCAGGGAGTGAGAGTAGGAGGGCTGGCATAGCAAGAGGGGAAGGAGGAGGGGAGAGGAGGGGAGAGCTTAAGGGCATGTAGGGAGGATGTTGGACGAGACGAAGGAAGGGAGGAGAAGGAAGGAGATGAACCGCAGAGGGTACTAAGAAGGAAAAAAAAAAAAAGTGAAAAAAAGGACAAACAAAACAGAATATAGGAAACTAACAAACAGATGAAAGGGATGAGAGAGAGAGAGAGAGAGAGAGAGAGAGAGAGAGAGAGAGAGCAGTTTAGATTGAATGTTGAATGTTAGGAAGCAGTACTTTTTAAGACCCTATATGGAAAGGAGATAGCTATTAAGGAAAAGGGACAAAAGGACGCCAATACAGAAATAGATAGATAGGTAGACGAAGAGGGGGTTAGGGTAGGGAGCAAGCTAAGTGTCCCGAGGCAAGGCTAGACAGTTGCCAGAGTTCACTACAAGACTACAACATCCCTCCCACCCACAGCCTCCATTCAAACCTCGCTTGGTCACGCTCCTAGTGTCTCATAGGTGGTCCCAGCACCCTACACCCTCCTCACATACTCCCTCCCCTTTCACCCGCTCTACCACCCCACCTGTCCCCTTCCTTGTCCTAGCCTCTCACCTGTCCTAGCACCTCACCTGTACCTTCATCTGTCCCCTCACCTGTCCTAGACCCTCACCTGCCCCTAGTACTTCACTTGTCCTAGCCCCTTACTTGCTCCAGCCCCTCACCTGTCCTAGTTTCATCACCTGTCCTAGCACCTCTCTTATACCTTCACCTGCACCCTCACCTGACCTTGCCCTTCATTTATACCTTCACCTGCCCCTAACCTATCCTATGAAAAAAATAGCTCCTCACCTGTCCCAACTCCTCACCTGTACCCTCACCTATACCTTCACCTGCCCCCTCACCTGTCCTAGCCCCTCACCTGTCCTAGCCCCTCACCTGTCCTAAGCTCCTAACCTGTCCTACTCCCCTCACCTGTACCTTAACCCACCTTCCTCTTTATCTTAACTCCTTCAACCTGAGGGCTTCTTTTTTAAATTCAATTCTGACTACCACACATACGATTTGATACAGATTAGGGGAGACCACCTGTAGTGAACAGGTTATGTATAAAATAAAAAGGGTGAGATCTAATTTCCCCAGACGAAAACTATATCTTAAGGTGAATATAATCGTCAAAAGATAGCATGAAAAAAATACGACACCTGATTCAAAGAGTTAAGTGGAATCGTCTCAATCTTACAGGAATTATAAGGCGTATTTATGAGTGGATCGCTTGCCTGTGGGGTAAAGCCATGAATATCTAAAATCTGATGATGGAAAAATGGATGTATGATCATGTTTACCGAACAGTGTTGATAGTTCTCTAACTTTCGTAATTTCCTGTTCCTTATTTTGGATGCAGCCCTTATTATATGGGTCTATTTACGTGAGTACTAATATCATCATCGTCATCGATCATCATCATCTTCATCATCAAGAAGACCACGACGACGACCACGACGATGATGATGATGATGATGATGACAAAGCTGACGATGACGACGATGACTATGATAAAAGAACTCGCTCACAATTTCCAGCGGTATAATTTGCTTCACTGGCCTAAACAGCGTCTCTATCCACTCGGCCACTCCTCCCAACACGCATGTTATGACCACAGGGGCATGAAATAAGGGAGACATAATCCAGTACGGTGGCAGACCTTGTATCACCGGGGAGGCTGAAGGGAAAAAAAAAAAAAAAAAGAGAAGGAGGAGGAGGAGGAGGACGAGGAGGAGGAGGACGAGATCAACAGAAGGGTTATATAGTAAGGATGCGGATTATTACAGACAGACAGATAGAAAGTGGGGAGAGAGAGAGAGAGAGAGAATCATGAATGAGAGGGGGTACTGCGCTGCGCCGTCTCACCTGCTCACCTGTTGGAATGTTGATTAGGAGCTTCAAGGCCAGGTGAGGAGGGGGTGAGGGGGTGTGGGCATACGTGGACGCTGTGGGTAAGCTAGGAGGATGGAGAGAGGCTGAGGGTAAGGGGGTTAGAGGGAATGGTGTGGGGGTTAGAGTGAGGGGTTGTGGGTAAGGGGTGAAGGGGTTGTGGGTAAGGGGTGAAGGGGTATGGGTATGGGGTGTGGGGAAGTACGAGGGTGCGTGTGGGTAGACTACAAGCAAGGGGGAAGGATGAAGGTAAGAGGTATGGGTGAGGGAGTGAGAGAAAGAGAAGAGTTAGAAAGTGTGTGAGAGGTATGCTTGAAGGGGTGGGTGAAGGGATGTGTTAGGGTATGTGAGTGAGGGAGTGTGGGTGAGGGGTAAGAGTGAGAGGTCTGAGTGCGGGGGTGTGGAGAGGAGTACGCGTTATGGGTAGGAATTTTACACGTGTGTGGTTAGCTCAGAAGGAAGAGGAGAGAGACTACGAGTGAGGGGTAGGGTAGGGTGTGGGTAGTGAGAGGAGACTGAGATGCACGTAAGGGTAAGGGGTGTGTTATGGAGTGTGTTAGGGTGGGTAGCGAATATAAGGAATGGGGAGGGGGTGAGTGGGATGGGGAAAGGGAGGAGAGGCTGACAGAAGACAGAGATGTGTGGGGGAATGAGGGTGGGGTGAACGAAGACAGAAAGTGGAGTTTCTTTTCCTCTCTCGCTTTTTCCCTGTTTCCTTCTCTTCCTCTTTCTCTATTTTTTTTTAACTATATCCTCATGCTGTTCTTTCTCTTTTGTCTATGTTTTCTCCTTCATTTTTCCCCCTTTTGATATCTTTCCTTCCCCCTTTTTCTTTATCCATGAGCTCATCGCTTCCGTTTTCCTCTAGCTTTTTTATTCACAAATTCCTCCTCCTCCTTCTTCTCTTCCTCTTCCCATTCATTTCTTGTCTGGCTCCTCCATTTTTTACCTACTGTACTCTTAAGTCTTAACGCAAGACCCCGAGGCTAAAGACAGCAAAAAGTTTGAAAAATAATCCCTCATCCTTTGCTCCTCCTTCCTCTTCTCCTTCTTCAATGTGTTGTGTACTTTCAACACGAGTCACACGCAAAAATGGCGAAAAAGAAAAATTACCTACCTACACCTAGGATATTAAATACCTCACCACAGACTCAAAGCCTAAGTTATGGAACCGAGCACCGCCGGTAGGCGCGCGCGCGCGCACGCGACCACGCACATATACATACATACATGCATATATATATATATATATATATATATATATATATATATATATATATATATATATACACACACACACACACACACACACACAAACAGCGCGCAAAATCCGATCGAAAAAAGGCAGAAAAAGAATGACAAAATAAATTTCAAGCCTAACTGATGGATATAAATATAAGCATTGTACAAGAGCAGCCAGGGTGGGGGTGAGGGGAGGAGCTTTAGGCGACGCCCAGGTGAGGTGAGGTGAGGGATGCCAAAAGTGATGCAAGAGGTAGGGCAGGGCAGAGGAAGGATGTGAAGGTGAAGCAGGGGAGAGGGAAGGGGAGGTGGAAAGAGGAGAGGGAGAAAAAGTGGAAGAGTGAAGAGAAGAATGGAAAGATGAGGAGAGGAAGACTGTGGAGGGTAGGGGGAGAATAAGAATGGAGAAAGAAATGGAAAGACAGAAAGGGAAGCAGAAGAGAAAAGAGGTGAGGCAAAGAAAGTGCAGGTAAGGAAGGAAAAAAAAAAATAAGTAGAAAGAGGTACTGGAAGTGAAGGGGGAGGGAAGGGGAGGAGGAGAGGTGAGACCTGTTAGCAAGGGGAAGAAGAAAAGGGGAAGAGGAAGGCTGGGAGCTGGAAGAGAGGGCGAGGAGGCGGGTAAGGAGAGGCAGCGGCACAAAAGAAAGAACAGAGGCCAGAAAATGGGAAGAGGATGTAACAAACTGTGAGAGGAAGGGAAAGGGAAACGAGAGGGAGAGAAGCTAGCCAGAGGAAGGAGGAATTGGAAGAAAAGAGGAGAACGAGACAGTAAACAAAAATGGGAGGAGAGAAAGTAGAGCCAGACAGAGGAAGAAGAGGCAAAATAGAGATGATGATGATGAGGAGGAGGGGGAAGGCGGCCGATGAGACAGGGGGTGAAGGAGAGGCAGTGGAAGGTAGGGAAGGCCTGCCGCTGGCGCCTCAAGGTTCGTGGAAGGTATGTTTACTCGGAAATACTACGCAAGGACGCCGATAACACCCGGTATTTGTGACGCCGGTACAAACGCGTAGGTCGGCCGGTACAAATGCGTAGGTCGGATGGTACAAATGTGTAGGTAGGCCGGAACAAATGCGTAGGTCAGACGGTACAAATGTATAGGTTGGCCACTCCACTCCACTCTATTATGTCAAACACATGACAACAGCTTGGGACTTATTTTATACACACACACACACACACACACACACACACACACACACACACACACACACAAAGCCATAAAGAGATGCTAAAACAACATTTCCTAAAGACAATTCCGGCAGAACGAAGGAAGACAGGAAGCAATAAAGGGGCCTAGGACAAGGGTAGGAAAGTCATCAGTATATCAAAATCTCTCTCTCTCTCTCTCTCTCTCTCTCTCTCTCTCTCTCTCTCACTGACGCAACAACTACAGAATATTTCAACCAATGGGATTTTTTTCTCTTTCCAAGAATCGATCTCATTGTGCAAGCGTCTGTCTCCTTCTGTATTTTCCTACTTCATTATTCAGTCACAACTGTATCTTTCTCTTTAACCCCTCACCCGTCTCTCGTATTTTCCTACTTACAGCCTCCTATTCATTACTATCTATCCAATCTAACTCTTCATCTTTTTCAGCCTTTTCCTACTTACAGCCTCCTATTCATTACTATCTATCCAATCTAACTCTTCATCTTTTTCAGTCTTGGCCGCTTCTCTCTCTCTCTCTCTCTCTCTTCCTTCATCTGTTTCTTCCATGTTCTCCACTCCATTTCTCTAACCTACTAGGCATTACTACTGACGAAAACTATCCCCCATATTGTACTCTTACTTTACTACTATCCACTACTATTCATTCATGTTCTTCCCATCCCTCCAAACTACTATCCACCTCTACCCACCTACCCTATCCATCTTTCTGCTATTCTTATCTTTACCTTCTTATTTTTCTACAACTCAATACCATCCATCGGAACCATCTTTCCATAAGCTACTCCTGTTTTTCTCTACCATTTTTCCCCTCACTCGTATCCATCCTTCTGCTATTCGTATCTTTATCTTCCTATTTTTCTACTATTCACTACCATCCATTGGAATCATCTATTCATAAGCTACTCTTGTTTTTCTCTTCCTTTTTTCCTCCCTCGTGCCTTCACCTCAGCTCAGACCACCCAGCCACTTCTCCTTTCACCCAGGCCTCCCCAACTCCACCCTTACCCAATCCCCACTCCACCCTGAACAAACCCCTTTCAGTTTCCGAACCACTCCATCATCCCCTACCAAACACTACCACAGCCATCACCATTCCTACGACATCAACCAATATCTTCACTACCAATACTACTATAAACCACCATTCCTACGAAAGCAAATATCATGTTAATCACTGCTTCTTAAATCACAGTTAACCCCCTCCCCAACCATCCATCACAACCATCCAAACTACTAACACCCAACTACCACAATCACACCTACCTCTACCACTTGTACCATCGCTCTAACCACCATCATCACCACAAACAGCACAGCAACCATCCACACAACTGCCACCATCACCACCACAACCACCACCAGCAACCATCTACACGACTACCACCCCAGCCCTTATCACAATCGCTAGCATCTCCAACAACAGTAACTCCGCCTACATAACCACCGTAAGATTACAACAACCTTAACTCTACCTGCAACCATAATCCCTACCCAAGCCACCACCGCCTCGTCACCACACGTACCACAATCACCGCACCACCACAACTCCTACCAACCACCTCCAGTACCGCGACCATCCAAACTACAAGCACTCCAACCATTCTCCATATCTCCTCCATCATTACCATTCACCCAAAATACCACAACTCCTACCATAACCACCACACTACCACAATCACCCCACCACCTCTAAACCCTCCCCCCCCCCAGTCTTCGTCAACCCCACGAACGGCCGAGGTTGGGAGAGGGTTATAAGCAACTGGTTTTGCCTTCAGAAGTTCATACGATATGCATCTTTAGTTTTCACTCTCACTGTACACATATTTCCCGGCGGGTTACAACTCTCTCTCTCTCTCGCATTCTGTGTGTGTGTGTGTGTGTGTGTGTGTGTGTGTGTGTGTGTGTGTGTGTGTGTGTGTGTGTGTGTGTGTGTGTGTGTGTGTGTGTGTGTGTGTGTGTGTGTGTGTGTGTGTGTGTGTGTGTGTGAGTGCGCGCGCATGCACATGCTTCTCTTTGGAAGGTAAATTTCCTTAACCTACCCAATTTAGGTGAGAAATCTAAACTTTTTATTCTGACACCTTTACTTTGTACTCTAACTATACACGTATCTTGAGGTGGGTATTCCTTTACTGAGCAACATCTAATGGGTAAAATATGTCTAAAACCCTCAACAGGAAGTGAGAAATCTTGAATGTTTGGCTCTGGCTACCTAAAGGCTACTGAATGCTGATTACGTGTGGCTTTCCTTCCTCTTCAACTACTTCCCCATCCCCCAAAAGGAGAATGGTGGACTGCAGAAGGCCAACTTATGCCTGCAATCCACTGAGTTCACATTTCTGATGAGCCGAAAAAAAATAAAATCACCACCACCACTAACAACAACAAACATCACCACCACCACCACCACCACCACCACTAAGGGCTAAACACACACCACTAACCCCTTCAAGACGTGAGAAACATTGTCCGTTTTATTCCAGGCTCTGACATGCCTTCCCTTCCTAATAAATAAATAAAAATGAATAAATAACCCACACACCACAAATTATGATTATTTTAGTCCTGTTTCGACCTGACATTATTAGCTTTGACAGACCCCTCGTGGTGAAGGGGTTACACGATCTTCATTAACCTCTTCAGCACGATGATGTTCTTAATTTCTTCTTACTACGAGTTTATTCAGGTATGGTTAGACCTCGTACTGAAGGGGCTAGAGGCTACCCCGGGCTCAGGTTACGGTCGAATATTTCAAAGTGTTTTCCCAATATATATGTAAATGAGACGCTCTTTACACACACACACACACACACACACACACACACACACACACACACACACACACACACACACACACACACCTCATTAACACACACACACACACACACACACACACACACACACACACACACACACACACACACACAGAAGGACTCTTGTTCAGCAACAGCCTCTGAGCGACCACTTTCACCGGCCTGAACACTCGACCAGCACGTAAGTCACTGGGTGTTCTGTTTATGTTCGTCCCTAAGTGACCAATATTCGGATTCGCTAATAAGCCTATGACCTATTCCCTGTCGTATGATTTTTTTTTTTTTTTTTCAGGATGGAGAAGGAAAGTGTGGAATCTTAAAGCTTCTTCTTCCTTCTGCAATAAATAATATATAAATAAAGCGATCTGGATCGGTCTCAAAAGTTAATCGATTGTTCCCTGGGACCTAGGACATCTATCAACCAAATTTGGTCCAAATCTCTGTTTTTATCTTTTGAGTAATCCTGCTAATACACAAACAGACAAACATACACGGGTGAAAACAAAATCTCCTTGTCGGAGAATAATAACAACAACAACAACAACAATAATAATAATAATAATGATAATAATAATAATAATAATAATAATAGTATAGACAAAAAATACATATAACAATAGCTATCAAAGGAAAGTTACCGTAATATATATCTGTTTTCAGCAGATGGGAGGAGAACGAATATTAATTTTACCCTGCCTGTTGTTATGTACCTAAAAAGGGGAAAAAAATCGAAGTTACAAGAAATCGATAGCAAATTTTTGTGAACCCCTTCCCTGAACACTAAGGCAGCAGGTATGTCCTTGGGTGTTTTATTTTACTCCATATTCCTCCCTAAATGGATCGTGTTCTGTACCTTATGGTCGTATCTATAAAAGGTTCTAACTATTTCTATACACAAGGCCTCATACCTGCTTATAATAATCCAGATCCATTTTATGTGGGCTTAATTTTTCACTTTCATAGTCACTTATATTTGGTTGTGAATATGGCAGGTGTATGAGGGAAGAAAAATGCACAGACAAGCTACCTTATAACTCAGGGTCAAGAAAGTTTGTGTATACCAACTTAAGTTTCAAGAAAGGTTATGAATACGCAACACAGGCTGAAGGAAGTTTATGAATACAGCCTCTGGAAACCTAACCTAAGGCCTCAAGGGTCGTAAGTACAAACCCATAACAACTCCTCCAGAAACACGACCTTGGCCTGTGTTGACTCTGACCCGCTACTACCACTCACGACCACGAAAGTATTAACGACGCCCTAAAGACTCTAACTAATGTACAGTCAGGGATAAAAGTTCGTATACTATTCCATTATATCTCACAAACTTATTAATGACGCCCTAGGACTCTTTATTTATGTACAGTCACGGATGAAAGTTCGTATACTATTCCATTATGTCTACTTCACACTTATGGCATGTCCATCCCTTTCCTCCCTGAAGCATAATATCAAAGAGAATAATCTATGGACAGAGAAACATACTAAGCCTCTCTCTCATCTCAGGAATATTCACCTGATTAGGCTAACGTATCCCTGACCGTACGAGGTAATGGAAGAACGCAATTTATGTGACAGGCCATACCAGGGAAAGACAAATGGTGACCTGGAAAAGCCTCCCTCAACATTTTCGTTATTTATTAATTAATTTATGCGTTTATTTATTTATTCATTAATTTCAATTATTTATTTAGTTATCTCACAACATCCAGTGTTTCAAACACTGTGTCCAAACCTCTGAAACTTAACCATCCTTGGTATACGCCCACACCCCCCATCCTATTTCGTTTGAAGAGACATGGAATTAACCCCTAACGGACAAAAATGTACTCAGCTGAATACAAAGTTACGAGTCAGCCAGATTCTCACGTCATGACAGGGATGAGAGATGGATCCCTCTTCACTGCGGTAAAAATATGGATATGGTATGATGGCTGGTTACAAAGGAGCACCTCTGAGCTACGTCACGTTCCTCCATCAGCCTTGAGAAAGGACACCCCTGACGAAATAAGTACATCAGCAGGTCAGAGGGTACCTCACAGGTGCCAGGGAAGGTCATGCCGTGTTATAATTGGCTGGTGGGTCGTGCATGCCAGCCAATCAGATGTGGTGCAGAGGATAGGACTACTGACTATCGACTGATGGATCGAAATGGTATAGGCCTATTACTTCGATTCTTCTACGGCTCCCAACAAGGAAAGATGCCATACGGATTCACACGGTCGAGGCATTCAAGCATGCATCTAAAAATAACAGCGCTATATTTGCACCTTCATGCAAGTTTGAACAACACCGTAAAATGTTGATGACGATTAAATGATTCGTTCATAAGAATCTTGGATTTAGACCAGTTCTCCAAGATATACGTCACAGTTTTACTTGGGTGCCCGGCAGAAAATATCAAACTTAATTCGTTTATGTTTTACTACACATGCAATGAAAATACCCAAGTAACAACAACTAATGCAAAAACTTAACTGTGATACAAGTTTTTAAACATTCGTCTGCAATAATACAGTGTAGATCAACTTATCCTTGGAACCCAGACAGAAAATTAACACTCACGGTCGGAATAACTCTCGCATTCTATTCCAACTAACGCCGTACGATTCCATTTACCTGGGTATGTCACAGGGTACACAGAGTTACTAAAAAAAAATCAATTTCCTCTTTTATTTAGTAGTTCGAAATTCGGTATTGTCAGGAGTCCCCCTCTGGTCCGTGTTATGAAAGACAAGAGGTGTGGTTCCTGATGCAGCTTGGATTGATAAACACACACACACACACACACACACACACACACACACACACACACACACACACACACACACAATCAAGGCTGGCATAGTTAGTCCACATCACACACTGCACATTCCATTCACATCACGTAGTGCATAATCATTTAGTCCACATCACACACACCACATTCCATCATCTCTCTCTCTCTCTCTCTCTCTCTCACACACACACACACACACACACACACACACACACACACACACGGTACACTCACTGGGTATCAACTCTCTCCCCACTAATCTCACATCCCAATCAGTTCACATCCGTCCCTCCCCCACACACACTAAACACCAGACAATCAACCAACACCGAAGTTAACATTCCAGCCATAATCCACTTACAGTTCCACCAATCCATTCCGCATTCTGACCACACAATCCACGTTTTATCCACACCACAGTCCACACCTCACACTCCTCTTTTCACCTGCATCATTTCACTCCTCAATCTGGTCACATTACATACTCCAAAGTTCTATCCACATCACATTCGGCCCACATCCACATCCACATACTACAAGTTCTATCCATCACACTCTAGACTTCACTCCTCATTCTGGTCTGATCACATCCACTACACCAAAGGCTCCACCCACCTCGTCAAAGACCACATGATACCCACAACCTAACCTCCACATTCCACTAATATCACATCACTCCACTCTATGTCCTGCCCGCATCACACACACAACGCCAAAAGCTCCACCCACATCCAAATCCACATTCTATCCACATCCCAATCTCCGCATTCCACTTACGTCACATCAAGCCATTCTACATGCTGCCCAAACCACACAATGTATCATAAACTCCACCCAGATTAACTTCTACATTCTACTCACATCCCACTCTCCACATTTCCCTATACCAAGAACTCCATTCACACTAAAATCCATGGTCTGTCCACATCCCACACTCCACATTCCCCTCGCATGACTCCACTCTCGCCTCTCCACACACGGCAGGCATGAGACAGACTAGGGCCGGCATTCTCGGAGACTCCCTAGCATCTATTCCTTAGCGATTTGTTTTTGAATATACCTGGTTAATATCCTTCTGCACGCTATTTATGCTGAGTATGGCGATATTAGATGGGTTTATGTAACACAGGGGACGACGGTAAAATGTACAAGGCAAAATAAATCACTTAAGAAAAGACGTTAGGGAGCTTCCTTAAGCGACAAGAATACGGCCTAAGACACATGGTTGGCTTGCATACTGAGTCATCTTATCTTGCAGTGACTGTCAATGTAGGCTATTATTTGGTTTATGTACTCTTGCGTGGATAGTCTCTCTCTCTCTCTCTCTCTCTCTCTCTCTCTCTCTCTCACACACACACACACACACACACACACACACACACACACACACACGAAAACATATAACGTACTTATGCACTGGAAGACACAACTAACACACAACAACGCTGAAGAACCTTGACAAATCTATTCATTAATATTCATGACAGGAATACATACTTGTCTAATGCAAATGCTACACTGTTAACCACTGTACCAAGTCGACCTATGAAGAATGCTACGTCAAATACAAACCACATTATAACATTCAATATCTATTCTATGTTACGAGGCACGACTGGGAATAATCACTAATCTAATGAGACCATTTATCACAAACTAATTCTCAATCCCCATCTCAAAATTAGTCTATAATATAATCCTATTACCATATTTCAACCGAAAATTGCCGCCTCTCCATCTTGAGTACTGAGCTCTAACAATCATGACCTCAGAATATGGTGTTAGTCAATAAGAAGTGCCAAGAAAACGATGCAGAGCCATAGACGTGTCATTAAAAAGGGAGAAAATCTGGGTCAAGTTATGGTAAGAAAAAAAAAAAAACTACAGTATTGAGACCATCATCACTACCACATCAACTTTACTTCTTTCATCTAATTTGGTGTATAGGTTTGTCTTTTGGCAGTTACTTTCATACAGGTCTGTGGCAGAAAGTAACAGTGCTGCAGCTCTACGTCCTTTCCATCGCACTTCTCCACGGCAAGCATCATAGTGTTAATCTATTGCTAAAACTTTGCATTCAGGATGGAAACATGGCAATTTTTGGGCCAAGCTAGTGTAAAAGGAGCATAGTCAGGGAACTACACAATATAATCTCCAACCCAGCGAGGTTAATTAGTACACGACACACCCTTTGACATTCCGTTGAGGGCTTCAAGGTGTGACAAGCTGACCCAACAACCACAAGGAAAGAAGCTGCCAACTTAAGATTACCTCCCCATCGTAGGACATGACGTGTTCCTAATTACCCAATCCCGTGAAAGGTCAACTCAGGTCATATATATATATATATGTATATATATATATATATATATATATATATATATATATATATATATATATATATATATATATATATATATATATATTTCCACTCCGAAAACGAATTTCTTGTTTCACTTTTACCTTCTCCAGAGGACTGTACTCGCCTTACGATACACCTTTCGAATGGAGAGGTTAGATATAGCTTTCTTTAACCCTTCACTGCTAGACATCATTCGCACGTTGAAGAAAGTCGTCTGGATAGCAAGAATAAAAATTAAAAAATGTCATGGGATTGAAGAGGTCAAACACACATCTCACCAGCACATAAACTTTCCATGCCACGGAGACAATCGGAGCACTGAATACCAAATAAACCCTGGTATGTGAGATGCGAAGAAGTGTGCCCTAAGACTGAATGCCAAACAGTAAGTGAAGCGTATCGAGAGCTTGGCGCCAAAAAAAAAAAAAAAAAGAAGTGCCAATAAAGTGACGAGGACTTAGTTCCAAAGTAGATGACAAGAAGGCTTACTGTCAAACGAAGTGACATAAAGAGTTTACCGTCAAATGACGTGACAAAGGATTTTTACTAAAAGACGTGGTAGTTAAATGTCCAAATAAATGTTAAAGAGTTTAAGAGCCAAATGAAGTGACACCAGACGTAATATGACAGAATTAGTGTCAAACAGAGTGGCACGACCAGGTGAAATGGAGGTGGTTCTTATCCCACCCTCTGGCACCCGAGCACGACCCGGCGCGTGAGGCCACTCCAACAGCCCTCATTAAACGCAGTCAGGGGTCACGGAGAGGTCACGCTTCTTATCACGCAACTTTTTAACCTAGATCACCACCAAATCCTAAATCTCTCCCCGCTCTCCGTTGTGCTTGTGATAGGTCATTGCCAAACCTCCCTCCACAGTCTTTGGGTTGTCTGCTTTTTAGTTCTGCTCTCCACTGCTTTTTGCCTGCGATAAATCACTGCCTCAAACCCGTATTTTAGTTGCTTTCAATTATGGTGCCTGTGTGGATCTTGTGCTTGCGTCAAGACATAATGCTATACCTATTTCTCCCTTTTTACTAACAGTCTTCATGCACTACTTTAGTCAGAAAACGTAGTACTTTGTCTTTTATTCAGCCAACACCGGACGATTTTATTCAGCTCAGGAGACACCGTTCGGGATAAAGAGGTTATGTTCAATACTCCCTGTTTCCAATCTTACTGTCTTTGTTGTCTTTGTATACCGTTTGCTTGCATATGATGATGATGATGATGATGATGACGATGATGATGATGATGATGACCATGATGATGATGGTGATTTTATTCAGCTTACTGTCTGTTCTCCCTGCTGCCGTCTGCCAATCCCCCCTGCATACGTTAAGTCAATCCATCATGCAGATTTCATAACCAAGATTGCTGTAGCTCCATTAGAATTGATTACCACATCTACTTTCAAGTCCTCGTTGTCTACACCTTGTCTTCTTAAGGCGAGGTCAGGCCTGTCTCTCTCAGTCATTTAACCTACATTACGACTGGAACTGTTCTCTTAATATTCTTTGCCGTATCTAAATATAACTACTGCTTGGTGCTGGTGTAAGGTCCCTTCACTTGCTGGCACCGGCACTTGTGAGGAGAGTGTCAATAGCCATCACTTTTACGTCTCGTCCAGGAGATGTGAAGGAGGAAGACAATTTTATGGTGAAACTCGGGGCACCCTATAGGAGCCAGAGAAAACAATCTTCCTTAAATGCAGCGACTAGGGCACAATAAAAACAATAACAACAGCTTATTCTCCTACTGCTACTATACTACTACTACTACTACTAATGACGATGACGACGACGATGATGATGATGAATGACGATGACGATGCGCTTACGCGACTTAGGGGAGACTGCTCACAGTAAAGGAGTCAGAAGTACTGTATAAGCATTTACGTTACTCTACTGTATTAATGCTACCGTCAAACGATACTGTTCAACTTAAGATATTTCATACTGATGGGGTTGGAAACAATCTTTATTCAACCCATAAACACTTTATTATTATTATTATTATTATTATTATTATTACTATTATTATCATTACTGCTACGACCAAACTATTTCATTCAGCTTAAGGGAGACCATTCGTAATCAAGAGTTTAGAAAAAAAAATCACATTAAACTCATTTTTTTTTTTTTTTCCATTTTTTAACACTTATCCTTGATATAACGAAAAAATTTCAGTTTGGGGGGACATTTCTTAAGGAGATAAAAATTTCAGTCTCTTATTCATGTCACCAAAATTCCTACCCACTTCTCGCCCTCCAGTTCATTAAATTCTTCGCCACACCTTCTTAAGTAACCCCTCTCACTTGCTCCCCTTCCTTCACTCCTCTGACTTATTCCTACTACTTCTCAAGCCATATCCCACGGTGTACCTACTCTATGTATGTATGCGTGTATGTATGTATTTACGTAAGTATGTATGTGTCAATTTATATATTTATGTGCTGCCTGACGCTGCATCTTGTGACAGACGGCCGGAACTATATACATCTTTTAAGTAAACACTCTCTCTCGCCTTCCCCTTCCTTCATTCCTTCAATCTTTTCAATTTTCCGATCAGTCTTTATCTACTTATATAAATGCTAACCAAAATCTGTCTATCTATCTATCTATCTATCTACCTGCACCCTTTGAGATGCGACGGGCACAATAATTATCTCCAATCATTTCTCTCCTTTCTCACTACCAACCTCACCTCCTTCCACAAAACACAACCCTCCCTCATATACTTTCCTATCTTGTTCCTCTTTCCATTATTTTGTTCGTTTATAATCAACAATATTTTAACTATGCAATATCGGAAATTGCATCCTGTTAAGGGAGGTTTCAATAAAAAAAAGAAAATCCTCTCTCTCTCTCTCTCTCTCTCTCTCTCTCTCTCTCTCTCTCTCATTAACAGTCTCCACACACACACCCACACCACGAAGTACACTCACACGCGACAAGGACACCAACATTCCACACACACACACACACACACACACACACACACTAATTTTTTCTACTAACAAACTCTCTCGCACACATTCATTTTTTTTCTACTAACAATCTCTCTCTCTCTCTCTCTCTCTCTCTCTCTCTCTCTCTCTCTTTGTGTGTGTGTGTGTGTGTGTGTGTGTGTGTGTGTGTGTGTGTGTGTGTGTGTGTGTGTGTGTGTGTGTGTGTGTGTGTGTGTGTATTAGGACCTGAAGAATACACCAAGAAATATAGAGACTTTGATAGTTAGACAGAAGGAGATAGATGAATAGACAGACCAGTGCGATATACACACAGTGCCTGATAAATGGTTGGCTGGATATAGATAGAAAGGTAGACAGATAGGCAAATAAACAGACAGACAGATACAGATAGATAGATCGACACAGATAGATAAATTTACCAACCAGGAATCACATGGGTGGTTTGATGGGCCTGATGAAGGAAAGAAAGAAAACTGGTTCTCTAGTAAAAAAAAATAAAACACTGAGAGAGAGAGAGAGAGAGAGAGAGAGAGAGAGAGAGAGAGAGAGGGAGGGAGAGAGAGAGAATGAAAAAGTTATATATTCATTCATTCATTGCCAGACGCCATGTATCCCAATCGGGGTGGCCAAGGGCTTAGAGTTAATTGTTTTACAGGGAGGGGCACTAATCCTCCACCAACCCCACTCACGTAAGGATGCCAACAGCATCTGGTGTTCCCAGGCGGTCACCCATCCAAGTACTAACCACACCCAACGTTGCTTAACTTCGCTGATCGGACGGGAAGCGGTGTACTCAATGAACGTAAAAAGTAACAGGAGGAGGAGGAGTAGGAGGGAGGGAGATGGAGGGGAGGATGGTGGAGACTGAGGGGAGGGGGGGGGGTGGAAGGTTATAAAGACTGGGGACACAATTTGGACAAGTAAAATCATCATCATCATCATCATCATCATCATCACCTTATTTTCCTTGGAGGCTTAAATGGGATGAGCAGGATCCAAAAATCGACTAAAGGTAAGAAATAACCACGAAGAAAACTACCCCACGACATGAATATACAGTAGTGTACATACATGAGTACCCGTGACAATTACGAGAATAGTTATTAGGGCACATTAAACCGAAATGCAAAATTAGAAAGTACTGTAATTTTTGTACCAATGCATTATTTTGTAAACAATACTGTAATATACCTGTACGCAAAAGTTAAATTATTACTATTATTATTATTATTATTATTATTATTATGCAAGGCCTTGATAACGGAAAGGGGAAAAGCAGTGTGGGAAAATCATCACCAAAATTCCGACGAGTTTGGGATGGAAGGATGGAGTGTGGATTAGGGAGGTAAGGCACAATAGGGATTAGGTCTAGAGGATTAGCACTGATCGAGCTTGTCAGGGAGAGAGATGAGGAGGAGGAGGAGGAGGAAGGGATGCGTGGGAGTGGCGTGGGAGTGATAAGTTGGGGGAGAGAGTTACGGCGAAAGAGGTGTGAAGAGAATGAAGGGGAAGAGATGATAATGCATGAAAAATAATGAGGGAAAGGAGAGACAAGGGGAGTGATGGATGAAAAAGGAAGATCAAGAGAACATAAGAAATACCAGTTAAAGAAGGAAGAGGACGAAGAATGAAAACGAGGGTCAAGGGAAGCAAAGGCTATACAGATAACATAAGGACAAATGGAGTACAACGAGACAATCTGATAGGGGTGAACTACAGACCACGAATTTCTGAAGGACAGAAAAGAGAAGGGTGGATATGAGATGACAATGAGGTGCGTAAGAGGGGCTAAAAATTGAGGGAGAGGGAGTGCGGAGGACAAGAGAGTGCAAGAAGATAGTGTGGCGAGAGAGAGAGAGAGAGAGAGAGAGAGAGAGAGAGAGAGAGAGAGTGTGTGTGTGTGTGTGTACAAGAAGACGAGAGGAGAAGTGCAGAGAAGGCGTGAGGGAGAGAGAGGAAATGGTGGGGGAAAGGGGGAGGAGAAAAGACAAAAAGAGGAGGGGGAAAATGGACACTGAAGAGGAAAAATAGGATATTGGAAAGGGGAAGAGGGCCGGGGGGGGGGGAAAGGACATGGGGAGGGGGGAAGAGGACAAGAGGGCAACGAGGACATGGGGAGGAAAGGGAGAAGACAGGGGTGGAGGGAAGATCAAGTACACATGCCCTCACAGCAACCAAGCCTCACCAACGCCACGACAAACACAACCAAACACAACGCAACAAAATCAAACCAAAACATAACGCAACACAACCAATCACAACAAAAACAATAACAAACAAGCAAGACCCAATCGCACGCAACCACACATAACACACCGTAACCACATTAAAATCAACCCAATCAAAGCCAACGAAACAGGACGCAACAGACTAGAATATTATAGCCCTCCCGACCCCACACCTCTATCTCACCTGCGCTTCATCAAGGCTAGCCAGGTGTCCCCCAGCCTACACATCTTCCACGCCAATTAGCTTTACACTCTACCTAAAGTATGACCCTTTTTGTTCAAGCTGGTCAACGTAATCTTATATGTGGTGAAAATAGGGTGGTGGTGATGGTGATGATGATGCATACGATGATGATGATGCATACGATGATGATGATGATGATGATGATGATGATGATGATGATGATGATGATGATGCATATGATGATGATAGTTGACAGTGAGGGTTATGAATACAGACTGCTAGAACGTTGAAATATACATCTTAAACATGTTCATGAAAAAAAAAAAAACATTCTTTTTATCTAGCATACATCAACAAAAGTGAATTAACAGTTTCATTCCCAAAGAAGGATTTTACATCACTCACCATTATCCTTCTGTAATAAAAACAAAAGCATAGAAAACCGTGTAGCTGCCTCGAGAAACTGCTCATGAATCTCTTTATTTAATTACCGTGGCTGGAAGGGAGAAAGGCAGTATATATAAACTAAATATATTAAACAATTTATATCACCGGTTTCTTGTCATTATATTATTTTTAACCAGACTAAATGAAACAAATCTACTTAACATACTTCAAGAATTTATGACATTTTTTTCTTTTAAGCAAGAAGGAGAAGGAAGAGTTGAGAAAAACTGAAGAACGAACCAGACCCACACATTATTACCAGAGACGAGGTATGCCTGGTGAACAAGAACTAGGTGAGAGAGAGAGAGAGAGAGAGAGAGAGAGAGAGAGAGAGAGAGAGAGAGAGAGAGAGAGAGAACGGATCGATATATGTGTGGAGTAACTGAAGAAGGAATGGAGGGGAGGGATGGATAGGAATGGGGAGAGAGAAGAGGCGAGGGACAGGGATAGGGAGATGGGAGTAGGTAGCCAAGGCCGTCACAGGAATCCAGGTGTGGCTTCCCCCTCCCCCCAACCATCCTAAACATTCCCACTACCATCCATCCATCCACCTCCTCCTCTCTCTTCATTTCCCCTCCCTTCCTCTTCCCTCCCCTCCCCTCCCCCTTCCAATCCCCTTCCTATTATCCCAAACATCCCTACTAACAACCAGCCATCCAGCTTCTCTCCTCCCCACTTCCTTCCCTTCTATCTCTTCTTCCTTTCACCGCTTCTCTATCCTCTTCTCTCTCCTCTCTTCCCCCTTTCTCTCCTTTCCCTTTCCCTCTTCTCATCTCCCCTCTTCTTTTCTTTTCTCTCCCTTTTCCCCGCCCCTCCTCTAATCTCCTTGCCCTTACTCCCTTTTCTCATCCTTTCTCTCCCTTTCCTCTCCTCTCCTCCCTTCTCTGCCCCTTCCCACCTTTCGCCGCCCCTCCCACAAACTACGCACTCCAATACAAGCCCATGTTGCTCCCTCACCCTCCCATGTTAGCTCCTTTACCTCCCACCAAATTCCAAACAGTTCTTAAAACCTTACGTTGCCTTCCCCGAATTTGTTAATTAAAGCAGGTAGAAATCACGGGTACTGTTTTATTACCTCATCTTCATTTAAATCCCAACATAATCCATCCAATTCTTCAAATCTGTAACTTACATTATTAAGGTGGCAATCAAATGTCTTATATTCTACTACTTCTTTGTGACTTAAACACCACCTGACGAATCAAACCTCCGTTTTCTATAAATCCATCAATCATCTCAACAGGTAACCTCCATCAGGCTACCTACATCAATGTTAATTGGCAGGTACAAAACCACAGGTGACTTCCAGTCTCCCCTCACCTTGACCCAAACAAAGGTGGAACAATTTAACCAATACCCCATTTCTAACACAGGTAACTTCACTACACCTGCACCGAACTTATGAAATACGACACAAACAAATCCCACCTTGACCCACATTCAGGTGGAAATTATTTACCTATGCCAGTTACAAATCTATCACAAACTTCTGAACTAGATAACTCTCCTCACTCTACCTCAGTCGGATTTATTAATTACGACAGGTATAAAATTCCAGGTGAACTTTACTTAACCTCACCGTGACCTTACGAGGAATGGGTGAATTTAATCCCTAATTCTCATAAACCATCAAATTAACATACGGATTATTTTTCTTCTTCTCACCTGCATCAAACTTAATAATTACGACACGTAAAAAATTCCAGGTGCGCTTTACCTACCCTCACCTTGACCCACGCACCAGGGAATGAATCTTGACCTCCTCCTAACTACCCGCGCACCGCCTTGTGGGCCAGGTAGAACCACGGTACATTCGACCAGGGAGTACCTCGTTACCGCGTACCCAACCTCCAAGAACCACGTTGCACCACCTCCTAATAGGCGTCCTCTTGCACCTGGGTCCTCATCCTCCACTCCCCTCCCCCATTACCTAGCCTCTCCCTCTCTCTCTCTCTCTCTCTCTCTCTCTCTCGTACTTTTCTTTCCTTCTGGCATCTTTTCCTTGCCTCTCAGAAGTCTCCTTCCTCCAATTTGCTTCCTTTCCTCAAACTCCTCGCATTTCTACTTTCTCTCTCATCACGTTTCCTTCTTCTTCCTTCCATCCCTTCCTCCCTCCCCTCGCAGGTTTCCCTCCTACTTTCATCCACTTCCCTCTCCCTTCCCATATTTTTCACAAAGTTTTCCTTCTCCTTCTCTTTCCACTTCTTCCTTCCCCTCCACGCAACTTTCCCCCTCTTTCCCTACATTGTCAATTTTGTTTCTTCTCAACTTCCCTCAGTCTTTTTTTCCTTCATATCAACCTTCCTATCCCTCCCTCCTTACATTTTTTTTTTTAACAACTCTGCACCTCTCTTCTTTCATATTTTCTTTCTCTTATTCGCCTTTAGTCACAATCCTTTCCCTCTCCTTTAACCATTCAGCCTCGCTCTCCTTTTCCTGTCCAGTCACAACACTAAGGTCCCTCGTTTCTCCTCTCTCTCTCTCTCTCTCTCTCTATCTATCTATCTATCTCTCTCTCCACGGTTTTCCCTCTCATCTCTCCCACCCTTCCTGTCTCTTTCTATCCCCCTCCGACTCCGAGCCCTTGGTTCTCCCCTACTCTCTCGCATTTTCTCTGTCCTTTTCTTTTTCTCCAAATTCTCCTTCCCCCCTCAATCTCCTATCCTTCCCCACTCCCTCAACAGTTTGTCCTTCCCTCTATCCAGGTGGTAAGGGCGTGAGGACCCATCCCACACTGCACCCACACACCACCTCCACCCACCCTCCCATCCATCCACACCGCATCCACACACCACATTCACCCACCCTCCTACACTGCACTGTAAATCCTCAGCTACACTTGGCTCGTCCTCCTTTGTGCCTTTGTGAAGTCAGTGTTGGGTTTTTTATCCTTGCCATTCCATAATCAAGTGGCCTATTCTTGCAACTCTATCCTTTTCACAATTGACAACTTCCTATCCAGTGCGTAGTTGTCTCATGCAAATAGTCTACAGTTCATACTACCCATACTATTCCTAGTCAAACCAATGGGTCGTAACTACTTAATGCGCAGTTCCATACTATCCACACAACGCAGACAATCATTAGTTATCCCGAGTTGTAACTATTCAACGCAAAGTTGTATATCATGCTAAGAGTCTACCTACTATCCATACAACGCAAACCATTAGTAGTCACTCCATGGTCGTTACTATCCCATGCACAACATTGTCTCATACTAAGTCTCCCTACTATCCATACAACCTAAACCAGTTGTAGTCACCCCAGGGTCGTAACTATCCAATGCGTATACTCAAGTCTCTCATGCTAATATGCATGTCCTTACGCCCTGTCCCTACTATCCCCACTAGCTCTGCTGCGTCACCCTCTCCTCATCCCGCCAACCCACGCTTAAATCCTTCAGCTTTTTTTTTTTTTTTTCCACTAATGATAAATGTTTGCGTTCAGCTTAATGGAAACTCATTGTGATGGGTCAATTTCTCCATCATGTTTTCCCCATGTCATCTTCTGTTCTTCCTTATACATTTCTCACACCAAGTTTCCTTCTTCCTACCACTTGACTGTTATCTTACCACTTCCTTGCCTCCCTACCCCTGCACCTTACTGTATACCTCTACCTTGTCAATCTACTTCTACTGGTTTTATTTCGTCTCACACCATGCAACTTAAGGCTGTATCATTAGTAGACTGGGAGATTTTGCAATACCTCTTCCTCGGCGATTTACTCTGCACAATACACCTCAATATCCACATGTTACTGGTGCAGATTATGTCGATTTAAAAAAAAAAAAAAAAAAAAAAAAAAACGAGGCCGTCGAAGTGTAATATGAAAAATAAATCCCAAAGGAAAAAGTGTCACGAAGCTCCCCAAGCCACCTAGAATACGGCAATCCTAACGTCTACCTCTTCTCCCCTGTTGCAACCACTCCCTTCTATCTACCGTCTACTCTCCTACCACCCTACAAATTACTTTAACTTACTTTGTATCAGTCTATCAACACCATCCCGTCACTTTACCTACTACGTTACCCTCTCCACTATACCTTCTATTTCTATACCACTCCGCATACCAGCCCCTCTGTACAACTATACTTCTCCTACCTCCACTACCCTTACCACCCTGCACTATATTTCCCCTCCATTCTACAACTCTATTTCTACGGCAGCTCCAGGACACTTCTACTACTTTACCTTCCTAAGTTTCAACGTCCATCTTGCTCCTACCTTTACCTCCACTCCCCTGCACTACCCTTAGTTCTACAGTTATCACCCTATCCCTACTTTTACCTCCAGTACCCTACAACCCTATCACTATATTCCTATCCCTATCACCAAACTCCTATCCCTACCACCATTACCCATCCACCTTTCTCCTACTTCCCAAACCCTGCCATCCTATCACCCTGTTTCTTCCCCTACCCACATTCCCCTAACCTTACCCCTTCCCCTAGCCTTCCTCCACTATCACCCTGCGCCCACCCATACCTCCACTCCTCTGCCACCCTGCACTGGCCTCACCCTGCCGCCGGAACCAACCCTGCCGCCCCTTGTCCTTGGAACCCTTATAGGCAAAAAAAATTAAGGAATGCAGCAAATCGCCCCCGTCCAGGCTACCAGCTTGAGTAATGTCCCTTCGTCGTCCACCCCCTCAGGTCATTTCTACTATAAGCGTCCGTTGGAGAGCCTCTGAACCCCGGTATTAGGATTCGAATTTCCCGCCAACCCCTACCCTTCACACACACACACACACACACACACACACACACACACACACACACACACACACACACACACACACACACACACACATTTCATTCCATTATTCATAGCCTCGTTCTCTCACCAAGAATCATGTCCCTTCGCCAATGTTCTTACTTCATTTCTGTTCAGTTTGGAGGAGATCCATGCCCGAAAAAGAGATACAAGCTTTGGCCAACACCCAACCTTGTTCAGTCCACCACCTCGCCCACCCATCTTGCATAGTGATCCTGGGGAAATTCTATGCACCAAAGGATTCGAATTTCCCGCCACCCTTCTGTCCAGTATCCACCGCCCCGCTCTCCCACCCCGAATAAAGTCCATCCCTACTTCGTCTCAGCCTCGGGTCATTATGGTACACGAATCTTGCAGAAGCTGTATACCCCAACATCAGGCCTCGAATATCCCTTCAACCCCCTCCCTGCACCCTCAAGCAACTATCCGGCCTCCCCCTCCCACCTTAAATAATTGCTGTCCCTTCTTCGTCCACCCCTAAGAACATCCCTGTTACAAGGACCTCTGTACTCAGACATCAAGATTCGGATTTTTCGCTAACCCCCAGCTTTCAACACACCTATCGTCACGTCCTTTCGCTCTGAATAATGTGTGTGCTTTCATCGTCCCCTCCTTCATTTTTGCTCTAGGATTTAGTTTATAGGAACTCTATACCCCTCCTGCTGAAAACATGCACACACGCTGGTACAGTACACACACACACACACACACACACACACACACACACACACACACACACCACCCAACCTTCAGTCCACTCGCCACATAACGCGATTACCAGGCAAATCCTCAATTCCTTCCTGCTTTACAACCACTGCTTACCCGGCGCCACCCTCCTAAAGTGCCTGTAATGTCCGTCGTAAGAGACACCCTGGCAGGAGGTGAGGAACGTAATGACTCGGGGGGAAAAAATTTAGTACAGTACGGTCGTGAATTTGCATGCAGGTATAGAACTGGTATTTAACATTACTGGCAGCGTGGAAAACCAGGGATTTCCTTTAAGGCGTATCTGCGTATTTTCGGCCACATCATGAGAGAGGATGCAAATAAGGCGGTGTGTGTGTGTGTGTGTGTGTGTGTGTGTGTGTGTGTGTGTGTGTGTGAGTGCGTGTGCGTGTGTGTGTGTGTGTGTGTGTGTGTGTGTGTGTGTGTGTGTGTGTGTGTGTGTGTGTGTGTGTGTGTCGACCACAACCTAAGACGATGATACCATTCTTCAGTCCTTTAACTACGATATTGTATTTTGTACTTTATTCCTGTTAGCTGAAGATGATGATTTGAAGAGGAGAAGCTTCGAAATTAAGAAGCCAGATGTAGCCACAAGGTTCTTCCAAAAGTTGAATAAAATCGTCTGGAGGTGGCAAGAATACAGTGGAAATTACGTTCTCAGGCTGACGGGGTTAAGGCTGGAGGAGGTGCCAATAGCAACCCACCCTGGATTAGCATAATGTCTAGTTTTGGGGGCGGTAATATATTCCTACCTTAATCATGGGGCTTATCTCCCTTAGCGGCAGTATTTTATGTGGTTATGTGAAGCAGGTGACGCTGATTGATTTATGGGTAGTGCTCACCGTGGTATGTCCAGCCCTTCACTGCCCTTACCAACTCCTAGTCAGCCCTTACCCGCCACTATACAGCTCTTACCCACCCCTATACAGCCCTAACCCATCGCTTTACAGCCCTTATTCACCCCTATACAGCCCTTAACCACCCCTACAGAAATCTTACCCATCACTACAAAGCCACTTACACATCCTTATACAGTGCACGTAGAAGGCTTTTGTTCTGGGTAACTCTTGACTACAGACAATCTACAGCCCTACAGCAGTCCTCACGAAACCGTCTATATCGACACAATTGTTCTCCATCTCCAAACCAACTCTATATCATCCCTCAATCTTTACACCAGTCATCTACTGGTATATCTTTACACCAACCTGCTGCAGCTCTAAACCAGCCCAATGCATCTCCACACCAGCCCTCTAACAGCCCTCTGCATCTCTCTACACCCGCACTCGACAGCACTACACCATGGTATCTCTACACCATCCCTCTGTACCTCTACACCAGCTCTCGTTATCTCTACACCAGACGTCGTTATCTTTACACGAGCACTCTTTATCTCTACAACTGCCCTCTACCGCCCTACCTAACATCCTCCCATCCCTTTACAACCCCCTCTATGCCCCTTCCATCCCCCATATGCATCCCTCTCATTATCTCCATGTTGGCAGACTTAATGAGGACAGGAGAGAGGTAGTAAATGCCACAAATCTAATTAACTCCAGCCTGACGATCACCTACACCGTCAATTAGGGCAAGACGATTGATAGAGGATGAGGGCTGGGCGCCGTGTGAAGATGGGCAGGTGTTGGGAGGGGGAGGGAAGAATAAGGGAAAAAAGAAGAGGGAAGGTGAAAGAGGAAGAGGGAAGGCGGGGGAAGATAAAGGGAGATCAGTGTGGGAGGAGGAGGTGGGGAAACGTGTGACGATGGGTAGGTGTTGGGGGGCACAGGGATGAAGGGCTAAGTGTACGAGGAAGTGGGGAAGTGTTGTAGAGAAATGTGCTTGTGAGGTGAGACTGACGGACGAGAGGATGAAGGAAGAGAGTGTGTGTGTGTGTGTGTGTGTGTGTGTGTGTGTGTGTGTGTGTGTGTGTGTGTGTGTGTGTGTGTGTGTGTGTGTGTGTGTGTGTGTGTGATGAGTGACGGAATGGGGAAGATAATGGTGAGGATGAGGGTGGGGCGGTATGTGAAGATGGCGAAGATGGGTATGCATGTGTTCGTGGGGAAGGTGGGTGAAGATGGAGGGAGTGTAATGAAGAGATGTGTTAAAGGAAGAAGGAAGACAAAAGAGGGTACATGAAGAAAGAACACTGTGTGAAGAAAAGAGTAGGGGAGAGAAGACACGAGATGATGAGAGAGGAAGAGTATGCAAAAAAGAGTGCTTATATGGAGAAGTGTGTACAGAAAAAATAATTGTTTGGGCAAGAGAGGAGGCAGTTTGGAAAGGCAATACAGAAATGAAAAAAAGTCCTCCGTTTCAAGGGGATAAATTCTGGGATGGGAAAACGAGAAAGAGAGAGATTTCCATTAAAGAGAAAAAAAAAGTGAGTGACGAGAAAGAAAACCATTTCCTTGAGTTTCCGGGAGAAAATTAGGGGAGAAATCCTGACCCCAAAAGAAAACGGGATACTCACAGGATGCCACTTTGATAACCTGTCCCGAACACTACGTACCTGTAAACAGTAAGAAAAATCATTATCATCATCATCATCATCAACAGCATAGTCAGCATATCATCATCCTCATCATCATCATCATCATCATCATCATCATCATCATCTTAACCCTCTTTTTCCACCTAAAGATGGGGTGAGTTAAGATACAGAAAAATACAAAGAAAATAAAAAATTGGAAAGTTTTACAATACACCAATAAGAAGCATCCCGTAACTAAGAGTCTCACTATCATCATCATCATCATCATCATCATTCCAACCCTTCTTTCCACTTAGCGGTGGGATGAAGCTGTATCCAGAAATGAAGACGAGAGAAAGTATAAAAGCAGGAGAACAATAGACTGTTAATAGAAAATATAAACTGCTTGTGATTTTTTTTATGCCAGAGAAAACAAACTGAACAACACTGAGCATATTCCAATCCAATAAAATACATTACTGAGAGTGCAGGAACTTCGAAACATTTGTAGTGCTGAAAAAATGGTGAAAGTCCTAATGTCAACAAATATATTCCGGAGATACACTGGCCACTGAGGAAAACTTGATAAGGAAAGCAACATCCTGCAAACGCTTAGACAAACTGCACTGATGCTATTAAATATTCAGAAGCTGAAAAAAAAAAATACTGAGTGAGGATTCTCTAATACACTAATGGATGTACAGTATCATACTGCACTAAAACCAAAGGAAATCTACATATAGTTATAGATGTATATCCTACATCTATCTATCTCCCTATTTACCATACCTATCTATCTACCTATGTCTATTCTCTATCTATCTATCTACCTATATGTGTGTGTGTGTGTGTGTGTGTGTGTGTGTGTGTGTGTAAGAGAGAGAGAGAGAGAGAGAGAGAGAGAGAGAGAGAGAGAGAGAGAGAGAGAGAGTATTGAGCAGATTGAAGAAAGGTGAGGTACGAGAAGAAAGGAGGAACGATGAGATACGACAAGAAAGTGAGGAGAGGACACGAGGGTGGTGGTGGAGGGAAGGGGCTTTACAGGATGTTAGACGATTAATCCTCAACGGCGTGGGGGTGGGAGAGAGTGGGGGTGGGAGAGAGTGGGGGAGAAGTAGGGGGAGTGGGGGGCGCTGGACAGGATGCTGGGCTCAGTGTGTTCATGTGGGAGCGGCCGAGCAGGGGAGGATAGAGGGGTGAGGTTGGGTGGAGGGGAAGGGGGAACTGAGGATGAAGGAACAGGGAGGGGCAGAGGGGAGTTGAGGGGAAAGGGGAACCGAGAAATGGTGAGGGGGATGGGGAGGGTCATGGTGAGGGAGAGGAAAGGTGAAGGAGGAGGATATGTGAGAGGGAAAGGGGGATAGGGGAGAGGTTACGCAAAGAGGCGGATGTCAGTCACACACACACACACACACACACACACACACACACACACACACACACACACACCTCACATATACGTCAAGCTGTCCTCCCCCATGCATTCCTCCTCAAACTAACACATTTTACTGACCCAATCGATATTAAAAGTTCTCCTAAAAGACGAAAACGATGTGACGAAAAATGATGAAACAGGCAGAGGAAAAACACACACACACTAACAACAACGAGTTCCATCCCTTCAGCCCGATGACTCCATAACTGTTTTGGTCTTGCTATTTCCAGATGATTTTATTCAGTATGAAGGAGGTTTTTATAAGCATAGGAGTTATACACCGTCTCCATCAACCCCTTCTCTGCAATACGTCTGTCTCTTAACTTGAATAAAAGCTCCTAAAGGTAGCAGGAATAATAATAATAATAATAATAATAATAATAATAATAATAATAATGATAAACCTACGGCAATGATGTCGAGTAATTAGTTTCGTTTCTATGAATTATGGTTAATGAGTTTCATTCGACAGGCAGATTCATATATGCAACAGGAAAGACTGTTGACTGGAGTGTTTCAAGTTAGTGATTATCTTGAGAGAGAGAGAGAGAGAGAGAGAGAGAGAGCAAATCGTACTCCTACCTCTATGCTTATGACTGTGTACCCTCTCTCTCCCTCATCAGTCTCTCTCTCTCTCTCTCACACACACACACACACACACACACACACACACACACACACACACAACGACGCTTGTGATAAACAATGCTTTCACTAAATCCACAGTTGTCGTCCCATTTACACATGATTATCACGATCCGGTACCCAATAATTCTCTCTCTCTCTCTCTCTCTCTCTCTCTCTCTCTCTCTCTCTCTCTTTCGACCTCTACGACTGAGAAATAATGTTAATATCAAGAATGGTTATATGATTACTTGTAACTCTCTCTCTCTCTCTCTCTCTCTCTCTCTCTCTCTCACAACCATGTCCTGCCTGCCTGAACACCGACCCATACGGAGTCCATGCAGGGTCCAAGCAGAGTCCACGTAGAGTCCAAGGGGGTCACCAGCCTCTAAGCACACCTCCACCCTCTTATATCATGGTGATGGAAAGTTGAGGGGGAAGACGGGGAAATTCTGATCTGGAAATGCTGGAAACACACACACACACACACACACACACACACACACACACACACACACACACACACACATACAAATTGCCTTGTTAAATCATGCTGCTGGAAAGTATACGGTAAGCTGGAAAACACACACACACACACACACACACACACACACACACACACACACACACACACACACAAATTACCCTGTTAAATCATGCTGCTGTAAAGTTTACGGTATGCTGGAAAACACACACACACACACACACACACACACACACACACACACACACACACACACACACACACACACACACAATCCTTTTAAATCTGGAAGAAAAATGCTTAGGGCACAATAAGGTGGGTTAGTGAGGAAGGGTAAGGTGGGCTGGGCAGGGCAGGGCAGGGTCAAGCAGGGTTTGGTAAGACAGAGCAGGGTAAGGCGGGCAAGGAACGAGAAAGCATGATGGGTAGAATGGAGGGAAGGGGATGGGCGTGTAGGGGTGGATTGAAATGGTAGGGAAGGAAGGGAAAGGTTGGGTAGGGTGGGGTAGGGTGGGCAGGGAGGGTGAAAGGGACGAATTCCTGTGTGGTATGAGGTCAGTGGATGAGGCAATACCCTAGGGATGATGCTGACCTCCTGGATAGTCCAACAGGTGTATATGGGGCGAGGTTATCAGATAAGGTATTCATATAAGGTGGGGTATGAGGTTTGGAATGAGGTGTGGTATAATGTGTGATATGAGGTGTGGAATGAAGTGTGGTATGTGTGACATGAGGTGTGGTGCAAGTTATGGTGTGCGGTGTGGCTTGGAGTGCGGATATCAGATAAAGTACCGTATTCATAAGAGATGTGGTATAAGGTGAGGCATGATGTCTGTGGATCAGGTAATGTAACGCGTATATGATGCTGACCCCCGTGAATAACTAGCACGTGAGGCAGTATAATCCACACTCGAAAACACCAAGAATAAACTGAAATATATTGACAAAAATCTAATACCCGGTACATACTAAGAAAATGTAATAAGTATCTTGTATATACAGGTATATTTACACAGCTTAAATACTGTAGATGACGTCCCTCTGTCCTTACTCAGTCAATAATTAACAGGTTTAATCCTTCAGCTGCCATGACCGACTAAGGAATTTTTCTCTGGTATCTCTACTCCATATGTTCAACTACGGGACACATTCTTCAACCATGAACTTCATAACTATCACGATTAAACACTTTACCTGCCCAGTCTATTTAGTTCGTTTATTCTTACTTCTGCCATAAGATTTTATACAGCAAAGGGAGCCTCTTGTAGCCAAAACAATGAACATCTGTAAAATTATATCCTTTATGATTTATTCTTGCTAAAGCAAGAATTTCATGGCTGGGACACGTGTTACAGATAAATCAAGGTGTCCGGCATTACCTCAGGGTCCTCACCTCACTCACTCAGCGCTCGAGTCGGTGTTACCTTTCTCCGTATGCAAATGTCGGAACTCGTGCGTGGACGAGATAGAAAGCCAAGCACACAAAAAAAGCTTCATTAATTGTAAAAGTAAGAGTGATCAGGCCATTACTAATCACCCGGCGTACTGCTCGGGGACGTCTAGTTCGTACCATGGCCATCAGTACCGTTGTTGGTATGTTGGTGTTCATCATCCTTACCAGATAAGCATAATTAAGGGATGAAGAGATTGGCTAAGTACTTCTCGAGAACAGTCCTGCAAGCATGCACGTATTCATGCCCCCCCCCTTTCTCTCTCTCTCTCTCTCTCTCTCTCTCTCTCTCTCTCTCTCTCTCTTTATGTTGTTAAGCGGCAAGGATCAAATTCTTTAATCAATGAATCTCTTTTATAAACAAACACCAACCAACACCCTTATAACAGTGTCCAAACCTTTCCCTTACCAACCAACTTTCCTACCAATCCTACACTTTTCTACACACAAACCAACCTTCTCAGCCACCTTGCATACCCCCCTTCAACTCTACCAACACACTGTTTCTTCATACAACATCCCACCTATCCTCCCACCTTCGCACTAAACGATATTTCTACCTATCCACCACTCTTGCTCACTAGTCTACTGACCTCCTCACTTTCCTTCTTACCCACCTACATCCACACCTTGTCACTTCTTTTCACACCTACGCTCTCTTCCTTTATCTCAGTAGCCAACATTCATACCACACCTTTATATCTATCCCCCTAATCACCCACCTCCCATCACGCTGTTTACATCTATCCACCTACTTACCTATCCACTCAACATTTTCCTTTCCACCAAACCCAAAATATCTCCCATTTCTTATTTTTTTCCCCCTCGTCCCTCTCCTAAACATCTTTCATCTTTCATATCTTCCCATCATCCCTCTCGTGTCTTAGCAACAATCAACCCTCCAACAGCATCCTACACATCTCTCCACTCACCCACCCACCCACCATCCACCTACTGACCTATCTACCCACACACCTCTACACCTGATCCTAAAAATGCCTCACCTCTTCTTCAGTTTCACATCCTTTATCTTAGCAACCAACATAAGCCCCTCTGCATACCTATCCCCCTTCCTTCAATCTATCCACCTACGACCCTGTTTAACTCTATTTACACCTTCCTCATCTTCCCACACCTTCCCGCCTATTTAGCCCGCTCGCTTCACACCTAAAGCCACCAAATCACCTCTCACCTATCCTTCAGAGTCCCAGGCTCTCCCCCACGCGGTCTGAGTAATGACAGTGATCGAGGCCTTATGAAGAGAGTGAGAGGGACGCGGCCTGACCTGTTTGTGATGCGGCCGCCCACCTAATACCCGATCATTTTCACCCTCCCACACATGACTCAGGCCGGGGAAGGTCGGAGGGGAACGCTGTACGCCTTCCCAAGGTCTGCGTGAGGCTGCGAGGGAGGGAGAGAGTTGGAGGAGAGGGAGAGTTGGGGGAGAGGGAGAGAGGTGGAGAATTGGAGGGGGAGGGGGAGAGTTGGAGGGGAAAGGGGAGAGTTGGAGGGGAAAGGGGAGAGTTGGAGATAAGGGAGTGAGTTAGAGGGGGAGGGAGAGAGTTGGAGGGCGAGGGTCGTATCACATGAAGATTCACAGCAACTCTTCCTGAACGATTTATTTTGCATAATACACCTTAACATCCCCTTGTATGCCATTTATACTGCTTTAATAAGGATATAGACTGAATTAATACCATACAAAAGGATATTAAGGTGGAATGCACTGAATAAATCCCTGAGGCAGAGGCGTTACGGAATCTCCACAATCACTTAGAATACGACCTAGAAAGTCTTGGAGGGTATTGTATGGGAGGGAAGTTTTTGGAGAGGAAGGCTGTACCCCCTTCCAAGGTGTGTGTACAAAGCTGGGATGGATGGTGAGAGCTGAGGAGTATTGGTTAAGTATTGGTGTGGGAGGGAGAGGGTTGTGATGTGGAAGAGAGAGGAGGAGGAGAATATGAGAGGGAAAAAAATTACACCTTACATCTTTATCTCCTTTTCAACCTTTATACATTGTTTTTTTCCCTCTTGCGGCTCCTCTGCGAACCACATCCATGATAAAGGAAATGGACGTGGAAAGTAATAAAAAGACATGAAAGAGGTGTGGCTTGGAATAAATCCTGTACTATAACCATGTTCCTCTTCACCTAGTACACCTTTCTTCTCTTACCTCTTCCCATTACACAATTAAACAATAAATTAATGTGAAGGATAGCCTAACTGAGCACTACACTGCGAGAAAATGGGGACGAAAATTCAGGAGTAACTTCACAATCCAATACTGAAATAAAAGCCAATTTAAATCACAGCCCAAAAAAGTTGATAAAACATGATGATCAAATTTTCGCGCAGTAACCACACCAACGTCAACTTTTTAGACGTGGAGAAGAAAAAAAAAAATGGCAAACATGAAAGAGGGCCCTGTGGTAGTTGTGGTGTGGTCTGAGCAGGGGTACTGTGGTGGGTGCCTGGCGCTGTGGTTGGTGATGTGGTGTGATATGATGTGATTGGGTTATTGTACTGAGTGCTGGTGTGGTAGGAGGTGGTGTGGTGTGGTGTGGTGTGGTGTGGTGTGGTATGATGCGGTGTGCGTGGTAGGGGTGGTGTGGTGTGGTATGGGGCAGTGTGGTGTGGTGAGGTATGGGGAAGTGTGATGCGATGTGGTGTAGTGTAGTGTAGTGTAGTGTAGTGTAGTGTAGTGTGGTGTGGTGTGGTGTGGTGTGGTGTGGTGTGGTGTGGTGTGGGTAGTGTGGTGGGTGAATGGTGAATGGGGTTGAAGAGATGGAGCGATACCAGTTAAGGGGTGGTGTGGTAGGGGTGATGTAGTGAGTTTAGGTCGTTTCGGAATGGATGGGGAGGTATGGTGGGGTGTAGGGGTGTAGTAGGAGGCTGGATGGAGTGCTATGGTAGGGGTGGCACGGTGGGTGTATGGTACTGCGGTAGGGAGTGGAATGATAGGGGGTGGTAAGTAGGTGTGTGGTGTAGCAGAGGCAGGGATAGTGTGCTGGGTGCATGGTACTGTGGTAGAGATGGAGTGGTACGAAATGGGGTGGTAAGTAGGTATGTGGTAGAGGCAGGGATGGTGTGCTGGGTGTATGGTACTGTGGTAGGGATAGAGTGGTACGATATGGGGTGGTAAGTAGGTATGTGGTAGAGGCAGGGATGGTGCGCTGGGTGTATGGTACTGTGGTAGGGATGGAGTGGTATGAAAGGGGGTGGTAAGTAGGTGTAGTAGAGTGGGTGTGTGGTAGAGGTAGGGGTGGTGTGGTGGGTGTATGGTGTTGGGTTATCAGCACCAGATCACATCACACGCCCTCCTCTCCCTCACTTCTACCTTCCTCTCTCTCTCTCTCTCTCTCTCTCTCTCTCTCTCTCTCTCTCTGCCCGAGGCCAACCTGGATAAAAACGATTTGTCATGTACGTTCTGGTTATGATAATCCAATGGTTAAGATACTGAGAGAGAGAGAGAGAGAGAGAGAGAGAGAGAGAGAGAGAATGATGTGAAACGAGAGGGAGGAGAAGAAAGAATAGAGAAGGGAAGAACGGAAGAAAGAAAGGTGGGATGGAGGAAAGAGGAGGGATGGAGATAGGGAGGGAAGGGATGACGTCAGAGGGGTTTAGGTGACAGGTGTAGGGGAGGGAAGGAGATCAAGTGCCTTTATCCTGTCCCCTCCCCCCTCACGTCCATTCATCTCTCCCTTCCTCTCCCTTCCACATCTCTTCCCTCCCTGCGATTCTCCCTCCCTCTTCTCTGCATTCATCTCTCCCTCTCTCATCTCTCCTCTCCCTCTGCGGTTCTCTAATTTCTCTCCCCCTTCTCTCCAGTCACCTCTCCTTTCCTCTTCCAACCATCTCCCTTCCCTCCCTGTAATTTCTCCCTCCCTTCCCCCTCCTCTCCCTCTAACACGTATATTGGAAGAAAGGGTGTATTTTCCTTAGGTTAAATAATACTGTCCGGAGGTTACACGAATACAATGCAGACTTTAAGATTTTACCCCAAGTCATGACAAAAACCACTAAATCAATAAACAAAATAAAAACTCAGCAGAGGAGTTAGAGAGGCATTATTTCTAACCTCTGTTATTACTGTTACGCAAAACCTCAACAACCTAACCTTAGTTATTTTGTTAGGAAGAGATTTCGTATAATTTCTAAGCATGAAAAAGGCGGGTACGGAAAATCTTGCGACCTCTTGCGAACAATATTGCAAACCCTCTTGCAAGCAATTTTACAAATTCTCATGCCAACAGTTCTGAGAATAATATATACTGCTAACTTTCTTGCCAACAATCCAGGTAAAAATCTTGCGAATTCTCTTGCCAACAATCTTGCGAACAATATTGCAAACTCTTATGCGAAACATCTTACTAAAAATCTTGCAAACTCTTATGTGAACAATCTTGCAAACTCTCTTGAAAATAATCTTGTGAACATTACTGTGATAATATGAGTCAGGAAACGGTACGGAGGTAATTAGGTGAAGAGAGAGTACCTTGCAGGTATGCGAGGTTCACTCACACACACACACACACACACACACACACACACACACACACACATACAGAGAGAGAGAGAGAGAGAGAGAGAGAGAGAGTGGTAGTCACTATGGTACAACGAGGGGGGCGGGTACAGTGAGCAGGGTACAGTGCAGGGAGACAGCAAGGGTACATCTCCACTAATGAAGCCCTTGCACGTATATGGTGAAGACAACAAGACCAAATCAATTAAAATAATATATAATTAAAAAATAAAAGAGGTAAAGACAACAAAACGAAAATGGCAAAGAAAAAATGGAATACGTAAAAACCATCAAAAAAATATATATATACTGATTAGTATGGGCAAGTTAAAAAAAAAAAAAAGACCAAATAAATATATATACGGTAATACTTAAAAGACCAAATAAAAAATAAGGTATAGAATAATTAAATGACTTATATTGATATTTCTTCTGTCTTGATTTCACAGTAACAGAACTCTTGTATAAATTAATATAGTTTTCACTGCTATGTGGGTATAATGCTACCACTGATTATTATTTTTTTAACCCCTCTGCTACGATGATATCTCTATTTTGCTTCTGCTATCGCCTAACCATTGATTTTAGTTTGAAAAGGTTTATATACTCGCTTAACATCTTCCTTCAGACGACATGCTTTACGAGTACATTATTTTTGCCATCTAGATAAATGCATTCACTCTGGACTAATCAAAATGAGATCTGTTGTGTGCTGAACCAAACTGCCTGATGGTTGCAAAAATGAAATAAAAACTGGACTGAAGGGGCAAATTTTTCCACTACAATACCAGGTCCTTCCCATGTATCAACACCCGTATTAAAAAGGAAAATCTGTAGGAAAATCATCAGGATAAATACACCTCCGTCAGTGGGCAATTAATTTCACCTCCAGTCAGAAAGATCCTAAACAATTTTCTTTTTCTTATTTTACAGATGAACAGAGGGAGGAAAAATAAATTTAAAAAAATCATAAACTTCCCGCAAGTTCTGCATACAAAAAGATTGACATATGTGCAATAGACAGAAACACAAATACAAACGAGAGAGAGAGAGAGAGAGAACCATGGGTGGTGAAAACATAACTGTCTACTTTTTCCGTGCTTATCATGTGATCATTACTATTATTAGATATGGCCCAAAATAGCACAAACTAATATTACCCCCAACCTCCTAACTCCCTCCCTCCCTCCCTCCCCCAGGAGAAACCCCGGATTCCACCAGGCAACGGGGAATGTCGTCATCGAGAGAAAGGCGGAGAGGGGGGGTACAAGGGAGAGGAAAAAGGAGACAAGGAGGAGAGGGTAGGAAAGGTGGGGACAGGGTGGAAAGATGGAGGACAAGGTGGAGAGAGCGCTACAAAAGAGGTAAGAGGGAAAGGAAGAAAAACAGAAGGCAAAGAGGAAAGGGAAAAAAGAGACGGCATCGGGAAAAAGGGGAAAGGAGGTAGGAGAGGAGAGAAAGGTGTGTGATGGTGGATGTGGACAGCAGGAGGGGAGGTAATAAATGTTGTGTCGTCGTGTGCGGGCGGTCGTTATCGTAAGAATGAGGAACGACGTGATGGGGTATTGTTTCTGTGGTTGTCTTTTCTGACTTCGTGTTTCCTAATATATATATATACTGAACATCTTCCTGTATGACGTAAATTTGCACAATATACTTACATCTCGTTCCCAACGAAGGTAACCAATTTGTCCATCCGTGATTCACCGCCCCTTTCTCTCTACATATCTTTATCTACACTATCTATCTATCAATCTACCAACACTCCTACCTTACTACCTCTTTCCTTTTCCTTCATTCTCTCCCTGTTCTCTTTCTCTTTAATGTTTTCCATCTCTACTTCTTCCTCCTCCGCACTCTACCTGTCCGATGCACTTTCCCCTCACATTCTCTCCATCTGTGACTCTACAGAATTCCTCACACACACACACACACACACACACACACACACACACACACACACACACACACACACACAGCCTTCACATAATCTCTTATACACACTTAATGACCCTTTCCAAAACCCTTTTCTACATTCTCTCTCTCTCTCTCTCTCTCTCTCTCTCTCTCTCTCTCTCTCTCTCTCTCATTTACAGCTATACCCCTCTCACCTTCCTTAATCTTCCCTCACATCTCCCTTAACTTTTCTCTCTCGCCACATCATCCCTCTCCTCTGCGCCTCCTACACTTCCCATTTAATGCCATGTGTATCCCTTTCTAATACAACTAATTTATCTGCTAACATATTACCTAAATAGTCACATACCTAGTTTCCCCTTTCCCTTCACATTCCCTTCTCCCTCCCCTTAACTTCTTTTAACCTTCTCCTCTATGCCCTTAACTCCCCCTCCTCCCCTTTCGCCTCCATATTCTTAAGTTCCACCTCCCCTTAACTTCCATTCTCTCACACCTGTAATTACATTCCTAAACAACTCCGATTGCTTACCTTCCCTCACGCCTCCCCTTTCCCCCTCCTTCCCTTACTTCCGCCTCCCCTGCCCTCTCCCTCCCCTCCCCCCCTAAATTTTCACTTCCCTCCCCTCTACAGTTCTCAGCTTTTCCTTAAACTACATCTTTTCCTTTTCCCTCTCTAACCTCAAATCATTATTTCCCTCCTTTATCTTCCCTCGTGCATCCCCTCCCCTCTCTCCGTCCCCTACGTTTCCTTAACCTCCCCCTCCTCTTCCCTTCCCTTGAACACCTACCTTCACACCTTTCCCTTTTTCCTCCCTTACCTTCAGTCACGCCTCTCCCCTCCCCCTTCCCTTCCCCTCCACGCCCCTGCCCCCTCCCCCCCAACAACAGCCCCAAGGTATGAAAGTGGGGAACCCTGAAGGCGTTTGTACAGCCATTCACTCGGTTTCCGTCTGGACTTAATTTCTTCTCGGCCACTTGTTTGTTTACTCCCAAAATCTTCCGCATTTCGTAGACAATTCACATTCTCCACCTGTCACGCTTTACTCTCTCTCTCTCTCTCGGCTTGAAATTGCAATCTCTCCATGTTTCATACCAAGACGCAACAAAAACACCAGAAACGAAGAGCTATGAGAAGTAAGGAAATTATAGCACTGTCTTTTCTAGCACTGTGGGACATGAAAAAAAAAACTGCAAAAGGAAGAATATTGCAAAAGACGAAAATCTGGGCCAAGTTAAGACTGAAGAACTATACCTGAATTACCAAGAGACCCAAGAAGCACCTCAATTACAAGGAAATTTTCAGTACCCAATCTAAGACGGTAGATGGGTGGGTGGGGAGGGGGAGGGGGAGGAGGAGGGGGGAGGGGAGGCAGGTGATTGGCTACTTCTCTCTACTACCATTCCCAACCACCATTGCCTTCCTCAACCACCATCCCATGCGCGACTTACGACCGCAACTACCACCATCGCCGGCAACTACCTCGATCGTTACAGGGGTCCTCGTTCACCATCCCTCACTGCTACTGCCAGAACCGCCTTCGAAGCTTATGGGAGTACAAGTCTTCCTGTTCTTCTTCTTCTTCGTGTGCTATGTTTTTGTTTAGTGTTCTTGTTCTCATCACCTTAACTATAAGAAACCCCATCTTCCTCCTCTCCTTCTCCCCTGTTCTTGCTCAGCGTTCTCCTTCATCACCGTCATCTTCCTGTTCTCCTTCATGTTCTCCTTTTTCAGTACTTTTCCTCCTTAACCACCACCTTCCTGTTTTTCTAGTGATCTTGTTCTTCCCTCTCTCCTCCTGTCACTCGCAGACATGTAATGGCTCTTGGGACTTTCTCTTCTTAATCATCGTCCTGTTTATCGTTCTTCGCTTTTTCGCTCAATTTGTTCCTTGTTCTCTCTCTCTCTCTCTCTCTCTCTCTCTCTCTCTCTCTCTCTCTCTCAAGCTCCTACATATTACTGTCGCTTTTTTCTTCTTCCAATCGTATTTCTTCTTTAACTCGCGATTTTTACCACTCCACTTCCCTATAGTCTTCTTCCTTTATCACTTTACTTTCTTCTAAATCCCTCCACACTCCCCTCCACCCCTTTACCTTCTCTCTGACCCTCCACTGTCTCCTCCATCTCCCCTCCACAGCTCCCTCCATCCTTCCACCTCTCAATCCCTCCAAAATCTCCTCCATTAATCCTCCTCTTGCGGCCTTTTCCCAGCCCCAAAACAAAGATGGCGATACGAACGTCAAGGCAATGTCAACAATCCCGGAAAAAATCTCACGGGCGCGGCCAAATATTATCTCTCCAATATTATCAGCGATTTTTTTTTTAACCCTTAGGAAATACAGAATGAAATAGAGAAGTAAAGAAAGGACTATTAATTGCACAAAATATGGGGGATTATTATCTCTATAAAGAAAAATATTACCCCTAGAAGAGACAAAAATATTCGCTAAAGAAAAGAGAAGGTTGTTCGCCCTAGAAAATACAAACGAATATTACTAACAAATAATAGGAAGAGGATTATTACCTACAGAAAACTGAGAAATATCAACAGAATGACCAAGAAAATAGCGCCATTATCACAGGAAATACAAAAGCAAATATCTCTAGAAAGCTTAGAGAAAGCTACCCACAGAAAACAGTGCGATATTACACGTATAAAATATTGAGATCACCCACAGAGTTCAGAAATATTACCCGAAGAAAACTGAGAAATATTATGTCCCCCAAAGGATTAATTTTATCCCTGGAAAATACTGAGGGAAACATTAGCCCTAGAAAATACGGGGAGGAATGAATGATAACACTGGCGGGAGAACGTAATGTATTCCTTAGCCACTCCGAAAGCGTCCGAGCACATTCAAACCACACATTCGATGGTCCTTGAACACGTATTTATATTAAAAAAAAAAAAAAGGAAAATGTATTCGTGTCGTGACTGATCTAAAAAAAAAAAAAAAAAATGGAAGTGCAGTCAGATACGATGCCTTTTTTTTTTTTTTTTTTTTTTTTTTTTTTTTTTTTACCATTAACTCCTTCAATCCGGCGACATTTTTTTTTCTTTTTGCAACTAATAAACAATTTCATTCAACTTGGGAAATTTTAATCATCACATGGAATATGCACAATAATTTCCATCATTAATATCCAACTAAGGAAAGGCTTCTCGTAAAGAAGAAATTAATGGACGCCATATCTAAACCCTCCAGTTCGAAAAATCTCACATGTACTAAATAACAATTGTCTGGAGCAAGAATAAGAAAATCATCTGATGAAGGAAGTAAAAATAAAAAATAATGCGTGTTGGCGGTTCCGTTGCCTGAGTGAGTTTGTTTGAGGAGTCAGCTGTTGGTGTGTTTACAAACATTGCCTGGAGCACCAATGAATGCCACTGGATGTTTGCTGTGCCTCTCTCAACCAATGAATGCCAATCGATGTTTACGATGCCTCTGTGCGGATATGCCTGACTGCCTTGTCCTTGGAGGAAAAATATATATAGGAAGAGAACTGGGGAAAATCTTTAGCTCCTTCACTCCTAGGACGTATTTTGTTCATCATTCTTGAGACGCTACTTTATCATATTCATACTAGGGAACACATCTTGCAGTAGAGGGGGTTAATGAAGGTTATAATCTCACTCCTCCAGTTCGAATGGTCAATCCTCAGTGACTAAAATCGTCTGGGGACATCAAGAAAAACATATATTCATATGTTATCAAAGTCCAGGGGATAAAATCAAACAGAGTAACTATTTCAGGACGTAAGAAATCTTTGCTATATTATTTCTGCCAACACCAGACACTTTTATTCAACTTATGAATGGCTTTACGTCCTTCTACGATTAAACATTTCTACAGACATTTCTACAGACAACAATATCAATCTAACTATATCTATCTATCTATCTATGCGCGTGTCTAACGGGAAAAGTGAGAGAATAAACTGTCATGGAAACAGAAACCAACAAGAAAATGAGGCATGGGAGGAACGTGGAAAAAAAAGGGGAGATACCAGACAATATTTGCGGAAATAGCCTAAATATCGATTCCCTTCTAATACCATAAATAACATGACAGTGATAAACTATTTTTGAGACCTTGAGATGCGATCTTTTGGGGGACCAGCAAAACTTTTCAAAATATTACATAAGATATTCATAACTACTCGAATAAAAAAAAGAGGATAAAATGAAGAAGCACTTGTCCGCCACTGCACACGGAGAGGTGGTGGTGGGGTAAGGTAGAAAAATATAATCTCTATAAGAAACTTTCCCTAATTAAACAACCCCCCTATTTTTTCCCCAATAAGTGATCATGACTTGCTAATGAGATTCATCAAGGTGAGTATGGAGAAAAAAAGAAAGAAAAATAACTCTCGACCTCTGCATAGCTAAACACACACACACACACACACACACACACACACACACACACACACACACACACACACGCACACGAGAGAGAGAGAGAGAGAGAGAGAGAGAGAGAGAGAGAGAGAGCACATAACACATCTCACCCCACACTCTGGCACGCCTTCCCTCCTATTACCGGCTATCTCGTTTGATGCACAACCAGGAAGGAAACAAAATCAATCTCTCTCTCTCTCTCTCTCTCTCTCTCTCTCTCTCTCTCTCTCTCTCTCTCTCTCTCTCTTTCCAATCACCTCACATGGAAACGGAAGCACGAACCACCCCTTCTACGTGCGTCCGTGTAATCTCATATCGACATCCGTTTCGCTTCCTGCCTCATATGGACAACAATTTTCTCCACCATTTTGACCACTTACGTACGATGAGTTTTTGATTTTTTTTTCATTCTTGTTACCGTCAGACAATTTTTGAGAGATTTTGGGAGATTTTTCGCTGTGAAGGGATTAATGGAAACTGTTCGTGCAATTCTCCTGAACTGAATATAGTTGTCTGGGAGTAGAGAAAGACAAAACAGAAATTGTCATCACACTGAATAGGTTAAAACTTGCCGTCATCGATTCCGCAGCCCCATAAATGTGAGAACAGTACAATATGGAAGCAATTTTCTGTCTTACATGGGAACGTGGGCAGGTTATAAGAGAATGGGGAAGTCGCCATTTCTCTTACTTCTTTCCTTTTCTTTCGTTCCTTCCTTTTCTAGGTCATCAGGGCGCACATATATTGTTGACAGTGCACCGCTACCTGTCCGATCAGCGAAGTTAAGCAAAGGATGATTAATACTATGAGTGACCGCCTGGAAACACCAGATGCTGATGGCATCAAACATCATTATCCTACTTGCTGGCTGGAAAAAGACAGAATGATGTTGACGACAATGGTGTCATGAATTTCTGCTTCCTTTCTCTTTGCTGTAACTGGGTTTCATAACACCATCATCAGCATTATCACTGTTATCAGCATTATCATTTTAATCAATGTTACAAGTATCATCATCAACACCATCATTATCAAAATATCATCATCATCATCAACTGCCATACAAAGTTTAATTTTTTTTTATTTTCTCTCCCACCCTCTCCATCACATTCGCCCCTCCCTCTCAAACTTCTTCCTTCCTTCTTAACTGTCCCTTCCTCTCGCCTTCTCCATTCTCCCTCCTCTATCCCTCTCTCTTCCTCACTCTCCATCACTTTCCCACCTTCCCTCTCTTTCACTTTCTCTTCCTAACCCTCAATAGCATCCTCTTCTCTCCACTTCCAACACTCTCCCTCTGCCATCTCCTTCACTCTTCCTCCCTCCTTCGGCCTTGGGGATGACTGTCGTGTAGAAAGGCCCCAGTATGAATGAAACCCACGATCAGGCAGTTCCTCTTCTTGGCCTGACCCCTTCACCCGGAGCATGACTTCCCCCTGGCGGCTCAGACAACTGGCCTAATGAGAGAGAGAGAGAGAGAGAGAGAGAGAGAGAGAGAGAGAGAGAGAGAGAGAGAGAGAGAATAAGCCTTTTAACTCTAAACACTTATCACTTCTCCTTCAGTTGTTTTTCTTTCCTCTTCCGCCTAGTCGTACTTCCTTCCCTCCACCTCTTCCTCTTCCTCCTTCTCCCTCTTTCCTTCTCTCTCTCTCACTTCTTCATCCTCATCTTTCTTGGTCCTGAACCAACTTTCCTTTCCTTCCCGTACTTTCTCAAAGCTAACATGATTACCCTATGACGCTCTCTCTCTCTCTCTCTCTCTCTCTCTCTCTCTCTTTTCCAGCCTACTCATGAAGGACAAATCCGCCATTCACTGACCACTAAATTTGCGATTTTACGACACCATTTGACCTGTTGACATGAGGATGCCATATACCGCAAGCCTTTAACATATCGCGTATAGAATTACAATAAACACATTTACTTTCTTGGGACATCAGGAGTTTTACTGATTATTTAGTATATCATCGGCTCCCTCCTGCGCAATGCTTCATCATCAACATCATCATCATTATCGCCATCACCATCATCATCATCATAATCATCATCATCATCACCCTGCGTAAATACCTGCAAAAACGGACTACTCTTTTGGCCTTTACATTTTCAAACATTCACGCAGTGGAAAGAAATGTAGAAATATGCTCCAGTTGACTTTCAATTATGTGCACGCAGACTACTCTTATACACACACACACACACACACACACACACACACACACACACACACACACATTATAAAGCAACTATACAGCACGAATTACAGTATTACTGAAAAAAAATATTCACCTTACGATAACCATGCGACAACCAACGACAGTCATACATCAAGGATAATTTTTACTGACACTGTACTTTCATAAACAATAACCCACGAATGGTTGAAAATCTCTAGCATTCTATTCCAGGTAACGCCAGACGATTTTATTCAGCTAAATGGGTCACAGGTGGCTGATGGTACGATAATGTCTTTGTCCCCTGTCGTACGTCCACCATAATGTAATCACTTCATCCTTGGATCAGTTGGAATAGCCAAGGGTATGTTCATCATTCTCGTCTAATTAACCTGTTTGATTACTAGTGGACAGACGGGCAGACAGACGTGAAGACAGACGAACGGAGACACAAACAGGGAGACAAAGCGACCCACACAAAGACAGACATCGATAGACAAGACAGATAAAATGACTGATAGAAGAAATCACAGACATAAACACATAAACTTATACAGGCAGACAAAGACAGACAAACCGAAAGACATACAGGGAAACAGAGCAACAGATAGAAGGGCAGACACAGGTGAAAGCCTACATCCATACTAGAGGTCGGAGGTAATAAAAGATGAACCAACAAAGAGCCAAACCACATAAACCACCAATAAAACGTAATTAAAGACCTTGACAACAACTGTACCTGAAACCCCAAATCTGTAATCACACAGGGCCCGTATTCTCTCTCTCTCTCTCTCTCTCTCTCTCTCTCACACACACACACACACACACACACACAATTACCATCGCTCCCTGTCGTAACTCTTATTTGTTTTCGCAAGAGAGATGAAGGATGGAGAGTGTGGAAGCTCCTTAAGTCTCTTGTTGTTCCTGCACAAAAGAAAGAAGATAAAGAAATAAAAGAAAGAACGAAGAGAGAGAGAGATAAAAAAAGAAATCCCAGTTGAGACGAAATTGTTGGCAAGTCTGTCTGTGATTCTGGCCCCAGACGATCAAATAATAATAATAATAATAATAATAATAATAATAATAATAATAATAATAACAATAGGCAAAAAGTCAATCCTATATGAACCTATGTATAATAATTAAATACGACAAGGTATATATATAGCACCGATAATACAAGTCACATAAATTATCAATGAAAAAAGAAATGAATGAAAAAAAAACAAATTATTCACTGCAATGATAACTACTAAATAAATCACTGTTAATCTACACGCACCCGGACGCCTACGACAAGCTCTTTATTCATTTATTTTTATTTTTATTTTTTTTTATTACAGGACTCCATTATCGTTTTCTCTACTCGAGGGCATGTCCATTAATTTTTCCCTTCAGGCCGATGACGTCTTAAATGGACACACGATTTTTTATACACCTTACGACTGACATTCCACTGTAGTGAAGGGATGAGACACCATTCCTACTAACTTCCTTGCGACACTGCTCTCTCTCTCTCTCTCTCTCTCCTATAAATTTTTTGGCTACAATCAAACGGTTATATTTATGTTTCTTATCTTTCCTGCAAGAGGGCCAACAGAAGCAAGAAAATAAATACATAAATAAATAAATGCCAAAATAATGCAGAGTAGTGAATAGGGTCAACTCCCACAGCCAGAGGACGTCCTTCATAATTTATTCTTGCACTTTTTTTTTTTTTAGAAGAGGGGGGGTGGGGCGACCACCGATAGAAAAAAAAGGTAAAAGAAGGCTCTATATAACCATCCTTTCAGTTCGATAAGCCAATCCTAAGCTGAGTAAAATGAACTAGTGCTGATATGATGAAAAGGAAGAATACACCAACATCCTGAAGGGAGTAAAGAATGCTCCCAACCACCTGCAGGGAGCCTCAGTAGCAATAGCAGTGGTGACAGGCGGGTAACTTTCACTCTTAACACATTACTGATGGCCTTGCTATAGACGGTGTGACCCACAAGCACGTGTTTGTTTATCTCTAGCTATCTCCACACACTTTTACTAACCATAAGGGGCAGTTTACGAATTGGACGGGATTGGATGTAACTTCAACAACCTCTCAAGTGCTTCCCCAAGATGATTAAAATCGTCCAGTAGCAGCAAAGTAGACAGAATGCTCCCAACTACCAGCCATAAACCCCAGTAGTATTCGCATTGGTATTAGCAGCAGTAGCAGTGGCGACACACGGGCGACTTTCACTGCTACGGTATTACTGACGGCCTTGCTGTGGACGGTGACCTACAGGCATTTATGCAACCATTTTTGAGTCCTCTGCCGATTGAATACTAAGGACTGGACAGAGAGAGAGGAATGGTTTGGCTGCTTACCTATCTATCTATCTACCTATTTATCTATCCATCCATCTTTATGTCTGCCACCTACTTATCTATCCTTCACATCGGACTAACAGGAAGAAATAATTTTGGAACACTCACATTTTCACTGATGCTCTATCCAACTATCTTAAAAAAAAAAGAACCAAAGGCTGTTATCCTACAAAAAGCTATCCTATTAAAAAAACCCATGCGTAAGAAAAGGTCAAAATCAAGATCCGTTCAATTCAGGATGCCTCAATAAATTGTATAAGGGGGCCATAGTAATGGGAAATACAATTAGGCTATGTTCCTATCCGTTCCATCTATCTATCTATCTATATCCCTATCTATTTATCTATCTATCCATCCATCCATTAATCCATTTACATATGCTGATAACAACTAGGTTACATAATTCATTTTCACTTCTATCTACCTAACTACCTACCAATCTACCTATCTAATTATCTACCAATCTATCTACCTGTCTGTCTGTCTGACGATAATGAACAGCGATGTAAAATCCATTAACGAGAAAAAACGTGCATTAAGAAGGAAGACAACACAGTGTAAAAGCTGGTGTTTACCTCCGCCTGTTCAAAGACTACACACACCTCACCCAACACACCTACACATACCTTCCTCATTAACGGTGTACATGTCGGTATTCTGCACCATCACCCGGACGACACTCACACACACACACACACACATACACACACACACACACACACACACACACACCTGCCAATCTATACACCTTGTTGTTGCGTAACCTCCACTCTCTTGGTCATTCCGCCTCGTCCACCACCTCCATGCGTCCTTCTCGCCCTTCCACCCTACCTCCACCACTTCCCTTTCGCCTCTTCTTCTTTCCTCCTCTCTCTTTTACTCCTCCCTTCCTCATTCCACTACCACCACTTCTACTACTACTACTACTACTCTCTCTCTCTCTCACCTTTCCCCTGCAAATGCTAACTAATGCCCCCCTACAACACACCCTATACAATGAGGATAATGAACCTATTCTCTATCACATGCCGTAATCTCCATCATTCTTAGCATTATCCCTCAAGCCCCTTTACTGTAATCATCACTTTTGTACTTTATTGGTGCTACCGAGGAGGGGAGGGGAGGGGACGGGAAGGAAGGGGAAGAAAACAGAATATATTTTAAAAAATAATAATAAAAGATGACAAAATGAAGAGGACAGGAGGAAGTTACGTCGAGATGGCAGTTTGAAGTGACAGAGAAGGACTGGCTTCGACGAAAGGTACATTTGGGGATGAAGGTGGGGGCTAATGCGAATAATTATACAAAGCAAAATCCAGACAACGAAAGAAGTCAGCTAAATGAGAACGACAGGAATCGGAGAGGGGCGAATGATCAAGGGAAGATAAAGGTCGATGATAAAAAAAAAATAATAATAATGGTGAGATACGCAGTGATGGTCTGAAATTGGGAGAATACAGTAATTTAAGAGCAAAACTCAGGTCGGGCTGGAAATTAACACGGACAAAGACAGGATTCGAAAAAAGAAGGAAGATACGAGAGGATGAACGTTCAGGATAAAGACAGAAGGATAATGACAGACAAGGAGTCATGTGTCCCGAATCTGGCAAAAAAAAAAAAAAAAAAAAAAAAAAAAAAAAAAAGAGGGACGGAAAATATTAAGTCTAGAGAGCAAATATGCATAAACAAAAGGTTACGAATAAAAAAAAAAATGCAAGTGACACTAGGGAGACAGTATAATGGAAAAAAAAAAAAAACGGAGGGACAAAAATTCAATCAGAAGTAAAGTTAAATCAGAGTAAAATATTAAGGAAAAAGGTAATGGTATTTGTGAACAAGGAAGCAGTATCACGGGGGAGACGGAGGGGCAATTGGAGGGAGTCATGGGGCACGGGCCGTTATCCCTTTAAATCAGTAGGCGGGGTGGAGTTGACAAGAGAGGTGGGCAAGGTGGGCGAGCACGAGGGGGTAGGCAAGGGAAGTGAGCGGCCAGGAAGAAGAAGGTGGGAAATGGGGAGTAGGCAGCGAGGAGTTGGGAAGGAGAGAGGAGATGGGGAGAAGTGGGCAAGAAGGAGAGGACAGGGAAGTGGACAAGTGGAGTGAGCTGGGGGAGAATGGCCTGGATGGAGTAGGTAAGAGAGTGGGTAAGGAAGGATCGGGCTGGAAGGAGTGGGCGGAGGAGAGTGGGCGGAGGAGAGTGGGAGGAGGAGAGTGAGCTGCGAGACGTGAGGAAGAGGGAGTGGACAAGGGGACGGGACAGGAGGAAGAGGGAGTGGACAAGGGGACGGGACAGGAGGGAGAGGGAGTGGACAAGGGGACGGGACAGGAGGAAGAGGGAGTGGACAAGGGGACGGGACAGGAGGAAGAGGGAGTGGACAAGGGGACGGGACAGGAGGGAGAGGGAGTGAGGTGAGAGGGAATGGGCGGCACTAACTCTAAGCACAAACACTCTCCTCCCACTTCTAAAAACGCCCACCCGCCCATCGCGACAATTGACGGAACAAACAGGAGTGTGACAACGCCTTCGTCCCTAATATTTTACGGCCTCATCCCCATTTTCTCCGTCCCCAAGGTTTTAACAAGAATAAGACAAAGGTGATGTCCGCGGGGCCGAACTGGTGAGATGTGACAACATGTACCCGTGAAAGTACATATGAAGTCAATACAACATTGACATTAACCCCAATATATATGTTTTAAATAATCACGCTAAAATGCTGGAATCTTTGTATATTTTCTTCATATTCAATTAATCTGATTTAGATAAAGTTTCCTCTCCCCACCCAGGAAAAAAAGGCTAGTTAACGTAATATACAAAGTATGTAAACTGTGGTATCTGAAAAGCAATAAGAGATTGGCTGATTGGTCGCTGTTATTATGGGGGTGTCAAATGTGGTGTTAGTGAACTCTCCTGAACCGCCACACTCATAACGCTCCATGCTAGTCTGGTGGTGGGACAGCCTGGATAACTCCCCCGTAGCTCGCAGTCAATACAGAAACTATACCGTACCCAGCAAACAAGTTAACACTAACACTTTCATATAATTGTGGTTTTATTTGCATGAAGAATATGTCAGTTATGATGAACGTGGTACGGACAACTGGATTACTTGTTTTCCGGATCCTTGCACAGCAGAATATAGTCTGCTGTGGTGGGTGTACTGGCTACGTAAGTTAAACATGGTGTGATAGGTTGTGTTCTAAAGAGTATACACCCAAAACACCTTGTCTTGTCACTGGCAAATGTTCTGCTCAGTCTCTCTCAGGTGTAAAAAATCTTTTCAGCGGCATCAACTGCGTAAATTCTTCTGGCGGTAATGGCTGTGGCAGCTGAGGCAACATCCTTTTCATTAAAGGCTTAATCCAGACAGCTTCACAGGCCCAGGAGAGTACTATCCCAGGAAACGAGTCTTTTACAGTGGCAGTGAAAGTAGGGAGTGTCGACGGCGTTAGAGGCGGCGTATGGAGAGGACGACCCGGCGTGACTTGCACCACCTTTTGTTAGCTTAGGACCCCCTCTCCTTCTCCTCTCCTCTCACCTAAACCAAAAGTCGTATTCTCACCAGCCTAGGAGGCTCTCTAGCAGCTCTTCCTAAGCGATAATTATGCATATTACACCTAAAATAAATAATATTCTCGTGTACTGTTCATTTCAATATCGACACAGAGTGCATTAATTTTACGTAAGAGGAAATTAGTGTCACATACAGATATAAAATGACAGGAAAAAGGTGCCACACGGCCTCCTCAGCTTACGAAAATATGTGCCCCTCCCCCCCATGCCGCCCCTCCGTGCATGCCGTTACCCTCAGTGGCGGATTCCTGTTCCCTAGGTCAAGAGAATTAACCTAGCCTGTTCCTTTACAGTTAGAGTCCTTCCCGTGTTGACATTTCCATCCTTCAGGTAAAGCCCCACTTCTCATCATCCGAGTGTTTTTTGGGGCGTGCCACGGATTACAGGAGTTTTTTTCTACCGTTTCTATTCCCGTCAGACGCACTGTACGGCGATTTTATTAATTTTATCTTCCTACCGTATGTTATCTATTGGCCCACGAAACAGAATCATGTCTTTCTGTTATTTATACCTACAGTTACATATTCTTGCTATTCTCTGCTTTTCTGCTGGAATAAGAGGCACAAGAAACCTAGTTAGTTTTGGTTCTATGTTTTTTTTTTTGGCAACGTGAGAGGCACAGTTAGTTACGCAGCTGTACCAAATATTACTACACGAATAATCTCTGTCAGCAAATTTCTGACGGCGGGAGACGCATAGTTATTTAGTCGATTTTTCTATTTATAAGTATCTTCCTACTTTTTACCCGTCTATTCTTTTTATTTCTTCTTTTTTTTTAACGTGAGAATCTTCCTACTTTTTACCCGTCTATTCTTTTTTTTTCTGTTTTTTTTTTTTTTTTTTTTTTTCACGTGAGAAGCGATTAGCCTAGGTCGTTCTACTAATTAAAGGTACACTAATATTTTCTACTCATGTATGTTTTCTGCCGGCGTGAGAATCATCATTAAGAAGTCTCTGTTTTTTAGGAATAAACTACATACCACACAGGTGACTCAACGCAGGTATGGAAAAATAATATATCGTTACTCGGACTGCAGTGTGCACCTTTTTAAACAAAGGAAGAAGAGTTGTGAAATACTGTACCCAACTGCATTTTTCTTGTACCCTAAACACCTGGCGACTGTACTCCACCTGTATGTCATCTTCATCGTCATCATCATCATCATCACTAAGTCTTTTCTCTTCACTATGAATTTTGCTTGTAGGACTCTGAACCACTGGCGATTGTTCTTCATCTACAATCGTCACCAAAACTGTTACTACCACCATCATCACCTTAGCCCAGATCACCTTGTATTTCCAATGTAATCATCACCACCACCACCACCATCACCGCCCTATCCTTACTCATCTTGTCATTTCCATGTACCCATCAACACCAACATCATCATCATCATCATCATCATCATCATCACTATCTTACTCATCCTGTACCTCCCCTGCACCCTAAACATTTCCTCCCTCGCCTGTACTTCACATCTGTGCCACTCAGCATTTTCCTTGTACCCTAAATACCTGGCGACGGTACAGCGACCTGAGGCCCCAAGACTGACCTCCTCAAGGCTGGCGTCCAAGGCGGCTTACTTTCTCCCTGTGTGCTGTTGCCGGGTCACGCCGAGTTACTGCTGCACCTGTACTCTTAAGACTCGCAACGCACACACGCAAAAACACTTGCTAAAAATTCGAAGAACGTACTCGACTCTAATAATTAACTTCTGCGGTATAACTTTCCGGAAACAAGACACTGTGTGTGTGTGTGTGTGTGTGTGTGTGTGTGTGTGTGTGTGTGTGTGTGTGTGTGTGTGTGTGTGTGTGTGTGTGTGTGTGTGTGTGTGTGTGTGTGTGTGTGTGTGTGTGTGTGTGTGTGTGTGTGTGTGTGTGTGTGTGTGTGTGTGTGTGTGTGTGTGTGTGTGTGTGTGTGTGTGTGTGTGTGTGTGTGTGTGCGTGCGTGCGTGCGTGCGTGCGTGCGTGCGTGCGTGTGTGTGTGCGTGTGTGTGTGTGTGCGTGTGTGTGTGTGTGTGTGTGTGTGTGTGTGTGTGTGTGTGTGTGTAATAAAACTGAAATCCACGAACTCTTCTTCCCTCAATCGCGACAGATCATGAATTCCACGACCATAAGATTACAACTGAACCACCAGATCCTCCTCCTCCTTACTTCGGTGTCACCCATAGGCAAGACAGCATAAAATAATTTCCTTAATCATTTCTCACTCGGTAACATTAAGGCCTACATATCGGTCTACACTATGGTAATTGGTAACACAGCATTCCACAGCACCCAAGGACATCAGGTCATCAGTATATCAAAAAAGCTAAGGTATGTAAACACAGAATCAAATGCCCTAAAGTCATACCACAAGTTATTTGTACACGGAATAAACTAACACAAATTCACACAATACTCAAGAACATCCACCCATCATCCAATCCTATGTCGCCCCATGAGGAACGTAGGAACCCGGGGCTAGACAAGTTGGTCCTGACATTTGAGAGTGACATAAATAAAATGAAAATAACAAATCGTCCGAATTCAACGCATGAGCCACACCACCAGCTGTTCGTTCCTAAGATTCTGGAAACGTCAGGCGTAACTTGGAGTCAAACACGTGCCATAAGCGAATACCAGCGGCCCTTTTTCTGTGACCTTACAGAAAACGCCACATCCATAGAGTGTGCTGAAGGACGGGGGAAAGGGGGGTTGCTTGATCTGGTGCGGAAAGGAAGGAGGAGGGGGAGCTGTGGAGGTGGGGGCGGGAGGGGGATATTTGATGCGAGTAGAGGAGGAGGGGGAGATCTGGTGCTGGGGAGAGAAGGAGAATAATAGATGGGGAGGGTAGGAGGGGAATATTTTATGGGGAGAGGAGGAGGGGAATATTTGATGTGGAGGGGAGGCTGAGGGAATATCTGATGGTGAAGGGGGGAAGGGCGGTACTCTCGCGTGTGAGGTAGGGGGTCCATATTAGGTAGTGCAATTTTTTAACGCAACCCTCACCCTCTGTGTTACATGTCTCCGCCGCCAAAAGAAGAAATTTCCGGCCCCACAAGCTACTTAAAAGGAAACAATAGACCTGCCGCTGTGTTTAACCTAATCCCGTGTTGGGTAAAGTGGCATTAGTGAGAGACAAAGGTCGTATTCTAGATGGCACAGGAAGCTCCGTAACGCCTCTTCCTTAGCGACTTATCTCTGCATATGGTACACTAGTAATCTCTTTGATATTACAGAAAAAAATATACGAGTATATCGATGCTGAAATGAACATACAGGTGCATAATAAGGTTAATACACAAAATATATCGCTAAAGGTGAGGTGTTACGAAATCTCATAATTCAACAGGAGTATGGCCTTCAATAACACTCCCAGCGTGTCAGGGGAAGGTAAGACACACAGGCATGATCTCACACTATGCTAAACAGGTTTTACGTGTTTCCTTCCACCTTCTGCAACACCGTATACATGAAAGATTATTAACGCAAAGGTCAAACTGATGAGGTGAAAACTTAAACCCGTAACCCCATCAATCTAAATCTATTGTCGTCCATATTTTACAACTTTACACGTGTTTTCTTTTTCTTTTCTTTTCTTCCCCCCCCCTCTCTCTCTCTCTCTTCTTTTTCTTTTCTTTTCTTCCCCCCCCCCTCTCTCTCTCTCTCTCTCTCTCTCTCTCTTTCTTTTGGGTGGGGGTCAAGAAATATCAATCAACCATCAGCCGACATCATCTGACGTCCGATTTTCCCACTAAAAATTTACTCTTGGAACATTATCAAAACATTTCTTTAAATAGATTCTGTAAAATTAAAACACAATTCATTTAGATACATTTACGCAGCAACTTTAAATTATGTGGTAGAGTTCTTTAGGGAAAACGCCGGAGGTAAACTGAATAAACGACAAGTTCTGGCATATTTACCCATGATTTGCATGTAAATACTGTGTCGATCCATAATCTTGACATATTTACCTGGTGGTTTGAAGAAAATACACCCTGACAGAATGGAGTGACGGGTGTTCTGTGACGAAGGGGGCAACGGGATAAAAGGAGTGAACGAGTGAAAAGGAAAAGAAATGAAGTTAAATAGGAATCTCCAGGAAAGGAAGTGTGGGTAGGAAAGGGCAGAGCATGAGAAAAAGGGGCCCTTCATCTGAATAACAAAGGGATGGGTAAAAGGACTGATGACGACGACGACGACGATGATGATGGTAATGATGGTGTAGAGGATGATGGAAGGAATGCAGTAATAAGATGGAGCGTAAGTATCTAAATCTATGTGTGTAAGAGAGGGAAGTAAATGAAAATAAGGGAAGGAGGGACAGCAAAGGAACTGATAGAGAAAAAGTATAAAAGAATACAAATAAATGCAAACAGCTGGGCAATACTGAGGCATACAGTATATTCTATGAGCCTAAGATACAGACAGTAAAGCAAGAAAATAGGTATTCCGCAAGAGAGACTGAAAGAGTAACTGATGATGAGGGAGGTACGAATCAATGACCGAGTGAGTGACAAACTGAGAAAATCTAGATGTGAATATACTCAAAAAGTGAACTGGTGAGTCTACGGCGGAATTACAACAGTGAATGAATGAATGAGTGAGTGACGAAATGAAAGACTGTAGGAGTGACCAGGATGACGTCCCTTCCTCACTCTCCCACCCACCATCACGCCCACCACATTAGTCGGGGGGCCTGGGACAAAGAGGCGAGCTTGCATGTTAAGTAGACCCTCCCAGCCCCCCTCACAGTTCCTTCCTACACCCTATGGTCAATCTCCCACCACACCTGTTAATACCCGTACCACCTGTCTAATACTTCCACACCTTTCTTGCATCTGTCCATAACTCTCTGTGGCAACGTTTGATACTACTTTCACAAACAAGGGAAGAATTTCGATGCTGAAAATCCATGAAATTCCTAGAGTTCTTACTAACCTACGCTCAAGCTCCCTCCATACCTCTCCACAGCACCTGTGTCAAATCTTTCCAGAACCTCCTTGAACCCTTCCACAGCTGAATGTCGCCGTCTGTTGCAATATGCACCAATAGGATGAATCTAGGCGCTGAAAAGATCTATCGTCAAATACCCTACACACCTGCTACCCACAACACCCATCAAAAGTCCTTCCACCCGTCCACACCTGTCTTCGGCACAGTCAGACACCACCTGCAGCCATGAAGGAAGGACTGGTGTGTTGAAAAGTGAAGTTCTAAGATCCCCAGCTAACCCACCATCAAATCCTCTAAACACTTGCTACTCTCCACACATATCTAGAAGTTCCACATCCTCCTTGCACCATCCACACCTGTCCCTGGAGCCGTCAGCCACCACCTGCACCAACCAAGGGAGAATCAAGGCGTTGGTAATTAGGGTTTCCAGGGGCGCACTTACCCTAGGCGGCACCTTTTTAAGTGTTAAGTGGACATTAGGGGCCACCGGGGTCGCAGGGGGAGGTAGGGCGGGTCGTTATCTCACCCTAACCCTTCTCTCTCTCTCTCTCTCTCTCTCTCTCTCTCTCTGGGGGTAGAGGGTGGGAGGAAAGATAAGAGTGGGCTGAAGGGGGGACGATCATGAAGAGAAGATGGGAGAAGTGGGAGGGGAAAAAAGGGGGTGGGAGAGGAGGGAGGGAAAGGGCTAAGAGAAGAGACGCACAGGAAGAAGGGGGAAAGGGAGATAAGAAAAAGTGGGGTAAAGAAGCGGTGGAAGGGGAAGAAGGGTGGAAAGTTGGGGGGTCTATCACACGTAACCTTCTTAAACTCATACATTCACGACTTACTTCATACACTGCTTTACCAATACACACAACTTACTACTGATTCAATTTTAATAATAATAATAATAATAAAGGCTTCGTCGTACTCACAGGCTAAGGATTTCTTCAGGTCTTGGTCATTTTGGCAGGGCTGTTAAAAGTAATGTATATATATCACACTTTTACTTCTCTTTTCTACGTAACCGGTAAATACTGTACTTCAAGCAATCTCGTCATTATTTTTTTTTTTACGTCACTTGACCCCTTCCATCAGGTTATCCTATTGTTCATTTCACTCTTGCTATACCCCCAGTACTAAACCTGGAACAGACTTTTCGAACTGGAGGGGTAAGATACAGCCTTCATCAACCCCTGTCCCACTAGAGGCCTTTCTTACCGTTGAACAAAATCGTCTGGAGGTAGCTTGAATAAAATATAAAATTGATACTATGACTGAAAGGGTTACGTCTTACCTTTTACTACTTTTCCCCTACGTCAGTGATAAATTGGCGCCTCTTCTCGTTAATATCCTTATCTCTCTCCACTCCCTCGCATCCTCATTTATCATCCACCGTCCTTACTTCCTTCCTTTTCTCCTCTAAAACACTTACTCTTTCTTGTTCCCCTTAGCTGCTATATTGTGCCTCTTCGTTATATTCTTTTATTCGTCTCTTCTCCTTTATCTTTCCTCCTCCTTATCCAACCTTCCCTTCCTAATCCATTTTCTCCTTTCCTTCTATTTCTCGCTGTTCTAGTCTACCTTTCCCTTATTCCCTCCTCATCTTCTCCGTTCTTCTTTTCCGCCTCTTCTTCTTCTAGCATTAGTTCTTTTGCCTCTCTCTCTCTCTCTCTCTCTCTCTCTCTCTCTCTCTCTCTCTCTCTCACACACACACACACACACACACACACACACACACACACACACACAGTCTCCCCTCCTACGCCATGTAAGGCTTCCACACATCCGTCTTAACACTGGTATACACACGCACACAGGATCATGGAGTACATATGCGCGCGTGCACACACACACACACACACACACACACACACACACACACACACACACACACACACACATGCGCCCACAAATCTTCTTTAGCTTCATTCACCTCATAAACTATCCCTTATCCATCCCTCACGGCCACTCTCATCCTTTCATCCCCACCACTTATCCTTAATCTCACCACTAAGCTTCACCACTCATGTACCCCTTACCTCAACCATCTCCCTTCACCCTCACCACTCAGCCTCACCCATGACCTTTTCACTCACCACACCATCACCACTCAAACACCCTTTACTTCAATCCCCACCACTCACTCCATACACCAATCCTCACCACTCACCCCATACCTTAACCCTCTTCAGCCTTATCCCTTATCCTCACCATTCACTTATCCCTTATCCTCACTATTCCTCAGCACTCCCTCCACAGCCTCACCTTTCACCCACAGGGAGAATGAGGAGATAGGATATCGATAAAAAATGAAGATGAAGGGCAAGTGGTGAGGATGAGGTGTGACGATGGGAGTAGAGATGAATAAAGGAGTGAGGATAAAACTAACAGTGAGGATACCGGTAATGAATGAGGATGAGGAGTACAATAAGAACTGAAAGTACAGGATGTTGAATGAAGACGTGGAGTGAGAATGAGGACTGAGGGCAAGGGGAGAGGAGAGCAGAATGAGTAAGGATGAGGAGTGATATGCATGGGTGAGGATACCAGAATGAGAGACGATGCTGAGGTGAGGATGAGAAGTGTAACAGCAGGATGGAAGATGAGGATAAGAAGTGAAAACGAATGATAAGTATGGGATGTAAGGACAAGAGTGAGGATGAGAGGTGAGAACGAAGAGTGACGATCAAGTGTCAAGATGCAAATGCTCTTCAACCCTAATGATGTGACGCCAGGAACAAGAAGGTGTAGTCACCCTTATCTCAAATGCAGACCTTGACAAATGGCCTAGGTGAAGGTCTGGCGGTGTTGGGGTGAGTGTGTGAGGGTGTGGGTGAGGTTATATGAGGATGTGGGGGTGTGAGTGAAGGACTGTGTGTGTGTGTGTGTGTGTGTGTGTGTGTGTGTGTGTGTGTGTGTGTGTGTGTGTGTGTGTGTGTGTGTGTGTGTGTGTGTGTGTGTGTGTGTGTGTGTGTGTGTGTGAAAGGAGTGGACAGTGCGGAGAGGTAGGTGCAAGTGAAAGATATTGCGATGACAAGGAAGAGAAATATGATGAGCACACAAAAACCACTACCTCTTTTAAAAAGGCATTAAGAAATCTGAGAGACTATTAAGGAACTTGAGACTTTGCCAAGATATACAGATGCAAGATAAAAGTTAGTAGACAGAATGATGGACGGTAATTAAAGTGTAATTTAGGGAGAGAGAGAGAGAGAGAGAGAGAGAGAGAGAGAGAGAGCCATCCACAATACACACTTAAAACAATACAGGATCCAGCTACCAGCACTAAGGTATCCCATCTCAAGATACCTATGATACACCCGCATATCCAACCTCCCCAATCCCCCCCCCTCCCTACAACCCCCTAAAACCCCCTCCCCCAACCCCCTACCACCACCACAAGGCTCGGCTCACCTTCCCCTCAAGCGGTGTTCATTCGAGCCCTCAAATTGTTCTCGTGAATGAACAATGTAGGAAGGATGGAACTGTTCAAAAGTAATAAGAGTTCTGAATACCCTGTGGAGCATAGGGGTAGGTGATGATAGTATTACGAGAGAGAGAGAGAGAGAGAGAGAGAGAGAGAGAGAGAGAGAGAGAGAGAGAATGGTGAACAGCCTTTCTAAACATAGTATCCTAAGTCGTAACCAGTTAGAATACTTGTTTTTAGATGCGGGAACATCTCTAGGATCGAGGCTGTCCGTCGGTCACTCACTAAGGATTTCCGGACACGACCTGTTTAACTCCCGTAGAATTTATCGTAGCAACAATACTACGACTCCGATGCCCTAAATCTATTACATCTATTGCATCTATTATCGTACTTATTTCGCTCTGATCTCTCTGACGTTCGACGACTGTATTCAGGTTTATGGAAACTCAAGGCAATCTCCACAATCCATCAAACCTTGGCAATGCAATCAGGCTTTTAATTTACCTCTCATTTCCCTCATAATTTACCTCTCATTACCCTCATAATTTACCTCTCATTACCCTCATAATTTACCTCTCATTACCCTCACACGATTAGACGCGCTTAAGATCAGAAGCCCGTTCATTACCACCTGTTTTACCGTAGGATTAATAAAACTGAATGGTGGCAGCGAGAAATTGGAAAAAAAAATAATCGCTCTTCAAGACTTCACCCTTCACTCATTTTTATTTATTTATTTATTTTTTTTTTTATGTATACCTGCCGCTACCTCCAAACGATTTAGGTTCAGCTTTGGGAAGAGCTTTCGAATTGGAGGGGTATGATATCCACCTTTCATTAACCCCTGAGATATGAGAAGTCAATACAAAGCTGAAATAAAATCGCCTGGAAGGGCTAAGAATGTCCTCTGGCTGAAGTGGTAAAAAACAGGTCAATTTCGAGGTCAGGTGAGGCAATGTGTCGAGTATACTAAGAACACACAACCGGTTAGAGGTAGCCGGTCGCCTGCATACCGTCTACCTTTCACTGCAGCCAGACAGGTGGACCCGGCTCGACCTGTGACCTTCCACCTTGCATAAAAAAATAACTACTTGATGCTATTTTTAAAACTCCATTGGCTTTCTGATGCTGAAGGTGGCGAAGGAAAATGGAAATAATGAGGAATGTGCGACTATTATGTAGATGGTTAAAGATGGATCGAAACCGTATCCAAAAAAATAAACATGACTTCATATGTGGGTTTAATTACTTTAGAACAATCATAACGATACTGGAAACCAGGAAAGGAAGAATGAAAGGAAGGAGGAAGAGAGGAAAGAGGTAAGCAAGCAAGCAAGCTACCAAGAAAGGAAAAGACAGTGATGAAGGATGAATGAATGACAGAATTAAAGAATGAGATATAAAAGAATCAATGACACAAGGAAGAAAAATGCAAAGAATGGAAGGAAGGAAGAAAGTGAGGGAGGAAGGGCGGATGTTTACACAGAAGCCGTGAAGGACCTATGACGACCTTGCCAAAAGTACTAACAGAGGGGGGCCATCACCCTCCTTCACTTCCTTCATCCTTTCTCTTTCTTTATTACTGGTACTCTTATTTTTCCCCCTTCTTCTTTTTACTTCTCTTTCATTCATTTTCTTTTCTTTCCTGGCTTCTCTCTCTCTCTGTCTCTGTCTGTCTGTCTCTCTCTCTCTCTCTCATAATCTTACCACCATCTCTCTACATCACCATTACGGACATCAAGTCAATCAACCCTTACGAAATAAAGAGGAAAAAACACAACTCACTCTCCCCCCTCTCTCATTCTCCCTCCCTTCACCATCCTCCCTACTGAATCACCATGACCTCTTCTTCCCCATCACCATCTATCTCCACTCACAGCCTTATCACCTCAAATTAATCCCGTCACTAGAAAGGTTCACCTTTTCTTATAATCATATAAATCGCCTGGCGGTAGCAAGGACAACACACACACACACACACACACACACATTTACTATCCTTTTCCTCTTCCCATAAATCAGATATCACAGCCTCAAAAGTACCATTCGGCCTGCAGCTGATTGTTTTCCACGCCTTTATAATGAAGGAGTCGAAAAAAAAAAAATCAAAAGTAATTGCGATACAGCACGGGTTAATGAATGGTTGTGTGTAGTCTTTTTAAAATAAATATATATATATATAAAAAGATTCATGGTAGGCAAGGGGAGAATATATACGTCCATCCATGACCACCGCCATTCCCATTCGCTAACGACCACCATTACCCCCATAATTAACAAGGCAACCACCATTATCACAACCACCACTACTTTCACTCGGGCCACCACGATCCCTCCCGCCACTTCTACCAACATTCGCCCATAACTACCAACATCCATACCAACCAACATCTCAATCAACCAGCCATCATCTCTGGGACAGCTTTCACCACTGAGAGAGAGGGAGAGAGGGGAGGGGGGGTCAGTGATGGGGGAGGGTAGGGGGAAAGAAGCGAGGGAAGGAGAGAGAGGAGAGGTGAAGGGAGAACGGGAGGGTAGGAGAGAATAAGAGGGAAGTGAAAAGACTGAGAGACGAGGGAGGAAAGGAATAAGGGGTAAGGGAGTGGGAGGGAAGGCGAGAGGAGTAAGGGAACGGGAGGATGGGGAGGAGGGGGGACGAACGGGGAGGAGGTGTGTGGGGGAAATGGGATGAGGGAGACGGAGGAGAGGCGAGGGGAGAGAGGTGAGAGAGAGATGAACATAAGAAGAGAGGATAACTGCAGTAGGCCGGTTGGCCCATGCTTGGCAGCTCCTAGAAGAGTAACTGAACTACTAGAATGAGAGAGAAGGTTTGGAAAGAGTAAGTGGGAAGTGAAAAATTGAGGAGTGAATGAGAGTTGGGGAGAGTGAATGATTAGGGGAAGAACGTTATGGAGAGTGCGAGGTGAGAGAGAGGGATGAGGAGAGGAGAGAGAGGGGAGGAACAAGCATTAAAGAAGAACAGGGGAATGGAAATGAATGAAATGAGAAGAGTATGACAGGCAGGTGTGGCGAAAATGTGGAATATGAAGGCAGAGAGGAAGTGGGAGAAATGAAAAGGAAGAGATAAGCAACAGGGAAGGGAAGGGATGAGAGGTCAGGGAGAGGAGATGGAGGATGTGAGGGGGAAAAGTGAAGGAAGAGAGGGTAAGGTGAAATGTTAAAAGAAAAGATTGAGGTGTTAGATACGAGTGGAGGAGGCACAATAATAAGGCTGAAGGAAAAGCAGAAAAAACTATATTAATAAAAAACAAATTAAAAAGGGAAGGAAACGTATTTAAGAAGCGGAAAGAAAGATACGAGGAACTGTGGAAAATGAGTATATAAGAATTTAATAACAGAAAAGAGATATCGCTAAATAAGAAAGAAAAATATGGAGAGGCCTGATGAAGAAATAACAGATGTTGTCTCTCCATCGTATCTGTTATTGTGAGGAAGCGGTGCTGTCAGATGGCGTGTCTCGCAGCTGTGAGGGACGGGAAGGGAGGGGAAGGGAAGGGAAGAGAAAGAAAATGGAGGGGTGGAGGGGAAGGAAAGGTAAAGGCAGGATATGGATGAGAAGGATACTACAAGGAAAGGAAGTTGCGGAAATGAACGGGATGACTAAGAAGAAAATAAAAGGGGAGAATGGGGAGGCCAAAGAATGAATGGGACGGAAGAGAAAGGAAATCACTGGCAAGATACTGAAGGGAGGGGAAGCAAGAGAAGGGAGAGCACTGGCAAGATACTGAAGGGAAGGGGAGCAAGAGAAGGAAAGAAAGGAAAGTTACGATGAGGTAGAGATGACTATGAGGAGGAAAACAGAAGTAAGGGAAGCGAATGAAAAGATAGATATCTGAGTGAATGGTAAGGGAAAGAAGGAACCGGGAACAGGAAAGAAGTAGGAAGTACAAAATGCAAAGATGAAAAAAAAAAAAAGTGGTAGAAAAAGTGTAAAGAAAGCAGGGGAAGTGAAATAATGCAGAAATCGACATGGATGAAAAAAAAAAAACATAATAGTAAAGAACTGGGTTAAGGAAGGGCGAGAAAGGTTAAGCCCAGAGAAGGTAGTGATCACTGGGCTGAGGAATGGCCAGGTAAAAAAACTGGGAGAGGCAGGGTAGGACTGGGCAAAGTAGGCTAGGGACAGGTAGATTGAGTAGGGTCAGGAGGGCATGGCAGTGCTGTATACTACGATATCCACAGAAAAATATCGCACCAGGGAATGGGCAAACGGGAAATTGTAGGCTGGAGAGGGAATAGGGCAGAACAGGTAAGGTGATGTTTGTATGAGAGGTCTGGATTGCAAGGTAGATATCGAAAGGTATGGAGGGCAGAGCAGGGTTGCAAACAAGGGTATGGAGGGCAGGGCAGGGTTGTAAAGAAGGGTATAGAGGGCAGGGCAAAGCAGGGCACAGCAGGGAAAGGGAGGGCAGGTCAGGGCAGGCCAAGGAAGGGCAAGGCAGTGAATGGACGGGTAGTATTTTAAACATAATGAATTCTGACACATGGAACAGAATGGATCCTAATATTGGCTCTCTTTTATTTGATTTTTCATTTTTTTTTTTTTTTTGGGGGGGAGGAGGAGGGAAGCTGTTTATGGATTTCATGTTTCCTTCTTTCTGCACAAAAGGAAGTGGAAGAAAGGATACGGAAGATCCAAGCAATGCAGGGCTGCGAGAGGCGATAAAATGTACGGTAGGGTATAACAAAGCAAGACAGGGCAGGGTAGGGCATAGGGCAGGGTACAGGTCATGGCAGGGCATATACCGTACTTCAGGACTGAGAGGAGCACATAAGGAAAAGAAGGAAGGGGAAAGGCAGGGCAGTGCACGGAAGAAAATGGGAAGGAGGGAAAACGCAGGGAAGGGCATGGAAGGGGAGGGAGGGCAATGGCAGGGCAGGGCATACATGGAAAGGGACGAGACGAGAGGGGAAAGGCAATGCAGGGCAATGTAGGGCAAGGGAAGAAAAAGAGGGCCAGGGAAGGACGTCGTTTCAGGGAGAGGTCACTATGCAAAAAACAGTACTATAAAAAAAAAGATATATATACAGTATTACACAATCACCTAACAAACAGAGAGAGATTCTAAAATTCACTTCGATATATGGACATTTCGGAACCGTATACGAATTAATAACAGTGCACATTAACCTAAATTTTATACAGATCTTTCACAATTCACACTCAATATATACGGCGGTCATTTCAGAACTATTATTATTACTGATTACCCAATTAAGTAGGCAAGCCCCTGTTTTATGGAAGTCAATTTTACGGTAACAGTGACCTTAGCAAAATTATTAGACTCCTTTCCACTAAGGCAAGACCCGTATTTGCACAGGTGAAAAATCAGGAGAAACAGCAGGTAAAGAGCAGGTGAAAAAGCAGGTAAAATGAAGTGAAAAAGGCGAAACAGTGAACGAAACATGGGGGCACAGCAAGAAAAACAAAGAATAACATGTGAAACTTGAGGTGAATCGGCAGGGGATGGAGTGAAACGTGAAACAAAAGGTGGCTGAATGAAACATGGAACAAGTATGGTAAAACTGGTGGTTGAATGAAACATGAAACAGGTGTATGGGAAAACAGGTGGCTGAATGAAACACGCGAACAAAAAGCGGTTGAATGAAATTGGTGAAATTAAAGATGGTTGGGTGAAACAAGTGAAACAGCAGATGGAGTGACTGAGTAAAGCAATAAAGATGAAACAGGTATATAATGCAGGGTGAAACAACATGTAGGACAGAAGAATAACAGGCGAAACTGCAAATGGTTGAATTAAACAGGTGATACAAATATTAGCTGAATGAAACAGTGAAACAGGTGACGGAATTACGGTTAAAACAGCAAGTGCTTGAATACAAAAGGTGAAACAAAAGGTGGCTGAATGAAACAGGTAAAGCAAAAGGTGGCTGGATGAAACAGGTAAACAGAGGGTGGTTGAATGAAACAGGTAAAACAAAAGGTGGCAGAATGAAACAGGTAAACAAAGGGTGGTTGAATGAAACAGGTAAACAAAGGGTGGTTGAATGAAACAGGTAAAACAAAAGGTGGTTGAATGAAACAGGTAAAACAAAAGGTGGTTGAATGAAACAGGTAAAACAAAAGGTGATTGAATGAAACAGGTAAAACAAAAGGTAGTTGAATGAAATATGAAACGTGGAAAACAGGTGAAACAGCAGGAATAACAAGGGAAACAGCGTCTGAAACAGCAGGTGGGGTGAAACAGGAATCTGGTGGCGTAAAGGGCGTAAGACCGGCCTTGCGTACGCCTACTTGTGGTGGTCAACTGCCCTCAACACTTTCACTTCTGTCTTCCTTCCTTCATTCATTCACACATGTTGCTGTCTTCCTTCTTTTCGTCACGTGTGTGGTTACATTCTTCCCCTACCTTGTATATGTTACTTCCTTCACATAATACTTCCACTCCTTGTCTTTCTTCTTCCATTCATTCATATGTGCTCCTTCCTTCCTTCCTCACTTCCTTCGCTTACTTCATTCCTTCACAGATGTCAATTCCGTTACCTGTGTACTTCATACATTCATGCTACTTCCTCCACATACAACCTATCCATCACTCCTTCCTTTATATATTTTAATTCCTTCCTACAATCGTCTTCCTCCTTCCCTTCCTTGAATTTTTTCTCTCCCTCCTTAACTCCCATAAACCAGGGGAGGTATTAACAAAGCTGCATATAATCGCATGGCGACGATCAAACTGAAATAAAAAGTATCTATTCGGGATGAATACATTACTCTTCTTCCTGTTTCCTTCATATGCACTCCTTCCTTCTTATGTGATGTCCAACATTCTTTCACACGTTCCTTCCTTCAACCACACGCGTTATTTGCTCCCTCTACATGTTACTTCTTTATTTCTTTTCATTTCTTTCTTTCCTTCCTCACTTCCTCCCTCCCTCTTTCGTACCTTTCACTTCCTTCCTCCATCTTACACACTTGTTTTTTCCTTCAAAGACGTTCCTCTCTTATTCATATTTTCTTATCTGATATTCTCTATCCTCCCTCCAAATATGTTACTTCCTCCCTTAAATGAATGCCACCTTCCTTCCCACACATAAATTACTTGCCTTCTTCCTCCACATAGGATAAACATACCCTTCCTTCCTTTCCTCCATCACATCAATCCTTCGGTCATCACTGCTCCTCCCTTCCTTCCGTCATCACTGCTCCTTCCTTCCTTCCGTCGCCAATGCTCCTCCCTTCCTTCCGTCATTAATGCTCCTCCCTTCCTTCTTTCACTCTCTCAATTCCTTCCTTCACTGACTTACTCCTTCAGTGTTCGTCTCCTTCTCAATATTTACCATTCTTTCTTTTTTTCGCGACTGCCTCTTTTGTTTTTCTTTCCTTTACTGTCTAACTTCTTCCTGCTTCCACTTCATTTAATTCTCGCGTTCCTTCACTCCATCCTACCCCTCCTTCTCTCTCTCTCTCTCTCTCTCTCTCTCTCTCTCTCCTTTAGCAAACTTTTCCACCTTCCTCTTCCCTCCTCTCTTTCAACCATCTTATCAGCCAATCTGTATTTTATTTTCATCTAACCTACCAATTATTTTTATTTCCTGTTTAATCTTTACTTCCTGCTTATTCTTCCGCCTCGCCCTTCTCCTCAGATGTCAGTCTCAACTCCCTTCTTTTGTTTTTATTAACCTCCTTCCTTGCAGTCTGCCTAATTGCATCTCTCCTTGCCTGTCAGTCTTCCCAATAGGAGGTGTTTTTCTTGCCCCCCCCCCTCTCTCTCTCTCTCTCTCTCTCTCTCTCTCTCTCTCTCTCTCTCTCTCTCTCTCTCTCTCTCTCTCTCTCTCAGATGTGGAAATTTTCTTATTTTCTATTTCTATGCATCCGATTCTGGGCAGTCCGCTTTCTGAGGCCCAACAGTAACCCTACGGACACCAGATAACGCCACACACATCATCACCACTCCAGCACTAATACCCACCGTCCATACCGTATACAAAAAGGAGTATCTCATTCAGGACTAGTGTAATGGTAGCTATCCTGTTCTAAAAGTTCAATATTAATAAATCGCGGCACGTGGTAAATTCCGTGAGGTCTGTGTGGTCTACGTAACTCTCCTGGTCTTTCAATCCAGCAATGACCTTTTCCAGCCCGGCATGTATGTGTTCCAGACGTGGCCTTTTGTTGCTACTCTTTCCCCCCTTCCCCTTCCTTTCCTTTCCCTCGTGGAGTCTGACCTTTCGAGGATATAAAAAATGGATAGAGAGAATAGTGGAACGGAAACTGGAGGGAGGGAGAGAATGGGAGAAAAAGACGATGGAGAGGAGAAAAAAGGGAGGAAGGGAGACTAGGGCAAACAGAGAGAGAGAGAGAGAGGGAAAGGGAGAAAAAGAGAGAGGGAGATATAAAGTGGAGACAGCATGAGGTGGAGATGGCGAGGGATGGGGAGGGAATGAGGGAGGAAGTATGATGAGGTGGATGGGAAGGTAGCAGGAAAAAGGCAATGCTGGATATGAGGAACGAAGATAATGGTGTTCTAGGGAAAATTAAGAAAACGAGGAAGAAAATGAACTGTGAATAAATAAATAAATGAAGAGATATATAAATAATAATACACACACACACACACACACACACACACACACACACACTGCGAGAGAGAGAGAGAGAGAGAGAGAGAGAGAGAGAGAGGCCATTCATCCCTGGCTGGGCCCCGTGTCACCCCAACAAGGCAATTAGTGACCACAGACTCATTAACCCCACCGGGAACTGGGTCACTCGACAAGGAGGGTCACAGCCAATTTAGAGAGAGAGAGAGAGAGAGAATGGCATGTATGTGTATGCTTGCTAGGGCGAAAGGAGGAAAAAAAAAGAAGAGGGAGAGGAGGAGGAGGTAAGGAAAGAAACAGAGTGGAGAGAAGAGGTGGGCAGGGAGAGAGGGAGCTGTAATGAGAGAAGCAAGAGAGATGGATTGAAATGAGCTTGGTGAAGGGGGGAATCGGAAAGAATCAAAAAAAAAAGTAACAGTCAAAAAGTAACAACTTTTCCTAGGTTAGGTCAGGTTAGATTAGGTCAGGTTAGGTTAGGTTAGGTTAGATTAGGTCAGGTTGTTAGGTTAGGTTAGATTAGGTTAGGTTAGATTAGCTCTTTCCCTTACGTTTTTTACTGTTACTTTTTTTCCTGATACTTTCTTTCCGGGATTCGGTGAAGGGTGATTGCGAGGTAAAAGACAGAGTGCAGGAGGGCCTAAATTGAACTCAAGAAAACAGAAAAGGAAATATCAACTACCCGGTACTGCATGTGTTTCAAGAAAACGAAAGGCGGTGTGTGAAGAAAACAGGCCGTCTATGGTCCTGGAGTATTTGGATGACGTTTTAAAATCATATAACATATACTCGAAATGTATTTTGATGACCAAATGAGAACACGAGATGCCAATAATAATCAGCTTCTTTTAACAGGTAAGAAAAAGGCTGATGAGAGAGAGAGAGAGAGAGAGAGAGAGAGAGAGAGAGAGAGAGAGAGAGAGAGAGAGAGAGAGAGAGGGGGGGTAGTTAAGGTGGATAGGTGCACTTAAAAGGTGGGGGAGGGGGTGACGAGGAGTGATAAAAAATATGTAACAGGGAATGATCTGAGGGGAAAGGGGGTGGGGTGAAAGGTATGAGGGCATTATGGAGTGGGTGAAATGTTGGGGAGGAGGGAAGAGGCCATAAGGGGGAAGTGGAAAGAGAAATGAGGAGGGGAGGGGGTCAATAAGGGGGGAGAGGGGGTTATGAAGGGGGGAGGGAACCGTAAGTGTGTCATGACCAGGTGGTAATGACTGGCCAGGTGACGCCTCGACCCGCTACGGACTCCAATTACCGATTAAAGTCCGCACTTGGGCCTGGGAGGTGATGGAGGGGGCATGGATGGAAGGCATGGGGGTAGGGGCATGGAGGGGGATGATGGGTCACGGTGGTGCGCGGCAGGCAGGCTGGGTCATGGGAAGGTGGTTATAATGAGGTCATGTTGGGTCAGGGGAAAGTAGTAGGGCGGTGGTTAAGGTTAGGCGGATAGTTAGTTGTTAGGTTAGGTGGGCAGTTGGTGGATATTTAGTTGTTTGGTCAAGTGGGCAGTCAGCTTAGTTCAGGTAATCAAAGTAAAGATACGTTCGATGGTGTCACAGAGACATAGCATGACTATTAATTCCTTCAGCCCGAGGACGTGGTATCCGTTTACATTCGGACAAACACCAGATATTCAGTGATGATAAGACCCGTCAGGCTCTAGGCGTTAGCAACTACCTCCGTTAATATCTTTAGTCAGAGGACGGCGCCTTCCACACGTTTCCTCGCTAACGCAAAACATCCACTACAGGAAGAACGGTCCAAAGGAAGAGAATATCATCTCTAAAGTCAAGGAAGGCCACGTGATGGAGGGTTTGGCTGCGGATGTCAGACGGGAGACGCGACAAAATATGAAAGGCTGTTTACACAGAACAGGGTTAACGGTACACTGCACAGGTCACGTCAAAACACACGCCAATATTTGTTTTGGATCATGTTAGGTCCGACGAGGTCACAAAAGATTACATAAAGGACCTTATTCTCACGGGATAATACCTCTTCCTCCACGATTCATTTTGCGTATTATATCCAAGAATTCTCTGGTATGACAATGTCGACAAAGCTAGCATAAATATTAGAAAAAAAAATGCACCAGCTACGCGCAGAGATTCTAAGGACTGTCAATATTATGTTAGAAAAAGGCTGGGTCTGGTTTTATCATGTTAGATGAATTTGGAGGATCATCTTAACTAACATGATATTGTCTGTTACCTTATTACGTACATCTAGTCAGCTCAGCTTACATTAGGTTGTGGGATAACGTTTACTAAGTCGGTTAAATTACATCAAGTTAATTCCACTAGACAAGATGCAATCGAAATGAAACAGTTGTCGATTAAGTCACACTAAATGTAAGATTAGTCGATATGAGATTATGAAAAGCCAGTCAAAAAAGACATAAGGTTTAGTCAGGTTTGATAAGGTTAAGCCAGACCCCAACTACAAAAGTCAGAGTGAAGAAGATGCCTCCAGCCCACATCACAAGCAACATAAAACCAGCTCTTAAACCCTAATCCATCTCAGGTTACCAAACGAGGATAAACCATAAAGATGTGGCGAGAAAATCCTCTGCCTCATAAAAACCTACTGGGTGTAAGTGACTAAGGGTGGAGTGAGGAGGAGGAGGAGAATGGTGAGACGGGGAGCACGAAACTGGGGGAAAATAGGGACACGACAGGACTGTGTGTGTGTGTGTGTGTGTGTGTGTGTGTGTGTGTGTGTGTGTGTGTGTGTGTGTGTGTGTGTGTGTGTGTGTGTGTGTGTGTGTGTGTAACCTATACGTCCTCAGTCTGTCCCTTGGTGTGTGTGTGTGTGTGTGTGTGTGTGTGTGTGTGTGTGTGTGTGTGTGTGTGTGTGTGTGTGTGTGTGTGTGTGTGTGTGTGTGTAACCTATACGTCCTCAGTCTGTCCCTTGGTGTGTGTGTGTGTGTGTGTGTGTGTGTGTGTGTGTGTGTGTGTGTGTGTGTGTGTGTGTGTGTGTGTATAACCTATACGTCCTCAGTCTGTCCCTTGGTGTGTGTGTGTGTGTGTGTGTGTGTGTGTGTGTGTGTGTGTGTGTGTGTGTGTGTGTGTGTGTGTGTGTGTGTGTGTGTTTCAAACCTTCAAGTCCTAAGGCTGTCCTCACCGACTTAGTTCATCCTGTGCAGACACCCCATCGCACTGTGTACTTACCACAAGAATGTTTTTTCCAGGACGACAAGCGTTACATACCTGAGGAAAGAGAGGAAGTGTGTCAATATTGGGGTTGAGAGAGAGAGAGAGAGAGAGAGAGAGAGAGAGAGAGAGAGAGAGAGAGAGAGAGAGAGAGAGATTTGCACCGCTTTCAACTGATATTCCTAAATTATTACTCAAGATAATGGAATGTTAAAAGTCTATTCACCATCATCATCATCATCATCGTGATTATCATCATACCCTTATTCCCGCATAAAAAATTGGGGTGCGTTGGATCCAAAAGCGGAACATGAAAATTAAACAAAATATATAAAAACTAAAAAGCACTCAGAGGGTGCACACCTCCGCCATTGTCACTGCCATTAATAAGGATCCGGATCCGGATCCGCCCCCAAATTTAATCAATTCTTTCTTTGCCGACGGCCCACCCTTCCACAAAATTTCACTGAATTGCATTGAGAACTTTTGGAGATGTTGAGCGGGATACTCCGGATCCGGATCCGGATCCACTCCATAATTTAATAACTCCTTCCTTGGCCCATGGTCCACCCTTGCACAAAATTTCATTGAAATTCGAGAACTGTCGGAGATACCGTCTGGACAAACAGACATACACACAGACAAACATAGGTGAATACATAACCTCCAACTTCGTTGACGGAGGTAATTAATTAAATATAAAAGCTGAGTGGCAGTAAAAACTGCCTAAAATAAACTCTTGTTCTTCCTGTCACGTTACTCAGTGCACAGTGGTGGGAAACAAACAAAAACACCAAGGGGAGAGACAGAGTGGAAAGAGCAATGAGAAAAGGTGCCGAAGTATGGGAAGAGAGATGTGGTAAGGATGCGATAAAATAAGACGAACGATGTACAGTACAAGGAAGGGAAAATGGGTGAAGGAAAATATGAGAAAACCACTCCTAGTTCTTATCAAACACACACACACACACACACACACACACACACACACACACACACACACACACACACACACACACACTGGAACAACAAATTATCTCTGACACCCAAACACACTCCAGTTACCCACAAACACCCCCGAGAGGCCAAAACACTCGACGAAGGACCGACCCCCTCACAAAAAAAAGAAAAAAAAGAAAGAAAAAGAAAAGCAGACATAAACACGAACAGGCCTGGTTGCGGTGGGGCCTGGGTATCGCAAAAACATGGAAAAACCGAGACACAAAGAAAATGAACTGGGTCATAAAAGGAGATAAAGGAGGCTGAATAGAAAGAAAAATACACAATCGGAAAGTACAAAGAAAACAAAACAGAAAAACGATTCAGTCCAAAGTATCACAAAAAAAGAAAAAAAAAACTGACAAAGAAAATTAACCAGGTCATAAACGGAGATAAGAAAGGTTGAATAATGGAGGGAAAAAATACACTAACAATGGAAAATGCTATAAAAAGAAAGAGGTAAAAATTAAGATGAGGTAGTCTAGATGTCGCAAAAAAACACGAAAAAATTGACACACAGAAAATTTAATTGGTCATAAAGAGAGATAACGAAGGCTATATAAAGAAAAAAAAAAACACTCAAACACAAACACTGGAGAATACTTGAAAACAGGTAAGAATTGAAATGTCAGATATTCAAGGTACCACTAAAAGAAGGGAAAATTGGAGATTCAGAGAAAATAAACAGAGTCATAAACAGCGATAAGGGTCATTGTACACAGGAATAAAACATAAACAACGAACACGAAAAACACTGAAGTCTTTAATGCTTCAGGTATCAGAAAAACGAGGAAAGCAACAAAGAAGAAAAACACTGAAATCTTTAATGCTTCAGGTATCAGAAAAACAGAGGAAAGCAAACAAAGAACTTGAGATTAAGAAAATGATTTCGGTTATAAATTAATACAGGAGGCATATAGAAATCCACACACACACACACACACACACACACACACACACACACACACACACACACACACACACACACTGAAAAACTGGTAAAAACTGAGATGTACGGGGAAAAAAATGAAACCACGACTTTTAACTGGGTCATAAACTGAGATATGGAGGGTTCGTAGGGAGAAAAAAGTACAACAAACACACAAACACAACAAACAACAAAGAGAAGGTTAAAAGTGACAGGTGGTGGAGTTAAGCCATCTTAAAGAAACAAAACCAAATTGGACCATAAACTGATTTAAAGTAGACTGTATGGAGAAACACACACACACACACACACACACACACACACACACACACACACACACACACACACACCACGAACGGAAAAGGTGAAATTTGAGAATGCAGACATACCGTATTAAAAAAGAAAATTCGTAAGCCTACCGGTATCTCCTTTTTCGAAAAAAATAAAAAGTAAAAAAAATAGGTAGGGGAAAATAAATCATGTACGAAAATGGGAGGTAAGGCGGTCTCAGTCTCTCAAAACTGAAAAAAAAAAAGAAAAAGAAAATTAAATCATTAACGGGAACGCTTTATGGTGAGAAAATAGCACAAGGAAAACCAAAACATACAAAAGCTGTTAAATGCGTTATAGTCCTATTATCAGTAAAACACATTAGAAACACAGGACATGCGAGGATTTAAGATCACAAGATAGAAGGTAAGAAGATTTTACACTCTTTTCCTTGTCTTTCCTGCATTATCATACGACTGGAAGGTCCTGCAATCTCATTCCCTTGATCTTCCTGCAGTACCGAATCTCAGTTACGACGGGGAAATGATTGTAAATGTGTTTGTGAATCTAAGTTCTAAGCCATAAAGAGAGTTAATGGAAAGAATTTTAGCCACAGTGAGAAACTGTTTACTGAGAAGATCCAACAGTCTGAGACCTGCGTAAAGAGGGTCAACTCGGGCTGAAATTTCTGTATCTCCACAATAAACATCATTTCAGTATGTAAGTAAAATTCTTACATTTGAACAGTTCACAGCAATAATAAAGATCGATATAGCGGAGATCGTACGGAGGGCACAGTGTTAAAATACATTAATTGGACCACATTATAAAATTAGCCTACATGGAATATTAGTCACATTTTTCATACCGCTCTGTGCACTGACCCTCTTCAAAGAACACACCCTCCTATACTAAAATTGTCGCCTAGTAAAATCTTTATTTTTAAGTCATGGTACTGAGGTTAGTGGACTCCATCTCCGCTTTTTCACCACAAAAGTTTCCCCGTTTTCCATTTGCAAAGCGTCCGGGCAGCTCGAATGGACACCGATTTTGGATCACTGACTTCCATAGGAACTCACGGCTGGTCCCTTCTTACATTATAAAGTCTATCACAAAATCGTCTGACGGCAAATGTGATAAAAGATAAAGAGATAACATCCTATTTAGCCATTTCGCTACAAGATATCCTAAAATGAACCGTCCGGATGTATTAAGCATGAATAAAGTTCTTGCATAACGACAGGACCTTCCTAAAATGATAACATTTCCCTGTGGAAGAAAAATTAAGCCCAAAAGTACTACATGGATGTGGGACGACGACGATTGTAATACGGGGTGTCACTGTCAACAGGAGTGAAACACCTTGCATCTGAAAAATCACAATGTGACAATAAGTCGCTCCAAGAGATGCTCCCACGTCTTAAAACACACACACACACACACACACACACACACATACACACACACACACACACACACCGGAACGAAGTGGTTAATATAGCGAACAAAATGGTGATGGGAGATGGGCGACCTAGGCTGCAGCGGAAACAGTTAAGGAACCAGACGCCATATACACTAATAAACTTACCACCAATTCCCTCCCATAAATATAATTTGTTTTTACAGGAAGAACACGCAAAGGAGAGTCCTGAATATTTTCATGCCACTTGTTCCTCCAACAAAACAATCTTAGTTACGACAGCAAGACTATCGTAAGTCATATTTGTTTCTGCAGGAAGAGCAAGAGAAGCAGACAGCTGATCCATCACTCTCGTTCTTCCTGCCATAACAAATTTGAATTTCGAGAAGATCATAAAGGAGAGAAAAGAATCAAGCTACATGTCCTGCTTTTTTTTACCAAAAATACGGGTTTCGAGATGACTACATGAGAAAAATCAATCTATACTTCTTGTTCGTCCTAAAAAATAAATAAATAAATAAATATAAATAAACATTGGCAACGCCCTATCTCAGCGGGGGTTCTTGCCGCCATAACTTACTGTATATGTAAACTTTTTTTTTTTTTTTTTTTTTTTTTTTTAATGAGAAGGTAAATTAAGGTGGAGTGGACTAAGATTCTCACACAGGTGTCTCGAGTTCGATCGCAGATTTTCTAATGTTCCTTTTTGTAGCAGCCGTGGCTCAGTGCTCCACTCTGGCTGTAGGGTGGGAGGTTCGAGTCCACCCAGGGTCACTGGCAGACATCATGAAGGGCATCCGGTCATAAAGTGCTACACGCTTCAAACTTATGTCCTCTACCCAGGGGCAATGCCTTCACCCTTATCGAAAAAAGGGAACACAGCGTAAACCTCCAAAAAAACCTACGCTGATGCAACCCTCCACCTGACCAAGCACATACAACTTATCTCCTAGCACATCTAACCAAGCGCACAACGGCCCTCTCCCCCCATCGTTCTGTATATCACAGAGACATTAAAGCTTAAAGATTTCAGTAGTTTACCCATAGTAATAATGAAGTCATGAGTGGATTTCACGAATTTATGAGTCGTACTTTTTTCATTTGGGCAGTAATTTTTAATGATTACACAATACGTACAGTCATGAAACTTCATTCATAATTACATATTCATATAATCATATATCATGTATAATTTCTGCCTCCTCACATTAATAGTTGCAAAGTGTTAACAGAACATTGCGCCCTTCAGATTCCTTGCACAGGTCGCACTGAAAGCTTATTTCTTTTTTACTTTTTCATAAAAAAAAAAAACTACTTAAGATACAAAACTCTACTAATCAAAAGGCACCAGTTCACTATAAGACATAACTATGTGAAATTTCATGACTCAACAGTAAACACTTTCCGAGTTCTGGCCCGGAAACGAAATCTCTACGCCACCTATTGTTGTTGATCCCAGTGATAACAACACCCTCCACTGACTTCGTCCAGTGGAGGGTAAAAATGGACTTCGAGAGGGAGCTGATCACAGGTTTGTTTGTGAATCCTGACACAGAGCAAGAGAGCGGAGTAAGGAACCAGGTCGCTATGATGTAAGTGACCCGAGGGACCTGTTACCACCCGGGCCAGGAATGTTGGGGAGGAGGGGGACACAGAGGTCCTTGTTCCCCTCCCCCACCCCATGGTACGATGTGGTCGCTGTGGGGTGTGTGGGGGAGAGAGAGAGAGAGAGAGAGAGAGAGAGAGAGAGAGAGAGAGAGAGAGAGAGTACATTTTATAATCTACACCATACACCTACTTTCTACCTCTGTCTTCTTTTTCACTTACTACCGGGAGAGTTTTCGATCTGGGTGTAGTGAGCGGGTGATGGGATATCTGGGGACAGTGTGGGGGAGAAGGTATTTATGGGGCAATGTTGAGTGAGACGGAAGAGGTTCAAGAGGACAATATCTAGGTCTGAAATGGTTTTGAGCTCCAATGACTGCCATCAAATTTGTGAGCTGGATCTGTCGGTCAAAATAAAATCATCAAAATCAACACCATACTGCTACTACTACTATACTGTTGCACCATGTGAGTCATATTATTGTTCTACCTTCCTACTGAGTCTGTCCTACCTTCCTACTGAGTCTCATTATTGTCCTACCTTCCTACTAACTCCTATGACTTTTCCTTTTAACATACCGTATGAGGGAGACCAGGGAGGCAGAGGAGTGTGACGGAGGTGAGGGAATGTGGGATGCAGGGGAAGGAGGGAGTTAGGGAGTGTGGGAGGTGGAAGACTGGGGGAGATGGAAAAATGTGGGAGGGGGAAACACAAGCATGGAAGGGAAAAGAGAGGAAAGGGTACGGTACTGTGAGAGTGTGGAAGATGGGGAAGTGTGAGGGTGGGAGAGAGGAAAGATGGACAGTAACAGGGAAAATGAGATAAGCAACAGATTATGTAGGCTGGAAAAAAGTGGAATTAATGAGGGAAGTGTGGGAATAGTTGTGTTGTGGGTGTTATGGGTTAGGTGAAGTGTTGCAGAAGGAAGATGTCGCAGGGGTGGAGGGGGGAGGGGGAAGAAGATGGGCCAAATATGCATCAACAATCCTAAGGGTCTATTTTTTGGTCAGGTTTGCTCCACTCTTCATTCCACATGCCCTGCCAACCATTTCATGCGTCCTGTCTAACATTCCATTCGTCTCGACCACCAACCACAACCACACCGCCAAAATTCACCAACCACTATCACTCACAATCACAAACGTCTCCCTCTGTGATACCATTTATTTCAATGCGTCGCAGGAATGTCTCCTCACATCTTATCCTTATTCCCAACCATCTGTACCAAGACAACCAACCACAATGACCAATCACAGCCATCTCCTCCTCTCCTAACACCCATCCCAATACGTCTTAAGAATACGTCACACACACACACACACACACACACACACACACACACACACACACACACCATTCTACAACCACAACTATGGTTTATCTCTACCACAACCATTAATCCTAAATGACAGTAATACATTCTTAATCTCCCTTTTCATCAAAATTAAATCAATCACCACAACAAAACCACCTACAATAACCTACCACAGCCACACTCACTCTCTACAACATCCTCAACCACAACCATCCTCTCTCTCACCATTCATCTTACGTTGCATCACATCCTATCACAACCACCACTAACTATAACAACCTAACCACAACTACAACCCCTCTCTACCACAATCACAGCCCCTCAGTACCTCATCCACAACTACAAACTCTATCACAACCACAATCCAATATCCTACCCCCCATCCCAAAACTCCAATACATCCCATCCCATCTTAACCTTCCACCATCCTCTCCCCTTCCATCCCATCCCATCCCATCCCTGTCCTAGCCCCCGACCCGCGAGACCTCCGCGAGATAGAGACTCCCACATCGAGATTAGAGATAAGGGTGGCCACATTCCGGGGTCCTGAGGTGGGGGGGGACGGGGAGGTATTCGAATCCCGGCATCTCGCGTCAGGTCGATTTTGACGGATGAGTGAAGGGGTATGGTGTTGAGATTGCGGGTTGGATTTGCGAACTTGGTGAAAATACGGTGGGGAGGAGAGGAAGAGGACGAACACGAAGAGATGATGATGATGATGATGATGATGATGATGATGATGATGGTGGTGGTGGTGGTGGTGGTGGTGGTGGTTGGGGTGATGTTAATAATAATAATGATAAAAATAATAATAATAATAATAATAATAATAATAGTAATAATAACACTAATCCTTCCATTCATCGTCCAATCCTACGTTGCCCCATGAGGAGCGTAGGAGCCCAGGGCTAGGCAAACTGGTCCTGACATTTATGATAGTGACCAGCCTCACTCATCCCTGAGTGGCATTCCGTGAGCAATAACCCCAAACACCCCTTGGATATAAACCATCACCAGCTCATTCCGATTGGAGCGCCGCAATTACCCACTAATCCACCAGGCGCCATAATTTGGTTATATAATAATAATAATAATAATAATAATGATGATGAAAGAGAGAGAGAGAGAGAGAGAGAATTATGCATATAAGAAACATACTTCATTGCAATCTAAATACCACAAATTTAGCCTGCATATCCTTCCTATCTACGGTACAACAGGTGAAGCTAAGAGTAGTGGTAGTAGTACAGCATTTGTAGTAGTAAAAATATAAGAGGAGGAGGAGGAGGGGTTTTATTTCTTCCTGGTACCAAACGATTTTACTCAGCTTGGGAGAGCACCCAGCTGTGACGGAAGGCGGGGAGTTAGTGAAGGATTTATCTAACCCATCCAATGCACAAAGACTCCCGCGGTGAATAAAATCGTCCGGAGACAAGAAAAAATATATATACGTCCTCAGGTTGAAGGGGATAATGGTCATCGGTAACACGAGGGTTATTAAAGCACACAGTTAGTTCTTTTAGTTCTAAGTCACAATCTTCCCCTAAAAGAGCTAGTCATGAACCAGTAATCGTTAACCCCTTCACTCCGATGACGTACGTTTATTCTCGCTACCTCAGACTACTCATTCATATTTGCCGACTTATATTTGTACATATCTTTCGTAATGATGGGGTCACTGAAATCTATAACCCCTAACTTTACCAAAAAAGAATCTCCAAGCAGAATAAAATCGTCTAGAAGTTGCAAGAATTAAAATCTCCTTTAAACTGAATTAAATCGTTTGGATGCTGCAAGATGAAAACTGTATTATCACCGAACTGTAGAGGCCAGGCCCCTGTTAGAAAGTGCTTCATACTAACCCCTACCGAGCTAAACATACATTCCTGCACAAAGAACATATTTGGCTGCGTTGAAAATGGCTCCCAAGAAATATTGCCATAATAATGACGCCGCATCTCCAAAGTATAACGGTAGAGGGTATATTTCACTCTGTTCATAAAGAAAAGCCATTATCAGGAAAAAAAAAAAATTGTATTCAATCTCCACAAAAACATAAAACAACTTTTAAGTATGCCCAAAGAAAATTCCTGGGAGATGGTTCTTGTTCTTTGCAATAAATAAAAGGTGAAACTGTGGAGCAGTTTCTGACAAAGCAACACGCGTCACCTTGTGATATGACAATCTCTCTCTCTCTCTCTCTCTCTCTCTCTCTCTCTCACACAAGCCAGTAAACTACAGCAGTGACGTCATTCATTCAATGTCCTATAAATTCCTTTACCCACGATACATGCACTTTAAATGCCCATGCGGCGGCCATTTAACAAAACGTAAACATTCAACTCACGCATCACTAAATATGAAAATACCACCACTCACCGAGAAATCTGTTGCTAATGTCTATTCCCAGAGACTTCCATGCGCTGTTCCCATGATTTTCAGGCAAGGAGGACGAGAGTAGACTGACACAGCGATAATTAAACTCGAAATCACAGCGGAAATTAGCACATCATCTCCCCACCTTTCCCTCTCGCTGCCGACTAAGCATGCTACGGGGTTGCCCAGACTACCACACGGGCTCCCAACATTTACATTTAATCTCCTCTACGTTTTTCCCGTATTTTATTGTATTTTTATGGCAAATAATGCTGTGACAATTATGACTATACTGTAGACTCTGCCGTTAGAGTGATTCAACATTCTTTCGGATTCTGGTATAATAGTAATTTGTTCTGACGTGTGAATTTTACGGTGATGCCGAGTCAATGTCATTTGCTTTGTCTTTTGTTTGTGACTTGCTTTTGATTTTGTATTTTCTTCCACACTAGGATATTCATGTTAACATTAATTTACGTTGCACAGTATCAATTTGTTTCTGGCATCCCATGTAATTCGCCGAAGCTGAAACAATTATTTCGGTATTTATCGTACCTCAGGCAGCACTGCTTTCCCATGCCCTACTTGCAAAGCTAAAAAAATAGTCACGTAATTCCCTGTGATAAATAATACCCACATATCCATTTGTTTCATCACTAATGATAGACTGTGGTATAAAGTGCTACATTTACTCCCCAACGTAGCCAAGAATGTGTATTTAGCGTTAACTGTGCTAAAGATGAAATTACCTGCACAACAACTTTTCGAGATACTGCACCAACTACCAAACACTACCAATCTACACCACCTTCGTCATATATCTACACCACCGTCTACTGTACATGCCTACACCATTGTCTACATTACCATTTACCTACATAATCTACCTACAGACACCCTTGTTCATCTACATGTTCAACTTAGACACCCCATTCATAATATCCTACCTACGGACATCCTTACCTACTTCACATTCTACCTATAGCCACTCCTACATGCCTACATATTCTACCTACACACCCCTACCTATTTTACAGTACACAGCACCTATCTACACCTACCTACATCACCACCTCCCAACACTACCCAGATACCTACACCACCTCGACCTACTTACAACAGCACCTACCTAGACCATCATTTACCTGCAGGCAACACCACCTACTTACGTCCATCTTCGTAAAGCATCATCTACCGACACTACCACCAATAAACTAAGCAAATACCTACTTACACCACACATACCAATGCCGCCACCTACTGTACTTAAACGCCTACCTATTCCACTACCTACCTACATATATTTTCCACAGGCACCCTACCTACCCAGACCACATCGTACCTACTGTATACCCTTACCTACCTACGGCACCTACTTACTACCTGACGTGACCAACCTACGCCATTACCTACCTACATTTTTTAAATCCACAGACAACCCTACCTACCCAGAACACTACCTACCTATTTACCTGCATGTCCCACTCCTACCAACCCACGCCACCTTCCTACTTACTCAAGACATCTACTTACACTACCACCTACAGATTCTCCGTAAATATCCTCCCTAAAGATACCCCTTCCTACTTACGCCACCTTCCTACTTACCCAAGATACCTACTTACACTACCACCTACAGATGCTCCGTATATGTCCTCCCTAAAGATATCCCTTCCTACCTACGCCACCTACTTCCTACCTACGCGAGGTACCTACGCCGGCGCCACCCTGCCTGATAGTGACCTCTGCCCCGCCCCTTTAGCACGAGCACAAAGGTCACCGGAGCCTCATATGGCGCCTGGCTTGACCTCGCTTAGGCCAATCTCTCTCTCTCTCTCTCTCTCTCTCTCTCTCTCTCTCTCTCTCTCTCTCTCTCCTTATTCTGTAATCTTTTCCTACTTCATCTTCTCGTCTTCCATTTCCAGTCTTTCTCTCCCTGTCTTCCTATCCAGTTCATCTTCCTCTTTCACCTTTTCTATCATATTTACCTTCTACCTACCTCTTTTCTCATCTTCCTTTCCACCCTTTCTCTCTCTCTCTCTCTCTCTCTCTCTCTCTACTCTGTCCTTCCTACTTCCTCTCTTCCCCTCCTTCTTTCACCCCCTCTTCTCTCATTCTCATCGTTCCTTTCTATAACTCTTCTACTTTTTATTTCTTTTTTTCACTCTTTCTCTGTTTCCTAATCACTTCCTCTCCTCTTCCATCTTTTCCTTCCTCCTTCTTACTCATATCTTTCCTTCCTCAATTTTTCTCTATACTTACCAATCAATCGCCTTCCTCTTCCATGACTCCTTTCTCTATTTACTAACTCACTTCCTGCTCCCCCGTCTCTCTCTCTCTCTCTCTCTCTCTCTACTTCCTACTTCCCTTCCAGCCTTCCCCCTCCTTGTAAAATTACTCAACAAACCATAAACCCTTTTCTTTCGCATAATCACCAAAAAAAATCCATTAACAAAAGAAAAAAGAAACAAAGGCTGAGAGGAACTGAGCTGAAAGCCAAACAGGGAAACGAAAGTGATAATAAGTGAATGTGTTTTTTGTGGGTCCTTGGCTGTGTACATAGGTTTGAGGAAATGAATAGTTAACACCATGGTACTCTCTCTCTCTCTCTCTCTCTCTCTCTCTCTCTCTCTCTCTCTCTCTCTCTCTCTCTCCTTACCAATCTTTAATCAATTTATCTATCTATGAATTAAGTTTTCAGTCTAAATACATGTAATAAATCTTCATATTTTCTCACCGCATATTCATTAATTCTCCTCTCTCTCTCTCTCTCTCTCTCTCTCTCTCTCTCTCTCTCTCTCTCTCTCTCTCTCTCTCTCTCTCTCTTCTTTGAGTCACCATCAAGCTGAATAAAATCATCTGATGATAAAAGGTAATATAAATACAAGGTTCCTACTTCCGTAACTACAAAAGTATTTCCTAGAGCTAAAATGAATAAGATCATTTTATAGTAGCAATAATGTATGTATGTATGTATATGGATGTGTGTGTGTGTGTGTGTGTGTGTGTGTGTGTGTGTGTGTGTGTGTGTGTGTGTGTGTGTTAATGAGGACACTATGTATGAGTATGCCAGTGTGCGTGTAAGGTGATGTTTGTGAATGAATTAGCGGGGAGTGTAAACAAAAGAATGTAAATGAGAGGCAAGAAAACAACGACACATTTTATAATCAGCAGCACCTTACATTCCACACACACACACACACACACACACACACACACACACACACACACACACACACACCTATTGATCTTCCATTTTCATATACACACACATACTCAGCTACACATAATTTCTTAACCTTGCACACTTTCAACCCCTCTTCCTCTCTCTCTCTCTCTTTTTTTTTCTCTTTCTAACACACACACACTCATCCACACACCAGCTCTTATCCTTGCACGCTTTCACTCTCTCTCTCGCTCGCTCGCTCGCTCTCTCCCAACTGAGTGACACATCCCATGCCATAATTTTTTAGTGCTAGTAATCTGACAGGTCCAGGACTCGACATTGGACTCCCCGCCGAGGCAGTCCTGTCCCATGTTTACCCTTTGCTTTCCTATCACATATTTTTCGCTCTCTCTTTTTCTCCGTTTTCTCTAATTTCCTTTATTTCTCTTCTTCCCTTCTGCTTGTTTGTGTGTATATCTGTCTGTCTGTCTGTCTATTTGTGGCTGTCTCCCTGCATGCCTCCCCGCCTGTGTGTGTGTGTGTGTGTGTGTGTGTGTGTGTGTGTGTGTGTGTGTGTGTGTGTGTGTAATAACGTTTCCCTTCATCTGATCACCACCTTAGCACCACCAACAGGTAGGCACGGCCCATGACTAATAAGGTGAACCACCACCACCACCACCACCACCACCACAACTACCACCACCATCACCACACCTTCCACACATCCACTCCACCAGTCAACCCAAACATCAATTCCACCCTCCCACTCCAAGATATTCCAACAAAACCACTTCACTTTCCCTTCCTTCCACACTCTGGTTTGTCACATTCTCCATTTTTCTGCAGTCTCCCTGTCTCTGTAACCTCCATATCTCAGAGACTTTTCATTATAGCCATGTTTACTGACCTTCCTCAATACCCACTCCACGACATGCATGCCATAAAATCACCTCTGCTACTTTCATCACACCATATAAACCCAATATATACTTAACATGGACTGTGGGTATTTGTGACGACTGACGAGACGGTGGCATGTGAAGGTGTGTCACACTTAGGAAAACTGCTGCTAGCTCCCAAGAAGAGCACGTTTTTGTCTAGTGTCGCGGAAAAAATCAATTTCCTTGCTCTCTTCACATGATTTTCTTCCGGAACTCAGCACTCCCTTTCGTTCTCGTCCACCACCCTTCTGTACCCACAAATTCCACTCCCAAGCGTTCCACCCTCCCTGCATTCCGGGCAAAACACTTCAGATCCCACGGGCAATGAGACACCTTTCCACTAATGACACACGTCCTGGGAACAACACAGTAAAGGACAACAGGGGAACTCGCGCAGGACCCGCACGAATGACGATTCTTAAAGGGAAGGATGGGAAAGATATGACAAGGTAGAGGACAAAAGGCCTCTCGCAAGTTTCCACAAAAATGATGATCTGGCAAGAAATAATCAGAATATGACAGGATAAAGAACGAGTCTCACAGGATTCCATAAAATTATCATCAACATTGAGGAGAAAAGGGAAAGATGAGGCAAGGTAAAGGACGATACGAGACATCTCATTTGCAGTATCCGCAAAAGTTATGAGTAGGAGAAAGGAAAACTGAGATAAGAGAAAGATAGAGGAAAGGGGGGCTTCTCAAAGGATCCATAAAATACAGCATTTCTATGGAGGAGGGTAAGGGAAGGATATGGAGAAATGAAGGTGAAAAAAAGGACTACCGTGGTATCCTCTACATGACAAGGATACGAAAGGATTTTCCTTTGTACTTGAAGAGAGGGAGGCGGTGCAACATAAGAGCGGGGGAATGCAAGGTCAGGTCAAGTTACGCCAAGTTAGGTTAGGTGAACTTAATGATTCAGAGGAACAAGGATGCGCAAGGATATGTGAATTTTAATCATAATAATAAAACTTGTAATTAACAGTAACAGCTTATCAAGTATTACCCTTCTAGGGGGCCAGGGGCGTCCGGGTATTGGAGGATCTAAGGAGAGTACATCATTTATGAGGAGGAGACCACCCTTTATCCCTTGCAGTGTTTAAAAAAATAATAATAATTACAATACAACAACACTACTACTACTACTACTACTACTACTAATGGGAAAACTTAACTAAAGACGGAGAATAAAAGATAACATGTAATAAAAGACAAAGAACAGAAGGAGGAATAAAAGGAAAATCCAAGAAGGCCCAGACCATTTCCTATCACAGACCCTCACGAAGGAGTCCATCGGAAGGCGCGCGCGCGCGCACAAACACACACACGCACGCACGCACGCGCACACACACACACACACACACACACACACACACACACACACACACACACACACGACCGAAGGAGACGAACAAGAAAAATATAAGGGGGAGAGAGGGAGAGAGAGAGAGAGAGAGAGAGAGAGAGAGAGAGAGAGAGAGAGAGAGAGAGAGAGAGAGAGAAGGATGGTCTGAATGAGTATGTGAAAATAAAAGACAGTCATTTAAACTGTAAAAAAGAGGTGGAGAAAATAAATGGAGAAATAAAAAAAAAATAATGGAAAACGAAGAATGAGTGGAAAAGGAAGAAGACAAAATAATGGACTAAGAATGGCAATTTATCAAGAGGAAGATGAGAAACGGAAGAAGATATCATGAAAAAAAATTATGACATACGCAGGGAAAAGAGCTTACGTCATGAGAGAGAGAGAGAGAGAGAGAGAGAGAGAGAGAGAGAGAGTCAAGCAGAATAACAATGAAAGAAAAAGGAGACTGGACCAAACGCACGTACAGCTAAAAAATGGGGGGAGGGGGACTAATACAGGAAATTAAGTGAGAGAGAATTAATGAAAGAAAAAAGAAAGTAATTAAATAGAGAAACACTATGGACAAAATGACTAATATAAACACTATTTATCGATGTATAAAAACTGTAATCCCAGTGCACTCATACACATCGCTCAACATCAGGAAAGGGAGATAATTAGAAGCAAGAGAGAAAACTTAAGAATGAAAGAAAAGAAAGAAAGAACGTAACGAAAAAAACAAAAAAAAAGAAATACAATAAAAGACTGAAAGACAGGCAGACAGACAGATAAAAGACTACAAGACAGGCAGACAGACAGACAGCTGGTTGGAAAATGGAGAGAGAGAGAGAGAGAGAGAGAGAGAGAGAGAGAGAGAGAGAGAGAGAGAGAGAGAGAGAGAGAAAAGGCCCTACTCCAAAAATTGTCATCCACGAGGTATACATAATCCAAAATAACAAAGTGAAAATCAGGATGGAGACACTCTGCAAGGAACTCAGAACAAAAAAGAAAAAGGGACGGAAAAAGAACAAAAATATCTCAAAATTACTGTCCAATGAGTTAAAAAAAAAAAAAGTAACAACACCAAAGTAAAAAAAAAAAAAAATCATACATATAAATCACTATCAAGAGGAAACCCAGAAGGAGGAACATGAAAGAAAAAAAATCAAGAGAATATAGGGCGGAAAACCTAAGTAACAAATAAATAAATAAATAAATAAATAAGGAAATAAATAGATGTAAATATAAAAAAAACTATTACCCACTACACAACGAGGGTTATGAAAATTCCTCCCCTTCTCTCTACTCTTTCCCTCTTCCACCTCTACCCCTTCCCTACCCCCTGCCCCCTCCTCCTCCTCCTCCTCCTCCTTCCGCCAAAACACAACTCCGCTCGTGTCATCGCGTCGCACAAACCAGGAAATTACCGAGAACCAGGAAGTCGGGATGTCGAGCCCCACCCCCCCGCCCCCCGTATGTCCGGTTGTGAGGAGGAAACTCAAGAGACACCCTCGGAACCAGAAGGGCAAATCGACCAAGAAAGCTCCCAAACACCTTTTCCTAAGTGATTTACTGTTTATTACATACACTCTACTCTCCTATTTTGTGCTATATAAATACATCTAATACCGCCATACTACGCATAAATAACATACATAAGGATGATATCCAGTTGTATCCAATAACAAATCACTAAGGTAGAGGTGCTAGGGAGCCTCCTTACCTGACGAGAATACAGGTGCAGGTGTAAGTCGGGAGAGGGATAAGGTTAGATTTTACGATCATTATTATTTCCTTACACATCTCAGTAAGCAACCATACGAATGCTATGTGGTTCCTGAAAAGATCGAAAAATCAGTCTACATTTCTCTCTCTGTTTCCATGTTATTCAAGGCGGCATATCAGTCTACTGCAAAACTATGAAGTTCCATTCTGTGCCATACAATACCTACATGGTCTCAGAATGCTAGGAAAATCTATGAATATATCCACTACCGTCTATAGGAGTCAGTAATCGCTCCTAAGATTTTTATACGCTCAGAGGAAAAACAATCTACAAAAAAAGGAACTCTCGTCTATCATTTTGTTCCTCTGTAGCCAACCATACGATTTCTATAAGGTACCTGAGTATGTGGGAAATTAATCGAAAGACACAGGCAGTAGCGTTCATCTCTATCTCAGAAATCAACTGTACGAGGTATATGTGGTCTTAAACGATAGCCAAAATTCAGTGCACAAAAATATCCCATAACTGTCCTTGTAAACCATCCATGAGTCGTCTTTCCGTTCTCTAGAAAAATAAATCAAACCTGCAAAAATATCCTGTACCGTACACCCTTTCCTGCCCCAATACTAACTACATATCTAAATGGCCTCAAAATAAAAAACAAACATATCAGTCACAATTTTCCATCACTGTACTGTACATACATATCACACGCCCAACCCATCGCAACGCTATATATAATTAAAAATAATAACAACAATAATATAATAATAATAATAATAATAATAATAATAACAATAATAAAAATAATAACAATAATAATAATAATATTAAAGTACTGGCTGGTACATTCGCCTTTCTGTCTCCTAAGGCATTATATATCAGTATGTAATCACGGTTCCTCCTGCGTTTACGACCACCGCTGATTTTGTTTTTCCTTTCCCTGCTTGGCTGCCTTCCACACGACAAATACCTACGTGGCAATCTTGTTTATGAACCACTGGCGGTACTGCAGGGTTCGAAAAAAAAAATTATAATTGCAGAATCTCCTGAATGTAAATAGATTCGGTTTTCTCTATGATGCTAACTTTTTTTTTACGCTATTTTTTCCTACGCTTGGCTTCCTCCGACAACAAATATATATCGTACGTGGATAGCCTACGCTATTGCTGCAGACGCCTGAGTAGGGATTTGACAATCACAGTGTCGCCTGAACACAAAGGAACTCAAGTTATTCAGATTTTTTTTCTCTTCTGCGTTCATTTTGTTTCCGTTCCCCGTGACCGCAGGTGGCCTTATACTTTTGCTTCACCGGAAGATTTTTCGTAAAGTATAACCTTACACGCAAAAACCTAAACCAAGACACCAATGCGTGTTTATTCGTATTTTCTTCATGAATCAACAGAATTCGATTTCCGATAAGAAGACAATAGTGAGGGTGACAAATACTTTCATTTAGTAAGATTCTTGAGTAGCATTCCAGAAGTGTGTCTTAACTGTGACCTTAAGATCGCTGTTCGTATTGGGGAGGAACTTAGAGGGAGGGACGTCTCATGCATTCTTATTTATTCGCTGATTATAGGCCATCTGAAGTGTCCTGGGAGCCGTGTGACTTTCAGATTCGTCGCAAGAAGGCGTCCCCATCTTACAATACTCTCTGGTTGGCCTAGGAGTGTTATTTCAAAGTCCTGAATGATGGGGTTGGAGTGGATGGTTGTGCACTGTCCTGTCTCTTTTCAAGCAGATTCCTGAATTTTTGATGATAGGAGTAAGAGTCCATCCATTCTCCGTTACCCTATGATGCTGTATTATTTTGGGATTGTGACTCCAATATTCAACCACAGAAAAAGCTCATCTATTATGTGTGATTTCCAAATTTTGAACGTGGGAATGGGATGGCACATTCTCCTTTTCTCTCCAGTGGTGTATGTTTGAGGACAGTGCTCTCAAATAGAGATAAGTTTTTCTTTTATATGTATATATGATTTCCAAATTCTGAACGTGGGAAAGAGATGACCCATTCCGCTTTTCTCTCCGGTGGTGTATTTTTGAGGACACTGGCTCTCGCATGCACAGAGAAGTTCATCTTTTAAATACGTGTGATTTCCGAATTCTGGAAGAGTGAGAGGGTTTGCTCACTCTCATTTTCCCTCCGATGGTGTTAATTTTGAGGACAGTGGCTCTAGGATTCCAACACTGAGGAGTTCATCTGTTATATGCACGTGTGACTTCCGAATGGTGAACGTGGGAAGGAGGTGACCTAATCTCTTTCCGATGGCGTGTTGCTGAGGACAGTGGCTTCTGGATTCTCAGCTTAGAGGAGATAGTCTTTTTACATTCCTTTCTTGTTTATTTGTTAACACCTTCAGTACAATGACTCACTTTGTATTCTAATCTTGATACCGCCAGACGACTTAATTCAGCTCAGGCAATACGCCTCGTAATGAAGAGGCAAGGAATAGTCTCCATATCCTTTCTAGCACAACGATTTTTTTTTTAATTCTAATCTTTCTACCATCAGTTTAGTAAGGGAGGATTAGAAAAAAAAATTATTTCCCAGTCCATAAACCCGTTCAGACCAAGAAAGTCATTATTTGTTCTTTCTTCTGCTTGTTGGTATTATTCAGCCAAGAAAATTCCCTAGTACTGAATGAGTTAGTCTACGTCTTACCACTCCAACTCAAAAAAGAAAAAAAACACCTATGCATGATTTTAATTACATGAAAAGAGTAGGAATAAAATACACATGACTTCTTTGGGATGAAATGGTTAAATGAGGGAGGGGGAACTTCACCCATGTTCCATTCCGATAGCGTGTCACCAAGACAAATGGCTTCCAAACTTTGACACATCAGTCCCAAGGAAGTCCAGATATTATGCTCTTCCCGCCCTTCCCTTACCTGTACGATTTAACAGTCACGAAGGAGGGAGAGAGGCCAACCATTCTCCTTTCCCCCCCGCCGGTGTGTTTCAGTCTACCTTCTGGTTTTGATACGTAAGTCCCCAAAGAGTCCATCTATCATATTCCACCTTCCTTGGCGTACCTGTGTATTTTCTGAACGCAGGAGACAGTTCAGCCACTTCCTTTTTCCTTCCCGACTGTGTGTGTGTGTGTGTGTGTGTGTGTGTGTGTGTGTGTGTGTGTGTGTGTGTGTGTGTGTGTGTGTGTGTGTGTGTGTGTGTGTGTGTGTGTGTGTGTGTGTGTGTGTGTGTGTGTGTGTGTGTGTGTGTGTGTGTGTGTGTGTGTGTGTGTGTGTGTGTGTGTGTGTGTGTGTGTGTGTGTGTGTGCAGTGAACATTCTGAAATTTTAACCCTCTCAATGACTTATTCTATTCTCTTGTTTTACTAAGATGACGCGGCACGGTTTTCTCCAGCTATGAGTTGTTGGAGCCTAAATGTTAATGCTGTCACCATTAGCCCTCTCATGGTCCAGAGAACTCCACTATTCTACCCCAGCTAATGCCAATCGATTTTATTCACCTGCCAGCGAGTTACAGCAGCGTGTTAAATAATGGACTACGTTCCTCCCTTCTTTCGCGGTGTCCATTTCCGGCAGCTCATCCAGCCTCCTTTTCCCCTCCACTGTGAATTTCCGAGACCTGTGGCTTTTTCATTCTGAGCTTAGACGATTCTCTTTTACTACATTTTTTAACCTCACTGGTGTTGATGTGCCTCGTCAGACGGTTCGCTCACTTTCCTTTTTCGTGATAGTGTTGCTGGGAAGATGACCCAACCTACAATATTCTTTTCCTCGTCATCGTGGGTGCGCATCTTTTAGCGGGTTCATTCACTTTCCTTTCCCTAATGACTCTGTGTTTCCTGGGGGTGTTGTTGGGGAAATGTGCCTCTCCACTACATCCCTCCCCTCTCTTCTGTCCACTACATCCCCTGCCCCTCTCTTCTATCCATCTCTCTCTTTTCGTTGCGTGTGTATTTTCAGTCAGTTCACCCTTTCTAATCTTTCTCTCCTACTGTGTGTTCCTGTTTACCCATTTCATTCCTCCCTTCGTCGGTCCAGGTGTGAATTTCCCGACAGTTCAACCTTTTTCATTTTTCTTACCCCCCCCCCCCCCCGCCCTGTGCTTCCATAATGTCGGTGTTGGGGGGTGTATGTGTGGGGTTTTTTGTCGGAGCGAGGGAGTGTGGGGGGTTCTGTTGGGATGGAGGGTGTTGTTAGGGAGGGTGCGTGTGTGGGTGTTGTTTGGAAGAGTGTGTATGGGGGTGTTGTTGGGAAGGATGCGTGCGTGGGTGCTGCGTGTGTGTGTGGGAAGGGGGGTGTTACTGAGGATGTAAGTGTGAGTGGGTGGGAGAGGTTTGCTGGGGGAAGGAGGTCTGTGGGAGAGGGGTGTTTATTGGGGGTGTGTGGGGGGAGTGTGTCGGTGCCATGTCATCCCTCCGCGTGGTGTGGTTAGCGGAGGTGTGATTGGGATTTGCCTCGCCGCGTGACTTGCCGATTTCCTTTTATTTACTGCCCCTCGAGATCTTTACTTATTTTGCATAACTATGGGGTGAGCATTTTCTATTTGGTTTTGTTGGGTATTTTCGGTTCCGCGTCCTCGATGGGAGACAATATGAAAATAATGACTTTGATTGCGAATTTTGTGGCGACGCGGTTGAGAGGGATTTTATGTGCACCAGTCTCCAAGGATGTGCATATCTGTGTGTGTGTGTGTGTGTGTGTGTGTGTGTGTGTGTGTGTGTGTGTGTGTGTGTGTATTTCTAAGGGTATATCTGTGTAATGTATGTACCTCTTTGTATGTGTGTTAATCTGGGTGTATATCTCCAAGTGCGTGTGCGTGAGAAAGTGTGCGTGCTTGGTGGTCTGGTGGTAAGGAAGTGAGAGCCCCGCCTAGGCCTCCCCTGTGACACTATTAATCAAGGCAGGGTGTGTGGGGCCCTAATAACACCCTATCTCAGGCCTAGAAAGGAGATGGCAGGAGGGTGAGGGGAGGAGCTGCTTGGGTGAGAATGGGGATGGGACGAGGGTCGGGTTCGGTGGGGTCGTGGTGTGATGTGATTGTGGTAGGGATGGGTGGTGGTGGTGGTGGTGGTAGGGCTGGGGTGTGTGACCATGAAAGTGGATGTGCGACTGTCATAATGGTGGTGGTGGTGATGAAGATTTCTTTAGCATTCACTCCGCTGTGTAAAAACTGCCAGCTTCATATAAACAAAAAAAACTCTCTTTGTGCAAGGAATACCGTGTCATACGCAGATTAATTCAGAAACGAGGAGATGCCAGGGAGTCTCAAAAATCCACAAGAACACAGCCGTCATACGAAAAAGTCTCCTTCTACGCGGACGTGTTTCTATGTATATTATTCTTCCTGCTGTCAGACACTTTACTCACAGCTTGTACTGAAGAATGTGTCATATGTGATAAAAAAAATAAATATATATATATGATGAGGTGCCTGGGAATCTCTAATATACACAAGTTCACAGCTACAACCTCTCCCACTAAAATACATAAGAACACACCTACAATCTCTTCCATTAAAATACACAAGAACACAACAACAATCCCTCCCACTAATCAAGAACACAGCTACCTTCTTTTCCTCTAAAACACATAAGAACACAGCTACAATCTCTCCCACGGTCGCCTTTAAGCACCACCTTGAGGGCTTTCACTTCCCAACCACCCACTCCACCACGCCCATCCTTCCCACCATCATTCACACCCTCCAGATTACTCATTTACCCACACCCAGGCACAAAGCTCTACTCACCACGGTTACTGACTTCACCTCAGTCCATATTCCAGCTAAACTCTTCCGACTCTCTGCTACTACTTAACTCTTCTGGATTTACTCTTGCTTACTCACTCTTCTGTCTCATCCTCAACTGAATACGATCGCCTGGTGTTAGTCTAAATAAAATACCAGAGTAGATGGGACCATGAAAGAGTTACCGGAGACGGTGTTAGCACCATCAGGCTTTAATAACTTACACTCAAATAAATACAAAAGTCTCGTGTTTACCCAAATAAATTCATGAGTTCATGGAAAGGGAATTACTGAGTTCATTTATATCACGAATTTACAGTTGGTAGTTTTGGTTGTGACTGACAATATTTTCTTTCTTTAAATATTCCGACAATTTTTCATTTTGTTCTTCCTAGGCTTTTCCCCTGCTGAGACCTTTGGATTTAGTCTTCGGCTTTTTCCAGTAATAATAATAATAATAATAATAATAATAATAATAATAATAATAATAATAATAATATAATAATAAATGAAAAAAAAACAATAAAGTCATGACTATGATTCTCTCTCTCTCTCTCTCTCTCTCTCTCTCAAACCAGCTCACCGATCTAATATACCATCAACAGAGACGGGACGACCTAACTTTCACATACTGTAAACCAGACCCCCTTATTACCGTATTAAAAAAAAAAAACGAACAAAAAATAGAGAACGGACGAAAAATAGCATGGAGATGTACCTCAACACCCCCCCCCAAGCAATAAAGAAAATTAAAGAAACTGAGAAAAAAATTAAATGTAACTAAGACCAAAAATTAAAACAAATGTAACCAATAAAAAGAACGTGATCAAAAAAAGGAGGGGAAACGCAGAGATACACACACCCAAGACACCCATGGCTACAAAAATACATATATACAGATAAACGAAACACACACACACACACACACACACACACACACACACACACACACACACACACACACACTACCCACAAAAACACCCACACAGACAGAGGGGCCGCAAGCAACAGGACCGCAGGCACCCCCGTGGAAACCGTGCCCTGCGGGGATCATAATCTGACTTAACAAGGGCCGGACGCTGGTTACGAGTCGGGGTAATGATGGTACTTTGCGGTGAGGCCAATTGCATCGCGGCCTCAGAACGAGTAATACCTCCATCAGCTTCCCATCTTCCCCTTCGTCGGCTGGTTGGGAGTACAGGTCAGGGGCTTCGGTACACTGTCTTGAAACTGTGTCAGCTCCTCAAGAGAACAATATTATGGTTACAACTTTTCATCCCTCCTTCGTCAGCTCTAAAATTCTACACTTACAAGCGCTGAAAATGCAGCCATCCCAGCCTCGCCTACATCCACATCGGCTCATACACCCACCACACTCTAAACTACACCCAACTCATCATCCACTCACTCAAACTTACACCCGCCACGCCAAGCACCCACCACAACCAACTTCAGTCGGCAAATGTGGGGCTGATCCATTGTGGTAAGTGGATAGGTTAGATGGGAGGGAGACACCGGAATGTAAGCACCATCATGAATCTCCCTCCCACATAATTTATCCACATACTTCACTCCCAGCATTCAACCATCCAAGGCTACACCCATCCCTAGGTTCTATGTCTTCCCCCCTACTTCATCCATCACCCAGCACCCCACCGTCGAGCTTCCACCCACCACACTAACCCCCTCCACCACCACATCAGCCACTATAACCACAATACCCCGTGAACAAACATAATAAATTTAAAGGAATCACAATACCCTGAGAACAAACTTTGCCTCCCCTCCACTGCAAGTCACCAGGTAGTTAACATCCCTCAATGGGTGATGATTAAGTAAGACATTTGTTACTAAATTTAATGAAGATGAAGAACTAAATCAATTACTCTTATAAAATGACAATACAAACAAACCACAAACAACAGCAGGCTATTACAAAAATTAAACTTGTATAGAAATGAACGACACTAGAAAAATATATAATCAACATAAATTTTAACAAAGTATATGCAATTTAAAATAATAAAAAACAAAAAACACCAGTAAAAAAATAAAAAATAAAACAGAGGCTAAGCTAAACCGTAAAGAGGATGTGCCGTGGCAGGTGTGGAAGTGATGAAGCAGGAAGTGTGTGTGTGTGTGTGTGTGTGTGTGTGTGTGTGTGTGTGTGTGTGTGTGTGTGTGTGTGTGTGTGTGTGTGTGTGTGTGTGTGTGTGTGTGTGTGTGTGTGTGTGAGAGAGAGAGAGAGAGAGAACTGCGCATGTATGTGTGTATGTAGACCTTTGTATATACAGTATGTGTTCTGTATGTGTATGTATGTGTGTATGTATTTAAGTATATATATATATATATATATATATATATATATATATATATATATATATATATATATATATATATATATATATATATATATATATATATATATATATATATATATGTATGTATATATTATATATATATATATATATATATATATATATATATATATATATATATATATATATATATATATATATATATATATGTATATATATATATATATATATATATATATATATATATATATATATATATATATATATGTATATATATATATATATATATATATATATATACAGTATGTGTATGTATATATATATATGTTTGTGTGTCTTTATTTAAGTATATATATATATATATATATATATATATATATGTGTGTGTGTGTGTGTGTGTGTGTGTGTGTACTTACTGCCTCCTCTGCCCACCACCTGCAAGACATCGCCAGTGAAGGCTCAGCAAAGGAGGTTCAACAACATCCATTTTTTCTTCATCTTTCGCAATATTCTCTTCAAGAGGTGTGAAAGATGACCGTGTTTGCAATTTCCTTCCTCTTTCATGCAACTCACTCCAGGACAAGTTAAAAGAGGGTTGTGGAAAAAAAAAAAAAAAAAAAAGCGCATTCCGAGGAGATGAGCTGCTTTCCTTCTGTCTGCTGTCTTTTTTCTTTCTTGATGCCTGCTTCCCTTCTTCTTTCCTTCTTTTTTTTCGTTTCTATTGTTGAGTGCTATCTTTCTTCTTTCTTGACTGCTTCCCTTCTTTTTTCCTGCTGTCTGTTTTTTTCTTCTCTACTGCTGTGTGAAAGAAGTACAGGTATATGGGGAGAGGGAAGCCGTTTTGATTTCCTTCTCCATTCGTGCAACTCACTGAACAAGTTGCGTGAAAGAAGTGCTAGGGAGAGGACCAACTACTGCCAATTCTTTCTCGCCTGCTCTCATATTATTCCTTTCGAGGCGTATGGGGACTATGCCTTGACTACCTACGTCCTATCCTAGCGTTACAGAAAAGCATCCAGTCACTCCTTGAAAGTCTGAAAAGCTGTGGGCAGGGCACGTCTTAATCCCCGTCTTAAGGGCTCTACCAATGGAACTCCAGACACCAGTAAACCACTCTCAAGAAGGAAAACCAAGATTGTTCCACTTTGCAACGTTCCGACAGACTTCAGATCCACTTTACTCCACAGACACTCCTTCCACGTCAAATCCTCTATCTAATAATTTTCTGTGTGGCATTAAGCTTCTCTGGGGCGGGATAACTCTAGTATTCTATTCCAGTTAACGCCAAACGATATTATTAAGCTGAGAAGGAGCCACAGAAGCTTAACTGTTATTCTGCTGCCATTAACCCTGTCATGCTAGAGACAACTCATTTATTCTCTTCCTGCTATCCTTATTCATCCGAGAATGAGCTATAGGAACCTGAATGTTAAAAGACTTCCTGCCACCTCAGTTTACCTTTCAAGAAACTTTAAACTGATCTCATCTCGCTGACGTTCACTCAACCTCAATCCACAAACAGCTCCAGCCCGGGGGAACTGGTTATCTGTCTAAAGTCTGACTGAATAAACTGTAAAAAAGTCCAACCACTTGAGGCATGCACTGGTCCGTTCAACATTCTGGTTACATTTCGCTAGTTTTCAATTATCTTCAGGCAAAACTGGGAACGTACTTGATTCATTATGACATGCTAACGTGTAACCTGAACTCCATCATAAAATCCTGCAATCCAATGACGTGTATTATTTTTCTTTTAATTCTTGCTGTCTCCAGATGATTTCGTTACAGTTCAGAAGGACATGAAGTAATGAAGGGTATAATGGAGGCTAAATCGACCCCACCTCAGTTCGAATAATCTCCCCTAAGCTGAATAAAATGGCCCGGTGGTAACAATGATAAAACACACACACACACACACACACACACACACACACACACACACACACACACACACACACAACCTCAATAGGACGTTCACACAGCACTCGTACACACGGCAAACAAATACCTCCTCCCTTGGCAACCACAGGCCTGAGAGAGTTTCCTTCAAGTCACCTACAGGGATGAAGTAAAGTCGCTCTGCTCAAGCCAGTTAGCAACAAGATTCCCCACCTCCTCCACACCCACCTACCACCACTTTGCACCACCTCTACCACCACCCACCTACCACCACTTTGCACCACCTCCACCACCACCACAATCATTAATATCATCACCATCAAAACTGCACTACCTGCCACCACTAATACAATCATCCTCATTATCATCATCATCACTGCACCGCCTACCACCAATAGCATCATCATCATCATCACCTACCACAACTACAACAATACCACCGTCATTAGTACTATGAACACCGCAGTAGTCATTATCATTATCATGATCATCATCATCATATCACCATCTCCACCTTCCCCTCCCACCTCCTCCACCAACAAGAGTATAACCATCACTACTAAGACCATCACGAACACTAACATCAACATTACCACTATCACTAAAAATACATTAAAGCATTAACACAACAACTCTCAACTCCACAACCACCACAAACACATCCATCCAACCACCAACACCCCCACCACTAACACAAACACAAACAACACACCCACGTCCACCCAACTACCAACACGCCGTCACTAACAAACACAGCCACAAACAATACCCCCACTTCCACCCAACCACTAACACTTTCACCACTAACACAAACATAGCCCCAAACACAATTACGGCCACATTCTCTTCCACCGTCACCACACATTCAATTTTCATGGAACCCAGCAATTGAGATAGGGGTCTGCGTGTATTGCATTCCTCACCCCTTGTTTGTTTGTTTACGCTCAGGCAGGTGGAGTGAAGCGAGGGTCTGGAGCATTAACACCACCCCTTCAAGTATCTTGGCAGCCGCAGTGCATTCTTATCCACTGAAGGTCTTGGCACTGAACTGATTGCATTCCTCACTGGATTTACGAAGGCTGATCCATTTTTTTTTTTTCCCCACTGGGTACACAACTCGATGGTGCAGGTTTGGTTAACTGATGAGGTGAGGCGTGGAACTGTCAGGTCCCCCCACCCTTCCCCTGCTCAAACTCAGTGGCAGTTAGTAGGTCTCGAACCCACTCCGGAGCATCCCCCAAACCTGAAACCAGTGAGAAACCGACTGGGCCACCAAGACACCACCTACTCCTTATCCAATGCACTTTCCACTCGCCTCACGTCCCGACCAGTACCATATTCCTCAATCGGTGGGTCCATCCCTGTCTATCCCGCTGTCTCCTGTCATCACTTGCATTAGCGTTGGTAGCCAGTTTTGTACGGACTTCCAGCATAGTAATGAAGGGGAGAAAGGAAGGAGCTGAGCAGAATGAGGGTAGGACGGAAGGGTGTGTAGGATGGAAGGGTGAAATGGAAGGAGCTATTAAGAGACTAAGCAGTATGGAAGGGTAAAATAGGAAGGGAAGAAGAGGAGCTACTCAGAAGGTGGGCAGGATGGAAGAGTGGAATGAAAGGAAGTATTAGGAGACTGTGCAGTACGGAAAAGTAAAATAGGAAGGGCTGAACGGAGGAATAGAATGAGAGGAAATAGAATGGAAAGAATGGTAGTAGGACAGATGGGAGGCATGACGATTTTTATTATTATTACCATGATGATGACTACCATACATCTTTTTCGTTAGTTTGTCTAAATAAACTGAGTTACCCACGTATGAATAAATTTGTTGTGCCAACCCTTATTCATTCTTTTAACTCACTTATTGAGCTTTTTATCAATATTTTTTTGTTCAAGCTCTTTTTCGGTATTTTGTTATTGATGTTCCTCGTTACCAGTGTCCAATTTTCTTTACTCATATATTTACCAATTTACTTTTTGTGGATACTGTTTATTAATAATTTATGTGCTTACCATTGTTTATTTTTCTTGTTTACTATTTAACAATTTATTATTATTATTCCTGAAACTGTCCCCAAGGCGTCAAGTAGTCTGGGTGGAATTGCTACCAGTCTGACTAGACGAGACGGACCGGACGCCGTGAGTCAGGCAGGGGTTAGGGTGGGGGATGGGAAGGGGGAGGAGATGGGTGATGGGGAGGGGGAAGGGTTAGGTAGGTGCAAGGGAAGAGGGAGGAGTAAGCAGGTGGAAGGGAAAGGGGAGGGGTAGGTAGGTGGAAAGGAAAAGGGAGGGGTAAGCAGGTGGAGGGGAAGGAGGAGAGGTAGGCGAATGGAGGGGAAGGGATGTGGGAGGAGAGAAGGATGAGGGTGGAGGAAGGGGGGGGGGAAAGGCGGTTGGATGGAGGTAGGGGGGGAAGAAGGGGGCAGCTCAGTAGGTGTCACATAACCTCTCGTTACAGGTCCAATTTCAGCGCACCCGTATGTAGTTCAAATTAACTTACGATCAAATGACTCTCGTAACTAAGATAATCGTAAGAAAAACACAAGGGAAGATCCTACACTTTCCCTTCATTGTCCTTCCAGGGAAAACAAATCTTACTTACGATCAGGAAATATATCGTAAATTTGTGAATCTTACGCAATAATCACCTCCCCGACTGGCCTCGGCGTTGTGGAGTGAGACTGGTGTAGTACAAGTACCGTACTGAGCTGAATATAATCGTGTCTAAGTAACAGTAAGAAAATGGGTCAAATTTCTCACACACTGAAAAGGGGGTTATTTCTATATTTATTTCAGGAAGAGTTAGTTGTATTATTATTATTATTATTAGTAGTAGTAGTAGTAGTAGTAGTCGTAGTCGTAGTCGTAGTAGTAGTACATCATCATCATCGTCATCGTCATCACCATTATTATTATTATTATTATTATTATTATTTAAACTAAACCCATGCGATTTTTTCCTAAGCTCAGGGAAATCACCTTAATCCTCTAACACCTCTCCTCTTCTAACACATATTATTCTATCGTCTTTCTACTCTATTTCGTCATTATCTAAGGCAAGACTGTGGGAGTGAATGAACGAAGACTCGAAAGATCTGACAGTCGATTTCCGAGAACTGATCGAACGATTCTTGTGATGTAATTGATAATCACGGGGAGTCTCTCTCTCTCTCTCTCTCTCTCTCTCTCTCTCTCTCTCCGAGGTTAGGGAGGTCAGACTGCGGTAAAGGGTCCGGTTTTTGGCGAGGTAGTCTTGAGTGAGTTGGCTGGGGAGTGTAGGAGTTGCTCTCACGGTGTGGCGGCAATTTATCGCCGACTACAGGACACGACCCGCTCTGTTTGGTCTTTAACCTCTTCCGTTCGCTGACCCCTTCCCCTCTTTAGTTTATTCTTGCTGCCACCGGACGATTTTATTAAGCTTAGGAGTGACTTTTCGACCGGCAGGGGGGTTAAATATGGGCTTCATTAACCCCTCCATTACCAGAAAACCCCCCTACGCTATATAGCATTGTCTGTGAGGTGCAGGAAAAATAGTAATTAAAAAAAAAGTCATGTCAATACGAGACGGACCACTTAACACTCTCAGGCTCCTCTGACTTACTCTCAGCTGAACAAAATCGTCTGACAATTGCCTCAATCCGAATACCAGAGCTGTCCCGACCACGAGGGGAGTAATGGCACCTGTACTATCGCTCCCCGTCTATATACTCCTTCTCAGCTGAATAAAATCGCCTGGCGTTAGCTGAAATAGAATACCGAGATTTATTTAGATCGCGAGGAGATTAAACTAGGAAAAAAATCGTCTAGGGGCAGCCAAAACTAAGTAAACACACCCTCATACTGAAAGGGTTATTTATTTATTTTTTTTTGAGGGAATGACACTGAGTTGCTAATAAAGGGGTACATTTTTTTTTTTTTCTTTTTTCTTTTTTTTTTTTTTTTTGGAGGGAGTGACACAGAGAGTTGCTATTTGTGGGTACATGCCTCAAGGGTAGGATGGAAATGTGAGACTGGGTAGGGTGGGGACCAAAAAGGTGGGGTGTGGGACATGGTGTGGGAAGCAAGACTGAGCGTAATGAGATGGTGTGGGGGCGACAGAAAGATGGGGGTGAGGGTGGATGGATGGTGTGGGGAGAGAGAAAGGTGGGTTGAGGGTAGAGAGATGGTGTGGGGCGAGAGAAAGGTGGGGTGAGGGTAGAGAGATGGTGTGGGGGCGACAGAAAGGTGGAGTGAGAGACAGAGATGGTGTGGGGGTGGGAGAAAGGTTGGGGGGAGGTAAAACAAATAGTGTTGAGGGAAGAGAAAGGTGAGGGGAGGTAAGGGAGAGGACAGAAATAGGAGAGGAGGCTGGATAAATAAGAAGCAGAGTTGAGGCAAGGGCAAGAGAAGACATGATAAAGAAAGGAAAAAAGGAGAAGAAAAGAAAGCAAGAGTGAGAGAGAAAGCAAAAAAATGTTAGGAGGGAAAGGAAAGGAAAAGACAGCAAGAGAGACAGAAAGTAAAAAGTAAGGGAGAGAGGATAACACAAGAAAGCAATACCAAGACAGTGAATGCAAAAATAAGAGAAATATCTGAAGAAAGAAGGACGTTGCGTGAAGGAAACAAGTGATGAGATACAAGACGGCAAAGTAACTGTAAAGATTAAAAAAAAAAAAACAGAGAGGAAGTAGAACTGGATAAAGGGCTGAATAATGAGAGCTAAGGGAAAGAAGTATGGTAAGAGACATGGTTAAGAATAAAAGGCTACAAGGGACAAAGAACAAAGGGCATGGAATGGGGAACAAAGGGTCAGGGATAGGGAACAGGGCAAGGGATATGGAGCAAATGGCAAGGGACAGGGAACAAAGGGAAACAGATAAGGAGCAAAAGGCAAGGGATACGAAACAAACGGCAAGGGGTAGGGAGCAGGGCAGGGAAGAGCAAGGCAGGGCAGGAGTGAGGTGCAGAAGGCAGGAGCAGGGCTAATAACAGGTAATACAGGTAGCCCCGTCATATTACCAGTTCAGGTGTGTGGATCCTCTCAGTCCCCACACCTCCCACTCAGCCCTCACACCTCCCGCTCAGGACCCCCCGCCTCCCACTCAGCCCTGACACCTCACACTCAGGACCCCACACCTCCCACTCAGCCCTCACACCTCACACTCAGCCCCCACACCTCATACTCAGGCCCTAACATCCTCCCATAAACTCCTACGACGGAGAAATGGTCAAATCACCCATGTTTGATCCAGAAAGGCCTAGATTGTGAAGATCTCTCAACATTCAGGATGATGCACTCTTTCAGGACCTGAGATATTTAAATAATCTGGTTCTGGTTTACGTCAGGTGTTATTATTCAGCTTAGTAATGACTTCTTGTTCTCATCAGGCGAGGAAATTAATACTACCAACTTTTTCATGATTTTTGCCAATAGTCAGTTGGCAGAGAGGGTTACGAATATATATTTACGTATGTGAGTATATGTGCATGCTTACACACACACACACACACACACACACACACACACACACACACACACACACTAACCCCACCTCCATCCCCACCACCACGTCCTATCTTACCACACGCCATGGGGGTACAATTACACAAGCATAAATCACAAAATGGTGGGCCGACATTTGAAGCTGCCATCACCTGTGCCTTGATAAATGAGTGGATGTACCGTACCTACGCTGTGTACCTGGGCAGGAAAAAATATATGCTGAAATGTACCACACCTTACCCCATAATTTAAAGAGCATCACACCTGATCTAATACTACACCTCACAGGACACTACACCTGAATTGATACTACACCTGGACATAATTAAAGAGTATCATACCTTATATACCAAACCTGGACATAAATTTAATAGAACCACACCTGAGACAGAACACCTGAAAAACCACAACTGACTCCCTCCTGAATATGCCACACCTGATCTAACATTACACCTGGCTTCTTGATCCCACACCTGACATACTGAAACATGGAAAACAGAGCACAGTACCTGGATCTCAATTAAAGGATTACCACGCCTCATAGCACACCTGTCCTGATACAAAACCTGACCCTTAATTAAAGACTACCTGACTGTAAATAATAGACTGCTGACCTGACCTGATCACACGTAAAATGAAGACGCAAACTTGACCTAGTACCACACCTGACCCCTTATACCGCATCTAATGAGCCTAATAATTAATTCCACAACTGGATACCTGATACCACATCTGAAGAGCCTGACCTCTGACACCACATCTGATGATCCCGACCCCTGATATCACACCTAATACACCTGACCCCTGATACCAGTCCTGATGAATCTGACCCCTTATACCACGCGTTACACCTGATTCAACACATGACCCCTAATATCACACCTGACGAACCTGACCCTTATACCACACCTGACGAACCTGACCCCTAATACCACACCTGACGAACCTGACCCCTAATACCATATCTGACAAACCTGACCCTTAATATCACACCTGACAAACCTGACCCCTAATACTACACCTGATGCCACACCTGACCCCTAATACCACACCTGACGCACCTGACCCCTAATACCACATCTAACCTCCACCTGACCCTGGGTACGACCAATGTTCTCAAAATGACCTCTTCTCGGGGGGAGGGGGGATGGAGTTGGAGGGGGGGGAGGATTTATGGATGTGCAGAGAAAAATATCACCCTAACTCTATAAATAACTGAATTTAAAACACCAATACCATCCCATCATCATCACCACAATCATCATCAGTACCCTATCCTGTAACTAAATGAATATTAAAAACAACATGGTCATTATCATCATTATTACCCTTCCCTGTATCTAAATAAGCATAGAAAAACAACTATCATCATCATCATCATCATCATCACCATCATCATCATCAACCTGTGTCCAGTCCACTGTAGGGCAAAGGTCTCTCCTGTGTCTCCACTCTGATCTGTTAGTTATTAATATTAAACCTTTTCCACCCCATCCAGTCACACCTAATCATTTCATCTCTCCATCCTACTCCCTGCTTACCTCTTCCTCTCACTCCATCTCTCAATCCAATACCCTTTAGGTCTGGATGGGAAGCTGGGACGGGAAGACAGACGAGATCTGAGGGGTAAGGGTGGGGACAAGGAGCAAGATTAATGACTGACTGGATTAGGGAAAGGAGGATTGGGAGACGGACAGGAGTTGAGGAGAGGCGGCGATTGAGGAGAGATGGAAGAGTACGGCGGGAGGAGAAAAAGGAAGGAAGGGAGGAAGGAAAGGAGACAAAAACTGGTTGGAGTGGAGGAAGAAAGGAAACCGAGAGAATAAGTGAGAAGGAGAAGAGGTGAAAGAAGTTACCTAAATAATGAAATCACTAAGAGGGGGGCTGGAGGAAGGACAGAGACTGGTAGGAGGGAAGGAAGACAAAAGACAAAAGAGATGAAGGGGAAAGGATGGGGACGAGGACAAGGAGAAATATGGATCAGGTGAAAGGAGGAGGGGAGGTAAGACTGTTGGGAGTGGAGAAAGACAGAGAAAACGAGAGGAAAATGAAGAAAAGAATTAAGCAAGATTGAACTAAAAAAAAAAAATGTACGGCTCTAGAGATGAAGACATGGACTAAAATGTTCACAAAATCGACAGAGAGAGTAGTAAGATTAAGAGGAGGACTGAGAGGAAGATTAAAATGGACGGCAGGCAAAATTATTACAAAGACAAAAAAAGTGAGAAATTGATGAACACTAAGAGGAAGAATAAAATGAAAGGTTGGGAACTTGTAGGAATCGGGAGGAGGACTGGGAGAAGAGACTGGGAGGGGGGGGGGAGGGTGTGTAGGGAGCAGAGGAAGAGCTGACTGCCTAATCTAGTGGTGAAGAACTGGGAGGAGGAACTAGGAGGGGTGGGAGGGTGTGAATGGAGGAAGGGAGGAGCTGACTGCCTGATTTAGTGGGTTCTACTGGGTTCACAAAAACTGGCCCGGTACAGCCAAGTCCCACACCCACTGATAACCCACCATGCCTGGTCCTTCATCACTAGCCGTCCAGGGGTGGTGACAACTCCTGACACACACACACACACACACACACACACACACACACACACACACACACACGAATGGTCCTGACGGTGAAATCCCTATAGTCCTGTTAAACGGGCAACGAGGAGACCAAAGTATAAACGAACGAGCACGAAGGAAATAACATCCATTCTACCGCACAGACTTATCATTTACAGAGATTAGTTTCCAGATGACAAGCACTACCAAGATCCACCAATAACCTGTCTTCAGTACATTACAACAATAACTCTCCAACAAGTTATCAGGATGTACCGTGTGACCCCCAAACCCATTCCTCATGATAATCTGCCGGGGATACCGTGAAGAATTTTATCTGGTCGCACAAGAGATGCAATTATCCTCTCAGTTCTTAATGACATCCTCAGTTAATCACCTGCATTAATTAAAGAAAGAACCCAAGAACTCTCGTGCATTTTATTTCTCCCAGTATGTTATCGTCTTTTATACATTTTTTTTTTATTTTTTGACTCTAGACAATTATATTCAGCTCAGGAAAGAAAGGTAGTTCCTGAGGGATTCATTAAGACTATTTCTGATCCTCTGCTATCAAAATCCACCGCTAAGCTGGCTAAAATAGATTTGTGGCAGCCTGAATACAGCCCCGCAAGAAAATCGTGTGTGTGTGTGTGTGTGTGTGTGTGTGTGAAAGTGACAATTATTTTCCGCCCTATTCTTGTGTTCAGACTTTTATTTTCTACAATTCTCTGCTCATAACCTAACCCGACGTGCATAAAGAACTTACAAAAAATCAAACCTTTCGCTACCTTGGACGCACCACGGTATTCTGTTCACCCAATATCCAGACGATTTTATGCAAGTGAGGAATATTCAAATACTCCAAAGATTAATCGAGATGGTTGCCAACCCTCTGACTACTATACTTCCCCTGTCTTGTGTTTATCTGAGTAAAATAACCTAAAGCATCCCGAGAGGGCGAAATGGTTTATGCAATGCTGCCTGAACGAAATAAGGCTTGATGAGACCGTAGACTTATTAGGACTCGATGGTCAGAAAATATCCCCGGAAAAAAACAAAAATAAAGAAATATAATACGAGCAAAAAATATAAAATTGTACTTACTGTAACGATACAACAGTTTCTGCCCACCTTGGACCCTCTTCATATATCAAAAGAGACTGTGCGTGTATACTGTACTGTACATGGCGTGGTGAGGTGTATTGAGAAAGGGAAGCAAGCAAGGTGTGGGGGGAGTTGGGGGGAGGGGAGAAGAGGGATGAGGTGTGTGTGTGTGTGTGTGTGTGTGTGTGTGTGTGTGTGTGTGTGTGTGTGTGTGTGTGTGTGTGTGTGTGTGTGTGTGTGTGTGTGTGAAGATTTGTGACGCCATATGTTGAACCGTGAGTACACCGTATGTCCAGCTGTCATACATAAAGATCAAATCAACAATATAACACAGGTCAAAATTTATATCTGTGCTAAATCACTCCCCGTTCTCTAAAAACACACAATTAAAAACAAACCTAACGTCCCATCGCTGCGGGTATGGGGGAGGGGGGGGGGCTCTTGTACCCATTATTTTCCTGTACCGGAGGAGAGAGAGAGAGGGATTTTGTAGCCAGCTGTACCCCCTCGTAGTGAAGGGGTTCGAAACTGAACAATAAACTGACGTCTTATTAATCCCTTTACTACGATGACGGATTTACTGTGTGCTCTCGGAACCCCCAAACGATTTTATTCAGTTTAGGAGAGACTGTCTGGGCTAGGAGGGGTTAGATATCGCCTTCATTAACTTTTTCACAACCAGACATCCCTTGAAAACTGAGGAAAATCGCAGGAAAAATAAAAAAGAAATGACAAGTAATAAAAAAAGCAAAAATGAATCAGAAAAATACAACACAGGACTGTAGAGTTAATAACGTTCACGGCGCCAGTAGACGACTTTATACAACTCAGATGATAATAATAATAATAGTAATAATAATAATCCCCCTCCCTGTCCTCGTAGTGAAGTGGTGAAGTGCTAGGATAGCGTATAAGTCCTGAAGCCTTGGCCGAGTGAGGCAATATGTTCCCTGGGCCTTATATAATGGGTGGGCCTGGGATGGGGTCATTTGTCCCGCCAGGCACCCGGGACAAGGCGGGACATGGACCACGGACATACCTTCATTTGTCTTCATGCTGGACCCCGGCATTCCTAAAGGGCTGGGTCCGTGCTTGGGTCCATCTTCACTTATGCTCCACGTTTGAGGTCATTTTCACTTCCAGGGTCGAGGTCATTTTCCCTTATGCTCCACGTCTGAGGTCATTTTCACGTATGCTCCACGTTTGAGGTCATTTTCACGTACGCTCCACGTCTGAGGTCATTTTCACGTACGCTCCACGTCTGAGGATTTTTTTTTTTTTTTTAACTTACGGCGCTAATAAAGGGCATCGTGCTTGGGTTTATGTTCACTTGCTGTCTAGGTTTGGTCGTCTTTATTTACGTTATTCCTTCGCAGTATTCACGCTGGAGCCGGTTTGTGTCTCTGGTCATCTTCACTTACGGTCCAGGAGTGAGGTCATTTTCACATACGGTCCCTTTCTTTCCCCTACCTCTTACCTCCTCTACTCTTTCCCCCGTTGCTGTATCACCCCTACTCTCTCCTTCCTCTGCGTTCTCATCTCTCGTTGTCTCTTCACGAACCCACCACTCGTCTCCTCTCTCCCCAGTCACTTCTCTCCCTTACCCCTTCTTTCTTCAAGTCTCTCCCCTATCCCTTCCCTCCTCTTCTCTTTCCCCAACTCCTTTCCTCTTTCCCTTCTTGTCTCGTTTACATCTTTTTCCCGTACCATCTCCACTCTCTTTCCAAAGTCCTTCACTCCCCATCCCCCTTCTCCAGTCCTCATCTCTCCCCAAACCCCTTCCTCTTCTCTCTTTACCTCTTCCTTCATCCGCCCCTCTTCTCCTTTCTCCCCATCCCCTACTTCCTCTCCTCAACCCTCTCCCTCCAGTCTTTATCCCTCCCCTCACCCTTCCCAATTCTTCTCACTCCTCCATTGCCCTTCTTTTCCTTCATCTATCCCTTTACTCTTTCTCCCTATCCCCCATTTCAACTCCACAACCCTTCTCTCTACCTCCTTCAAGATCCCCCCCTCCCTCCCAATGGGCTCCCCCGTGCGCTCAAACAAAGGTGAGTTAACGAGTCCAGTCATTACCCCCGGCGAGTCATCAGTCGCTACCACATTACTACCACTGCTACCGCTACTACTACTACTATTACTACTACAACTGCTGCTACTACTACTACTACTACTACTACTACTACTGTACAGTGATCACCCAGTTTTCATCGGTGTCGCTCAGTCATCACACCACAACTAACTGTACAACCGTTTTCTCATCAATATTAGCTGCTTCACCACAAAATCACCACCGATACCACCACCACCACCACATCACCACCACCACCAACACTACCACCAACAACAATACCAACACCACTACTATCACCATCCCCATTTCCATATCCCTCTCACACAGTGTTAGGATATAAAGAAAATTCCCAACATTCGCTACTCCTGGAGGTGGTACTGTCAAGGAAAACACTAACTTCTAAAACGAACAATTCCAGGCTACACCAGCAATAGAGAAGTCGAGCTTTACATTACTACAACACTACTACCAGGTTCACGATTTGTAGTGTAAATACACTTATAAAAGCTCCCAGGTTACTTAAGCAACTTTTCTCACTTGATGCTATATTTTACATGGAGTTCAAACTGTCTCCACCTACACTTATAACCCCCTGAGAACGCTTAAAGACTCGACACTTTTCCCCCTCTATGCTGGGTCAACAACACTATTTTCTCCTTTACGCTGAGTCCTAATCGCTTCAAAACATGTACTGTATAGTGTAATTATTTATGACACTTCCAGCTATTCTTTACGCAATTTTCTCTCTCGCAAAGTATATACTGCTTCCGAAAACACGAGTATAAGCTCCTGAAACTCTTATGAAACCCTAAATATTAACCTATATGCGGTGACAGCTTCCACTCACGGGGCTTTTCGTGAACTTAGAACTCTCTGTTCTTAAAACTTCTAAGCGGACGAATGGAATTCAACTCGCTTCCAGTCACACTCTGAAAATCTTGACACAGGAACACGTAAAAAAAAAAAAAAAAAAAAAAAAAACATTCAAACAATCTGACAGCAATTTTCTAGGCGGCCACTTTCTTACAAACCATCGCAAAACGCCTAAAACCATATTATACTAATTTTCTCCTTAAATGAAGAATGAGAGGAACTTAACTGCATGTATATTTAACTGCAATACCTGTGGCAATACAACACAAAATTCGCAACATTTCCTCAACAGTATATATATCTGTACATGGCAAGTTTTTTTTTTATTTTGTAGTAAAGGTTTGGAATCTATATATATTGATTTTAAAACGGGAGGAATAATATGCAAGAAAAACCATGTAAATTGCAGAGTAAATACTTTGAGGAAGATACGTCGGAAAACCTGTCAATAAGAATAATATGTAACCAAAAACATGTAAATTGTGAAGTACATGATTTGAGGAAGATGCGTCAGGAAACCTGCTAATAAGAATAATATCTACGAAAAAACATGTAAACTGCGAAGTAAATCGTTTAAGGAAGCCGCGTTAGAAGGCCTGCTAAACTGACGAGACGACGACCCAGGATACTCAATTTACATGTACACAGCGCGACGAATACCCAATGAGCGGTCCAAGAGGCAACTCTCCCCAGTTTCGGCCGAAGAAAATTTACAACTGGCGAAATACAATACAAACCCCATCTCCACTAGTGCGTGTTTCAGATGGTTTCAACTTTTCCGCTATGTATTTGTCAGACTTGGAGAGGATAGCTATTTTTCTTTCTCCGTACCGTCTTCCTATTCACCCACGGCCTCCGCTGCCGCACCTCTCCATACCGCGGGCAAATGCAAATCACGCACCCACCATTAAGATACAGTCGCTATTCAACATATCACACCATCTGCCTTACGTAACACAGCCATTACGGGGCTCTAACAACGCATAACAACCTAACTACATCCTCGTTTGATCTCCAAGTACGAAAGGAAAGCGTGGATATTACTCTTACTGGCAGGGAAATATCTCAAACTCCTTCGCAATGATGATGTCCTTTGATATTTTAGTCCTCCTATCGTCATACGTTTTATTTATTTATATTCAATTATTAATATTATTGTTATTATTATTTTACATAACTTTTCAAACTGGAGGGGTTAGATACAGCTTTCGGTAAGTGCTTTAATATTATGATTTTATTTTATTTCAATGTCCCTTGTAACTTCAGAGGACTTCAGTTCAGCTTAGGATGCAATTTCGTGGATTTTTTTTATTTACGGAAAATCATCTGGTAGCAACAACAGTAAACTGTAAAAAAGACGCCACCGTAGTGAAGGGGTCAACAGCTTCACCACAAGAGATCTCCCGTGAACACAAAAATCTATCTAACGGCAGAACAAAGTGTAAAATACGTCACTGTGCTGAAGGGATTAAATTTATCTACGGTTCCATCTATCTTTGGCTCTTTCCTCCACTCAGCACACTTCCTTTCCCTTCTTAATCGCGGCTAAGATCATAATTGCACATTACGACACACTACTGAACCCTAAATTACCACAACTAATCCAAGCATCCTCCCTTGCCCACACCTGCAGTCTTTACACCTTTAGTCCTTACCCTTGAAGAAGTGTATCGTGCCACTTACTACTTCGAAAGAAAATAAAAGTATCATGCCACTTACAATACGTAAAACCGTGAAACATGGGCGAAGCACTGTGATGTATGGGTTACCCTGTGATATGGATATAGATTTCATTTTTGGTAATAACGAAAAATGAAACTAAATAAAACGTCGCATTACTGAATATTACATAGTTTGATGTGTGTATGACTAATTAATCATTTTCATATCTATCGAACTCCACGGACTAGATATATATATTTTTTTTATGTCGGGTTAACAATTTTCTATTTAGATCCCGTAAAATGCCCCACGTAAGAGTACACCCATTTCGAAAAATATCCCCTGAACACACCCGAGTGATGTGCCTTTATTAATAACACTTAAAGAGGCGACAGCGTAACACCAGGCCGGACCATCGCACGGCGAACCCCAATTCCCAGCCTTATGGTAAGGCGCAACAGAGGTCAAAACACAGCGGCGTACTCCAAGTCCAGCATCCCCCCTCCTCAAAAAAAAAAAAAAAAAAAAACGAACTCGTACTCTCCGTAGCACTTCTTTCGTGGCGACTTATTCTGCACAAATACTCCCTTGAAAGTTATTTATACCTCTCTCAAACATATTTTATGTCTACAAAGGTTTACATCTGTGACATACAAGAGGAGACTGATGTGGTACGAGGCAAACTAAATCGCACAAGGAGAAGCACTACGAAGTCTCCCTTAAGGCAATGAGAATACGTCCACTAATTAGAAGGGGGAAAGCTTGAGGGGTATTTATAAAGGGTTTTGACCAATTTACTGTCAAAACGAGACTCCATCAAAACCAAATATTCTCACAGATCGTTTTGTTTTTCGTATTCAGTCGCTTTAATATTCACTTTATTCACTCTGTTTGGTAGCGGGTGTATGTGCGAGTGAAGCCAAGCGTATACATAAAGAATCTTAGGCACCTTATGATTAGGAGAGTTATAAATATGGCGTCTTATCTGATAGTGAGGGCGGGATCGGGGTGTACCGGGGTGCGCTCGGGGGGGGACACGAAAATAGCCCTGTTACGTAATATATAAAACGTAATATATATTTTATTCTTCCTGCTGCTACTTGACGATAATAACCAGCTGAGAAGAGAAACCTAACAGTGAACATATTAACCACATCACTCTGAGGACGTACTATATTTTTGCTGGCTTCAGAAGCTTATATTCATCTTAGGCTTTTCGAACAATCAGTCCATGCAATAACAGATCCCTTTCTTAAGTTTAAAAAAATCTGGAAGTAGGAAGAATAAACTACAAAAATACGTCACTAGATTCAATTAATTTTTTCAGATAAGCAATTTCTCACATTTAGGGAAAAATTGCCCAGCGATATGTTTGCTCCTTCACTACGATGATCTCTTTACACAGCAATAAATGGTTTAACTGAGGGTATTTTTCCCCAACTAAATGCTAGGATTTTCATTAACAAAAAAATCGTTTTGCTTTTACCTAAAAAAAAAAAAAAAAAAAAAAAAAAGCACGTGCTAGTAAAGGGTGAATCATACCCAAATACAAGAATCACACACACACACACACACACACACACACACACACACACACACACACACACACACACAGAGCACACCTAATTACCTGGGACCTTTAGCTGAACAAAATACTCAAGTTTTTGCCTGTACAACCTACCTAAACGCACCCGCAGCACGGAGAAGCTCATTATCGCCTTACACGCCTCCTTGACACACCTCCACCACCTTTCCACCTCCTCCACCACCTTTCCTCCTCTTCCACCACCTTTCCACCTCCTCCACCACCTTTCTACCTCATCCACCACCTTTCCAACCTATCCACCACCCTGCTTTGTTCCGCTCGTCCAGCGTGCGCACCTGGATCATGACTACCTTTAGTGCAATTAACCCCTTCGGTACGGTGGCGACTTTCCGCATTTCATTCTTGCTGCGTCCACATTACTATACACTCTTCAACCTCTCGTACAGAAGAGACTCATGAAGGTCTTAACTAACGCCTTCAGTTCGATAAGTCTCTCCTAAAATAAACCCAATTCCTTGAAGGTTGCAAAAGGTAAGACGTCCTCATAAGTACCTATCCACCTCTTCCACCACCTTTTCACGTCCTCCTCCACCACATACTTCCACCACTGCTTTCCACCACCTCCACCACAATTTTCCACCTCGTCCACCACCACCTTTCCACCTCACCCCTAAATGTTTTTGCTCACCTGTCCGACAAGTGCACCCGACTCACACCTGTCAAGCAATTAAGTGGCTTTTTGTGCCAGCATTATTGAAGCTGCAGCCGCCACTTACTTAAGGTTATCAGCAGATAAGGGGTATTTCTCTCTCTCTCTCTCTCTCTCTCTCTCTCTCTCTCTCTCTCAACTTAAAGACGTGGTTTAGATACCCGGAAATTAAGGTGGTTTAGGTGTTGTTTTTGCTTGTATCTCCAACAGGTAATTATCAAGCCTTTCAATACTATGACGTACATTTTTGCTGCTGTCTTATCGTTACCATCTCCTGACGATTTTACTTAAGACAGACCTTTTGCATCTTAGAGGGTCACTGAACCTTCTATCTCAACATCTCAAAACGTCTCTCCGAAGCTGATTAAAAGAGCTTGAAGACAAAATGAAAAAGAGAATAATAACAACACCAACAAGAGAAGTCACTATACAGAACAGCTTACGCAGGAGAGTGTCAGTTGCTAGTTTTTCGGAACTGCTGACGTACTTGTGATGCGAGGTGTTATTAAAAAGATGAGGGAATGAGTGTATAGTTAATTGCACTGGGCCCTCTAACAATGGCTGCTACTGCTTCTGTGTTGATGTATCTTGCCCATCTCCACCTTTATAAGACCTACGACGACGACGACGACGACAATGATGATGATGATGGTGATGATGATGACTTATTACAAATGGTTCAAAATGTTTGTCACCTCTCTCTCTCTCTCTCTCTCTCTCTCTCTCTCTCTCTTACACACACACACACACACACACACACACACACACACCTCACACACACATACATACATCCCCCAACACACAAAACAACCAAAACCACACACCACAGCCACACCCACTACCCTCTCTTTCTTCCCCTTTCCCTTGATCCCCCCCCCTCCCCCGAAAAAGACCAAGGAATCCAAAAACTGACCACAACACCGAATTTATGGACGGCAAAGAGAAAGTGGGACGACCCTTAAAAAAAATACATAACCGAGAGGGGGATAACTTCATCAGTCTGGCATATTTTAGATAGTGGTTGGAAAGCCTGAGAAAGGGAGTCGACGGGAGGCCACACCATATTCATCCCTCACGCCGTTGGGGATTGGCCGTGAAAGTTTTTTGGGGGAAATTTTGGAAAGATACATGGGTGGGTACATGCATACATAGACATACTTTACACATACATCATGTAGAGATACGTATATTAATGGGTGGATGGAGATAAATATACAGTACTGATAAACACACACACACACACACACACACACACACACACACACACACACACACACACACACACTGGCTGGCTCAGTGGTAACGCTCTCGCCTGCCATCTGGTAGACAGGGGTTCTTGCCTTGCTCAGGCTGCGAAAAGTTTCACTGACGGAGCAGGTGGTTACTGTCCCCCTCGAGCAAGGGGATGGGTGTGCGCGTGTGTGAAGGTCACAGCCTTGCCCTTAGACCGGATATATGAGCTCTCACCTCTCTTCCGGGAGGGGAAATGCTAACGATCACGACCATCACGTGATCCTCCTTGCCGGCCCGATGAATTAGTTTTCTCTCTCCTTGATCCGTTCCTTCGCCCCCTTCACAGTTCCATCTATGCACCTTCCACATTCTGTCCACCTCCTAGCCACTCCTTCCACAGTCAAAGCCACCCCTCAAAATTATAGACTACCACCACATCCTTCTCTTCCTTTACTCTTTCCATCAAAAGACGATTTTATTCAGCTTAAGACCTCTGGTGGTGAAGGGATTATATTATACAATCTCAATAACCAATGCAACCATTTTTTTTGCTGCCGACCAGACGATTTTATTAAGCTTTACTGAGACCTGGCCTAGGAAAGGGATTAGAAACAATGCCCATTAACCTGAAGCAACATTTTTTTTTTTTTCACTGCCAGACGATTTTCTTCAGCTTAAGAGGGACCACTCGTGTTTAAGGAAATAAGAGCATCCATTTTAAAAATTTCCACTGACTCAAAAGAAGGATGACTTTTATATTTTATTTTTACTCTTCCAGACGACTTTATTCACTTAAGGAAAACATCTCATAGGGAAGAGGTACAACTACACTACCTCCAGTTACATCTCTCCTTCTCCTAGTCTGACCTGGTCCTAGAGAGCTCTTTAATTGATTCCGTAAGACCTTCTCCTATTTCTCCTATTCACTCCTTTTTCCAATGTATCTTACCCATAGTATTTTATGTCCCTGTATTAGTTCAACAGCTCTTTAACATACTGTACGCATCCTAGCTCTTTTCTATCAACATCTTTTTTCAATGTATTTAATCTATATCACTCCAGATCTCTGAGTTCAAAGAAGGTCTATTCGGTCCTCAGATGTGTGTGTGAACTACGGTGACAGGAGGAACAAGCAATGCAGCACGCAACTTCAGCTCAAAGAGGTTTAGTAATACGACTCAAGGCTAACGGCAGACGATTTTCTTGTGCTAAATCCCACCAGTTCAAGGGTGAGAAGGCAGGCCGTCCCAATCCGTTAATCATACGCCCCTATTCGTCTCCGTCCCACCCTGGCAGCCCAATCCTACGAGGCCAGGGAACCCATTCACTAAGGATCCTAGCCCCCTCATGATCAGAACAACTCTAGTATTCCATTCCCGCCAACACCACACATAATTATTCAGCACAGAATGAAGCACAGGAGCGTAAGAGTGTTCACCAATTTCCACCATACACAGGTCTCTATACCAATGTAATTTAGTCTGGCCGCATATCTTCATTATAATATTCATCTTACTTTGATTCTGAAATTTTATGTAGCTTTAAAAGTAAGGACCAAAATTTAAAGTCACAAAAATACATTAGTCAAGAAAATTTGTGAATACGGTACGAGAAGCAGATTCGTGTGAGTTACGGGGAGCTGATGCCGGACGCTCTCCACTTAAGCGTTTGTTCGTATAAGGCGAAGCTAATCTCCCTGTTCGTGAAATTCAGACATCACCGCTAGACAGGCAGGCAAGTGCTACAGGCTTACGTGATGGAAAGATACGGGAGTTTGGAAAAAAAAAAAAAAAAAAAAAAAACTGTAAATCAGCTGTGAAACGGAAACCATCTTAAGTATACGTTAGGAAAGATATTGGAAGGAATTGGTGTTTTTAGGTAAGAAATTAGTGCAGCAAAATTAATAATAAAAGGCATCTTCAGAGGACCACCATCGATACTGAATAACAAGATTGCCAGTAATGACATCAAACTAGGTGACAATCAGTTAGGTATAGATGGCATTAACGATTCTTCTTATCTACTCACAGCTTCCTTTTATTAATTGATCCTAATTCTTACACCGCTACACAATATTCTGTTCTGGGAATATCTTAACCTGTCGTAGAATTAAGCATGATCTATTTATCCCTCTACGAGTACAGGGTATAAATAAAATCACATTACCCAGTCAAAACCCAACCCCAACGAGGCCTCAAGTCCCTCGAAGAAGTTAACGTAGTTGGGATAATCAACCTCGGTATAAATCTTCACATGCGTGCTACCTGAATGAGAAAACGTGTACAGAGATAAGAAATAATGTACACGAAGTATTCACGTAAAAAAATGCAGCTCCCTCAAACGTCGTGCCTAGTTAAGCTGGTGTGTTTCTAAATATACCAACAAGACGCCACCCACTCGGTCATAAAATTAAATTGTACAGTCGCCGTCAAAATTCCTGTAGCCTCTCTTAATTTTCTCTCCAGGGACTCTAAAAATCAGTGTGACACCCCCGCAGCAATGGGCACTGATGGCGAAAATCCGTGGCCAAATAATTTAATCACTGTCGGTTGCTACGGATCCTATTTAAAAAAAAAAAGAGGGGGGGGCATGAATTTTGACGTCAACTGTACAAACGATGAAGGTTAGACCCGTGAGGCAACTATTTTTTTTTTTTTTTTTATAATACTTAGCCGTCTCCTTCATTTTTCGTCCTTACCTATGATACTGTCCTAGTCGCTTTATTATTATCATTATTATTATTTCTTCCCCGGACAGGTTTTTCTCCTACGTCATATTCTCTCTCTCTCTCTCTCTCTCTCTCTCACACACACACACACACACACACACACACACACACACACACACACACACACACCATGCAGAACCAATCTATTTGAGCTTTATGTGATAGATTTCAGGGCTAGTTAGAGTTGAGTGTAGGTGTGGGATGTGGGGTGTAGTTATTAAGTGTGGGGCTGGTAAAGCGTGAGGAGCCTACGTGGGGTGTAGGTGAGGGGGTGTAAGTGGGGGAAGCAGGGCGTGGAGTGGGGTGGAGGTATACATAAGAGAACACAGAAAATATATGTAACAGGAGATTTACTGATCCATATGGGGGTATGCGCAAAAAAAAATAAATAAATAAAATACAAAGACCTAACTAAGTGTATGAGAAAAAGCTAGAAAAAGGACAAGAGGCAGTGGTAATGCGCTTAGGGTGTGGCATTTAGGTGAGGGTGAAAAGGGAGAGGGGGTGATAGGGTGAGGCATGGTGTGAGAAGGAGAGTGTGGGTAGCAGGGTGAGGTGTGGGCAGAGTGGGGTCATGGTTCTGTGGGAGGTGTGTGTGGGAGGAAGTGGTTGAGTAAAGCGTGAAAGTGGTGTCAGGAGGTGACGATGGTGGGAGGATGTGGTGGCGGCCAGGTGTGGATGTGGTGTCGTGAGGAAGAAGCAGGGTGAGACGTGGAATTAGTGCATATATACGATCTCTCTCTCTCTCTCTCTCTCTCTCTCTCTCTCTCTCACACACACACACACACACACACACACACACACACACACACACAATTAGATGAGAACGACGACAGAGGTAATGGACGAGACCGCAAAGAATGACAGCAATAGCAGCCTGAGAGAGAGAGAGAGAGAGAGAGAGAGAGAGAGAGAGAGAGAGAGAGAGAGAGAGAGAGAGAGAGAGAGAGAGAGAGAGAGCAACAAAAACAATGACGGGTCCTATTGATAAGAGGCACGACAGACACGGTCAAATTAAAGAAGGAATGGAAGGTATGAGGGAGAAAGAAGACAGCCGGCAAAAAACAGGAGAGACGGCAGAGTGGAGAAAGCTTCATTAGGAGACTCCGGGTTCAGAGGAGGAGGACGAACAGGAGAAAAAAAAAGATGAGATGGGATGGGTGAGACGGGGAGGGAGAGGAAGAGTAACAGTGAGCGGGAGAGTGGAGAGAGGGGAGGAAGGGAGAGGGAGAGTGGCAGTGAGCGGGAGGGTGAGGATGTAGAGGGAGGGCTGGGGGGTAGGGAGAGAGAATGATGTAGGTGGAGAGGGAGAAAGAAGAGAGGCAGAAGACGCAGGCAAAGACGGTGAGAGACAAAGAGAGAAAAATAAAGTTTCAATGGAACAAAAGGGGAAAGGGACTAAAAGAAACTTCGATGGGACGTGGTGAAGTGAGGTCTGGCTGTCGTGGTGGAGAGGAGAGGAAGAAAGAGAACGAAAAGGAAGAGAAAGGAGAATGAGAGGGAGAGAAGAGACAGAGGGGGAGAGGGGACGGGAGGGAAAACATTTCATTAGATGACTTCTGGTTCAAGGAGGGTGTGGGCGTATAAATTAGGATAAGGGACTGGGATGGGATGAAATGGGATGTCGAGGGGATGAGAAAGGATGGGTCTGGTTGACGTGGCGGGGAGGGATAGGTTAGGGAGAGGAGCGAGAGGGAGATACAGAGCGAAAAGGAGAGGAAAGCGGAGAGGGAGAGGAGAAGGACAAAAGAGAAAGAGGGAGAGGAAGACGTGGTGGGCAGGAAGGAGGAGGGTGCAGAAGAGGGATATGCTCACGGAGATGGAAAGAGAAAGGAAAGCAGAGGGCGAGTGAGAACGCTGAAAGACGATGAGGGAGAGAGAGAGACAGGGGTAGAAAGAGAAATTTTATTTGGAGACCCTGGGTTCAAAGAAAGTGGACAGGGAGAGGGACAGGGAGAAAGAAGGAGAGGCAGAGACAGACAAAGCTCATTAGAACACTAGATTGCAAAAGGGAGAGTGACCCCCCAAAAAAAAAATAAAAGGACGTGGAAGGGATAAGGTCGGCAGGGGTTTGGCGTGTGTGGTGGAGAGGGAGAAAGGGAGAGAAAGTTTTATAAGGTGACCCAGGGTTCAAGGAAGGAGGATGGACAAAGAAGAAAAAGAGCTCGGAAGGGACGAGGATGAGGTGGGGTGTGGTGGGCGTGGTGGTGAAGGCGATGGAAAGGGAATGGGAGAGTGAGATGAAGGGGAAAATGAGGGAAGGATAAGAAAAGGGAGGGGAAAGGGATGGGGGAGGGAAAGGGATGGGTAAGGAATAGGGGTGTTGGGGTATACTGTATAATGGGAAGTGGAATTTGAAAGGATAATGATGAGATGGGATCTGGTGGGCTTGGTAAGGAAGGATGAACAGAAGGAAAGGGAGGGGGAAGAGGACAGAGAGAGAGAAAGAGGGGAAGGGGAAGGAGAGGGAGAGGGAGATGGAAGGTGAGAGAAGGGAAGACTGTGTTTGTAGGGATAAGAGATGGCTGGTTATGGATGCAAATGGTAGCATGACATGGACGAAAGAGGGATTTAGGTGCAGAATAGTACTGTACAATGCATGACACTAGAAGGAAAAAAAGTGAAAAGAAAGACTCAAGTAACAACGAGAGAGTGAGGATGAAAATGAAAAACGAATGAAGGAGGTGAAGTGGAATGTGTGGATGGACAAGGGATAGTGTCTGGGTGGAATGGCGTGATGGATGGAGGCAGGACGGACGGACAGATGGAGGAATGGCGTTGGAATGAAAGGGAGAGACGGAAAAAAATTGCACAGTGAAAACCCACATTCAAAACGACTTAGGATGGATTGTGATTGTAGAGACGGAGTGGTGTGGGTGTGGGGAAAGGGCGTGGGTGTGGGGGAGGACAGTGGATAGAGTATGCGGGAGGGTGTGGGTAAAAGGGAAGGGGGTGTGGATGGAGTATGGGGGGAGTGTGTGGGTGTGAGATAATGACACAAACTATACTCTCTTTACCCCAACTTGGCCTAAAATTGTTATCTGTTTATCATGAATGCTGAGTTATAACGACTGGTTAGCAGCAGAATATGGTGCTAGTCACAAAGAAGTGCCATGGAAAGGATGCACAGCTGCAGTGTTATTTTTCTCCCACTTGGCTACGCAAATATAAGTTGCAAGAAGAAGAAAATATGGGCAAAGTTAGTGCAAAAGGACCACAGAATTCTTTTTAGACTCACACCAAACAATTTTATACAACCGAGAAAAGTCCTGGTAGTCCAAGCTTTATTCCTTTCAGTCGCAGATAATTTCCTATGCTAAATGAAGTCGTCTGGAGTTGGTCATAGTAATATCTACGTCGCCATATTGAAGGGGTTATTGAAATTATTCTTTAACCCCTTCACTTACCGCCCTACAAAAGAAAAAAAAATGATATTATTCTTTAGCTCCTTCACTTACCGCCCTAAAAAAAGAAATAGTAAGTTAAGACAGAATAAAAATGTCACTGTTCTAAAAGTGCTGAATTGCAAGGGTCACTGTTGAGATATCTTTATTACCCAGGTGTCCACATCGTTAACCGAGCATATACACGTACAAACAGCATGGAGATGACACCTGGGCACCGCAATTGCACACCTCACACGGCCTCTCTGAGTGGGATGTGGTGTCCAGCCAGAGTAACTACTGATACATGAGTCACCAACCCCGACCACTAAAAGATCCGCCGAGAAACCAGTTGCCAGGAAAATCACCGCCCCCACCCCCCCAAAAAAAAATGCTAGACTCCTCCAAAATCATCACGAAAATCAAATGCCAAGACACGAGTTGTTAAAAAAAAAAAAAAAAAAAAAAGCCAAGAAGAGGAACTGCCCAAAAGCCCACGCAAACGATATGAACTAATAATGATCTGACAAAGTAACACATTGCCAAGACGACAGTTTGAGTAAAAATCAAAATGAGAAAAAATAAAAACTGCCTAAACCATTGCTCTCATGAATTAAAAAAAAAAAAGAAGTCAAAATTGCACTGCCAAGAAAAGAAAGAAAGAGGAAATAGAAAAGGAGGAAGTTCATAATAAAAGTATTGATAAAAAAAAATCGCAAACGAAATGGAAGCTGCCGAGAAATCCAGACATTAAGAAAATCATTTACCAAGAAAACAAACTCCCAAGACAACGAATAGCCAAGAAAACCAGCTGCCAAGAAAACTAGAAGGCGCGAGAAAAAGCGAGATGTTGCCTTCCAGATATTTACACCTGACTGCACAGCAATGCAAAACGTAAACAGGTGGGGAAGGTGGCCGCTCTAGGTACGCTTTACGGAACCACTCATGTAAGTAAGAAAGACGATTTACAGGACCAATCGTGAAAACATCTGGTCTAATGATTTACAGGATCAATCGTGAAAACATCTGGTCTAATGATTTACAGGACCAATCGTGAAAATATCTGGTCTCACGATTTACGGATCTAACGATTTACAAAACCAATCGTTAAATGGTTCAAGCACCAATAATACACACTTAATCATCGAGTGGCACTACTTCTACGGCTCTATTTCTAAGGATCTATAAAACTAATCGAGAAGGGGACTGCCAACAATGGAGGCGGAAGACTCTCGGAAAAGACTATAACAAAACCAATTATAGATATTCTGGCTCTAAGGATTTCAAGGATCTAACGTTGAAGGTTTTGACTCTTAAGTGTTTACAGGGCCAACAGTTAAAGCCTAAGATTTGAAGATTTATTGAGCCACTCACTACAGTCCGTCTTTAAAACATCTACAAAGCCAAGCACATAAGGTTCAGACTCTTCACGGTGTCTGGGTAGAAGCGAGGGGACGTAGGCAAGCAGACACACCACCCCATGCACCCCCTACCCCGATAACAGCCCGATAAAAGGATGGCCACTAATAAGAGGGATAAGGGATACCACCAGGCCATTCTCGCCACCCAAAGAGGTCAAAATTACACATAAAAACAGGTACCGATGGCCTCTGATGCCTGCCATACTCCCGAGGGTACCCAGGAACACATTTGGCGTTGGGTACAGTCGGGGACAAGAGTTCGACTAATATTTCACCTCTTCTACCTCTCACTTTCTTCTTCTGACAGATATTCCGAAGCTGCGAGAGGCTTTATATGTAGCCTAGTATTTCCACCACTACTACTTCCCACTTTCCTTTTCTGGCTGATATTCTTGCGCTGAGAAAGGCTTTATGTGTTGCCCAATATTTCACCGCTTCTGCCGCTTACTTTCCTTCTCTGGCTGATATTCCTAAGATGAAAGAGGCTTGATATGTCATCTAATATTTCACCTCTTTTACCTCTTACTTTCTTCTAATGGCTAATATTCCAAAGCACATATCTCTTTACTCCAATTATTATTATTATTATTATTATTATTATTATTTAAATCCTTGATGCCGTCAGATGATAACCTTAATCTTAGAGAGAGTCTTTTCAAACTTGAGAGGCTGGCTACTCCTTCAGAATTACAAATCTTTCCTAACTTGAACAATATCGTCTTGAGGTAGAAAATACAAAGTGTAAAAAGAGGTTACAATGTTTAAGGAGGTTAAGTGGCGTGAAGCAGACGTAGGGGAAAATCAGACCAATTTTCGTCCCCGCCTGTACCTGATGGGCGGTGGGATGAGCTGGCTAACTATCAGGCCGTCCCCAGAGTACGATTCGATTACCTGATCACCCGGCAATCAGAGCACATACAAACAATCTTAAGTTCAAGGTGTATATAAAATTCTCTGTAAATTCGCCTGTCTTCACTCCTAAAATCTATCAAACGCTTTATTGCCAAATCAGAGTGAATATTAGTGACAAAATACGTGGAACAAAAGAGTCTGGGGTAACAGAGAAATATTATGGAAGTTTGCTTATCCTGTGAACGGGTTAGGATTCTTTATACATATGATCTCAGTATGGGACGGTCCAGTGGCGAGAGAGAGAGAGAGAGCACGCTTGCCTTATTCCGCTTCTGTTTTCTGTTTATTCGTTGTTGGTCTGCTTGCTTTTGTTGCTTCCTTGTTATGATAATCTGCATCTGTGTGTGTGTGTGTGTGTGTGTGTGTGTGTGTGTGTGTGTGTGTGTGTGTGTGTGTGTGTGTGTGTGTGTGTGTGTGTGTGTGTGTGTGTGTGTGTGTGTGTGTGTGTGTGTGTGTGTGGACAAACATTAACACCTGACTTCCTCCTTTCCTACTTCGCTTCCGTTTTCCTCTTCCTCCTCCTATTCCATACCATCTTTTCCACTTCCTCTTCCATTCTTACACACCTTACGACTCACAATGGCGGAGCAGAATTTCTATGGGCAAGGAGCAAGAAATGTACCCAGTCGTACAATTGTCGTCAATAATTCCTTTACACATCAAAACAATGGCAGGAACTACTAACACCTTGCCGATGTAAACTGTAATATTAAAAGGGGATGGAACGGTAAAACAAGATCTACAGTACCCATTACTAGAGTACCTCCACGACTCCTACTCTTGTCAGTTGAGAAAGCTCCCTAATACCTATTCCTTAGCGATTTATTTTCCATATTACGCCTTACCGCTCTCTTGTAGGCTGTTTTTATCTTTTAAACACCTACATGGAAGCAAAAATATCACACATGGTATTATTAACGACCGGCATGTGAAAAATAAACTGGTATGGAGAAGGTGTTACGGAGCTTCCTTAAATGACGTGCATACGGGCCCAAGACTCCCTCATCCCCACTCGCCCTCACTCTCACCTGCCAAGCCAAGTCACCTTCCCTCATGTTTCCTTCCAACTTAAGAATTCCATATCTTTTTCCATCGTCCTGTCTAAAGCATCATCTATCACGTCATCTGCCCTCCCTCATGCCAACCCAAGCCGCCTTTCCTCATGCACCCTGCCACCTTAGCCTCCCATCTCGTTCTCGATCTTGGTTACATTCTCCTCTATTTAAGATCACCTCCACTTTCTTCCTGTAAATTCAGTCCAACTCCTCCTATTTTCATTTCCACATTTTCTCTTTCATTTCGTCCTTGGGTCTTCCTCTCCCCATTCATATTCACGCACGGACAACTAATCCAGGGCGGTATACTCTTTTCATTTTAACTTGGTCCAGATTTTCGTTCTTTTCCAGCTTATTTCACGTAGGTCAGCGGCAGAATAAGACAATACTCTGGCCCTACATCCTTTCTACTGCACTTTTTCATGACCTGCATCAGATTCTAGAGTCAATCTTTTGTTTCAACTAAATATTCAAGATGGAGAGATGGCAATTTTGGGCCAAGTTAGAGTAAAACGAGCATAGTGACTAAAGTGCCTGACAAAGTTTTATACTGCCGATGACCTCTACGTTATCCTGTCAATCCACGCCGCCTTTCCTCATATACCGATCCACCTTGGCCTTCCATCTCAGTCTTGGTCTTACTCCCTAAAACCTTCACTCCCTCTTGTCCATCCACGCAGTCTTTCCTCATATACTCCTCCAACTTAACCCCTTCTCTAGGATAACATGTATTTAATTTATTTGTTTTTAATTTATAAGCTACATCTAATTCCTTCTATCCGAAAACTCTTCCGTAAACTCCACAAAAATCACATGAAGTTAGAAAATAAACACGACGTTCTGAAATATTTAACCTTTCTTTCTCAATGTGTCCTGGCATCTCGAAATGAACGGATCTTGAATTTGGCTCTACTACTTTGCTTTTATTACTATTATTATTAATTATTATTATTATTATTATTATTATTATTTTTGAGGGAAAAATCTTGGTCTTGTAGTCTCTGGTTCCTTCTTGCTTACATAAAAAAGAAAAAAAATATTTCGTTCTCAGTCTCCCTCCCCCTTCCCCCTGACACACAATCACGCTGGCACAACTACCTCGAGGATCCTCCTGCTTTAACACCTCACTGACCTCAGGGAAAATATTTGACTTTACGAAGGAGAAAAAAAAAAAATCCCATCTCGAGAGTGAAAGTGACGCAGGTGGCCTTGACTAAAAAAAAAAAAAAGAAAAAGAAAAATGAAAAGGACACAGAAAAAACACTTATCTATTAAAAACACAATCTCCCGCTGACCACCTGAAGGTTTTTTTTGGTGTGTGTGGCCTCCTCGCTTTTTTTTTTTTTTTTTTTAATCGAGGGATTATGATTATTTTTTACGTATTTATTTTTTGTGGAAGGGTCAGAATTAACGGGGATTTCGAAATAAACTTCTGAGGGAACGAAACTTTCCCTCTCGATTCGCCGTCTCCAACATGGGAAGATGTTTTCAGAAAGAGAAAATATTTTATGCTTTGCCTGAATGTTAAATATTTATTTTTCTTGACCCTCTCAATCCGATGTCGTCTTTTGGATTTTTAACGCGCACACACACACACACACACACACACACACACACACACACACACACACACACACACACAAGTGCAGTGGTAACGTTCTCGCTTGCCATCTGGTAGACGGGAGTTCGCGCCTCGCTCAGGTTGCGAAAAGTGTCACTGACGAAGTGGGTGGTTACTGTCCCCCTGGAGCAAGGGGACGGGTGTGTGCGTGTGTGAAGGTCACAGCCTTGCCCTTAGATCGGACTATATGAGCTCTCAGCTCCCTTCCGGGAGGGTAAAAGCTGACGATCACGACCATCAGGTGATCCTGACCGACCCGGACCCGGTGAATTACACACACACACACACACACACACACACACACACACACACACACACACACACACACACACATACACAGTTTTTTTTTTTTTTAGCTACAACCCAATGACTTCACCCAACTTAGGAGAGTACACTAATATACTATTACGAGATAGTTTCGATTCCCTCTCTCTCTCTCTCTCTCTCTCTCTCTCTCTCTCTCTCTCTCTCTCTTTTACTTTCATATTCGTCCAGTTTGTAATGTGCATGGGAACTGTAAGAGTAACAACACGAGTAAAAACAATCACCAGCAGAAATAAAGGGAAAAAAAATAAGGTCTGTGTATATGGAGGCCGAGAGGGTGACGACAAAATAATCAATAAAAAATAAAATAAATATAATAAACATAACGATCTACTGGAGTTCTTAGGTGAAAATAATCCGTCTGAATCCAATGACTCAATTATGGTTTACATTTTGGTTTATATTCCTGACACTTCCAGACGAATTAAGATTTGGAGAAAAGCCCCTCGTACTAAAAGGTTAATTGTAAGTTCTCACGTAACTGCCTCGGGTCGTAAAGTCTCCCCAAGGCTGAATAAAATCGTCCGGCAAAAGAAAATAAATGTAGGACAACTTAAGGAATGGGCTGAGAGAATTATCGGCATCAGAGAGAAAACAATATACTCACAGTCCGTCGCCATCATCATCTGTCCCGAACAATACGTACCTGTAGACAAAAACGAACATCATCATCACAATTACCATCATCATCATTACCATCATCATCATCATCATCATCATCAGGACCTTATTCCCAACCTAAGGATGAGGTAAAATACAATAGTGATAACTGTGAAAGAGATCTAAGCTTATTAAATACGATGAATCTTGAAGGTGCGAAGGAAATGGTACGGATACTTGCAAGGCGGTGTGTGAATAGTGAAGAAGAGGGATCAAGACAGTCTGATTCTTGAAACCTTAAAATCCCGTATTCTCGTCGGTAAAGGAAGCTCCCTAACACCTTTTCCTTAGTGACTTATTTTGCTTATTACACTTTTCTGTCTTATTCTGTGTTATATAAATCATTCCAGTATCGCAATACTCTGCATACATAACGTACAAAACGATAGTAACCAGCTATATCCAAAAATAAATCGTTCAGGAAGTGGTGTTACGGATGAGGATACGAGCACAGGAACTATAACCATCAACTGAGCTGATAGTTGGGAATCTGCCTGATTAAATGCGCTAAAAATAACACACACACACACACACACACACACACACACACACACACACACACACACACACACAATGAATCATCTCTTTCATAAACCTAACAATATTCACACCTAATAATAAATAATAAATCATGGATCCATAGAGAAGTTCAGACAATTTTTAGATAACGAAGTAAAGATATTTGGGTCACTATCTTATTACAGATCTGAAACTGTTTGGATGTGGACTGCGTTGAGAAGGAAGACAGGGAAGATTGCTGAGTATTTTTTTTTTTTTTAATGCAAGGAACAAGGAACTAAAGGCCGGGCAAAACCTCCCATTCTTTGAGGAAGGAAAGTCAGAATATCTTCAAAGCAAATATCCTCATCAGCGATGTTGGAGTCACACAAAAATCCAGCCTCCTCTTGCTTCTGATCTACAGTATGTAGAAACTTGGGAAGGAAATGTCAAATACTTTCACCATTAAGATGCATCATCATCAGCTACAACTTTCTTTACTTTCCCTTGAATACTGAACCGATTGACAATTTCCTCATAGGCAGATGCAGTGTTAAATGCTGTGTGTCGACCATCAAAATTATCACAACCCAGCTCAACCCAGGCCACTTTTCTCGGTGGCCTCGACTCAGGTGGGTCAGGTGCCATGAGAGTGTTGAGGACAAAGGCAGGAGAACTGTCAAAACGCGGCTTAGCTGGGTTAATCCTGTGGCATCTTAATCCCATAATGACAGCTGGGTATGGGATAAACTTACCACTACCACTCTCCTTCCCTTTCATAATACCAATTTAATTACAATTAACTTTTCAATTAATTACAATTACAATTCATTACTTCAATTTTACTTTTAATTACAATTATGATTACAATTACAATATTTCTAAAGAATTACATTTCAGTTAAATTACAATTACAATTACTCCAACCCTGCTCTCATCTCTTTTCTATAAGATTTACTCCCAGTCCTCCATGTATGCAACAGGTCAACTCTGGAACTGTCTTCCTCTGTATTTCCTACTGCCTATGACCTCCAGTCTTTCAAAAGCAGTGCATCCAGGCATCTCCAAATGAACACATCCTGAATTCAGCCCTCTTATTAATGTATTTAATTTCTGGGAGGGAGAAATCGTGCGGGCTTCTGGCCTTTGGTTCCTTCTTCCATGCATAAAAAAAATAATTCGTAAAGCTTAAGTAATTACAGATGCAAATTCACCCTTGAATTTTTGTTGGTTAGGGGAGGGAGAGAGAGAGAGAGAGAGAGAGAGAGAGTGTGTGTGTGTGTGTGTGTGTGTGTGTGTGTGTGTGTGTGTGTGTGTGTGTGTGTTCTACTTAACTGCTGCTTAAGATCAAGTTCCACTTAAGTGCAACTCAAGTTCCACTCAAGTGGCACTTAAGTGGAACTTGAACTTAAGTGACACTTAAGTAGAACACTTCCACATAGGTGCCACCTGAGTGCCACTTGAGGCACTTAAGTTGGCACTTAAATTGGGACAAGTTGGGAACTAAGTTGGCACTTGAGTTGGGACTTTAGTTGGAACTTGAGATGGGTCTTTAAGTTTGCGCTTGAGTTCGGTCATAGGTTGGCACTTGAGCTGGGACATAAGTTGGTGCTTGAGTTGGGACTTAAGTTGGGGCTTGAGTTGGGACTTAAGTTGGCGCTTGAGTTGGGATTTAAGTTGGCGTTTGAGTTGGAACTAAAGTTGAGGCTTCAGATGGGACCTAAGATGGCGCTTGAATTGGGACTTAGGTTGGAACTGAGTTGTGACTTAAGTTGGTGCTTGAGTTGGGACTTAAGTTGGCGCTTGAGTTGGGACTTAAGTTGGCGCTTGAGTTGGAACTTAAGTTGGCGCTTGAGTTGGAACTTAAGTTGGCGCTTGAGTTGGAACTTAAGTTCGCGCTTGAGTTGGGACTTAAGTTCGCGCTTGAGTTGGGACTTAAGTTCGCGCTTGAGTTGGGACTTAGGTTGCCGCTTGAGTTGGGAATTAAGTTGGCGCTTGAGTTGGAACCCAAGTTGGCGCTTGAGTTTGGACCAGAGTTGGCATTTGAGTTGGCACTTTTGTCACTTGAGTTGGCACTTGTGTTGTCACTTGAGTTGGCACTTGTGTTGTCACTTGAGTTGGCACTGATGTTGTCACTTGAGTTGGGAGTTACGTTTGCGCTTAAGTTACAACATAAGTTGGCGCTTTAGTTGGCACTTAAGTTAGTTCTTGAGTTGGCACTTACTCGTACGTTGGCACTTGAGTTCGATCTTACGTTGAAACTTATGTCGGCACTTGGGTTGGCGCTTACGTTGGCACTTATGTTGGCACTTGAGTTGGAGCTTACGTTGGCACTTGAGTTGGGACCTATGCTGACCCTTGAGTTGTGATTAAGCTGATGCTTGAGTTGGGACTGAGGTTAGCGCTTGAGTTGAGACATGGGTTGGCACTTGAGTTGGGATTAATATTCGTACTTGAGTTGGCACGTTGTCACTTGAGTTGGCACTTAAGTTAATTCATGAGTTGGGACTTAAGTTGGCAATTGAGTTGTAACTTATGTTGGCACTTGAGTTGGGAATTCATTTGACTCTTGAGTTGATACTGAAGTTGTTGCTTGAGTCGAGACTAAGTTACCGCTTGAGTTATGACTTGAGTTGGTACTTGTGTTAAGACTTAAGTTGGTACTTGCATTTCGTACCTGAGTTGGGACCTGAGTTGGTGCTTGAGTTTTGACCCAAGTTGGCACTTAAGGTTTCACCTGAGTTGGGATTAATGTTGGTGCTTGAGATGCAGCATAAGTTGGCGCTTGAGTTGGGACTTGAGTTGACTCGTGAAATGGAACTTAAATTGGTGCTTGAGTTGTAACTTACGTTGGCACTTGAGTTGTAACTTACGTTGGCACTTGAACTGGGACTACAGTTGGTGCTTGAGTTTTAACTTTCGTTGGCACTTGAACTGGGACTACAGTTGGTGCTTGAGTTTTAACTTACGTTGGCACTTAAGTTGGTGCTTGGATTGGGACAAGTCGACGCTTGAGTTGGGACTTATGTTGGTGCTTGAGTTGAGACTTTAGTTAGCGCTTGAGTTGGGACTTAAGTTAGCGCTTGAGTTGGGACTTAAGTTAGCGCTTGAGTTAGGACTTGAACTCGTACTTGTGTTAGGATTTAAGTTGGTACCTGTGTTGGGATTTGAGTTGACACTTGAGTTTGAACTTTTGGTGATACTTGAGTTGGGATTTAAATCGGCTCTTGTGTTGGATTTAAGTTGGCACTTGTTTTAGGACTTAAGTTGGCACTTGTTATAGGACTTAACTTGGTATTTAAGTCGGAGCTTTAGTTAACATATGAATTGGCACTTACGTCAACATGTGAGTTTGCACTTAAGTTGGCATTTGCGTTTGCACGTAAGTTGGCATTTGAGTTTACTCTTAAGTTTGCATTTGAGTTGACACTTAAGTTGGCACTTGAATTGGCACTCACGTTTGCACTTATCATTTACGTTAGCGCTTTATTTGGCACTTAAGTTGGGACTTAAGTTGGCGCTTGAGTTGGGACTTAAGCTGGTGTTTGAATTGGAACTTAACTTGGTACTTGAGTTGTGACCTAAGGTCGCCTTTAGTTGGGACTAAAGATGGCACTTGAGTTGGTACTTAAGTTTGCGCTTGAGATGAGACATGTTGGCGCTTGAGTTGGGACTTAAACTGTCACTTGAGCTGAGATCCAAGTTGGCGCTTGTGTTTGGACCTGAGTTGGCATTTGAGTTGGCACATGTACGTTTTTCTTATCCAAAGCAGCAGGAGCGGGAGCACCGCTACATTTCGTATCAAGTAGCGAAACCAGTAACGCCACTACTTTTTCGGGCTAGTAATGGGAATGGGAGCGCCGCTACTTTTTATTAGTAGCGTTCCCAGCACTGCTGATGAGGATATTTGCTTTGAAGATGTTCTGACTTTCCTTCCTCAAAGAATGGGATATTTTACAGTCAGACTCCCTCTCTTCCTTCTCTCTCTCTCTCTCTCTCTCTCTCTCTCTCATCTTTTGTCTGCCTGTCTTGAACCTTTGTGGGAACGACCTTGCTTCACCTTACGTCTCAGGGTAACTCCTTCTTTCCTTTGCTTCCATTCTTCCTTAATTCCTTCCTTCCTTTCCTCGACGTCTCTTTCTTTCCTTGTTTCCCCTTCCTCACTTTTTCCCATCCAGTTCCCTTTTCCTCCTCCTAATTCTTTTCACCATTTCCACTCCTTTTCCTTCCTTTCTTTTCACCTCCTACCATATTCTCCTTCCCAGTTCTTTTCAGCATTTCCTCCCTTCCTTCCATTTTCTCCTTCGCCCCCTCTTTCTCTCCCCTCCTTGCCCGTCCTCGTACCCTCTCCTCTCCTCCCCCTACGACTCCCCCTTCCTCTCCTCCCCCTACCCCTCCCCCTCCTCTCTTCACAGGGGCCAATTTAAATCCCAACTCAAGTTCCAACTAAAGTTCAAACTCAAGTGCCAACTCATGTCCCAACTCATGTCCCAACACAGGTACCAAACGCAAGTACCAACTTAAGTCTTAACACAAGTACCAACTCAAGTCATAACTCAAGCGCTTAGTCCCAACTCAAGTGCCAACCTAAGTCTCAACTCAAGTGCCAATGTAAGTTACAACTCAAGTGCCAACTTAAGTCTCAACTCATGAATCAACTTAAGTGCCAACTCAAGTGACAACGTGTCAACTCAATTACGAACATTAATCCCAACTCAAGTGAAACCTTAGGTCCCAACTCAAGTGCCAACTTGGGGCAAAACTCAAGCGCCAACGTAGGTCCCAACTCAAGTGCCAACCCATGTCTCAACTCAAGCGCCAACCTTAGTCTCAACTCAAGCACCAGCTTAATTACAATTCAAAGGTCTGCATAGTTCTCAACTTAAGTGCCAAGGTATGCTCCAACTCAAGTGCCAGTGTAAGCTCCAACTAGTGCCAACGTAAGTGCCAACTCAAGAGATAACTTACGTGCCAACTCGTGACAACACAATAGCCAATTCAAGTGACATCATAAGCGTAAGCTCAAGGGACAAAATAAGTGCCAACTCAAATGTTAACTCAGGTCCAAACTCAAGCGCCAATTTAGATCCCAGCTCAAGTGACAACTAAAGTCCCAACTCAAGCGGCAAGAAGTCTCATCTCAAGCGCAAACTTAAGTACCAACTCAAGCGCCACATTTAGTCCCAATTAAAGGGCGAACATAGGTCCCAACTCAAGCACCAACTTAAGTTCCATTTCAAGCAGCAGCTTAAGTCCCAACTCAAGTGCAAACTTAAGTCCAAACTTAACTGCCAACGTAAATGCCAAATTAAGTGCTAACATAAATGCAAACTTGTGTGCCAATTCAAGTGCCAACTTAAGTGCCAACTCAAATGCAAACTGAAGAGAAAACTCAAATGTCAACTTAACTGGAAACGCAAATGCTACCCTAAGTGCAAACGCGAATGCCAACTTAAGTGCAAACGCAAATCCCAACTTAAGTGCAAACTCACGTGGTGACGTAAGTTCCAATTCAAATGTTAACTAAAGCTCCGACTCAAGTGTCAAATTAAGTCCCAAAACAAGTGCCAACTTAAGTCCTATAACAAGTGCCAACTTAAGTCCTAAAACAAGTGCCAACTTAAGTCCTAAAACAAGTGCCAACTTAAATCCAACACAAGCGCCAATTTAAATCCCAACTCAAATACCACCTAATGATCAAACTCAAGTGTCAATTCGTCCCAACACAGGTACCACTTGGGTCCAAACACAAGTACCAACTTAATCCTAACACAAGTACAAGATCAAGTCCTAACTCAAGCGCTAACTTAAGTCCCAACTTAAGCGCCAACTAAGGTCTCAACTCAAGCGCCAACTTAAATCCCAAGTCAAGCGTAAACTTGTCCAAATCCAAGCAGCAACTTTAGTCCCAACTCAAGCACCAACTGAAGTCCCAACTCAAGCACCAACTGAAGTCCCAACTCAAGCACCAACTGAAGTCCCAACTCAAGCACCAACTAAAGTCCCAACTCAAGTGCCAACGCAAGTAACGACTCAAGCACCAACATAAATCTCAAATCACGAGTCAACTCAAGTCCCAACTCATGCGCCAACTTATGCTGCATCTCAAGCACCAACATTAATCCCAACTTAAGTGAAACCTTAGTGCCAACTTGGGTAAAAACTCAAGCGCCAAAGTAGGTCCAAGCTCAAGCGTGAACTTAAGTCCCAACTCAAGCGTTCCAACATAAGTCTCAACTCAATTGCAAACTTAAGCCCCAACCCAAGCGCGACCTTAAGTTCCAAGTCAAGCGCAAACTTAAGTCCCATCTCAAGCGCCAACTTAAGTCCCAACTCAAGCGCCAACGTAAGTCCCAACTCAAGCGCGAACTTTGAGTCCTAACTCAAGCGCCAACTTAAGTCCCAAATTAAGCGCCAACTTAAGTCCGAACTCGAGCGCTAACCTACGTCCCAACTCAAGCGAAAACTTAATTCCCAATTTAAGCGCCAACTTAAGTCCTAACTTAAGAGCCAACCTAAGTCCCAACTCAAGCACCAACTTAAGTCCCAACTCAAGCGCCAACCTAAGTCCCAACTCAAGCGCCAAAGCAGGTCCCAACTCAAGCACCAACTTAAGCCCCAACTCAAGCGCCAACTTAAATCCCAACTCAAGCACCAACTTAAGTCCTAACACGAGCACCAACCTAAGTCCCAACTCAAGCGCCAACTTAGGTCCCAACTCAAGCGTCAACCTAAGTCCCAACTCAAGCGCCAACCTAAGTCTCAACTCAAGTGCCAAAGTAGCTCCGAACTCAAGCACCAACTTAAGTCCCAAATGAAGTACCAACTTAAGTCCCAACTGAAACACCAACTTAAGTCCCAACTCAAGCGCCAACTTAAATCCTAACTCAAGCGCCAACTTAAAGACCAACTCAAGCGCCAACTTAAGTAAAAACTCAAGCGCCAACCTAAGTCCTAACTCAAGCGCGAACTTTGAGTCACAATTCAAGCGCCAACTTAAGTCCCAAATCAAGCGCCAACTTAAGTCACGACTCAAGCGCCAAATTAAGTCCCAACTCAAGCGCCAACCTAAGTCCCAATTCAAGCACCAACTAAAGTCCCAACTCAAGCGCCAACGTAAGTCCCAACTCAAGCGCCAACGTAAGTCCTAACTCAAGCGCCAAACTAATTCCCAACTCAAGCACCAACTTAAGTCCCAAGTCAAGCGATAACCTAAGTCCCAACTCAAGCACCAAAGTAGATCCCAACTCAAGCCCCAATTCAAGTGCCAACTTAAGTCAAAACTCAAGCGCCAACTTAAGTCCCAACTCAAGCACCAACTTAAGTTCCAACACAAGCACCAACCTAAGTCCCAACTCAAGCGCCAACTTAAGTCCCAACTCAAGCTCCAACCTACGTCCCAACTCAAGCGCCAACCTAAGTTCAAACTCAAGTGCCAAAGTTGCTCCCAACTCAAGCACCAACTCAAGTCCCAACTCAAGCGCTAACATAAGTCCCAACTCAAGCGCTAAAATAAGTCCCAACTCAAGCTCCAACTTAAGTCCCAACTGAAGCGCCAACTGAAATTCCAACTGAAGCGCCAACTTAAGTCCCAACTCAAGCGCCAATTTAAGTCCCAACTCAAGCGCCAACTTAAATTCCAACTCAAGCGAGAACTTAAGTTTCAACTCAAGCGCCAACTTGAAGTCCCAACTCAAGCGCCAACGAAAGTCCCAACTCAAATGCCAGCTTAGTTCCAACTTGTCCCAATTTAAGTGCCAACTTAAGTGCCTAGAGTGGCACTCAGATGGCACCTATCCGGAAGAGTTCTACTTAAGTTCCACTAAGTTCAAGTTCCACTTAAGTGGCACTTAAGTGGCACTTAAGTGGAACTTAAGAACCACTTAAGAGGAACTTGAGTGGAACTTCAACTTAAGTGGCACTTAAGTAGAAAACTTCTACATAGGTGCAATCTGAGTGCCACTTGAGGCACTTGAAGTTGGCACTTAAATTGGGACAAGTTTGAACTAAGTTCGCACTTGACTTGGGACTTCAGTTGGCGCTTGGGTTGGGACTTAAGTTGGCGCTTGAGTTGGGACTTAAGTTGGCGCTTGAGTTGGGACTTATGTTGACGATTGAATTGGGACTTAAGTTGGCGCTTGAGTTGGGACTTAGGTTGGCGCTTGATTTGGGACTTAAGTTGGCGCTTGAGTAGGGACTTAAAGTTGGCGCTTAAGTAGGGACTTAAGTTGGCGCTTGAATTAGGACTAAGTTGGCGCTTGAATTAGGACTAAGTTGGCGCTTGAGTTGGGACTTAAGTTGGCGCTTGAGTTGGGACTTAAGTTGGCGCTTGAGTTGAGACGTATTTTAGAGCTTGAGTTGGGACTTAAGTTGGCGCCTGAGTTGGACATAAGTTGGCGCTTGAGTTGGAACTTAAGTACGCGCTTAGCTGGGATCTACATTGGCGCTTGAGTTTTGACCTAAGTTGGCACTTAAGGTTTCAATTGAGTTGGGATTAATGTTGGTGCTTGAGATGCAGCGTAAGTTGACGCTTTAGTTGGGACTTGAGTTGACTTGTGAACTGGGACTTAAGTTGGTGCTTGAGTTGTAACCTACGTTGGCACTTGAGTTGTGACTTACGTTAGCACTTGAGTTGGGACTTCAGTTGGTGCTTGAGTTGGGACTTCAGTTGGTGCTTGAGTTGGAACTTCAGTTGGTGCTTGGATTGGGACAAGTTGACGCATGAGTTGGGATCTTAGTTGGCACTTGAGTTGGGACTTAAGTTAGCGCTTGAGTTAGGACTTGAGCTCGGACTTCAGTTGGTACTTGTGTTTGGGCCCAAGTAGTACCTGTGTTGGGACTTGAGTTGACACTTGAGTTTGAGCTATAGTTGGTACCTGAGTTGGGATTTAAATTGGCGCTTGTGTTGGATTTAAGTTGGCACTTGTTTTAGGACTTAAGTTGGCACTTGTCTTAGGACTTAAGTTGGCACTTGTCTTAGGATTTAAGTTGGCACTTATTCTGGGACTTAATTTGGAACTTTGGTCGGAGCTTAACATTTGAATTAGCACTTACGTCACCACGTGAGTTTGCACTTAAGTTGGCATTTGAGTTGGCATTTGAGTTTTCTCTTAAGTTTGCCATTGACTTAGCACTTAAGTTGGCACTTGAACTGGCACTCACATTTGCACTTATCATTTACGATAGCACTTTATTTGGCACTTAAGTTTGCAGTTAAGTTTGGACTTAAGTTGGCGCTTGAGTTGGGACTTGGGTTGGCGCTTGATTTGGGACTTAAGTTGGCGCTTGAGTTGGGACTTAGGTTGGCGCTTGAGTAGGGACTTAAGTTGGCGCTTGAGTTGGGACTTAAGTTGGCGCTTGAGTTGGGACTTAAGTTGGCGCTTGAGTTGGGACTTAAGTACGCGCTTGAGCTGGGATCTACATTGGCGCTTGAGTTTTGACCTAAGTTGGCACTTAAGGTTTCAATTGAGTTGGGATTAATGTTGGTGCTTGAGATGCAGCGTAAGTTGGCGCTTTAGTTGGGACTTGAGTTGACTTGTGAACTGGGACTTAAGTTGGTGCTTGAGTTGTAACTTACGTTGGCACTTGAGTTGTGACTTACGTTGGCACTTGAGTTGGGACTTCAGTTGGTGCTTGAGTTGGAACTTAAGTTGGTGCTTGGATTGGGACAAGTTGACGCATGAGTTGGGATCTTAGTTGGCTCTTGAGTTGGGACTTAAGTTAGCGCTTGAGTTAGGACTTGAGCTCGTACTTGTGTTAGGACTTCAGTTGGTACTTGTGTTTGGGCCCAAGTAGTACCTGTGTTGGGACTTGAGTTGACACTTGAGATTGAGCTATAGTTGGTACTTGAGTTGGGATTTAAATTGGCGCTTGTGTTGGATTTAAGTTGGCACTTGTTTTAGGACTTAAGTTGGCACTTGTTTTAGGACTTAAGTTGGCACTTGTCTTAGGATTTAAGTTGGCACTTATTTTGGGACTTAATTTGGCACTTTGGTCGGAGCTTAACATTTGAATTGGCACTTACGTCACCACGTGAGTTTGCACTTAAGTTGGCATTTAAGTTGGCATTTAAGTTGGCACTTAAGTTGGCACTTGAACTGGCACTCACATTTGTACTTATCATTTACGATAGCACTTTATTTGGCACTTAAGTTGGCAGTTAAGTTTGGACTTAAGTTGGCACTTGAGTTGGGACTTAAGCTGGTGCTTGAATTGGAACTTCAGTTGATGCTTGAGTTGGGACGTAACCTCGCCCTTTCGTTGGGACTAAAGATGGTGCTTGAATTGGGACTTGAGTTTCCGCTTGAGATGAAACATGATGGAGCTTGAGTTGGGACTTAAGTTGTAACTTAAGCTAAGACCCAAGCTGGCGCATGAGTTTGGACCTGAGTTGACGTTTGAGCTGGCACTTATTTTGTCACTTGAGTTGGCACTTATTTTGTCGCTCGAGTTGGCACTTATGTTGTCACTTGAGTTGGCACTTGTGTTGTCACTTGAGTTGGGAGAAATGTTTGCGCTTGAGTTGCAACATAAGTTGGCGCTTTAGTTGGCACTTAAGTTAGCTCTTGAGTTAGCATTTACGTTGGCACTAGTTGGAGCTTTCGTTGACACTTACGTTGGCACTTAAGTTGGAGCTAACGTTGGCACTTGAGTTGGGACCTATGTTGACCCGTAAGTTGTGATTAAGCTGGTGCTTGAGTTGGGACTAAGGTTGGCGCTTGAGTTGAGACATGGGTTGGCACTTGAGTTGGGACCTACGTTGGCGCTTGAGTTTTGACCCAAGTTGGCACTTGAGTTAGCACTTAAGGTTTCACTTGAGTTGGGATTAATGTTCGTACTTGAGCTGGCACGTTGTCACTTGAGTTGGCACTTAAGTTGATTCATTAGTTGGGACTTAAGTTGACACTTGAGTTGTAATTTACGTTGGCACTTGAGTTGGGACTTAGGTTGGCGCTTGGGTTGGGACGCTTGAGCTGATACTTAAGTTTCCGCTTGAGTTGGGACTAAGTTAACGCTTGAGTTATGACTTGAGTTGGTACTTGTGTTACGACTTAAGTTGGTACTTGCGTTTGGTAACTGTGTTGGGACCTGAGTTGGCACTTGAGTTTGAACGTCAGTTCGTACTGGAGTTGGGATTTAAATTGGCCCTTGTGCAGAGAGGATGGGGAAGGGTAGGGGGAGGAGAGGAAGGGGGGAGTCGTAGGGGGAGGAGAGGAGGGGGGGAGAGGGTACGAGGACTGGCAAGGAGGGGAGAAAAGGAGGGGGCGAAGGAGATAATGGCAGGAAGGGAGGAAATGCTGAAAAGAACAGGGAGGGAGAAGAGGGAAGGATGTGAAAAGGAAGAAGGAAGGAAAAGGAGTGGAAATGGTGAAAAGAATTAGGAGGAGGAAAAGGGAACTGGATGGGAATAAGTGAGGAAGGGGAAATAGGGAAAGAAGGAGACGTGGAAGAAAGGAAGGAATTAAGGAAAAAAGGGAAGGAAAGAAGGAGTTAGCCTGAGACGTAAAGAGAAGCAAGGTCGTTCCCACAAAGGTTCGAGATAGGCAGACAAAAGATAAGAGAGAGAGAGAGAGAGAGAGAGAGAGAGAGAGAGAGAGAGAGAGAGAGAGAGAGTTATCGTGCTATCGGACAGACGTAAACACGAAGCAAACTAAACATTATAATGCTAACAAAAACAACACTAATTCTACTGTAAATTTGTGTTTATCTGACGGAAGTGGGCCACTGACAGCTTGAATATTATGTTGTGGTTCCATGAAATTTAGTCAGCTTTATTCCTGCTCTAAAAATGAGTCTCCTTGGTTACTATAGCCGCGGCGCGCGACTCTGAGGTTATTATCGTGCCCTGGCAACCTACGATTCAAAAGTGTGTGATTTCGCGTATAATATCAGACGCATGTGATTCGTGTATAATATGTTCGTGTGGAATATTATTCGTGTATAATATATTCGTGAACAACAGTATGATTCGTGTACAATATGTTCGTGTATAATAATATTCGTGTATAATATGTTCGTGAATAATAATATTCGTGGATAATATATCCGTGCATAATAATAAGATTCGTGTATAATATGTTTGTGTAATATTATTCGTGTATAATATATTCGTGCATACTTATATTCGTGTGTCATATTATTCGTGTATAATATATTCGTGCACAATAATATGATTCGTGTATAATATGTTCGTGTATAATAATATTCGTGTATAATATATTCGTGCATAATAATAATATTCGTGTATAATATGTTCGTGTATAATAATATTCGTGTATAATATATTCGTGCATATAATATGATTCGTGTATAATATGATACGAAATCGGACGCACTCTCGAATGGTAGGTTGCCAGGGTACGATAATGACAACCTCAGAGTCCTGCTCCGCGACTACAGTCTATTCAGTCCTCTAATCTGCGAGGGTACGGCCTTCACTAACCCCTTCAGATGCTCTCTTAATCTAAATAAAATCGACGGGAAGAATAAATCAGAGTGTACTGTAAAGAACTGAGGCTGATTTTTTTTTTTTTTTTTTTTTTCAGAATATATATGGTGAAGAAACTGAAGCGAATCTATGAGGTGAGTTTAAATGATCCCGAAATGTAAATTGTGGAAGAGGATATGCAGAGCAGAGGGTGGAATTCAGGTGGTGGCTTAGAGAACAGTACTTATAAAAAGGTTGAAAAATTAAAAGGTGATAAAAGAAATAACTATAAAAGATTTAACTAAGTTTTGAAAATTGTCCGAAAAAGCAAAAACGCGGAGAAAAAAAAAAACGCACATAACCCCTTTCTGTCTGTCTATCTGTAGTATATATTTACATGTATGTATGTGTTTATGCTGGATGCGTGTATGTATGCAGCATGTACGTTTTTTTAATTTATGTATTTGATTCAAGAGATCGAATAAGTAGCATTTTCTGAAAGACACATCACTCCAAAAGATATGCACCACACACACATTTCCTTTCGTTTGTGTGTGTGTGTGTGTGTGTGTGTGTGTGTGTGTGTGTGTGTGTGTGTGTGTGTGTGTGTGTGTGTGTGTGTGTGTGTGTTTCTTTTTTGTCGAGGGCGCGGCTAGGGACATTTGGAGAATCCGATTTCTTATCACGCGAAAACCCGTCGGGAAGGGATGAGTTAAGGATGAGACTCTGGTGAAGGGGAAAGGTGAGGGAGGGGGAAGTTCTTTCTCTCTTCTGTCCTTTCAAACTCTTCATTTTATCTTCCCAGACTCTCATCCTCTCTCTCTACCTACCTACCTATCTGTCTATCTATCTACCTATCTACCTGTATCTATCTACCTCCCTACCTGCCTACCTATCTCTCCGGACTCTCACTTCCTACTCCTCCTCTCCTACACCCCCGCCACCATCGCAGCACCAAGGCCGTCCGTCCTTCCACAAAGAGCCTCCCTGCCACGCCAAAACAGCCAGCCATCCCCCTTCCTCATATTCCAAGGCTGTGATTCATAACAATAACTTACGATAACTTTCCTCTCGTAACTAAAATAACTTACGACAATTTTCCTCTCGTAAGTAATGCAACTTGCGATAATTTTTTCGCTAACTCAAATAGCATGCGATATTTTTCTCGTAAATAAGCTGCGATAATTTTTCTTTCGTAAGTAAAATAGCAATAAAATTTTCTTCTCGTAAAAAACAACCACTACAACCACAACCATAGACGCCACCATCCCCAAAACAACCACTACAACCACCACCACAACCACACTGCGGTCAGAGTCCCGGCGGGGCCCACCACTTTCACTGATAAACAAATCACAGTGTGAAGGACAAGGGAGAACTCAGCCTATTGTTGCTGCTAAACTTTTTTCCCTCCCCCTCTCTCCATCTTCTCCCCCTCTCTCCATCTCCTCTCCCTCTCTCCATCTCCTCCCTCTCCCTCCATCGCCTCCTCCTCTCTCCATCTCCTGATTTATCCCGACGTCCTTCCCACTACGATCAATAAACAGGGAAGAAAATAAGGACAATGTATTTCTTAGAGCGTGACACGAGAGGCCTTTTACTTGGGCTCTTCCTCATCGCTCGCTTTTGCACCTGTGAGAACCGTGGCCGACACAGGTTAAGTGGCTTTGGGAGACTTCGTTACACCTCTTCCTTAGCTATTTATTCTGCATATTACTCCCGGTTTTCCCACTGTATGTTACTGCTGCAACTCATCATGAATTAAAAAAATTATATTAAAAAAATATACGAGAGTGTTATGGTGTAAACTGCAAAATAAATCGCTAAGGAAGAGATGCAACGGAGTTCCCTATGCCACTTAAAATATGGCCCTTTCTCCGGCAGCATAATAAATAAGGTAAAAAAAAAACTGAGTTATGCAACCCCACACTATTAGAAATTCAATCCCCGCCATCATCTCATCCTGTCCCTTCCTCCAGGCTAACAAGAAATCTTTGGCTTAAATCAGCATTTTAACTTTCACATATCATCAGATTCCCGTCGCCCCGTCTGTCAGCGAAACGAAAGGACATTTCAGAGACGAAAGGACGTAAGCTTAATTCACTGGGCCCGGGGATGTCTGCTCACTTCATCAGTGCCATCTGACGAATTTGTTCAGCTCTGGAGAGATTTTTCGAACTGGAGGGGTTAGATGCAGCATTAATAAAGCCCTTCAGTACGAGATCCCATTCCTAAGTTTAATAAAAATCGTGTGGCAGCAGCAGGAATACTTAAAAAAAATATATATATATAGGACGTCACCCGGGCATAAGGCTTACCCAACTGCAGCTCTCTCCGATGCGTCAGTCGGGGGCGAGGCAGAGACAAACACTTCATTAGTCGCCAACACAGTCCCCCATTATCCAACGCAGTCTCCATTATCCCCATTCACCGCCAACCCCCGCCAGGCCCGCTAAAATCAAGAGTTTATCACGCCCGGACAAACGCGTGATTGCATTTGAGCTGGCGTTTCATGTCACCCCTCTCCCTTCCCCCCAACAAAAAAATAAATAAAAAAATAAAAAATAAAGGAAAAAGAAAAAAGGGGTTGACGCCAATACTGAGCAGCGACCCGGGGTTCAAGGGCGATCCGAGGAGAGGTGAAGTGGTGGAGGGAAGAGTAAAGGGTATGGAGGAAAGAGTGCAGGGGATGGAGAGAAGAGTGGAGGGGATGGAGAGAAGAGTGGAGGAGGTGGAGGGAAGAGTGGAGGAGGTGGAGGGAAGAGTGGAAGGTATGGAAGACGCGTGGAGATGGAAAATGAGAGGAGGGGATGGAGAGAAGAGTGGAGGGGATGGAAGAGTGGAGGGGATGGAGGAAAGAGTGGAGGGGATGGAGGAAAGAGTGGAGGGGATGGAGGAAACAGTGGAAGGCTGGAGGGAAGTGTGGAGGGAATGGGGGGATGTGGAGGGTCTGGGAGGATGTGAAAAGCTGAAGGGAAAAGTAGAGGAGTTGAAGAACAGTGAAGAGGATGGAGGAAAAGTGTAGGGGATGGAGGGAAGGGTGGAAAGGCAGGAAGGGAAAAGTAAAGAGCGTGGAGTGATGTGGAGGGCTGGAGGGAAGAGAAGCGGGGGGAGGGGGGTGGAAGGATAAGGAGGGTCAGGAATGATGTGGAGGGAGAGGGGAAGAGGGGTCAGACGAATGGCATGTGGCTGTCTTTGTGGCAAGGGGCAGGGTAAGGTGTTTAGGCAGGCGATTGTTGAAGGGGTGGCAGGTCTTCCATCAGGAGTGTAAGGGATGACAGCGGGTGGAGGCGATACTTTACACAGCACCAAGACCCTCGACGCCCGATGACACGTTGAAAATGATGTTGCAGGTTTGCGAGGCTTTGCGCGATAAATGTCCTGACGGCGAGTTTGGGGTTCCTGGCATGCATACTAGTTTACTGGAGGGTATACGACACTAGCAGGTGTGTTGGAGCGTGGGACAGGGGCCGTATTCAAAGTGTTTTCAGAGATTTCGTAACGCCACTTTCTTAGCGATTTCTTCTGTACAATGCACCGAAATATCCACTTGTACTTTGTTAAAAAATTGCCAACAAAACAACGTTGAGGTTTAATATGCAAAATAAATCGCTGCAGAAGAGGTACTGTGTGGCCTAGAATACGTCCTAGAGTGGTTACAGGTGTGGAGGGCAGGTGTGGGGGCGGGCGGGAGGGTGTCAGTACGTGTTACAACTCACGTAAGCGCTGGACGCTCCGAGGCTGATCATGCCCGCACAGAATATTAATGAGCTAAGGACCTGCGGCCACGTGACACGCCCTGGAAGACTCTGGACGCTAACACCAACAGTACAAAGCATGCCTTATCTCTTTCGCTGCTGGTGCACTTGGGTATATTATTTCTATTAAAAAGGTTTTGTTTCCCTGATTTTTTTTTTTTTTTAGTCAAGGTCTTTTAAAAACTATCTCGAGTAATAAATTTCTTTGCTACTGGCACACCTAGGAATTAACGTCAAATAATTTCGTTCAGGCGCGAGGAAGCCTAGCAGTCAAAGGGTTAAGGACCCCAGCACATTTTCTTGTCCCCGTACCGACAGGCACAGTCATTCATTATTCATTAAAGGAGTTTTAGCAGCTACTCTGATAAACCTGGTGCCTCAGGCTGCATTAAAACCGACAAGCATTAAGACTGGTCTCTCGGGTTGCACTAAAAGTTCCGTATAACAACATGAACCTCAAGTTCTATCAAAATTTCAAGCGCATCTAGATTGGTACTTCAGGTTGCATTAAAATCTTCATGTATCAATACGGTCATCAAGCTGTATTGAGAGACTATGCAGAATGGGGTTTCAGGTTCTTCAGCTACTGCCTTTGGTTGTAATAAAAACTCAAAAGTATCATGGACATGCCTCAGGTTGCATCAAAATCTCTGAGCATCGCCAACACAGCGTCTCCTCCCCCAGCCGTCAGGCTACAATGGCTGCCCAGGCAACAAAAGTGTCGTAGTCGGCGTCCCTCTGGCCCTAATCCTCGTCCCGCCTCACTGATAACAAGTCTGGTTCTTCAACCCTTCCCCCTCTGCCGTCGCCGTCGCCACCACAACTACCACACCTGCCACTGACGGGGCCACAACCATCACCACAACAACAACAGCTACTGGCACAAACATCCATATCTATTTACTACTTATGGTCACATGATGTAACACAAGTTATGACCACAACAATAACTACAAAACCTATCCAACACCGATCACTATTACCCGGAGACACAAATGTCATGTACAATTCCACCCAATCATCATTCAAGTAACATATTTTTCATACAACGTCGGTAAAAAAAAATAATAAAATAAAATGAACAATAAAAATAAAGTCTAAACCTGCACTGCAGCCAACCACTTATGACCAGTAAGGGTCGTATTCACTAAAGAAGTTGACCAACTCCAAAACAATAAACAAGTCTCCATAACAGTGAATTATTATCAGGAATCATTTTCTTATTTTCCATTGAAAAAATTCACTTCAATTTGGCTGTGAGGTGTTTGGCAGCCATGCGAGTGTAGACAAAGGTATAAAGAAGCATTCCTGCACACAAATCAGACTTCAGAAGTTTACGCAGGAGGTCCGCTGCCATCGAGGAGAGCCACAGATAATTCCCAAACCACCAGTCTATCTTTCCAGCCACTGCTGCTAGGCACAGAAGTTAATGATGATTCGTGGATACTAAACATACATGAAGGGAGACCCCCACCACCACATAATTTCCTTGCTTAGCCAATACACCTCCTCATAATTTCTTGCTTAGTCAATACACCTCCTCATAATTCCTTGCTTAGCCAATCCCATCAGGTCGGGATGGGTAGGAATGGTGCTACGCGGGATATCTTACAATCAGAGCAGCTAGTAATCCTGGGCAGTGATGTACGTGAACGATTTTTAAGAACAGTTCTCGTCCTTTTTGTTACTTATTCTATCTATTTTCATTCAATTAAAAAATTTCAAAAGGACGCATATTTTTAATTCACTCCGATGTCGTTCTTCTACTCGTAACTCTCATATCTTTGCCATGGAGGGCTATTATCTACGTTTACTCCTCCCTCTCTCTCTCTCTCTCTCTCTCTCTCTCTCTCTCCAAAACCACCAGCACCACCACCATACCCTTGGCGTCTCCGCTGGGGTCGACGCGTTACGCAACCAGCGGGCCACTCGATACAACACCCCGAGAATCCATCAACAAAAACAATTCGCAAGTCGGAGGAGAAGGAGCCGTAAAATTCCACGAGGCAAAAATACGCAAGACCAAAACTAACTCGTCCCCGTGGCCATTTTGGTACCCGGACCCCTTCAAACCCAGCCAGTCCCTTCTCGAGTCCAATTATGCAAAGAAGCGTGAGGTACAACCAGGAAAGAAACCCCGGTACAGTCCGTTTTGCGAGAGATGGACGGTACCGCCTTGGGTTGGTAAATATTCATCCGTGCAACGAAGCAGGCAAGAAAGGTACACCCATCCCACCACCCCCAACCCCTACTCATCCTGCTTACCGGCACACACACACACACACACACACACACACACACACACGAATCAAGCAGGGTTCAGTGCCTATCGCCATTCTTGCCGCGCGCGTTGATAATCGTAAATGCCACTAAATTGCCAAATTATAATTTTAAAGGTGGAATTTTCTGGTAATCTTTCGGTGGAGGTGATGATCGCGTGCGGAGTCCGATTTGCTTCGCAGTTTTCTCACACGCGTGCAATGTGAGGTGAGGAGGCAAGGAAAAAACAAGCATGCAAACACACACACACACACACACACACACACACACACACACACACACACACACACACACAACCACCCTTTCTCCTCTTTCAAACATACACACGTTGCGTCATCTCTCTCACAGTCAACACACAGAACTTAAATAAATAGTCCTCCCTACTCTCTCTCTCTCTCTCTCTCTCTCTCTCTCTCTCTCTCTCTCTCACACACACACACACACACACACACACACACACACACACACACACACACACATTAGCATCTAAAGTGAACACCGAACTTCTGCAGCACAAAAACACACGAGGTAAAAATAATGCACAGTCGGTGTTAAGGGTTCCAAGATCATTATCGAGTCGGGATAAAGGTTTGGGTTCATTTGGTATTACTGGGGGTTTTATCTCTCAGGTTATATCTCTTAGGCTCCTAGCACTATTACAGGGTTAGATCTCTTAGCCTCCTAGGACTATCAGAGGGTTATATCTCTCAGCCTCCTATGACTCCCAGGTGAATGAAATCGTCTGACGTTAAGTGATAAAGAAGAAAAGAATTGCTCCGACCATGAAGGGGCTAATGATGACAGTGATAATACACTCAGGCTCTTACTCTCTTACCTGAGGATAATCGTCTGGCATTAACTGAAATAAATTCTAGTTTTTCCACTTTTTTTTTTTACCATGGGGGGTTCAAAAACGTACAGTCGCCAAAAAACAATGAAGTCCCGTAACCTTTTCCTTCCTATGAAGCATTTTTATTTTCTTCGTTACCTCTAGACGGTTTCCTTCAGCTTAAGAGATTTTTCTAATTGGATGGGGTCTTCGCTTACTTCCTCGGTACCTCTACTAACAATCTCCAGGCATTCTTCTGTCCCTGCTCAGTGACAACCCCTCCCCCTCCCATGACACACCATCTGATCGTCGACCTGTTTTTCCGAGGGAGTGAACTGCAAGGGCGGCCTCCATCAGCGACCTTCAGGCATTTTTCTCCCTACTCATCAACAACAACTCCTCCCTTCAATTCCATCCTCTGCCCACACGCTCAGCAGGAGGCGTTAGTGAAGGGTTTAAGGTGTGTGTGTGTGTGTGTGTGTGTGTGTGTTAAGGTGTGTGTGTGTGTGTGTGTGTGTGTGTGTGTGTGTGTGTGTGTGTGTGTGTGTGTGTGTGTGTGTGTGTGTGTGTGTGCCATATCCTAATCCAGACATCACTACACTCAATCATGCCTTTAATCGAACCCACCCTCACCAAACATAGCTAACCTCCACCCTGCACCCCAACTCCCACCCCCACATAACTAACCCCCCACCCTGCACCCTAACTCTCTTCCCCACATACCTAACCCCCACCCTGCACCCTAACTCCCAACTAACCCCCCACACTGAACCCTAACTCCCACCCCCCACAAACTAACCCCACACCCTACACCCTAAGTCCCACCCCCACATAAGTAACCCCCCACCCTACACCCTAACCCCTAACCCCACATAACTAACCCCCATCCCCACCCTGACTCTTTACGAACTCCCAGTCCTCTCTCTCAACTCCCCACCTTTAACCCCTTCAGCATGATTACGCATTATTTATCTGCCTACCACTAGAAGACTAAATTTCGCCTAGTGGGGGCCTGTAGCTAGTGGAGGGGTGTATTAATTCTCTCTCTCTCTCTCTCTCTCTCTCTCTCTCTCTCTTTCTCTCAAAAAGAAAAAAAATAGTTTGGAGATAGCTGGTGTGAAATATAAAAGCGGATAATCCAACCCCCTACAACCCCCCAACCCCTGCTCCTCCTACCCTTCCCATTCTATACCTTCCACCCTTACTCTCACCCCTTATATCCCAGTCCCAACCCTTCCCACCCTAACCCTTCCACCCTTACCCTCATCCCTTATATTCCAGTCCCTACACCTGCCCCATCCTCTGCTCCTACCCTTCCCACTCTATCCCTTCCACCCTTTCCTTCATCCCTTATATACCAATCCCTAATCCAAGTCCTTACAAGTCTGATTCCCCACCTGGCCTCCCAAACGCAATCAATATCTAATCAGCGTACCCTAACCTAATCTAACAACGTGATCTAACGTAAATTAATCTTGCCAAACTATTTAACTTAACGTAACCCTCACTCCCAAAACTAACTCTCTCCCAACACCTCTGACAACCTACCCTCACCCCCACCCCTTACAAACGAACCCCCTCCCATAACCCCATCCCCTCATAAACATCCCCCTCCTCAAGACCCCTACCCCCTCCAACGTCTCCCCCTTTCACCCCTACCAATAACCCCCTCGCAAACCTCTATCCACCCTTCTCAACCCCTCCGCCTCCCCTTACGACCCCCTCCCACGCCCCTAACCCCCTACGTGTCCCCCTCTTCCCCCCCTATACTTGTGGCCTTCCTATAGCAACAACAACAATTACCAAACTAACCACAGCTGCCACCACCGACCGCCTCTCCCGCATACTAAACCGACCAACCTATCTCTCTCTCTCTCTCTCTCTCTCACACACACACACACACACACACACCTCCGGATTCACACACACAAACTCACGATCAACTGCTTTTCCTAACTTTAAGATCTGAGTCTGCAGGAGGAACAAGGGACATGGAAATTTTCTTCTTTCTTCCTTCTTTATCTTTCCTGCAAAATAAAACTTCTGGTGGCGGAAATTAAAATAAATAAATAAATAAACAACCTCCACCACCTCCTACAGTACAGACACTCTTCATCGTACTAAATTCTTGTTCCCGACAGACGATTTCCTTCAGCCTGGGAGTGACGTCTGTTAATATGGGAGTGGAGTTAACCCGTTTATACTGCGATGAACGTTTTTCTAAATTCATTCTTGCTACCTCCACACGATTTTATTGACAACACGTTTCGAATGGGAAGAGTACTAAACGGATTTCAATAACATCTACAAGTTAGAGTACAGCTTAGCAGACATTTCGAACAGGAGTAGGGGATGTTGGTCCTATCTTCCTTGTAAAAAAAAATCGTCTGGTGGTAGCCTGAGTAAAACCAACTAATACATCATTGCAGTGAAGGGGTTAAACAGGGCCATATGGCGTAAGAGGTCGCTGGCGAGGTGAGGTCAGGCACAGGGCAAGGTTGCAATGCCAATGGTGGGGCTGCAAGTCCATCAGGCATCTGGTTGATATGGTGTCCTCTTTCTTTGGTTTCATTATTGCCACAACGATTTATAAAGCCCAGGTGACACTTCTCGAGTTAGAATTATTAGATGCAGCCTTCGTTAACATCTTCACTACGAGGAGGGGGAGGAAGAATACTTAATCTTAATAAAATAACCCTGACTAAAAGAAAATAAGTTCTGGCGCTGAAGGGTTTAATTTCAATCTGACGTTAAAACCAGAAGGTGAAAACAGACATCGGAGACAAAATAAACAATCCACGGCGACCAGACGGAACAAAAGAGCAAACAGGAGGCGCCGGGAAGCAGAGAGAAAGAGTTGGTGAGGAAGAAAGTCAAGGTCGGAGGAGCGCCTACATATGGAGAAAAGGTCAGGTAAGGTCACGGGAGAAACGACTTCCTTGGTTGAGCGGACGTGGATGTACGAGGGGAGGGGGGGGGAATAAATGCAAAGGGAGAAGATGTATAGAAAATTTATAAATATGAGGATGAAAGTGGTGATAAGGAGAGAGCGATAATAAAGGAGGGGAGAAGAGGAAAAACAATAAATACAGGTGTTGGACGAGACCTAAGGAGATAGATAATAGAGAAGGAAATCCATGAAAACTGAAAAGTATAGGGATTAAATAAGTACTGGGAAGAGAGATAATAAAGGAAGAGAAAATCTGCATAAATGATATAGACGTTTAATGAATACAATGGACATATTAAAAAGAAAATGACGAGAGAGGGGAAGGTGAAGGAGGAAATGAAGGCAGAGGGAAATATGAAAGGAAATGTTACTAGATGAAAGAAGGCACGAGTACCTGGCACAAGGAGTGTTTTTTTCTTTGTGTGTGTGTGTGTGTGTGTGTGTGTGTGTGTGTGTGTGTGTGTGTGTGTGTGAGAGAGAGAGAGAGAGAGAGAGAGAGAGAGAGAGAGAGAGAGAGAGAGAGAGAGAGAGAGAGAGAGAGAGAGGAGAAGATGATGGAATGAGGAGTGAGAATGAACAAAATGAATTATAGTAGATGACGAGGCGGAACTAAAGACACACAAATGAAAGAAGAGAAGAAGGCGGTGAACAGGAGGGTGGGAGAGACTAAGGATGTGGAGGAATTGAGGGAAAGATGGAAGAAATGAGGTGAGGGAGAGAAAATACAAGGAAGTAAAGGAGAGAGGAAGTGTGGAGAAACAGGAAGCGGGGGAGATGGAGGGAGGGAGTGAAGGAGAGAGAGTAGCCGGGATGGAGAGAAAGAGAGAATGCAGAAGAGAAAGGAGATGAGAAAACTAAATTAGTGCCAAGAAACAGAGATGAAAAAGGCGAAGAATAGGAATGTAGCAGAAAGTAGTAAACATAAGGAGACAGATCAGAAGAAAAGAGGAAGGAAATGAGGAGAAAAGAAGGTATTACGAAAGGAGAAACAGGAAGTGAGAGGAGGAGGAGGAGGTGAAGGAGAGTGACAGAGAGAAGGGGGGGAAGGGAACACCAGAGGGAGGGAGAGGTTGATGGAGGAGGGTGGAAGAAATGAAGGAGGGAGGGGGAGAGAGAGAGGGAAATGGACGGGTGGAGCAGCGTAGAGAGAGAGAGGAAGAACTGGAGGAAGGGAAAGAAAGATGGCGGGAGGGAGAATGAGATCGAGACTGAGTTGGAGAGTGAGAAGGAGGGAGGGAAAGTCGGGGGGGGGGGAATAGAGAGGAGAAAACAGGCCAGAGGTGGGGAGGTAACTTTAGGGAGGCAAGGTGACTCACAAGATGCTAAGGTCGTTCAGTGTCTGGCTGCAGTTGGTGGTGAGCGAGAAGGCAGGCAGGGCTGATGGTGAGGCAGGAGTAGGCAAAAGTGTGGCAGAAGCTGGGATGGGTGTGAAACAGGGGTGTGGAGAGGCAGGCGTGGTGGTGAGACACGTTGTGGTAGAAGTAGGAGGAGTGGTGAGGTAAGGATGTGTAGTGGGGCAGGATGTTGGTGAGAAGGGAGTGTAGTAAGGCAGGGGTGATGAGGCAGAAAGGTAGGTAGGACTATGATGGAGACAAGGGTGATGGTAGGGAAGACGCATGATGATGCGAGGATTTGGTGAAACAGGTGTATGGACGCAAAAATAACGAAGGGTTGTAGCAAAGGATGGAGAAACTGTGAAGCAGGCTGTATGGTTAGGCAAGATCAGGCAGGGTCTGACAGAGGCACAAGTGGGGGGAAGTACAGTACAGTAATTGGGGAAAACATTATTGAAAGAAACAGTATATACATATATATATATATATATATATATATATATATATATATATATATATATATATATATATATATATATATATATATATATATATATATATACTATTCATTCAATAATGTATTCAATTACTGTACGTCCCCCCACCTGTGCCTAAAAGAAGCACACCAACAGAACCAGATACTATGCAAACGAGGACAACATGACCAAAAACGACCAACCCTGGCTCACACCACGCCGTAACGACCACACGGGTGAAAGGGCATCGATAACATGGGAAAGACTACCCACCCACCTCCGGCACGACCACACGACCATCCGGTTCTGTATCCGAATTCATGACACTACATAAAAAAAAAAAAAAAAAAAAAACGATAAACTGCCTCTTGTAACAACGATTTCTTTACGCAGGACTGACGAGCAGCGAGTATAGAGGTTAAAGCATACCTAGGTCTTGGGAGTTTTCTGCACACCCGGTATTTCAGAGCCGACGGCAGTTTCGATATCTGGGAGTAACAACATTCGGTATTTGGGAGTAACAATCAGTATCCCGGAATAACTTCGGTATCCGGGAGTAACATTCGGTATTAGGGAGTAACATTTTGAAACCGGGAGTAAAATTCGGTATTCGGGAGTGTTTGGCACATCCGACATCCGAGAGCAACATCTGTCCAGCACATTCGGTGTCTGAAATGTTCACGTACTGCACTTTTGGCACATTCTACTGTAAACGGTACATTTTGTAAACGTATCTATTGTAAACGATATTAGGGAGTTCCGGTACTAGTACTGAACATGTCTGGAACACCCGATACGGTACTGAGGTCGACCTTAAGCGCTGGGTCTAGTTTCCTTTCTTTTTTTTTCTCTTTTTTCTATCCTTGTGTGATCCTGAACTGCCTCCAATGATATGCCTGGGTGAATGCATTAGTTGGGGTGGTAGTCAGGCACGTGAAGGCTATTAACTGTATGTGGAAGCTGTTTAATATACATTGGAGTGCAACACGATCAATACACTGAACTGTAAATCGTATACCAGAGTGACACAAGGCAGATTAGTTTTTATTAAAGTAGCTAACTGACAGCAACTAGCCACTCCAATAAATAAATAAATAAATAAATTAAATAAATAAATAACGTCTAACCAACAATAAGTATAAGGTATATGAAGAAATTATGTCTCATAAGGCTGATAAACCCATAAAAGGAGTAAAGATATATGACAAAATAATAAAATTCAACCCCCATTCTGATTCTCGCATCCACACCGCTCTCTCTCTCTCTCTCTCTCTCTCTCTCTCAGACCAGGGCTGCGCGAAACAGAGCAACGGCAAGAGCCTATAAAGAAATTGAGAGAGAGAGAGAGAGAGAGAGAGAGAGAGCGAGTTCAGGTCGTGACGAAGACTTCACTTAGTGCCAACCAGGGGGTCATGCAATTCACCTTCCGGTCTTGTGCAACACCCGTGCAACAGGTCCTTCCTCCCCCTCTCTCTCTCTCTCTCTCTCTCTCTATATATATATATATATATATATATATATATATATATATATATTATTTATCTATCCATCTACCTATCTATCTACCCCATCTCTATCTATCTATCTATCTGCCTATTTCTATCTACTCCATTCTCTCTCTCTCTCTCTCTCAGCAGCACAGTGACATTCGTTTCATAATTACATGTCCCTATAAGGTAAAGGCAAGGCTTTTAAACATATATGGAGAGAAATTTTCCTTTTTTTTTTTTTCTATTTTTTCCGAACAACGGGACGCTCAACTAGAAATGCTTCCATGGATATTTTGAAGTTATGCATTTACTGGTGTTCTTGCTTACGGATAGGTGTGTGTGTGTGTGTGTGTGTGTGTGTGTGTGTGTGTGTGTGTGTGTGTGTGTGTGTGTGTGTGTGTGTGTGTGTGTGTGTGTGTGTGTGTGTGATCACTGCACTGCTTTGCCCTGATAACAAATATTAATATGAATACGCTGGATATGTCAGAATGTGTATAGTACTGGTTATTTAAGATGAGTGTGTCAGATTGCAGTTAACATTGATTTAGTGAGTCTTATTCATCTATGTATTTATTTATTGAGTCTTTTTCATCAATGTATTTTATTTATTTATTATTTAGTAAGTCTTATTTACGTATTTTATTTATTTAGTGAGTCTTATTTTATCTAAGTATTTTATTTATTTATTATTTAGTAAGTCTTTTTTATGTATTTTATTTATTTAGTGAGTCTTATTTATCCATGTATTTTATTTATTCATTATTTCTTTACTGCTTTACTAAGATTCCTATACAACAAACCCCCTTTAGTACGATAACAGTTTATAATAATTATTTTTTTCGTTTATTTTCATGTTTATTTCTGGTTTACTTACATTTCAATATTACTAACCCCTTTCAGAACCATTTTAGTACATTCTCGATCCCTGTTGGCCAGTGTACGAAAAAAAAAAAAAAAAAAAATATATATATATATATATATATATATATATATATAATACTAAAAGAATTACTAATATGTTCAGGCTTGGGTGTGTAGGTGTACAATGGTCTAGGAGTGTAGTGGTGTAGGTGTGTAGTGGTGTAGGTGTGGGTGTGTGTAGTGGTGTAGGTGTGTAGTGATGTAGGTGTGAGTGTCTGTAAGTGTGTAGTGGTATATGTGTGGGTGAAAATGTGTAGTAGTGTAGGTGTGGGTGTAGGTGTGTAGTGGTGTAGGTGTAAGTGTGTGTAGTAGTGTAGGTGTGGATGTAGGTGTGTAGTGGTGTAGGTGTAAGTGTGTAGTGGTGTAGGTGTGGGTGTATGTGTGTAGTGGTGTAGAATGGTGTTGGTGTGTAGTGATGTAGGTGTGGGTGTAAGTGTGTAGTGGTGCAGAATGGTGTTGGTGTGTAGCGGTGTAGGTGTGGAATGGTGTTGGTGTGTAGCGGTGTAGGTGTAGAATGGCGTTGGTGTGTAGTGGTGTAGGTGTGGGTGTCGACATCAAAATAATTCATATTACCCTGAACCGAGTCACATCCCGCCCCCACACCGCCTTGCTTTACCTTATGTAGTCTCTCTCTCTCTCTCTCTCTCTCTCGCTCTCTCTATCCCGAAGATACACCCTCAGTACTTATGCATACACCTACACGCACATTAAATAAACATTATATATACATTATGCATTCAAACACACACACACACACACACACACACACACACACACACACACACACACACACACACACACAAGAAACAGCACTTTTTATTTATCAATCTGGCCTTGGTCTGAATCCAAGATATTGCAAAATGACCATATATTACCTGCCCAAAAATGACTATGTTCCCCCCTAACCCTCCAACACTCCCCCTAGCCTCCCCTCCCCTATTCCCCACCCCATCCCGCTCCTCCTCCTCCCCTCTCTTCTTCTTCCTTTTTTTCCCCCGCCCTTTTACCCCTCCCTTCCCCCTCTCAGTACCTTCCTCTTTTTTTTTATGCTATTTCTAGTTTCATCCATCTATCTATCTATATCCATCTATCTATCTATATCTATCTATCTATCTATCTATATATATATCACAGGCTTTAACTCAACTGACTTTTTCCTTCATTCCCTTCCCTTTTTCTTTTCTTGTCTTCATCCAATCTTACCCATCTGCTTTCCTCCGACAACGCTCCTTCCCTTCTCCCTCCCTTCCTTCTCTTTCCTCTCTCCTTCTCCCTCCCTGTACCTTCCTCTCTATATTCACTTTCTTCCTCCTTCCCTCCTTTTCCCCTCTCATCCTTTCCCTCTTCCCTCCTCCATCTGTCACTATTATTACTTCAGTGAATATCTAAGTTTCAAAAATAGTAATACAACAGAAGCCTCAAGAGCAACCCCTTCGTGAGAGAGAGAGAGAGAGAGAGAGAGAGAGAGAGTGTGTGTGTGTGTGTGTGTGTGTGTGTGTGTGTGTGTGTGTGTGTGTGTGTGTGTGTGTGTGTGTGTGTGTGTGTGTGTGTGTGTGTGTGTGCGTATATGTATTCGTGTACCGTATTGGACGTGCGTCAATACGTGTGCTATCTATCTATCTATCTATCTTAGGTATCGTCTCTCTCTCTCTCTCAGTTATTCCATGTTCCTCCCCCAGCGCCTCAAGACGGCCATTAAACACCACCACCCCGTCCAGTGACTGACACAAACGACCTCTCACCCACGCCCCACCAGCTTCCTTACTTAAACCCTCACCAAAGAAGCACCACAGAAAAATTATGTGGGCGGGGAAGCCTGACGTATTCTGATAAGTTGAAAATAAAATTGATTCTCTCCCCTTGTTTTTGTTTTGTCGTCTCTCTCTCTCTCTCTCTCTCTCTCTCTCTCTCTCTCTCTCTCTCCTCCAAAGCCTTTCAGTACTTGAGGTTTCCCCAAAGTGAAATAAAAATGCTAACAATAAATATAAAGCAAAATAATCATCACTGTACTCACACTTCATTTAAAAGGTGTCGAAAGTTTCCCACTTCTTTTTTTCCTTTTCTTTTTCAAGTTACATATTTACACTTGGATTCACCGCTAAGTGGAGTAAATACAGTGTGTTAGTGTTGTGTATTTGTTCTGGTCTCCTGTCAACACTTCCCATCACTCTCTCTCTCTCTCTCTCTCTCTCTCTCAGTGTCCTTCTGGTGGCCACTAAGGTCACGACTTATGCTAATGACTCGATACAGATCACTTAAACCCCCACACCGATTAGATGGACAAATGAGATGACACCTTACCCCCTTCAACCCTTCCCCCTCCTCTACCTCACTCTTTCAATCCAACCCCTGCCTTTCCCTCTCCCATTCCCCACCCCCTCCATCCATTTTTACTGCTCCTACCTGCCCTCCTCAACTACCACATACAACTTCCCTTCCTCACTCCATCAACCCCTACCCTTTCCCCATTCCCTAACTCCTACCTCCTCCTTACTTCATCAACCCCTACTCCTTTCTCACCTTCCACAATTCCTACCTCCCCTGTCAACCCCTACCGCTGCCCTCTCCTCCATCCCCTCTCCTCTAGCCTCGCCCTTTCCCTCTACCCCATTCAGCAAGTCACCCTGTCAGTCAGAATAAGCTTTATCTCTTTAGCTCGAGAACGTCATTTACATTTTATTTTCGCTGTCACCAAATATTATTCAACTTTAAACTGCGCCTTGGTAGTGAAGGTGCTTTACTGAAGGCTATATAAAAACCCTCCAGTGACGGAATTCCATCTTGCACTGAATAAAATCGTCTGAAAATTCGAATAAAAAGGAAAAGACGTCATTGTAGTGAACAGATCAACGAGCCTTGAAAATCTGAATAGCAATATAAATCTCAAAAGCCCAAGTAAATATTTCCATCGACAGAAAGACACCAACTGGAAGACAAGCACATGAATGAAGCCTGATTTTTAACTCCCCAGTCAGCCAATCAGAAGCTGTCTCTAATCCTCAAAGACCCAATCATCCTCCAGCAACCATTCTCCCTCATCAAGCACCCAATCACAGGTCACGGGTAATCCCAGAACGGGATGCTTAACGCCAATCATAGGCCGACCATAACCCTCTGAACCAGGTGACGTCGTATTCTCCTTGTGTGTGTGTGTGTGTGTGTGTGTGTGTGTGTGTGTGTGTGTGTGTGTGTGTGTGTGTGTGTGTGTGTGTGTGTGTGTGTGTGTGTGTGTGTGCTTCTAGACGATATTATTCAGGCTAGAAGACAATGCTAATAGTGAAGGTGTCAATTTAAATCTACAGCAAATTTCCACAATTCTAAATGCATCTCCCAAGTTGGATAAAATGGTCTGGAGGAAGTAAGAATGATATGAAAACTTAGGTCCTCTGGTTGAAGGAGTTAGTTATTATTGTTATTATTATTATTATTATTATTATTATTATCATTATCATTATTATTATTATTATTTTGACCGAAGACGCATTTTTCCTCAGATTAATGCTACTACCAGATGATTTCATTCAGCTAAACAAGAGTTCCTACGTAGTGAAAGGGTTATTTACGGGTTTACCTACAGTACTTCCTCCAGTTAACAAAGTCTACCCCAAGGAGAAGAAAACCGTCTTAAGCCAGCGAGAACGAAATAATAAAGGCGTCAGCATACTTGTCCTTGAACTGTCCACCCCTCTAAAAAAAAAAATAAAAAAAAAAAATAAAAATAAAGCAATTCGTGTCCCAACATCCATACTCTTAAAATAAAAATTGTCAGGAGGCAAAATGGAAATACGGATCTCATAACCAGGACAATTCTGATATTCCATGCCAGCTTAAGTCAGACGATTTCACTCAGCTGAGGGTGAGTCACAGGAGCATGAGTGATAATACCGGTACCATTAAAGCCTCTCATGGCAGGGACAACTCTGGTACTCTATTTCACTTAACGCCAGACGATTTTATTCAGCTGAGAGGGAGTGACAGGAGCCTCGGTGTTCAAGAGACGTCATGTGCCTGTCCTTGAACCTCCTCCATACCCCCCAACCAAAGGACAAACGACCCCTAAAAGCAATTCGTGTCCTAGCAATGACAATCACGGCCGGAAACCACGATCAGGCCATCCACCAATCCGGCAGTCAAGTTCGGAGTGTCAATAAAATGCGAGTACCGGCTTGAGAAGTTTCAGGGATGCGATTTTAGATCCAGAGTCCGGAATGCCTAAGGGTGGGAATTGGGGGTCCTGTCTCTGAGGATCTATGGACGTGTGGCTGTAAAACAATCTGGGTATGGCAGGTAGGTAGGTAGGTAGGTAGGTAGGAAGGTAGGTAGGTAGGTAGGTACACAAGTTCGTAGGTAGGTAGGCGGGCAAGCAATGGCACACAGCAGGTAAGTACGTAGGTAGGCAGGCTAGGTACATAATTGGGTAGGTAGGTAGGCAGGCGTAGGTATAGAAGTAGGTATGTAGGTAGACAAGCGTAGGTACACAAATAGGTAGGCAGGAGTAGGTACGCATGGAGGTAGGTAGGTAGGTAGCCAGGCGTAGCTACACAAGTAAGTAGTTCGGTTGCGCGTAGGTAGACAGATGGGTAAGTCGATTGGCTGGTAGGTCGACAGGTGGGTAGGTTGAAAAGTTGGTAGGCAGGTAGGTAGGAGGGCAGGAAGGCAGGTAGCTGGCAGGTGGGCGGAGGTAAACAAATAGGCAGTTAATTTGTGCATAGGTAGGTAGGCAGGTAGGTAAGATTTAGGTAGACAGGTGGGTAGATAGGCTGTAGAGTTAATTAAGCGGTGCAGGTAGGGAGACAGATTGGTAGGTAGGTAGTTAGGGCAAGAGGTGATTAGGCGGGGGAGAGGTAGATCACATTTAGATACCGAACCACTCAACGCTCCTATAAATTTTGGTAAATAATTACGTGGAACGATGGATGATTAGCGCACATACCCACCCACCCACACATACATACATACAAACCCCATGTATATACGCACACTCATACATAAGCCAAGAACGTAACATACACGTACACATTCACATACTGAAAAACACACAAACAAATACGCATCTTCGTATATTTAAAAGTATATTTAAACGCACAATAAGCATACACGCCCATATATAAATAATACACTCACATGTACAGAAACACACACACACACACACACACACACACACACACACACACACACACACACACACGTGGACCTGCTCAGATAGACAAACACACACGCACGCACACGCCAAAACAAACTCAAGCACCCACTGTTCAGGTACACAAAAGGCACATGCAAATCAGGCAGGCTGGCACAAACAAAAGCAGGTGGGGGCGCACAACCACACACACACACACACACACACACACACACACACACACACACACACAACTTCAAGTTATACTTCCTTCGACTGGTTCATATCTCTTCCTCATACACCTGGCCAGTTATGGTTCATACCTGTCTACTCATTTCACCCTCACCTGTCACACCCTCCTACACACCTGTCGCAATGCTCCCACCCAAACAAGTTCCAGTGCCTGTTGGTTTTTACTTTATGCACGATTTACAAAAAGTTCTTCATACTGGACGCTTTCTTCCTGTCCTTAGGCACATAATCCGCTCCCTCTCCCACACACCTACACCCCTCAAAAACACTTACCTATACCCCTCCCGTACATCTATGTCTATTACTATCCCAGACCTACGTTTATATTCCTCTCAAACACTTGCGTCATTATCCATCCCACACACCCAAAGCTCTGACCATCATTTACTCACCAACCTTTCCATCCTTCCCTACACACCTGCTCCTCTGACCCTCCTTCCAACTGTTTACCTTTCTGTTCCCTACCCTACTGTTCCCCTCCAAATACCTACCTCTCCCCCTCTCACACATTATCCATTCTACACACCTACAGCTCTAGTCATCATTTACTCACCAACCCTTCCATCCTTCCCTACACACCTGCCCCTCTGACCCTCCTTCCAACTGCTTACCTTTCTGTTCCCTACTCTACTGTTCCCCTCCAAATACCTACCTCTCCCCCTCTCACACATTTATCCCTCTATACACTATTCAAACACCTACGCTTCTGTCCTTTCCAATAAACCTACCCCTCCAAACTTACTCTATGCATGTCCCCCTCTCTATGCACCTACTCCACTGCCCCCTCCCCTCCAAACATCTACTGCTATACCCCTCTCACTCACACTTCTACCCCTCCCACTCCCTCCACTCCCACCACTCTCACCCACACACGTCTAGCTTTTTCTCTGCAAATGTATTCGTTCCTCAGCTACTCTGAAACATCAGCTTTTTTCTACACACACACACACACACACACACACACACACACACACACACACACACACCTGCCCCTCCCACACACACCTGTCCCCAATGACGTCACCTACACATTCCATGGCCACACCTCAGCCATGGTCAAGGTCAAGCCTCCACCTGCGCGCCTTGGTGAACACAGGGAAGGTCAAGCAAGGTTACCCCTTCATCACGCAAGCGTCTGTTTGCATCTGCTTCAATGACACACTCGGAAATGAACGAAGAAAAATTGGACTGGGCTGGACTTCATCGAGTTGACTGGAGTGTGAACTAAGACACTGTGGACTGGAAGGTTGGGTGGGAGACAGGCACAGGCTTAGAGTTTGAATTCTCTAACCTGTCTCTCTCTCCCACCCAACATTTCCACGTGTCGCATTGAATTCTTTACAAAGGGTGGCCTGTGTCTGACTTAATCGAGATCAATGGACGTGTGTTGATGACTGAAGAATGCATGATTTAAGGCTGGATTTAACCTGAATGGAAACTGACTGTGCCGGAATGGACTTGGATGGATGTTAGCGTGATTGGAAATGACCGAACTATAAGCAGCCGATCTGAAATGTACTGGACTGAACAGATAGGAAGTGGGATGATATCAACTTGAAAGGTTTGAGGGTGGAAGAGGTTGCATAAATTTACTGCAAAAGGACTGGACAAAGGCTGAATTAAATAGACGTGGACTGGGCAAGGGAAGGGGGGTTAAGATGGATACGAGTCGGATAGGTTACATTAAAAAGAACTCCTTCAGTACCACGACGCCTACTACTTTACTCAGCTAATGGCTCCCTCTTCAGTATGATGAAGTCTGTACATTTACTTTCCTGTTTTCCTGCTACTGTCACACGATTTTACTCAGCTTAGGAAGGGACTCTCATGGCGAAGGTGTTGGGATGGATATGGGTGGACTGGGTTGGATTCAGATGAATTGAAGTGCGGCGGGCATGCTTAGTGAGTACACTGGCTTCAGAAAAATAAAAATTATAAGGATCTGAAAGTTGGCTGGGCAGGATTTGGTTAGGTGAAGGGGGACAGAATCGACCTGAACTGAAAGTGGAGAGAGCCTGGATTGACCTGAGCTAAAAGTAGGGAAGGATTAGATCGACCTTGACTAAAGACAGAGAGGCAGTGGACCAACCTAGGCTCAAAAGTGGAGGGGAATGGGATCGACCTGGTCTAAAATTAGAGAGTATGGATCGACCTGAGCTGATCAGGGATATGCAAAATTGAAAGACTTTACGAGGACTGATTACGTGTTTTTGTGGTGATAACATGGTCAGCTGAGAACAATGCTGGGCGGGACTATTATCAGCCTTGGCTAGGACTACGCAGGGACTGGGCTGGACCTGGGTGGGGCTAGGACTAGGTAGGGTGTGGCATGGGGGGTTGAGAGGGGGGGGACTGATAGAACAGGTCTTGAATAGGGGATGGTGTACGTGGGAAGGAACAATATGGATCGGGAAGGTAGAAGAAAAACAAGATATTGAAAACCTAACCCAAAAAAGAAGGGACGTGGGAGGGAATGCTAGGAAGGACACACACACACACACACACACACACACACACACACACACACACACACACACACACACACCAAAAAGTAAATGACGTAGGAAGAAACGCTGGATCTAAAAGGGATAAATAAAATACAAAACTGAAAACCAAGAAAGAAAATGTGAAGTCAGAGTGGTCGGGGGTGACTCAATCATATCACACAAAACACACACACACAATCATATCACAACAGTAAACACACACACACACACACAACGTACCGCACTTTTATCCTTACGGTTCTCAACGCAAGCAGCCAAGAGTGTAAACAAACTCATAGATCATTTATAATTGACAGATTGGACACTTGAACGATCCTTACAAGTCGTTGTGGCGGAGATAAAACAATATTTGGAGGTACAAAAATTCTTAATTCATGGAAGGGGTGTCTCGTGGGAGCGTAGATTAAGGAAAGGGTGGGAAGGGAAGAGGAGGGATGGGAAGGGAAGAAAAATAGGAAGCGAAGCGAAAAAGGAAAGAGGAGAGAAGAAAAACATGAGAAGGGAAAAAGAGATCAACATGAAGAGAAGAAAAGAGAGGAAGGTAAGGGAAGGGAAGGGGGTGGATTGGGAGGAGGAGGGATGTAGAAATGGGGGAAGGGAACAGGGATGGGATGGGAAGGACTAAAGTATCTGATATGCAAAACAGACGATCTAGCCAAGAAGACAACTCCCTTGAGGCACACCAGGGGCTGACACCACCATAACACTTCACAACCTGCACTTCAACACAGCCATCATTAACCACACCATAATTGTACCAGCCTACTACCTTCAGTATCACCACTAAAACCAATAATTAAATAAATAAATCGCATATCACTTACACAACCATCACAACACCTCACAACCTACACATCGTCACAGCCATCTTTATCTACAGACAAACAAAACCACTCTTATCTTCACCATCTTCACCACGGAAAGAAAAGAGAAGTTACATACCAAGAGCTTACACAACCACGACAACACCACAACTCACAGCCTACACATCAGAAGAACCATTATTATCAGCACTCAGAAAATTCCATGAACTGTCTTGATTTCAGAGCGCCATGATTTTTTTTCGAATGGAAGAATTATACCGCATGTTATTAATATTACTATTATTATTTTTTGAGATCATACAAGTTCCAAGCCCTACTATCTTCTTTATATTCACCACGTCCAAAGAAAAATATACCATCATTTTTGCTATTCTCATCTTAATGACGTAGTTCAGGCATACCCTAAAACTGTATAATACGGATCAATTGTTTTGGTGCATTTAGCTCTCTTATGCTGTCACCATCTCTGCTATAATACATGGGGTAAGTAGGATCATGGGAAAAAAAAGAAAAGAAAAGCTGAACACCCATTACCCTCCTCCTCGTCTCATTGTAACGCCTGAAGTGGGTATGATCCAGAAACAGGGTAAGAATATACAAGCTGGTGCGACAGACCAGCAGTGTTTTGGGAATATGGGCCACATTTTCCTGTACTCGGCATTCAGATCTTAGAAATTACCTTCATAAATATCAAAAATTATCCTCAAGACTGCCATAATACTCTCTCTCTCTCTCTCTCTCTCTCTCTCTCTCTCTCTCTCTCTCTCTCTCTCAGTGGGTCGGACTGTAACAAAAACAAGACACTTACCTTGATTTACCTCACCTCACATCAGCTCACTTCACCTCTTCCTGGACTCTCCTCACCTCACCTTACCTCTCTTTAGCTTACTTTTACTTCACCTTACACCAGTGCACCTTTCCACACTTGACTACCTCACACTCTCTCAAGCAGTGCCTTTACTTCACCTCAACTCAACACACCTCACCCATCTCACCTCACCTCATCTCAACATCAATGCCTTCACTTCACCCTACCTCATCTCCACCTCATCTTATCTCACCTTACCTCACCTTCCATCACCTCACCTCACCTCACCTCACCTCACTCGCACCACACAACCGGGGTCCACTCCACCTTCTCCCACCATAAATCACTCCACTCCACCTTACTCCACCCCAACACCCTTCACTCCACCCCACCTCACCTCACCTTACCTCACTGGCTTCACCTCACAAGCCATCGCCACAGCACCATCCGTCTTACCTGTGGGGAGACAACACAATTAGCCAACGAGAAGGAAAAAAAAAAAAAAAAGACTGAACACGCTACCTTAGAGAGAGAAAAAGAGAGAATATCTGACAAAACATAAAAACACAATATACTTAACTGAAAATGGAATAAAACACAGGTACAAGATAACTATAAGACAAAGATATAAGATAAAGAATACACATTACTGTACAAAAGAATACATACTATTGATCTACATATATATTACATGAAGAAATAAGGAAGAGATTAGGTGACTTATAAATAAATACAAAATGGAAATCTGACTAACCACGAAAACTAATATGCTTATCTTACGCGTACAATATACAGAGACAGAGAGAGAGAGAGAGAGAGAGAGAGAGAGAGAGAGAATGCAAGATTAGAGTTAACCGAGAAGATGTTAATTTTAATATACGAAGTGACAGCGTTTTCCAGCATTCTCCACCTTTTCACCATCCTTTCCCTGTTTTCCTTCCCTAACCCTCCTTCTCTTCCTTCCCTCTTCAATAAACAAATAAATTAATAAAATAAAAAATAAGTGAGGCTTGCAGTGGTTAGAGTGGTGATGCGAGGAGGCAGTGCAGGCTGGAGGGACTGACAAGAGGGAGGATGATTTGCAATGGCCAAGGGGACTGTAGATACGAGATTAGATAAGGGCTTGAACGCATTACTCTTCGCAATAACCCCTGGATAAACTCTGGGATTGGGCGCGTGGTTAATATATGGGGCAATAAAAGAAAGTGGTGGTGGGGAATTGGGCATCCTTCGTGACCCTGATGACCCCTGGTTTCTTTCTCCCCTCGTGGCCTTGACCTCTGACCCCGAGAGTTCACAAGGTCATCAGGAAACCAAGGCACGAAATTCTACTCACATTCACTTTTTCTCTTTGACCCCTTTGGTATGATGACACCTTTTAACCCTTTGAATCCAGGCCTCTTCCTCGACAGTTTATTTTTGGATATGGCTGGGTAATATCCTTTTGTACGTTATTTATGCAGAGTACGGCAACGTCTGAAGGATTTATATAACACAGAATAGGACGGTAAAGCGTAATAAATAAATCGCTTAGGAAAAGGTGTTAGGGGGCTTCCTTAACTGACGGGAATGCCGGTCCAAGAGTCTCTCCTACGCTGAATAACCTTGTCAGATGGCTTAAGGGATAAAGGTATACTTTCTTGATGCTCTGGGACCATTTATTCATATTATGGTCCGTATTCTCTTCAGTAAAGGAAACTCTCTAACACCTTTTCCATAGCGATTTATTTTTGGATACGGCTAATTAGTATCAAATTGTGTTTCTTATGCTGAGTTTGGCCTTGTGAACTCTCGGGGTTGTATACGAATGACTTTAATGACACAGAAGAGATAGTGAGGAGTAATAACCAAAATAAATCGCTTAAGAGGAGGTGTTACCGTGTTAGGGAGTTTCCTTAACCGCGGACAATACGGGTCTGAGAGCTCCCTTGATAATTACATTAACACTCTACCCACTGTAAAATCTCCTAGCTGAATGAAATCGTCTGATAAGAAAAGGGGCAAAGTATAAAAGCCATCAAGGTAGAGAAAGGAATAATTATCCAGACGCCGTATAAAATAAATATAAACTATGAAACGATGAGGAGGATTTGCCTTTACCGGAGACTGCTTACTTCTTGCCCCTTCAGTAAGCAAGGTAAAGGTGAAATAAATAAAAGAATAAGGGAATAATAGAGTTAAGACGTCCACTGAGGTAAGGTTAAGATAAGCGAACCATCTTGAAGCAGGTTCTGTGGAGAGGCTGACCACTTCTGTATTAATCTTCATGTTTTGGATTCAGTCAATGGAGTCAGTGATGTGAAGCGAGCCTGCACGCACACACATACACGCCGCATATAAAAAGACACGTGCAAATATATCCGTCTCAACCTCCCCTCCCCTCCGTACACACACACACACACACACACACACACATACTCTCACTCTCTCTCTCTCTCTCTCTCTCTCTCTACCAAGGTGGGCTGAAACCATAATTATACACCAAAAAGGTAAAAAGAGGTGACAGAAAAAGAGAGGAACATTTTTTAGGTGAAATTACGTATTCGTATTTTGGTCTCTTTACGCGGCAGAGATGTGTGGTGGTGGTGGTGGTGATGGTGGTAGATATGTGGTCGTGGTGGTCGTTGCTGATGAGGTGGTTGCGTGGTGGTCGTGGTAGTCGTTGCTGATTTCGTGGCTGTTGTATCAGTGGTCTTTGTAAGGCTGTGGTGGTCGTGGTGGAGGTGGATTTGTGGACTTGGGTGGTCATGGTGGTGGTGGTTGTTTTACTGTTGTGGTAGAGGGAAGTGGTGGTGGTCGTCATTGTGGTGATAGTGGTTCTGGTGGTAGCTGCGTGGCTGTAATGGTAGTTCTGGTCGTGGTACTGACTGTGTTGGCTGTAGTGGTAATGATGATGGTAGTGGTGGTGTATGGGTGTGTATACTGTAGACTAAACCACCAACAACCCAGGTCCCTCTCTGTCACTGCTACATCACCACTACCAAAACCACATAACTCTCCTGTAGTACACCTTAGCCACCTACACCCACAACACAGCAAAATATACTCTTACCGACACCACACCACAATATACCTGTACTTTTAGGCCACACCAAAGAATCCTCCCCTCAATCATACAACTCCCCATTTACACTCCCAATTACACTCCTGCTACCCCTAGACTCCCTCCCCACTTACAATCCCTAACCAGCCTACCATTCCTTATTTACACCCCTGCCTCTCCTCACTTACAACCCCGTCACCCCAGCCTCCCTCCCCACTTCCACCCCACCGCTGTCACTCCCCACTAACACCCCTGCTACAGCCCACTCACACCCCTGCCACCACCAGCCTCCCTCCCCACTTACAACCCCAAACCAAGCCCGCCGCGGGATTCCCTTGTCTCCCTGCTAACAAATGGCACCATCCACTACACCGCACAACCCGCCTCGCCTCTCCTCGCCCCTCCTCACCTCTCCTCTCTGCAACACCGCCGTCAAACCGCTCCGTAATTGCGCTCCTCGTTGCTCATCTGGTGCGACGTGCTAGCAACGGTGGTCCCGGGGCTATTTATACCGTGTTGTCGTGATGGAACGCTAGTCAAAGGTAAATAGGGATCGGCAGTGTGTGGAGTGGCCAAACAATTCAAAAAATAGCTTGCAAGGGACGAGAATGACGAGAGAAAACACTCAAAATAAGGAGTCGCATCATAGGTGACAATGAAGGCCTCGCAACACCTCTTCCTTAGCGCTTTTTTTTTTTTTTTTTTTTTAAACTACAGCTTAACATTCTCTTCAGCCCTGTTTATATCGTTTTATCACCGACACGGAAGTCACTGGGGTGCCAACGTGCAGAATAAATAGCAGAGGATGTGGCGTTACAAAATCCTCGAAGGCACAGTCCGAAGGAAGGAGAGGGGCAGGGGACTGATCTGAAGGTGAGGATGTTAATTTCAGGGAAGAGAGGGGGAGGGGGAGGGAAGGAAGTGAGGAAGTAACATGTCAGGATTTGTTCCGGTTTGCTCTGGCAGTATTTTCTGGATAATAAATAAATACATACATAAATAAATAAATAAGTGAAACAACTGGTATCCCATGATGTTTATATAATGTCGATGTGATGGAAGGCTGGTTAATCGCAAAAAAGAAAGCTATTATCAATCTACAAACAATGAGGAAAATATTGTCTTAATCTCTGTAAAAGAAGGGTAAAGACAATTTCAGTTATAAAGAGAGAGAGAGAGAGAGAGAGAGAGAGAGAGAGAGAGAGAGAAGAAAATGTGGTCTTCATATGCAAACGTAAACACAGGTGATATTATTTCCTAATTCTGAACTTTCAAAATAAGGGATACATTTCTTGTTCTGAAATCGCACACGCAAAGTAAAAAATATTATCTTGGTCTTCACACATGACCACAGCCAACAGCAACGTCTGATACGCACTTACATATCACAAATGAAGCACTCGACAATGAAAATGTTGGTGGACATGATCTGATGAAACTGCTGGGAAGATATCTCAATGGAAGTTACCCCTCTAAGGCTTTCGTTTTCTATCACTCTACTCGCAGAGCTGAAATACGTTTTCTCTCAGATCACACAAGGGTAAACATGAATAAGCTGCGGCCGAATAACATATGATGTGTTGCAATGGCTATATATGATGGGACGAGCACTTTAGTATATTAAATGGCCAACACACTGGAAAATTCACAAATAATTACTGTCCAAAACAAACCACCGGAAAAATATTAAATGTTTCAGTTGTGGTATCCGGTTATTTTATTCCATCCTTCATCCAATCCTATGTTGCCTCATTAACAGGTAAAAATAAATGCCATATAAACGATTTTGCTAAGTAATCTGATATTGCCATAAACATACAAACTAAATGCAAAACTTATAATACGCAAAATCAGTAACTCAATTAAATATCTCTACGTGTCCAGATATCCCCAACTTTACACCTATCCCAAACATCCACAACTGAAATAGTGTCAGTTTTCTATTATTCTACCTCTTTTCAAACAAATTTATTCACATTAGGGCAATTTTTTCGAACTTGGGAGTGTCAGACAATGCTTCCTTAATTATTCTTCCTGCATATTTCACATTATTATTCATTTGTGTGCTACTATTTTTTTTTTTCTTTTTTTAGTACCTACACAAGTTGTATAAGTAATGTACAGCAGAATACTACCCGGCCATACGATAGGGTTAAACTTGTAAAAATACTTCACAAAACTGACGGGGTTAAGCCATACTAAATGCTGATAAATCCTTAAGCCCAGTCCATCTAGCCTAAGCCAACTGGAAAAAGATAAGCAAACCATAATACGCAATGAGTTATAATACGCAAAGGGTGATTTTTCTACGCAGGGTGACCATACGCAAGAGTATTACGTAAAGGATGGTAATATTGCACTGATGGTAATACGCAAAGGGTGATAATACTGCAGAGGGTGACATGACGTAAAAGCAATACTGCGCAAAGGTGACATTACGCAATGGTGACAATAAGCAAATGGTGAAAATATGCAAAATAATAATATGCAGAGGGGTGATATACTCAAAAAGTGATCATACGCAATGATAAACACCTCAATATTACGTAACTGGTGATAATACCGCTCAAGGCGATATTTCTCAGGTATATTACGCAAGGTGTGACAATACGCAATGTGATAGTACACGGAAAGGCGATATATCAGGGAGTTTAGGGGACGTGAGGTGATAATGAGAAGGGTGGGAGAGCCTGGAATAAGACGATTTGGAAACCTGTTGCAACATACGACGCAGTGCGGGGATGGTTAGTGGTGGTGGTGGTGGTGGCGGTGATAGTATTGGTGGTGGTGGTGGTAATAGTAGGAATGGTGGACGTGGTAGCTTGGGTTGTGGTGATGGCTCTGAAGGTAGGAGTGGTAATGATGAAGATTGTGATGATCGTATTGCTGTTGGTGGCGCCTAGAGTTGTGGTGAAGGCAAGGATGGTAGTGGTGATGGTTGTGGTGGCAGTACTGACGGTGGTGGTGACAGTTCTGTCCTGTGGCACGGGGGTGGTGATTGCAGAGGTGGGAGCGGGAAGGAAAGTGGTGGTGATAGAGGTGGAGGTGGGAGTGGATGCTGTTTTTGTTGTGATGCTGATGATTGTGCCAGAGCGATACTGGTGGTGAAAAAGGGTGTTGTGGTGCAAGGAGCTGATGCTGTTGTTGTTGCTGTGGTGGTGGTGGTGGTAGTGGGATTGGACAAAGTGGTAAAGCTGGAAATGTTATGTCGTTTTTGTGGTTCAGGTGGTGGTGGCACGGAATAATGATACTGTTGTTGTTGCTGCTCTGAAGGTGATGGTGGTGGTGGAAGTAAACGATGCAGTGAAGACAGTGGTGGAGGTGGTACGAGTGGCTATTTCAGGTGGTGGTGGTGGTGGAGGTGCGGTGTGGTGCCTGAGCAATTATTTAGGGTGTGGCCATTGCCGGGTTCCAGAGACACACACACGGAATCCCACAACATCAAATTCCTTTTAACCAGGAACAAGCGGCGTTGGCTATTTACCGCCGCCCATAAAATGCCCACAATTCCCAGCCACCGAGCCACAACTACCAACCCACATATACCAGGACACACCTACCAACACACAACTACCTACTCGACTACAAACACAATTTCCAACCCACATCTACCAGGACACACTTACACACACACAACTATCAACTCACTTTTACAAATCCGCCGTTTCTCTGTTGGCGGAGTCACTTGTAATCTGTTGTGCCTTCCTTAAACGGTTCCGGGGAGTCTGTCCATCCATCCATCCATCAATCTTTCTATCTACTGCCAGGCGCCTTAATCCCATAAGGAGTGGCCACAAACAAATCGCTTCCACGTCGCTGCCCAGTTCTCTGCCACTTAGCTGCCTTCCCTCTAACTCACACCCTCTCTTACATCTCTTCATCCCTCCATTTCATCCTTAGTCTCCCCCTCCTCCTCCTCCTCTCCCCAGCAAAATGCGGTGTACATAATAAACAATAAACTTTCACAGTCCAGAGCATTTAAGGAAAAGCCTGTTTATCCCGAAGACGTCTTTTCTTTATTAGTCTAACTTATTCTACCTGTCACCAGACGATTTCAATCAGGTGAGGGAGAGACACCTTGAGGCCGCAGGGGTTATGGTGGATCATGTTAAGGATGTAGGATGGAATGAGGGACAGTTGTGTCAGTGTATGGTTGAGAGGAGGAGTATGGCAGCATGTCTGTCTGTCTGTATGTATTTGTATTTATGTATGTATGTGTGGCAGTAACATACGACATGGGGAACTACGTAAACAGAGAGATAGCTATAAAAGAAATACTGACAGGTGAAATCCACACACTCCCTAATAAGCAAGGACAGAAAAATCCTTGGTACCAGAACTCACTCTGATACAAGATAAGGTTAGGCGCTCGACACACAAGGCGGCAGACGTTTCGCAACACCTCCAAGGCAAAATATAATACCCGGCGCACGACTGTCACTTCCAGCCCACACAACCAAGAAATATTTTGACCATTGACATTTCTTCCCTTTCGACGAGAAAATTGAGGGCAGGAAAACAGAGAAAATCATTTATACCCAGCCAGGAAAATTCTGGGTAGTGACAAGGGTTTATAAGATGAGGGAATGGATGCATGGTCCTTCTCGCTGGGCATCGTCATGACAGGCATCATTTTTTTTTTTCATTGTACTACGATGGGGATTTCTTTAAACAGTGATGCGGGCTTGAAAGACGAGGAAAAAGATGTGTAGTCGGTTTTCCTTATTCTTTGATCCTTCTTAATCATTACGTCTTTGGAGGCGTTAACTTGTTGCAATGGTGGTGGTGGTGGTGGTGAAGATAACACAAACCATTCCTATGCCATCTATTAAACGTGCCTAGAGCACGAAATAGCACTACCAACAGCACGAAGGTATTAGAAAAGCAGACTCCCATACCAGGCCAATAACTCTAGCCTCTATAATCTCTATCTGACCCTCCTCATTTCATGGATCGCAGCACAAGACGCATTTCACCACCACTATGACCACCACGCCTAGTTAAATCAGCTATTCCGGCAGCATAGGGGAAATACAAGGCGCTGACTAAGTGGGCAGAGTTGCATACCACGTCGACTAGGTTACTTTAGCTCGACACGAGTCTGTCATATCTGAAGATAATAACACGGATCGTAGCTCTAAGACACATTTTAATACCTTTCTGACTACCCTGTGGTCAGATTTGCTATCTTGATTGCATAGAATTAATACAGGGCGCTGACAAAGAGGGAAGACTTGCATACCACGCCAACTAAATTACGAGTTTGCCGTATCTGTTGCATATAATAACACTGACGGCAGCTCTAAGACATTTCAATACCTCTATGGCTACCTAGTTTAGTTAACTTAGCTACTCTGATCGCACTGAGGTAATATAGGGAACACAATAGGAGGGCAAACTTCCATATACCATACCACGCTATCCACTCAAATCTCATACGTCGCATCTAATATTATGAATCGCAGCAAAAACATCTAAATACCTCTATGACGACCTTGCCTAGTAAACTTAGTAACTCTGATCACACCGGGGCTATAACAGGAGCATATAAATTATAGAGGGGAAACTTCCATAACACGCTAACAACTCCAGCCTTATATCTGCTGCATTACTACCACGGATCACACCAAAAGACACATTTCTATACCTTGTTAAATGAGCTATTCTAATCACACCGGGGTAAGAAATGGTGCATAATTAGAGGGCATATACTTCCACTAACAACTCTGGCCTCAAATTTTCCCTATATCTAACTCACCTAATATCAAAGACGGCGGCACAAGATCATGTTCAGTACTGCTATGACTACCTCGACCTTATTCAATTTGCTGTTTGGACCACCTGGAGGAAATTTAGGGTACAGTATATACCCGTCTGCTTCTCTATGGGCTATTTCAGTTAGGTATATCAGCCGCTTTGAAATGATAAAATGAACGAACGTGTCCCGACCACCTAAATGTCAGCCTGAATTCATTCCATCCCACGCTGACGATCCCAGAGCCACTTAAGGGTCAAATTATGGTGAGTCTGCTGAATGGACAGAGATGGGACGCGGTTGTGGAGAGGGTGGGTAGGTGAGAGGGGGAAGCCTGGGTGGGCTGGGTTGGTTAGGGGCAGAGTTGGTTGAGTGAAGGGATGGGGTGAGGTGGGATGGGGTGGGTGGATGGATGGGTTAGGGATGGGGTGTGGTAAGGTGGCTGGGTGGATGAAAAGGGGAGACTGAGTCGGGTTGGGTCTGCTATGGATTGGTTTGGAGTGAGTGACTGAATGGGCAAGGTAAATGAGTGAGTAAGCTAAATAAGTAAACTCACCAAACCTCTTCTCTTCCAACTAACCATCTTGAAGACAAAAAAAAAAAAAAAAAGGTTGGATAGAGGGGCAGTGTTAGGGAGGGTGGACAGTAACCGGGTGGCAACAGAAACTGGCGAGAGGTGAAGAGGAGGGAGAGGAAGGGTGGGGGAGAGAGTTAATGTGGATGGGGGAGGGGAGGTAGTGACTGGTCTCGGTGGCAACCAAACAGCCTCTAATACTCATCAATGTCTCCCTCATACAATCCCCTCACCCCCAAACTCCTCTTTTTGTATCCTCCTTGACCTCCTCTCACACCCTTCCTCACTGCCTCTCACTCCCTCACGCCCACTTCACTCTCACACCCTCCCTAACCTTTACACACACTCTTCCTCAACTTTTCTTACACCCTGCATCACTTCCTCTCACTCTCCTTCACTTCTTCTCACCCTCCTTCACCACCTCTCACACCTCACCTTCTCTCATCCCTTTCCTCACCTTCTCCCTCCCATTCCCTCAACCCTTTCCTCATCTCTTTCACACCCTACCTCTGCTCCTCTTATACACTCCCTCACCTCTTCCAACAAAACACTTTCTCCTCATTTTCATCCTCACTTCCCCTCCACCCTCTTCCAACTCACCTCACACACTCTCCCTCCTCCCTTCATTCCATCCTTCACCTCCTCCTACACCCTCCTCACCTTCCACTTCCCCACAACCACGGGATTTAGAGACGTAAAATCCATTAATATATCCTACCGACACTTTCTAAATACTTCTTACATAAACACGCCTTCTCCAAGATCCGTTATACCAAGAATTTAATTTCTGGAATCAATGATAATAAAAATGGGGAAATTTCGTAAAACCAAACTTAAAGCATTCATAAAAAATGGTTGAGAGTTTTGTTTGAGTCGGCCACGAAACCTTACCATTATTGTGATTATGCCTCCATGTACTAGGATGATGCCCCCACGACATAATATATATATATATATATATATATATATATATATATATATATATATATATATATATATATATATATATATATATATATATATATATATGACCTGAGGCAACATCCTGCACCTGGAGGCATAATATCGACATTATAAAGAAAAAATACTTGCCTATTTACCTAACCAGCAACTTATCTACCTACCTACCTACATACATACATACATACACAGCGATAGATGGTACAGATGGATAGATAAATAACCAGATAATGCTTACTAAAGCAAATCTACTTATACACTAAGTTATCCAACCTGTAAAAATATTACTATATAAAATCCTGAAAATAATTTATTCAATCACTGTAAACATCAATTTCGCTCCACACAGTTACATCATTTATCACATGAGGACCTAACTGGTGAAAAAACAAAATATAAAATAAAATAAAACAAAACTGACAAATACAGTCAATTCTCCCACTCACTCTTTCTATGTCAATCGCCCACCCACTGTATATTAAGAAAATAAAATCTACATATAAATACAAAATTACACCAACCCACCCAAAACACCATGCAAAACAAAGTAAATATGAAATTGAAAAAAGAAAAGGTATTGTTACACTCCGAGTATAGTATTTTGCTTTCTGAAACGTAGGACGAAGTGCTTTGAAAAAATATGCAGTACAGCTGCTTCATTACTCTTAGATTTCTATTACTGCGTGTTTTGCTAGTTAACTCCTGGACCTCAATAGATATACTCATGGCAAGTAGAATTATATGGTATTAGCCAGAGATCTGAAGGTAAGTCATGGTGGTTAATCGCGACAGGTTCTTTAACTAGAATAAAATGGTCAGATCTAGAATTCAGTTTTTGGTTCAAGTTTCAACAGTCGCTATTACTCGGCCTTGGGTTTTTTCTTTAACATTCTCTCTCTCTCTCTCTCTCTCTCTCTCTCTCTCAATACAATCAACCAAACAGGTGACCGTGTGTCCCCAGCCGCCACACACCAAAGGTTAACGTAGTGGGCACCTTCGCACACCTGAAGACCATTTACATATCTATCCAACGCAGGGAAGAAAAAAATATATATATAAAAAGGCAAAAAGGTGTGGTGAGGTGGAATGGAGCACGGAGGGCGGGGTGGGAGGGAATGAAGGAAAAAAATTACACAAAACAGTACGCAGCGATGGCATGAGGGAGGGAAGGTCGGAAAGGAAGGAATGAAGGGAAAAAATTACACTAGAAGCTGGGGAATTGCCATGGAATGAAGGCTGTGTGGGTGACTACGATGGGAGGAAGGGGAGAGAAACTGATACTATGGGAGGTGGGATGAAGTGGAATGTAGGAGAAAATAATGACGTGAATGGAATGAAAAGGGAGAGAGGACGGGAAATTGTGCCAAGAAGGGCTGGGAAGAAAGAATGAAGCGGAAGTTAAAAGACAAGACCGGTGGCAAACACGTACACATACAGAGAGAGAGAGAGAGAGAGAGAGAGAGAGAGATTGATTTTACCGTAACAATCTCCACCTGCATAATAATATTCCACCTTAAAGTTTTCTTACCCAATCAAATAATCGCCCAACCAAGAACACCCTTCACTGTCCCCCCCCCCTCCCTCTCTCTCTCTCTCTCTCTCTCTCTCATCAACAGGTGTAACATTATGCACCACCATCCCCGCTAATTTGACCTCTCTCGCCCTCACCCTCCCTCACCCAGCCTGACCTCTCACCAACAATCGCAGATACAATCATGACTTCTCGTTAGGGGTTTGTGTTCGCCCGAAAATTGAACCCTGCAATCGTGGGGAGACTGTGTGTGTGTGTGTGTGTGTGTGTGTGTGTGTGTGTGTGTGTGTGTGTGTGTGTGTGTGTGTGTGTGTGTGTGTGTGTGTGTGTGTGTGTGTGTGTGTGTGTGTGTGTGTGTGTGTGTGTGTGTGTGTGTGTGTGTGTGTGTGTGTGTGTGTGTGTGTGTGTGTGTGTGTGTGTGTGTGTGTGTGTGTGTGTGTGTGTGTGTGTGTGTGTGTGTGTGTGTGTGTGTGTGTGTGTGTGTGTGTGTGTGTGTGTGTGTGTGTGTGTGTGTGTGTGTGTGTGTGTGTGTGTGTGTGTGTGTGTGTGTGTGTGTGTGTGTGTGTGTGTGTGTGTGTGTGTGTGTGTGTGTGTGTGTGTGTGTGTGTGTGTGTGTGTGTGTGTGTGTGTGTGTGTGTGTGTGTGTGTGTGTGTGTGTGTGTGTGTGTGTGTGTGTGTGTGTGTGTGTGTGTGTGTGTGTGTGTGTGTGTGTGTGTGTGTGTGTGTGTGTGTGTGTGTGTGTGTGTGTAAATCTCTTTTACTTGTCACTCTGTCTATCTTTCTGTATGCCTGTGTGTGTCTGTTTGTCTGTAACACTCACATAAAGAAAACACACACAGCACACCGACCCCCAATCACTCCCGCTACCCACAATAACAAACGACAATAAAGAAAATCGCAACCAATAAAACAATAATAAATACGAAGACACTAATAAAATATACCATTAACGAAGCAATCACCGCAATACAACATCAATAACAACTACTACTACTACTACTACTACCACTACCACTACTACTACTACTAATAATAATAATAAAAGCAACAAGGCTGGGGGAGAAATCGAAAGCGGAAGAGAATTATTTGAGTTTATAATATGGCCATGGAATGTAACTTACGAAAAGTATAAATGTTTGAAGAAGAAACACTCATACATATAACACACCCACATACCCCCCCCCTTCTCTCTCTCTCTCTCTCTTTCTCTCTCTCTCTCTCTGCTGACCTATCATGACCCTACCATTAGAAATGGAGGTCACAGAAACCAATCATGAGAAAACTGAAAGGAAGGAAGGGAGATGGAGGAGAGGGGGGAGAGAGTGAAGCGATGTGGAGAGAGGAGTGGGGGAAGACGGGAAGGAGGTAATGAGGGAGTGTGAGGAAGAGACGGGGGAGTGGGGAAGGGTGGGGTTGTAGGGAGATGGGGGAGAAAGCAGGGAGGGTAGGCGAGGAGTTAAGGGATAGACGAGTGATGAAGGGTGGGGAGTAGGGAAATGAAGTCAGGTGTGGGAGTAGGGAGGGGGCAGTGAAGTAAGGAGAGGTAGGGGAATCGAAGAAAATAAACAGAATGTGGGATGAAGGAAAGGAAGATGGAGGATGTGGGGGAGAAGGGGATGGGAGATGGAGGAGGATATGGGATAGGAAGTGGAGATGAGGATGGGATGTGGGTGGGGGTGAAGAATAGTGGCACATCCTCGCCTGCATGGGAAGGTCTATCCACCACACTCCCACCACTTACTCACTCACTCACCAAGGTCACTACACACACACACACACACACACACACACACATATACACACATACAAACATGGATGCATAAAACTCATACATAACCAAATATATATACACACACATACAAACAACACCGCGTGTTCACGCACCCCTATACACAAATATTTGCGCTCAGGATGAACTCACGCATCTACACACAAGCGCTCATGTTCAAGTTTAATCACAAATACATCTGACAACACACACACACACACACACACACACACACACACACACACACACACACACACACACACAACATACCAATTACTAGCAATTTTCTTTCCAACATAGTACTTTTGTAGCCCCAACTTATATAAACAAACAAACCAATAAATAAATAAATAAATAAATATATAACAAAAACATCACAATATAACACCTAAATATACTGAAGCAAAAAAAAAAAAAAATCCTGGTTCACATAATTGCGCCAAAGCCTGTGGGGGTGGGGGTATACGGTCACACACACACACACACACACACACACACACACACACACACACACACACACACACACACACACACACAGTTCCTCTCTCTCTCTCTCTCACGCCCCCCAAGCCATGTACAGAGTCAGCCGCTGAGCAAACCCCCTTCTTTCTTAGGTAAACACACCCACACATCCAGGTCATCACACCCGCTCTATCTGGGTCATAAAAATTAACTCACGAATCCAGGTCTTCCCTAAATTAAAGAAAACAATATGGATCCGGCAAAAACAACAAAAAGACTCGTCGTTATTGTCTTTCAAGCTTAAGAAAATCGTCTGGAGCAGCAGGAGAATAAAGAAAAAAGAAAAGGGCGTTATCCTATCTAGATTTATTTCAACCTGTATAAAATCGTCTGAAGGAAGGAAGCATAATAGAAAAAAAATCATAAACCTAAGATGTTCCTAAAAAAAAATACAGGTAACAAGAATAAGAAATAAAAAATCGGGCGTCCAAATAAAACTGAATAAAGCCCCATCATAATAAAAGGTTTTAACTCCCACATCGAGGTGTACCCCAGGCTGAATAAAAACAGTAGGGCAGTGACCAAAATAAACCCGATGCCCTGAATAAAACCGTCTGGCTGGGAAGAGAATAAAACCGTCTGGCTGGGGAGAATAGAACCGTCTGGGTGGGGAGGATACAACCGTCTGACTGGGGAGAATAAAACCGTCAGGCTGGGGAGAGAATAAACCCGTCACCCATCCTGCTACCATCTCCCCCTCATCTGCCAACACGGGGTCCCCATCCCTGTTGGCGTTTCCTGCAACAATATTGACCCTGTGCTGGATAAACTTGTTCTGTGTGTGTGTGTGTGTGTGTGTGTGTGTGTGTTTTATTACCCCGGGCAAGTCTCTTTTCACACCTACATTTCCGCCTTACCAGTGTGTGTGTGTGTGTGTGTGTGTGTGTGTGTGTGTGTGTGTGTGTGTGTGTGTGTGTGTGTGTGTGTGTGTGTGTGTGTGTGTGTGTGTGTGTGTGTGTGTGTGTGTGTGTGTGTGTGTGTGTGTGTGTGTGTGTGTGTGTGTGTGTGTGTGTGTGTGTGTGTGTGTGTGTGTGTGTGTGTGTGTGTGTGTGTGTGTGTGTGTGTGTGTGTGTGTGTGTGTGTGTGTGTGTGTGTGTGTGTGTGTGTGTGTGTGTGTGTGTGTGTGTGTGTGTGTGTGTGTGTGTGTGTGTGTGTGTGTGTGTGTGTGTGTGTGTGTGTGTGTGTGTGTGTGTGTGTGTGTGTGTGTGTGTGTGTGTGTGTGTGTGTGTGTGTGTGTGTGTGTGTGTGTGTGTGTGTGTGTGTGTGTGTGTGTGTGTGTGTGTGTGTGTGTGTGTGTGTGTGTGTGTGTGTGTGTGTGTGTGTGTGTGTGTGTGTGTGTGTGTGTGTCCTACCACCATCCAAATCTCTTTCCTACCAGCATTTTCGCTTTATCACGTCTTACCTACATTACCCCTATCTTTCATATCAACACTTCCACTTTCTCACACCTTTATCCATATTAAACCTACATTTTTTATTTTTGGCCTTGTCGTACTTGTATCCACTTTTCCCCAGTCTTTTCCCCATCTACATTCCCTTCTGACATCCTTATCAACGTTTTACCGTAATCTCTCTCTTATCTCTCACACCTAAGAATCTGCATATGGTATACTGTATCAATATTTAGCCTACACTTTTGTCTTGCCACATTTGTACCACAATTTTTGCTACATTTTTCCAAGAGCCTTTTACATCTACATTCCGCCCTGTAACGTCTGCACCATTTTTTTTTTTGCTCATATATATATATCCGCGCCTATATTTTACCTGAATTTCCAACTTGCGACACCTGCTTCAACTTTCTTAACATTTTTCTCGTATTTTCACACCAACAGTTTGCCTTTCACACTTAATATCCGCCTTGCCACATCTGTTTCAACATTTTTTTTCTTCCTCTTCGTCACATCTGTAACAATATATTACCATACCGTAGCAATTCAATATATTTCTGCCGTGTCAGATATGTACCAACGTTGTCACATTTTGTACTTTTCCAGGGTGTCACATATATTACAACATTTTAGTGATCTTCTAGCAATGATAGCACAGTTTTCGCGATGTTAGCGTGGTTCTTAGCCATTACAACAAAGTCCTTTGCAATTTTAACAGTTCTTAGCAATGTTTTACCGTACACTTGCTCAAAGTTAAGCAGTGTCACATCGGTACCATCATTTCCTCGGTGCAGGGTAGAGTTGGATGCATGGTTAGCTGACTGGTGTCTGATAGGGGTGAAAGGATGGTTGGCTGGTGTAAGGTAGGGGTGAATGGATGGTTGGGTGGTGTAAGGTAGGGATGAATGGATGGCTGGGTGGTGTAAGGTATAGGAATGAATGGCTGGCTGGCTGGTGTAAAGTGAGGTGAATGGATGGCTGGGTGGTGTAAGGTAGGGTGGGATGGATGTTTGGCTGGCTGGTGTAGGGTAGGGCTGAATGGATGGTTGGATGGTGTGGAGTTGAGTGACCGGCCAGCGCTCCCTCTACTATTTAGACCCCTTGGTTCGAGGCCCGTATAAGGTCCCACATGCCATCCAGTAAATGTTGGGATAATGCGAGACACTTCCATCTTAGTCCCCCTTCCCTCCCCATTCCCACTCCCGCCTCCTTACCCTCTCCCCACCCTTCCCTTTCCAACCAGCTTCTAACTCCCCCTCTAGCCCCTCCTCCCTTTGAAATGCGAGGCACTTTCATCTTACTTCCCCACCCCCCCCCTTTTTTTTTTACCTCTACCTCTAACTACCTTAAATTTCCCCCCTCCCTCTCCCAGCAACCACCTCAGAATTCGCACTTCCCTTCCTTTCCCCCAACCCCCTTCAAACTGCCCCACCCTCTTCCCCCCAACTACCTTAACTCTCCTTTCTCCCCTTAGGTACCTCAAAACTTCCCATCTCCCCCTCAGCTGTCCAGTGCCCCTGGCCATCTGAACGGTCCCCTGCGACAATGATGCCACAGCTTCCATTCACCCCTTCATTACGACAACACTTCCCTCAGCTAAACAAAATCGTCTGGTGATAATACAAACATATAAAGAAAAACAAAATCGTTCTTAAAGGGTTACTCAATTGCTTTTAACCCTTTCCGCCTAAGGACGTCTTCATTATTTTCTATGCCAATCGTGTAATACCACCAAACATAAAAATACACGATGCTACTTGAGAGATTAATACGACTGTTTTTTACCGTTCAACCCGAACGACGTATTTTGGCTCACGGAAGACATACTCGGGCCGAAGGGGTTAGAGTCAGAGCCCTGAATGTCGTCCCCCTGTATGACTGGCAGTAAATGTGGTCACCTGCGGTCTACCTGTCGCCGTAAACCAGAAGTGAGGTACCCGCCCCAACCCTTTCGTACATGTAAACGACGTCGTACGACAAACACAATGGATGATTAAGAGACGGACAGTCAAGCTCACCTCTGGTCCCTGAGAACATGGTAAATAATCTACAGTAGAGTTCTGGGGCGCCACACTCAGCAGTCTAAGTTCTGGGGTGCCGGGTGAAAGACGACGCCTGACTGTCCACAAGTTACCGGTCCGTATTCAAGGTGACATAAGATACTTCGCACTGACTTTTCCTTAGTTATTTATTTTGCAAATTATACCTTCCTCTCCTTATGTACGTTATTGATGCAAATTCTGTTAATACGAAAATGAAATCAATGCCAAATAGGGGATGGATATGGACGCCTTACTGTGGTGGCACCAGTATACTTGGGTTACTCTTTTTTCAGGTTACACAAGTCCCTCAAGTCCAACCCTGTCCCCTGAAAAGATGTTGGTGGACTGCAGGAGCAGGGCAACTTTAGTCTACAGTTCATCGGGCTCACATTCTGATAAGCTTGTAGTCACAACAGCAACAAATATAACAAAGCAGAAAAAGAGCAAAATAAATCGCTAAGAAAGAGGCGGTACGAAGCCTCCTGCACTCTGAATAGCTGATAGGGGTAACGATGATAAGGGTAATAGTGACTGGGGTAACGATGATGATTTCTAAACTGTTCTGATTACTCTCAAGCAATTTTTTTTCTCTTAATTTGGTACGGACCTCTGGTATTTCTCATAACAAAAACATCCTTTGCCTTCTCGGTACAGGACAGCGGGTACACAAAGTTAGGCCTTAATGTCGTCCGTGTGAGCATAGCCAGTGGGTATACAGAAGGGCGGGGATACCGTAAGGAAAACAGTGTACGAGATGACAGAGCTACACAGACAGATATGGTGTGTGTGTGTGTGGGGGGGGGTATGGCGGGGTGTTTGCTCTGTCGGCTACTGAGGACCCGAGGATTTGTCACTCAATGGGGGCCGGCAAAGGGAAGGGGATTAGTCATGCCGCTCGCCCCAGGGACCAGACAGAAAGGGGTTTGACACAGCTGCAATTGCAAAGGGAGAGACATTCACCAAATAGGGAGAGATTCAAGAGACAAGGAGAGATTCAAGACAGGGAGAGATTCACGAGAAATGGAGCTTCAAGCGATGGAGATAGATTCACAATAGGGAGAGATTCACGATAGGGAGACAGATCCACCGGAAAGGAAGAAATTCATGGGATTTTTATGAAGAGACTGAGCACCAAGCGAGATATTCAGGGGACTTCGGGGGAGAAAAGGGGGTTCACTCCGATGTAAAGGGAGAGCGATTAACATATTCATGGGATTTCTATGGAGAGGTTTCATGAAGTTCGGAGAGGTTCAAAAGAATTCCAGGCAGATAATCGCAAAACACAGACAGACTCATTAACAGGGAAATGTTTGGGAGACAGGATTAATTTAAACTGAGAATCGCGATATAAAGACAGAGGCTCATTAACAGGGAAATTTTTTGAGAGACAGGAATAACTTAAATCGAACACTGCGATACAGGGAGGGACTCAATTAACGGGGAAATGTTTAGGAGAGAGAAATCATTTAAATTCCCTGAGCGCGACCACGTCTACATTTATTCTTATTTCCAGACAGCTTCGAGCACCTCTGGAAAGACTACTACCAGATAATGTTATTCAAGTTAGGTACGGATCTTGAATAGTGAAGGTTATTGAATTCTATATTGAACCCCTCTCGCTCAGAGTCACTCCCAAGTTAAATGAAATCGTCTGATGGTCGCAAAATATCAGAAAGGGTTGAAATTAATCTTCCCCAGATGAAGAGACAAGCTATAAAGTCCCAGCTCATGCCACAGCGAACACCACTACACCAGTCAGTCCAAGATGACACAGCCTAAGTATTGTTAGCTAGAGATGGTTCAATGACAGTGCCTAAGCGATGACATGTGATGGTGTGCAGTACAACATCTACTGATGCGTGGGATGAACCATGAGTCATAAAGTCCGTCGGATACACACACACACACACACACACACACACACACACACACACCTTTAATCGCCCCAGCCGGTAAGAAGTGTCGGACAAGCTTTGATCATGGGAGTACATCTGGGACTGATTTCGATGCATTCAATAATCCACCAGAAATACATACCGTATTCATAAACACCTCTGATTCCACAATTCTTTCCTCCTCACCCCCTCCCTTCCTCTTCCACACCCTAGGAACCTTTGTGGTGGTGGTGGAGGGTGGGTAAATGCATCCACCTCCCGTTCTGTCAACATGAAATGGAGGTGGGGAGAGGATGGGAGAGGGAGTGTAAGGGGAGGATAGAGGGCAGGGGAATGATAGGATTGGGAGTGGGAGGAGGAGGGGAAATAGTGGGTAGGGGGATAGGGGTGGGAGACGGGGTTGGGGGTAAAGAGGGATAGGGGTGATGGACAGCGGGGTTGTGGGTAAGGAAGATGAGGCAAAGCTTATTCTAGGATGATGTTTTAGCCCTACTTACTTGATGTTACTCTCCCCCTCTCTCTCTCTCTCTCTCTCTCTCTCTCTCTCTCTCTCTCTCCAGTTCATTGTCCTCCCTGCCTTACCCTGACTAGCGTGAAAGTCAACACGTCCCCAACACACGAGGTAATAGAGGCTAATAAGAGCTGCACACTGCACTTCCTGGATCCCATTGCTCTCTCTCACACTGTCCCTCCCCCCCTCCCCTCTCACTTTCACCCGTTCTCTCTCTCTCTCTCTCTCTCTCTCTCTCACACACACACACACACACACACACACACACACACACACACACACAAACGCTCAGCTCTCTTCACTTCTCCCACACTCTCACTCTCCATCATGTCTCTCACACTGAGTCCTTTACCTACCTCTCTCTCTCTCTCTCTCTCTCTCTCTCTAATAATCATCACCCTCCCTATTCCTGCATCTCCAGCTCCAGTTCTTAATGTAGTGTTTCTTTCCCCCTATTTTTTTTTTTTTTTTTACTTTCCTTCTCTCGTGTTCTTCCCTCAGCTTTTCTCACACTCTCTGTTTCTGTCTTGTGCCTCAAAAATTCCTAGATCTTATTTCTTCTTTATTCTATTTATCGTCGTGGAGTAACTGTGGCTCAGTGGCTATCTTATTCGTCTTCTCAACTGAGCTGGCCTGGTTATGGGTTCGAATCTAGGCGTGGCGGACATTTAACCCTATTTTTCCCCACCCCATGATGATGATGATGATGATGATGATGGCGATAACGTTGATTACGATATTTTCACTTAGTCTTACTGTGAATTCTGCACTCCTGTCATCTTCAAACCGTATTTAACTATCCCTCCTTCACTTCCTCTCGGTCCCTTTGTTCATTATCATCCCTATCCTTTGTCTCACGGTCTCTGAGTAATTACCTTCTGTTTTTACCATGAACTTATGTCCTCGTTATTCTCTCTCTCTCTCTCTCTCTCTCTCTCTCTCTCTCTCTCTCTCTCTCTCTCATTTTTACCCTTCCTCGTGCTGGTTCACTCCGCCAGACTTCCTTTGCTTCTCCACCGGAAGAGACACGCGAGAAACAAGAGGAAAATTAGCCGTCTACATGGCGGAGAATGAAAGTGTGTGTGTGTGTGTGTGTGTGTGTGTGTGTGTGTGTGTGTGTGTGTGTGTGTGTGTGTGTGTGTGTGTGTGTGTGTGTGTGTGTGTGTGTGTGTGTGTGTGTGTGTGTGTGTGTGTGTGTGTGTGTGTGTGTGTGTGTGTGTGTGTGTGTGTGTGTGTGTGTGTGTGTGTGTGTGTGTGTGTGTGTGTGTGTGTGTGTGTGTGTGTGTGTGTGTGTGTGTGTGTGTGTGTGTGTGTGTGTGTGTGTGTGTGTGTGTGTGTGTGTGTGTGTGTGTGTGTGTGTGTGTGTGTGTGTGTGTGTGTGTGTGTGTGTGTGTGTGTGTGTGTGTGTGTGTGTGTGTGTGTGTGTGTGTGTGTGTGTGTGTGTGTGTGTGTGTGTGTGTGTGTGTGTGTGTGTGTGTGTGTGTGTGTGTGTGTGTGTGTGTGTGTGTGTGTGTGTGTGTGTGTGTGTGTGTGTGTGTGTGTGTGTGTGTGTGTGTGTGTGTGTGTGTGTGTGTGTGTGTGTGTGTGTGTGTGTGTGTGTGTGTGTGTGTGTGTGTGTGTGTGTGTGTGTGTGTGTGTGTGTGTGTGTGTGTGAGAGAGAGAGAGAGAGAGAGAGAGAGAGAAATTTCACATCACGACAGGCAAATCTAAGCACTCAAAACATTACGAATGAGTCCCCTGAAATAATGCGCCAAAATCTAGTTCTTACAGCAATTCAGAATAATCCGTACATGCAGACCGAAATGAAGGCGACTATTTCCAAAGTTTCCATTTCCTCCACGTCAATAAACGAAGGAATGATTAAGTTCTGCTTGCAATTTAACAAGAAACAAGCAATAAAACATGTGGAAAAGGATGTTCGACCCATGGGAAAAAGAGTTCGACCCATGGAAAAGAGGTCTACCCATGGAAAATGGGTTCGAGCCGTGAAAAAAGAATTCGACCCATGGAAAAAGAGTTTGACCCATGGAAAAAAAAGAGTTCGACCCATGGAAAAAGAGTTCGACCCATGGAAAAAGAGTTCGACCCATGGAAAAAAGGTTCGACAAATGGAAAAATAGTTTGACCCATGGAAGAAGAATGCGACCCATAGAAAAAGAGTTCGACCCATGGAATAAGAGTTCGACCCATGGAAAAAAAAAAAAAAAAAAAAGTTCGACCCATGTTATCATCTCCTAAAATACAATGACGTCTTTCTTGCTTTTCCTACCGGCAGTCTGTTTTATTCAGGCTGGGGGACACTTATCTCAACGAAAGAGCTAAAATGGTACAATACAGCTCAAGGCGTGACGACGGACAAGGTACGAGTAACAGCGCACTAGGACGAAAACTCCCCTCATGGAAAAAAGGGACACAATTTTCCCGGGCGAGGTCTGGAAAATGACACGATGCTGAAACAAGAACTGGAGATGCGGTGCGTGGGATCTCCAGGCGGTCCTCCTCCTCCTCCTTGTCCTCCTGTTCTAGATCAGTCCCCTTTTTCCAGCATATTAGTTTCCCCTTTTACATCTAGTTTCGTATTCCCTTTCTATCTGGTTATGGTACCCTTTCATTATCTAAATCTAGTACCCTTTTCTTCTAATCAAGAGTAGTGTCCCCTCTTTCCTTATTCTAGTTCCTCCACCATCTCTTATTGGTGTACCGCTTCATCCCTTTCTAATGCTCCATCTCATTCTTGTGGTCATTTTCACGAAATTCTATTGCTCCCTTTCACCACTTTCTAATGTCCTCTTTTATCTTTGTTCTAGCGTCCCTTTTCATCCTTTTCTGGTGACTCCCTTCATCACCTTCAGGGCACTTTTTCATCACTTTTTAGTCCTCCTTCCAAATTATTTTAGTGCCACTTTTCTACCAATTCACTGCCCTCTTTCCATCATTTCAGTGCCGTCCTTCACTATAACCACTGTCGCCTTTTCTCCTATACCATTTAATCTTCTTAGTACGGTACTTCAGTAATATTAATCCTACTCAAGTGATCCCTTTCTCAGTATATCTGTGCCTTTTTCAATCCTTTTGGTGACCTTTTTCAACCTGAGGCTTTGTTCTCATCTGATGTTTCTTTTCTATTAAGTGCCTCCTTTCTTTCATTTTTGTGACATATTTTTCTTCCATTCTTTTTCCCATCTTTTCCCTCCCCCCTTATTCAACACTCTTCCTACTTTCCATCTCTCTCTCTCTCTCTCTCTCTCTCTCTCTCTCTCTCTCTCTCTCTCTCTCTCTCTCTCTCTCTCTCTCTCTCTCTCGCACCCACCTCCCCACACACACACCACAGCGCCGTTCTCCTCCATGCACCCAGGAATCAGACCATCAGATCAACCTACCGTGCATGACCAATTACTTCAAGAACAGCCGACCCCACCCTCACCCACCCCGCAATGAGACGAATAAAATGTAATTAATTTACACGTGGCTTCAGGGGTGCATGTGGGAGTGAATGGATGGGTGAGTGGGTGGGTGGATGGATTAGTGGGTGTTTGGATGGGGTAGATTTGTGAGTGAGTGGATGGGTGAGTGGACTGATGGATGGGCTTGAAGGAGGGCATGGAAAGTAAGTAGTAACGAAAGATGGGTTGGAAATGAAGGAGCTGAAAAGACACTAAATTAAGATGGAGGGGTACGGCTAAATGTGGGGCGATGTGGGATGTGGCTGAGTGGATGGGTGTGGTTGGAGGGGCGAACGGATAGCCTGGGATGTGAATAAGACCGAAGTATGAGATGAAAATGAAGGAGGGGAAAACACTACAATGAAGGAGGGGGGTGGAGGGGTGAGTAGGGTTGAGGGTGAACGGAGAAGATGGAAAGTAAACGGAAATATGGAATGGATTTAAATTAGTCCTTAAAGTGAGAGGAGTCCATCTAAGTTACATACTAAGTCATTTCATGGTAGCCACAGTGAATGAGAAAATCTGTCACCGTACTAAACAGGTAAAGGTTGATCGTTCTTAACCCCCTTGTGCACGATATCCTTCCTAACCTCAAAGAACCGTCTAGTGTGACCCAGAATAAAACCAAATCGTCATATATGAGGATTGGAAGAGAGGGTGTGAGGAATTTCGATGAATGTGAGGAAGTTAGATTACTGGAGTGAACTGATGTTGTTTCAGATCTCTTCATTATCAATCACCTTTTCTTACTTGGATTAATGTGACAGGTGGAAACTTGAATTAAATCAGAAAGGGGTCACCGTGCTGAAGGGGTTAAAAAGCGGGTTGTGGGGTGAAAGGGTTGTCGGCTAAGGGGCAAATGAAAGGGGTGGGCAGGGGTGTGGGTGTTATTAAGGGGAGTAGCGCCTAATGGGGTGACAGTGCGAGTTGAACCAGGCTCTTAAATCTCACGAGTGACAAAGAAGGATGGCAGGAAAAACGGGGAGAGGATCGCTATAGATGGAGGAAGATGGAAAGAGGGTGACAGGAAAAACGGGAAGAGGATCGCTATAGATGGAGGAAGATAGGATGAGGATGGGAGGAAAAACAGGAAGAGGTTCACTGTAGAAGGAAGACGGGAGGCGAGAATGGGAGGAAACACGGGGAGAGGTTCACTGCAGATGGAAGAAAGGAGGAAGAGAATGGGAGATTAGAAGCAAGTAACAACATGAAGAAGGGAACAGGTGTACTAACAATAAGAGGGAGGAAGATGAAAAAGCTTACTTATCAAAGACAGGGAAAAGAAACGAAAAATAAAACGAAGGTAAAGGGAAGATATATTAGGATAACAAGATACTGGCAACAGAAGGAAGGGAAGAGGAAGAGTAATTCGCAATACATGGCAAGACTGAGAAGTTAACAACAAAAGGAGAAGAATGTGGTAACAATTAAAAAAAAAAAAAGACACATTATGCAAGCCTTCACTATGGCTTCAATGATGACAGTAGATGTTTGTATGAAGAGTGTGAAGAATGGATAATGAAAGCAGGAATGAAAATACTGATATGGACGATCAGTTTGAGGCCATGGAAGAAGATAGCAAAAACAATATGCTGCAGAAATAAAAGAAATCGGAAATAAGAGCAGGAAAGGCAACGGTGTGGTGGGGACGAATGATGTGGTAAAAGACACAATAAGTTACGAGGATAGATGAAGACAGCCAGAGCTTGGATGAAAAAAGTAAGGTCGCGGATGAAGATAATGAAGTCATGGAAGTATACAGAACACAAATATCAAGAGCCAGATATACCGAATAAACGATCAAAAGTACACAATATGAGGACGGCAAAACAAGGGTGACGTGAGGATAAAATAACAAAGGATGAGGATGGGCGGCGGATGAGTGCGACCATGGATGAATATAGTAAGGCCGGAGATGAGGATAGTGAAGCTCTGATGTCACCAATAAGGCCCAAAGCATTGCAAACACATGGCAGGGGAAGCAAGGGTGACTGGGAACGAGTGGTGTGGCGGAAGAGAGGCCGGCTGAAGGGCACAGGAAGTTAGGTGATCGATGAAGACAGTAAGACCAGGGATGAAGATGAAAAATAATAAGGCCTAGATACCACAAAAGGGCCTCAAGCACTGAAAATAAGGGGAAGGAAAGCAAGGGTGGGTGAGAATGAGTGGTGTGGTGGTGATGCAAGAGGTCGGCTGGAGGACACAGGAAGTTAGATAAGGGATAAAGATAGAATGGCCATGGAATAAGATGGAAGACAAATAATAAGGTCTCGATAACACAAAAAGGCCCAAAAACACTGAAAGTAAAGGCAGGGAAAGCAAGGGAGAGTGAGAGCGAGTGGTGTGGTGGAGAAGCCGGCTGGAGGACACAGGAAGTGGTAGTGGCCAAGGCAAGGCGTTCGGCAGGGTACTGAACCTCCCCTGTTTGCTCACACCTCAAGCTCAACATCATAAACCAATCCAACTACCAATTCAACTTCAATTAACCCGCTCAGCACGATGAGGATCTTCTTAATTCCATTCGGTGGTTGTGGTGAATCAGCCACTTGAATCAGGTGGCATTCTATTGGTTTATTCACGCTACTTCCTCATGAATTAATTATAGTGATTTTTCTTTTTGTAACAGCCTATTATTCTAGTTCTAATTTTCTTACTCACCTTCATATGCCTTCTCACGGCCCACTAAATTTTCTTACTGCGTCGAAACCCTCCAAGGCCATATCGTCCAAAACCTCCAATCACAAGCACAAAAGCGAAGGCAAATACTGTATTCACCATCCAGGGCATAAATAACACACACACACACACACACACACACACACACACACACACACACACACACACACTGGCAACGTAGCCTTGAAAGCATTAACTCTCCTTTCCAGTCACACGGAAGCACACCTTATTATACTGTCTACATTGAGCTGGACACACAATAATTCTATCACGCTCGATCGTAAACATCTAACAATGATACACACACAGTCTCTCTCTCTCTCTCTCTCTCTCTCTCTCTTGTTACTTACCACAAAGGCATCAATTGCAAAGACATTCAGTTCATCTTACCTGGAGAAGAAAAAAAGATAAGAATTAGTCAACAGAATAGATTACAAACACCTCTCTCTCTCTCTCTCTCTCTCTCTCTCTCTCTCTCACACAACTCGTGGGAAATGGGGCCGTGTTTGATCATTTGTAAGGGCCGCGTTTTATATCGGCAGACGGCAATACTGCGGCTTCTGCGGTCCTCCCTCGGTAGTTGGACCTGATTACATTCGCTACTGAGGGACCGCTAGGTAGGATTTCGCGATTTCGATCCCCTCGGACTGATTGCTAATTGAAAAGGGGATCTGATGGTCAACTCGGTGGGGAAGGAGTTATTGAGGGGTTATGGGCCCGGAAACTCCCTAACACCTTTTCCTAAGTGGTTTATTTTGTTTATACACCTTGCCGACCTCTTCTGTGTTGCTTAAATCATTCTAATAGCACCATACTCTTCACAAATAGCGTACGAAAGGAAATTAACCACCGTATCCAAATATAATTCGGTAAGGAAGAGGTGTTAGGGAGCTACGACGAGAACACCAAACATGGATTTCAAGGCCATGTGAAAAATACAGTTTGCCTGATTGAGGCCTTGTTAACCTATTCAGCACGATGTCACTTTTTCATTCTTGCTTCTCTTGGTCATTTTATTCAGCTCAGGAACGCTCTTACACAGTGAAGGCAATAGAGATAGGCTTTACTACCTTCTAAATTACGGTGCAGAATGCAAGGCCACGTCCCTGAATACGTGTCCTCCCGTAATGTCCTGGAGTCACTGTTATTATGATTACAGTTGGCGAGTCACTGTCCAGCTCTACTGCAAGTTCATTAAAAATCATCGTTGACATGGTACGTAAAGAAAAAAAAAAATGGTCACGAAAGTAAGGCCCAGTGGAAAAACTAGTGTCTTTCCACAACATTCAACAGTCATGAATAACGCAATTATGGTTTGGGATTCCCTGTCTGCCCCGAATGCAAGCTGATCCGGATTGATGATAACGTGGGACAGAAAATAAGGCTTGGGCATTTCAAGGCCACGTGGCAAAATTTCGTGTATGACTGCTGAATCGCCTGATGGCGGTTGTGAAGATTATGGCTTGTGATTCTACGCCTGGGTGTACACCGCAGGTCGAGCCAAATTGTGTGCCTGTTTGAAATACTGAAGAAAGGGTAAGACTTTCAAGGTTACGTCGCAGAAGAGACTGGGTTAGATAGCAATCTAGCTAGCTAGCTAGATAATACGATATATAGATAAACGGATCTATAGATATAGACAGACAGATACAAAGACACATACAATGTATATAATATATTTACAAACAGACTGATACGTAGACTGATACAGAAAGAAAAACAGACAAATATATGACAGGCAGATAGATAAAGACAGATACAGAGACATGTAGGTAGATAGATAAATAGGTAGGCAGACAGATACACCGACACACATCTATCTATCTATCTACCTATCCACATCTATCTATTTATATATCTATAGCTATCTATCTATATTCAGAGAGAGAGAGAGAGAGAGAGAGAGAGAGAGAGAGAGAGAGAGAGACGGGTAATGGAAGAAAGGGACGACAATAGGCTAAAGAGGGGTCGGCTCAGGGAAGATAGGAGACAATGTGGAAAAGGGAAAAGAAACTGTTATGGAAGGGCACAAAGGGAGACAGTTATGAAAAGAGGCTAACTTAAAAAAAAAAATGTGTGTGTGTGTGTGTGTGTGTGTGTGTGTGTGTGTGTGTGTGTGTGTGTGTGTGTGTGTGTGTGTGTGTGAGAGAGAGAGAGAGAGAGAGAGAGAGAGAGAGAGAGAGAGAGAGAGCACGACTTAAGAACTATGCAACAATGATTGACCCAAGTGAACCAAGTTTCGAGAATGAAAAAAAAAAAAGCACACTCAAGAAAAATTAAGACAATAATCAAAAGCAACGAGGGAGGAAAAGATAAAGGAAATCAAAATAAACTCACAAAAAATATTATAGTATAGATTCAAAATTTTTTTCCTTTTGACACTACCACCTTGAAAATACTCCTCCATTAACTTCAACTGCCCTATTAAATTTTGGTTCCCCTATGACCATTTTTTTATGATCTATTTTTTTTTTCCCCTTTTTTCAACATCTATCATGCCTCCCGCGTCCACTGTCCTCCACCCTCACAAACCCGCAATTCTAGATTTTCTTTGTTTTTTCTGTTTTCCCTTTTTTTTTTCTGTCTCGTTCCTGCTTGTCGCAAGTTTAGCCTCAAGCCAAGGAAGTCGTGAGCATGGGAGGAGGTGGAGGAAGAATGGGGGGGGAGGTAGGAGGGGAGGAAGAATGGGGGAGACAGGCAGGAAGAGTGGAGGGAGACAAGGAGGAAGAATGAAATGAGACAGGCAGGAAGAATAGCGAGACAGGTAGGAAGAATGGAGGGAGACAGGGAAGAAGAATGGGGGAAGGCAGGCAGAAAGATGGGGGAGAGAGGGAGGAAGAATGAGCGGAGAGAGGGAGGAAGAATGGGGGAGAGAGGGTGGAAGAATGGACGGAAAAATAGGGAGGGGGAATGGGTAGGTAAACACGGGAACGAAAAATGGTGGGAGACATGGGAAGGAAAAATGGGAGCCTGAATCAAAGTGGGAAGAGAGAAGAAAATCAGGGAAGGAATGGGATTATGGAAGGGAAGAGAGAGGTAAAGGAGGAGAGGAAGGGGACATGAGTATGGAAAGCGATAGAGAGGGACGAAGAATGGAATGGGAAGTAAAGGCAGACGAATAAGTGGAGATGGAAAGCCCGAGAGAATGGGAGGGAAACGAAGAGACGTAAGAGACTAAGGAGTGGTAAGAGACGGAAAAGGAGAATGGCGAGGGGGAGGTAGGGGTAATGGATGGGGTGGGAGTCTTGTAAGAAGGATGGAGCATTATGAGAGGGAAGAAAAAGATCAATGGGTGATGGTGGATGAGGTTATGAAGAGGGATGATAGAGAATGAGAAAGTAGAAGTGGAGGGGGAAGACTAAAGAAAGCATGGTATGACGACAGGAAGGAGGAGGGAGAGTGGAAAGGAAGATTGAAGTAGGAAGGGGTAAGGGTATAGAAGAGAAGGTACGAGGAAAATACTGAGGGAATGGAGGAGGTACGATGGATGGAAGGAAACTGGAGGAAGGTAATGGATGGGTGGGCACAGAAGAATAGAAAAGTAGGGATGGCATTGTGGGAGAGGAAAGCTAAAGAACAGGGAAATACAGGAAAGAAAACTGAAAACTGGGTAAGACAGACGAAGAACTGAGACGAGATACAGACAAGATTATATCAAGGAATGGAGAAGGAGGATAAGGAGGGATTACAGAAGGGAGAACCGTGAAGAACGAACTACGGGACAGACAATGGAAGGGGCAAGATGGGAGACGAAATAAAACGAAGTGGAGAGGGACTGTGGAAGGGAACAGAAGAGGAGGGATAGAAGAGGGATTATAGAATGGAGGAAGGAGAAGAAAGACTAAAAGAGGTACCAAGCTGGAGAATATGAAAGGGGAAATCACACGAGCTTGGATGTATTTATGGAGGTCAATGGAAAAGAAAAGTTGAAAGAAGAATTATAGTATGGAGGAAGGTGAAAAAGATGGGACTGACTGGAAGAGGGTTAGACTGGAAGAGGGTTAACCAGGGTAGGGTAAATTGTGGGAAAGGGAAGGGGACGGGTCAAGTGGAAGGACTGCAAGAAGAAAAGCGGGATATACTGCGACGGGAGAGAAGGAAGGGGTAGGAGTCAAGGGAAGGGGGGTTAAGTAATGCATTGAAGGCAGCGAAGAAAAGGGAGTATACAATGAGAAGAAAAGGCAGGATATACTGCAAAGGGAGAGAGAGGATGTATGTGAAGCAAGTGGAGGGTAAGTAAAGGATGGGAAGGGGTAAAGGAAAGGAGAATAATAAAATAATGGTATCAATGGGAAGAAAGGAAGATATCTGAGGGACGAGAAGGAATTGAACGAACAAGGGAAGTTGCAGGAACTAAGGATGTTGAAAGAAAGGAAGTGGTTTGACCTTCAATGGTAGTCACTAATAGCTATTAAATCCTGGTAAACAACAGGTGATTCAATTCGATAAAATAAAAACACTATCCCATTAACTCTTCCAATGTCATAAACAGACATTTTAACAAGACTATAGGATATTACATGACAAGGGGAAATTCCTAGCCATTAAAAGGTGAAGGAAGGGAAGAGGTTGAAAGCATGGAGAGGAAGGAAGGTCAGCAGGTGAGAGGGTGTTGTCTGCATTAATAAAATCACCTGCACTGTGGGGTTGTGAGTCAGGTAATTACCCTTCCCACGTCCACTTAAGCTCCTTAAGTACCTTGTGTCTCCTTATTACGTTCCTTAAGTGGCACTGTCTCTCCTAGTACATTCCTTAAGTGGCATTCTCTCCCTATTATGTTACTTAAGTGGAACTGTGTCTTCCTCCTAGCAGCGTCAGGAGGTTTTTATGGTAGTGACCCCTGATGCAATTTTAAAACACTCGTCCCTTTCAAACAGCGTCATAAGTAGCTGATTATGCGGTCAGAGGGCATTAACAAACAGTACCCTAGGTTAATGAACGGCCGGGTCAGTGACTTAGCTGTGTGCTCTACAATGCCCAACCCCTTTATTATACGCACGTCTTTTATCATATCGTTCGTATCGTCAGCTGAGTCTATTTAGGATAAGTAAGCAACTGTCCACAGCTCCTACTACTTACATTTATTTTTTTCAGGGTGCTACTCACCCCTTCTAAAACACCGAAAGACAACGACGGCGCTGATGATGGTGATGATGATGATGATGATAATGATGATCATAAATCCCTTGGACGAAAGGGTAAGAAACAATCTTTTTTACATATCATCTTTAGTTCATGAGCGCGTTTTGTACTTCATCCTTGCTGCAAGTGGAAAATTAATCATCTCCGGAGAGACCCCTCAGAATTAAGAGATTCATCACAGTACAAGAACCAGCAAGCAAGAATAATCACCAAGCAAGCAACATCCTCGACCCACACAAGTATACCTGGAAAACAATACTACATGACCCACAAAAGACCAGGTAATAAACAACTACACATTCAAGTCCAACCTCCAGAAAAGTGACAAATAGGTACATCTCCAAACCCGCAGTCCAAAGGCATAAATCAGGCGCAAACGAAGCCTGGGAATATTCAAGGGTGGATGACGACCATTGAACCTGACTGCCGCCATAATTCACGCCCCGACTACCCTGACTTTTAACTCCATCGGTCTTCCAGGCTCGACACAGGAGAAGGAGGTGGGTTGAAATGCTCGGTAAATCACGCCTTGCTGGGTTCAATTTGCGCCTCTGGTTAAGCTATCCCTTACCAAGGCAATTTTATTCAACTGAACGGTTCTGTAATTCACACCTAGGTACAATTTACACGTAGGTACAATCTACACCTGTGACTCCATACCTTGTTGAGTCCTGGGGTCATGGGTCGTAGTCTCGCTCACAAGGGAGGCTTTCTAGCACCTATTCCTTTGGGATTTATTTTGGATACTACACCCTTCATATTCTCCTGTACGGTAATATTATAGACATAGGTTCCATAACTACTCTCCAAGAATATATAAAACTTACCAATTACAAAAATAAAGTAGTAAAGAAGAGGTGTAATAATAAGTAATCTACAAGAATATATAAAACTTACCAATTACAAAAATAAAGTGGTAAAGATGAGGAGCAATAAAATCTCCTAATCTTACGTGAATTATAACTTTTGATGCTGGTGTATCCCCTTACTATGAGGACGCTTTATACTTATTTCTTAAAACCGCTAATTTCTACCTCACAAGGGGTTTTACTATCACTGGTCCAGGTGCTAATTAACCCCCTTCACTGCAGTTTTTTTTTTTTTCTGGACGATTTTTTTTTTGGGGGGGTTAACGAACTGCAACTTTGTGTCGTGTTAAATCGACATCTTGGGTCCTAGCTTGGAATAACCCCTCTATTATGACGATTACTCATTTAATTCGGATATTTTAGACCGATTTTACTCAGCTCAGATGCACAGTAAATCACGCCTTGCTGGATTCAATTTCGACTGTCGGTGGTTAAGGAAGCAGGTGGGTAAAATTGCGATACTTAACGCACCCCAGTCTCGCACTCTTCCCACACATGCAGTAACGAAGGTAACGCACGTGAAGTCAGGGATATAAGCGGGCCCAATATTCCACCATTTCTGCTTCTCACTACCCTCCCCTAGCTAGCTTTCCTACGGTGAGATGAGGCTTAGTATGTCTTCTTCCTAGCCGACTCCTTGACATGATGCTCTCGGGAGAAAAGTGATCGATTTGCCTTAAGTATGAAGCAGACGCTGTGGACTATTAGAGCAACTTAAAACGCTGACTGTACTGTATATCAAAAAAGACGACAATGGGCTGCGTGATACACATACACAAATTTCCAAGACCATCATAATCTATTTGAATCCGCTGATGGCACCTTACATGAAGCAGAACACGGGTTTGATTTAAGCCTCTCCACTGCACGACTCAATAAGGGATACAAACAGTTACTGCATGGCCCAAATTTTCCCCTCGAACACACGTTGTATCCAAGTCCCTAATTGTACCGCTGAGAGAACAGGGACAGGAGGAAAGCAAATTGTGTCCAACAGTCTTACCAGCCCGACATAAAACTCATTCGTCCGGTTGCAAAGTGGATGTGTTAACAGATGTAACTCATGCCTATAAATGAAAATCGGCGTTCATCAATGTATGTGTTTGCGGCCCAGCGAATGGCAATAATCATGTCACTTTTGTCTATGAATGGCTCTCCGTAGGTCTGAAGTACCCTGGCGCTGCGTGACTCCGCCCCATTAATCACACACACCAATTAACTTCAAAATCAATATGCCGGCCGCAGCCACGTGAATAATTCCTCCCACCTAAACTCTGTTCAATTTAATTAGGCTAAAACTGCCATCGCCCCATCGTGAATACTGAACTGTAACAAGAGATGGACACTAGAATATGCTGCTAGTCACTAAGAAGTGCTAAGGAAACGATGGTGAACCGCAGTATGGCCTTATTCTGCCACTGTACTACGAGAAAAAGGCTGCAAAAGGACGAAAACCTCCACCAAGTTAAAATGAATAAACAATAGTCTTCCCGCCGTGCGCCGATGGAAACTGCGGTATTCTTGTAATATTTCCGACGATAAAGGGTTGATGCGGAAAAAAAACCCGGAATGAAACCAGGTATTATCTCGTCCAACCACCGCCTCGTACTCGCGTGTTAGGCTGGTATTTCCCGGTGTTATGGTGTAGCAAAGTGGTGTGAAGGCAGTACTCGGTGTGGGACTCCTGATAGTCTACCCTTCAATTCTACCCTCCTATTCTACCCTCCCATTCCAAAAACCATCGCCAAACACGTGAGGTACGGGCAAGGATGAAAGCTTACCTACTCTTCCACTGCGTCGTCTCTCTCTCTCTCTCTCTCTCTCTGAACCACCACGTCAAGAAGAGCGTCATCTAAGTGCTGAAAAGTATGAAAAATCTCTCTCCGTTTGGAAATACTAGTCAAGAGCGGAAAGTTTGAGGCAGGCAAGGTATTTCGCGAACTTTTGTCCTCGACTGTAGACGCAACTCGAACCAGAAATCACACTGCGCTAAATTTCCGCTAAACCCTGGTGATCACTGGTAACTTTGTGCTACATTAACGCTAAAATTCCGGTGCTGATATTCCAAACACACACACACACACACACACACACACACACACACACGCAATAACAATAATAACAAAAATAGCCACGGTAGATATGCAATCCAAACAGGAATCACTTTGCGCTAAATTTCCGCTTAAGGCCTGTGATCGCCGCTAACCTTGTGCTAAATTTCCGCTAAGTCCCGTCATCCCTCGCTAACTTCGGAGGGGACACTGCTAGTTTCCGCAGACGCTTGTGGGTAAATGGGGATTAGGAAGACATTTTTTTTTCTTTAAAGGTGATCTAAATGCATAAATAATCAAGCTTGGGGGAGCAGCTTAAATTGGTGAGGGTCTTACTTCCGTCGGTGGAGGGGTGAAGAAAGAAAGAAAGAAAGAGAGAGAGAGAGAGAGAGAACGCCAGTCAAGTGGTACTCCCCCCCCTAAAAATCGTCTGACGGTAAAAACGATACCTAAAAAAAAAAAAAAAAAAAGATATATGATCGTTCTAAAGGGCTAAATGCAGTATGAAAATGTCTCCCTCCTAGACTTCAAGATTTTTTTAAATCCTTTTTTTTAACATTTTACTCCCCCCCCAAAAAAAAAATGAACCTTCTCGAATATTCATCGTGGAATCGAGGTATCAGAAGTGTTACAGTTAGATGGGTGTTGTGGGGGTAGGGGTGAGGAATGAGGGTGGGGTGGGGGGGATCCTGGACCAGTGGGGAGGGGAAGAGGAGGGGGAGAGCAAGCAAGCAGCAGGGAAGAGAGGGGTAATGTCCAGACAACAGGATGGGGTAAGGTGGGGGGAAATTCTAGAATGTGGGGAAGAAGGGGGATGGTGGGGTGGGGCATTTCTAGCGTTGGGGGAAGGGTGGGGATTTTAGTGCAGGGGGAGGGGTGGGGAGATTCCTAGACCTGGAGGAAGGAAGAGGGAGAAGTCCATGCAACAGGAGGATGTGTGTGTGGGGGAAGAGTGCAGTCAAGCAGAAGATTCCGGCCGTTAAGATGAGGGGATGAGAGGTGTGCCATACGTTGCCTGCTCTGAGAGAGAGAGAGAGAGAGAGAGAGAGAGAGAGAGAGAGAGAGAGAGAGAGAGAGAGAGAGAGAGAGAGAGAATGGAAAAACTGAGCACACGGACTTACGATTCTAAGCCTCCGATCTCACCTTAATATGGATAATGATGGTTATACCTGTGTGTGTGTGTGTGTGTGTGTGTGTGTGTGTGTGTGTGTGTGTGTGTGTGTGTGTGTGTGTGTGTGTGTGTGTGTGTGTGTGTGTGTGTGTGTGTGTTTAATTAAAAATTATAACATGGGAAGGCAAAAAAAAAAAAAAAAATAACGGTTAATATAAAAATCAAATCACTTTATTTACGGCAGAAAACACAACAGCCATGCTACGACAAAGACGGCAACACATATAAGATCCATCACCGAGTCTCTAGCACAAGTGAATGGCAAGTAGCGACATTACTTTGAGCTCCTTCTTCTCGTGTTGCTACCTGCTTGAGTCTCTTTTGTTTCTACCTGCTTAGTATGGTTCTTCCATACTTACCTGCCTACCTATAACTGCCATTCCTGCCTATTTGTTCATTCCTACTTACCTTTCTATCGTTCCTGTTTGCCTGTATGTTCCTTCCCGTCTACTTTAATGTTTATGCCTTCCGCTCCTGCCTGCCTGCCTATAGTTCCTCTCTTCTTGCTACCCTCTTGCCTATATCTGCCGTTCCTACCTGCCTGTCGTTCATTTCTGCCTACCTGCTGCCATTCTTATCCTTCCTGCCACACTCCTCCCACTACCTTCCGTTCCTGTCTGTTCCTTCCTGTCTCTCTGCCTACGTACCTTCAGAATGCCTGTCTTTTTTCCAGGTTTCCTCTATGATTGCCTCGCCATAACACACTCAGTCATCCACTTAAACATTCTTGATTCATCAGCTCTTTCTAGTGTGTTCCCCCGAAGACTATTTTTCCTACTGCAATCTTCTTCCTACGTCTGCTTGCCAGTTCCTTCCACTTCTGTGTTTCCCTCCCTATGTCTGCCTTCCTCAATTGTCTGATACACACACACACACACACACACACACACACACACACACACACACACACACACACTCTCTCTCTCTCTCTCTCTCTCTTATCCCCCCCCCCACATGACTCAGCCCTCACCCACCAACTCACCCCGGACACCACCTAGCCACGTCAAGAAGCAGGAAGTAATGTAGGTAGGTGGGTGATGACAGAGGTAAGTGAATGTGGTACGTGAGGGAAAGTGACAGGTGGGTATGATTATATGTGTGACTGGTAGGAGTGTGGTAGGTGGTGGGAAAGTGGTATATGGGTGCTGTGGTAGGGGAGGTGGTAGGAAGGGGAAGGTGGAGAGTGCTGTGGTAGGGGTGTGGTGCGAAGGCGAAGGTGGTAGTAGGTGGCTATGGTAGTTGGGTGTTCGATAGGTGCATGTGATGGATGAAAGTGTCAGGTGGGTGTAGTGGATGACAATGGTGAGTGTAGTGGATGCGACAGTCAAAGCGGTGAGTGTGGTGGTAACTCAGCACAGATGGTTGGTGATTGAGGTGGGCGTGTAGTACGTGGGGAGAAAGTGGTAGATGGGCGTGGTGGATGAGAGTGGTACGTAGATGTGTGGTGAATGTGGCAGTAGGAAGGTTAGTGGTGATGAGAGTGGCTGGTTGTAATGAGTGTCTATGAGGTGGTGAGGGGGTTTTGGTAGTCATCAAGTCTGTGGTGGTGAGAGGCTGTGGTGAGTGTGGTTGTGATATTGATGGTTGGTGTGGTAGTGATAGTATCTGTGGTAGTCATAACGTTTGTGGCGGTGGCTGTGGCGGTCCTTGATTTTTGTGGTGGTGAGTCTGACTGTAAAGAACATGGTAGTCGTGAGGTTTGTGGTAGTGAGTATTGTGGTAGTGATAGTAACACTGGTGGTGGGAGTAACTGTGGTAGTCGTAACGTCTGTGGTGGAGGGTGTGGCGGGTCGTAAGTTCCCTGGTGAAGATCGTGGTGGTTGTGATGAGCGTGACTACTCAGGCTGTGACGTGGCTGAGTGACAGTAAAAACAGTTCGTGCTAAACCATAAAACCCGCTGGAAGAAACGGCCATCAACGGTAGCGATCCACGGTCAAGGAAAAGTCAGGGGTAGAAAAGTCAGTCTGCTATTCCTCTGCGTCTACCTCACACTCAGGGCATGTCCGTCACTTTCCTCCCTGACGTATCACTATCAGAAAGTCACCTAAGGGCAGAGAAACGCAGCAAGGTTCTCTCAGCTCAGATATACTAGACATGAGACAAAAATGTGAGAAATAAAGGGGAAATATTAACCATGGCACTTAACTAGGGTGAAATACTATTTACGTTCATTTTTGCTACCAGGCGACACTTTTACAATTTTACTCAGCTTACCAGACTTTTCTAACAAAGAGATTCGATATATAAACAATTCAACACCAGATGTCTTTCCCAAGCTGATTAAAACCATCTGGAAGCAGCAATAACAGACTCGAACAAAAACATCAACGAACTGAAAAGGTCAGACTAACTTCTGTCGTCGCCTACATACAACGTCACCGGTCAGCCACAGTTACGGTCTGGGTAATGAAAAATAGAAGCGAGTGAGGGCAATAAGTGGTCATGTGTGGCGATGGCGGGGTGGAGGCGGGATATTGAGTTGCTTGTGGTGAGAAGGGTCGCAGAGGAGAACTGTCCATGAACACGTCATATCGCCACAGACCCCACAGTTAGGCGGGAAGAAAAACCTGCCGTTATTGCCTGCCTACGCGTTCCTTCATAGCTACTTTAATCTACTTTCTTCCCTTCCTTTCAGTGCCATGAAATTTAGTGCAGTATATATTCTATTAGGTTAACGTCAGATTTTTGTTTTTTTATCTTAGAGGAAACTATTCAAAACGAAGACATAATACTCTACATTAACCCCCTTGGATTACAAAAAAAAATTTCAAACGACCTTAATCTGGTTACGAGGATCTTCGTTCTGAAGGAGATAATATTATTCCTGGAACGATACTCCAGATATTACCACTACAAAAAAAAAGGAACAAAAAGGATTATTCAGTACCAAGAAACACCAATTTTATTTTTTGGAATATAAGAACTAGTAATATAAAAGAGACACAAAGAACTTAAAGGATTACCCCCAAATTAGCTCAATTCATGGCCGTAATAAATCCGTCCCTCGTAAATTCACGGTTTTCCCAAGAATCCCCGGGTTTTATGCAGGAATCTCAGTCTGGTTTATATCCCTCCACACCACCACGGAAATAAAACCATCGCCCTTCTGTGTGTGTGTGTGTGTGTGTGTGTGTGTGTGTGTGTGTGTGTGTGTGTGTGTGTGTGTGTGTGTGTGTGTGTGTGTGTGTGTGTGTGTGTGTGTGTGTGTGTGTGTGTGTGTGTGTGTGTGTGTGTGTGTGTGTGTGTGTGTGTGGATGGGAACTGTGTAATGCAAATAGTTTTATTGGTGGGGCGTGTGAACAGGCCCCTTTTGCGAGGAGTCGTGTTGTGGTGGAGCGGATTTTATGGTTGTTTTGGAAGTGTTTGTCGAAAAAAAAAATGGAGATAGTGTTTTGGTGATGCCCCATGGTTGATGGTGGTTGTATGGTGCTGGTGAATGGTTGTGCTGACAGAAAAAGTCGTGACCTTACACACCTCGTTGGGTCTGAGGATAATAACAGAGCCATATAAAGGGGTAGGGCTGGGTTCTCGTACACACACACACACACACACACACACACACACACACACACACACACACACACACACACACACACACACTCTCTCTCTCTCTCTCTCTCTCTCAGATCCCACGAATGGAAACCCCTAACTAACAAGGCTTCACTCTCGCATTTTTCTTTCTGAACAACAGAAGCCACAGTACCCTCTCCCAATTCCCTTCTCTATTTACATAACAGTGGCCAAACACGACACTGCCAAACCCTTTCCATCCCTGCCAAAAGAACACTCAAATAACAAGGAATCACTGTTTTTTTTCCTTTTTAACAACAGAAGCTGCAATTTTTCCAAACTCCTTTTCTCATTTGCATCCGTAGTAAACAAACTCTACCCATCCCTGTCAATGGAACTCTTAATTTACAAGGGTTCTCTCTCTCTCTCTCTCTCTCTCTCTCTCTCTCTCTCTCTCTCTCTCTCTCGCTAACATTCGCAGACGTAATTTTCCCTCTTTACTTTTCAGTTCCCATTCACAGTCCTACCTAAACTCTCACAAAAAATGCCAAAGGAAACCCCATATATTTTCTTTTTCAGCGCAATTTTTCCCATACTTACATTACAGATCCTTTACACAATTCTGCCTCCACACGTCCACAAGCTCTAGCAATGGACCCCCGTGCAATATTTTCTTTTCCAGTACAATTTTCCCCCATTTAACCTACAATCTTTCCCAAACACAATCCCACCACCAAGCCCCCACAAGCGCTAGTGACCCTCCTTACCAACTGAGATTCCCTCATTTCTTTCTCCTTTTCCTTTACACTTACACAAAGTTCTAATTCACATTTTTTAACAATTATTCTAGCTTATACAATTCTACAGTGCCCTCACAAATCCTACCAATGAACCCTCCATGACACTCCCTGCCAACCAGATTCTTCTACCAACATGGATTCCCCCCTTTTCCCTCTCCTTTTCTTCTGCAACAACAACAGCAGCTGCAATCTTCCCCCTCCCCCCAATAATCATGGGCCTCCCCCAGCGACCCTCGTAAACCCTCTGCTCTCTGGGGTTTTGTTGCCTTTCCTGCGATAGGCACGTGTGATGTACCGCGCTGGGAGGGGTTGCTGGGGGTAGGGGTTGCTGGTGGTGGGGGGGTTACTAGGGGGTGGGGGTTGGTAAGGGGTTAGGGTGGCTGAAGGGTTTGGTGGGTGGGAGGGGTTGGCTTTTTTTTCCCTCGGATGATACTGTTATAAGGAGCTCGTAAGAGAGGGTGTTTACCATGTGCAGGTATTTTTCATTCCTCTACCAGGTCTGCAGGTACCGTAAATGATGTCAGTATTTGACCATCACCGCTTCAAATGAGATACGCTGCGTTACCTGTATTCATGACGTCCTACAACACTTCTCCTGACTTCCCCCCAGACACGCAACCGTCACTTCATTAATCCAGGTTCCTATTTCAGCTCCAGGTGCAAGCAGAAAGGTAAAGAAGATTGTTCACAGCTGCAAACAACATAGCTAAATATAAACCGATATCCTGTTGCGGATAAAAATAAAAGTTCTATACATGATACAATGATTTACACAGGGAATTATATGGACTGTATACACCTCGCTACGAAAAGTGAACAAACGGAAGTGAAGTTAACATTTCCTTAGACGCTGACGAACGAAAAGGACTGTGTTTATCATGTGCACGATGTTTTGCGAGGAAACGGACGGTCATCCCTAACACAACTTACCATCATCATTTTCTACAACCATTGCCTTTCAGATTCCTAGTCCCTTTCTTCTGTCACGCCAACTTTACCCCTTCCTACTTCTTTACCCTCTACCACGCTAAAGTCTAACCCCTTCAGTATGATCACGACCTTCTTTTTTCTTAGTTTATCCTTGTTACCTTCAGACGATTTTCCTATTATATGAAGATTAAGGGCCTCTCGTAGTGGGGGGGGGGAATAATCCCCATAAACCCCCTCGGTACACCTGTCTTTTATTACATTCTACCACCAGACGATTTTTCTCAGCTACAGAAGAACGCCATCGTCTTGAAATTTAACCCCTTCAACACGATGGCGTCTTTATTTATTTATTTATTTTTTTGTAACCACCAAACCATTTTCTTTACTAACCCAGGAGACTTTTCGCGCTGAAGACGTTAATCCATTTCATCAGATAACGTATTTCCTCATTACGATCATCCTACCTACAGACAGACGTTATTATTTCTTTTTTTCATATTAGGGGCGATTTACAGTAAAAGGAGGAGTTCATTAAGGGTCCAGTTAATCCCTCCAGTTCAAAGGTCTCCCATAATCTGAATAAAATCGTCAAAAGATACTCGTAGGAAGAAAAAAAAACGAAAAAAAAAAAAAAAACAGACTACATCGAGGAGGTTAATGAGGGATACATCTATTAATCCCTCCAGTTTGAAAAAAAAAAAAAAAAAATCACTCCTTAAACTGTGGACTAAAATCGTCCGCTGGGAACAATAAAAAAAATGGCGATCACAGGCACAAAATATTAAACGTTTCTTCTCCAGCTGAGGAAAACCGTCTAGTGGTAACAACAATAAAAAAAAAAAAAAGTCCTCGTGCTGAAAAGGGTAATGGTTTCCCCCTTTCAGCTGAGTAAAATCGTCCGGTGGTTGCAAGGTCATGGCAAAAACAAAAAAAAAAAGGGCGTCCTCGGTCTGAATAGGTTACTGGTTTCCTTTTCTTTCTTTTTTTCTTCCCTTCTTTTTCTTTTTTCGTCCTCCTACTTGCCAGTTTATTCCTCCGTCATGGCGCCTTCTCTGCCCCTCACCGAACCCTTCCCTCCCTCCCTCAGCGAACATCTGTGCCTCTCTGCCTCAGCTGGTGGACTGAATGGCTGGCTGGCTTCTCGAGAGCCTTTTGCGGTGGGTGGCTTTACTGGCTTGTGAAGTGGGTGGTTTATGGCTGAGCTGATGCATGGCTGTCTGCTGATTTATTTAAGGCTACATGCGTAACTGACTGGCTGGTTTTATGGCTACTATGTGCTAAGCTATATGACTGGTGAGCTAAGAGTAGTTTGTTACGTGGATGATTAACAAGCTGCTTAAATATATGGCTGGTTATATGGCTGACGAGAATGTTGCCTACCTATCTAACTGGCAGGTAAGGTTAATAACCTATCTAACTGACAGGTAAGGTTAATAACTAACTGGTTATATCGCATGCTGCTCTCTGGTTGACTGACTGGGTAGGTGAATGTCTGATCAAAGAATGGCCTGCTAAATTATATGGTTGGTTTGCTAACAGACTGGCTAATATTCTGGCTGGCAAATACGAATGACTGTATACCTTCCTGTCCGGCTGTCTGCGTGTGGTCAGTCTGCTCTCAAGGTTCTTTGACATGTGGATGTAACTTCATGTCTGCGCGACTGCATTAAGTAAGTGTGTGTGGGGGTGGGGGAGCCTGCAGGTTAATGCATGTACGGCTGAATGCTGCCTGCATGTGTGGCTGTTGCTGTTACTTACATTGCTCCCTGACTGTGGAAACGCTACGTACCACTATGACTGTTTTATGCAGGCTAGCTCTACGACCGTGTTACCTATCTCTGTGCGGCTTAACGTAGCTCCATGGCTGCGTTTCATATGTGCTGTGTTAGGTAGCTACCGTGACTGTAGGTACCGTATGGCGTGGAGAATCTGTAGGAATGTAGGGAGAGGAGGGAGGGAGTACCATTCGACAAAAGCCTCTCACTCACGTGTTATTTTGCTCTCTGGTAAGGCCTGGTGGTGTTACATAGCACCACAGATGAAGCGTATCACCAGGTCAGTGTTGGCTACCTCTATGCTGCGATACACATTTGTACTTCATATTACACGACGTACATCTATACTGCGTTATGTATCTCTACACCGCATTACTTAGCTCCGTGCCAGTATTACGTATATATTTGCTGTATAATGTATCTCGATGCTGTAATACGCGGCTCCATAGCAGTATTACGTGATTCTAGGCCGCGTTACGTAACTCCAACCCTGTATAAGTATTGCTTCACTTTGTTACGTAGTTATCGCCGCTGCAGTCCCAGAGTCGAGAACTTGTAGGGATGTGAGGGAGGGACTGCAACAAAGGGCCTCCCACTGCATGCCCTTCCCATCATTACTATTACGTCCCCCACCATTATGTCCTCACCATTACCCCCCTCACCATCTCTGTCGTTCCACCCGTCCAGCCCGTCTCACCAAACAAGCCGTGACCCCAGGCTGACAGTGCGTGAGAGTGCGTGTGAGTGCGTGAGGGAGGAAGTGCGTGTGACCCTTCCATCCCTGTGAACGTGGGGGTGTGTTATGAGTGAAGGAAAGTGTGTGTGTGTGTGTGTGTGTGTGTGTGTGTGTGTGTGTGTGTGTGTGTGTGTGTGTGTGTGTGTGTGTGTGTGTGTGTGTGTGTGTGTGTGTGTGTGTGTGTGTGTGTGTGTGTGTGTGTGTGTGTGAAAGGCAAGTGAAAGTGTGTACAAATTCAAGCAAGAAATCTAAGTACTATAAATTTTTTGTGTGGAGAGAGAGAGAGAGAGAGAGAGAGAGAGAGAGAGAGAGAGAGAGAGAGATATGCGGGTGAGTAAATATGCATGAGTGAATAGGAACAGCTGTAAGAAGGCAGACGGGAAAGATGAGAGAGAGAGAGAGAGAGAGAGAGAGAGAGAGAGAGAGAGAGAGAGAGAGAGAGAGAGAGACAGAGAGAGAGAGCAGTTTTATCGTTGAATGATCTGCGTGTGTGTAAAGCCTGTATGTGTGTAAAGGCTGTATTTGCGTAAAGGCTGGATGTGTGTAAAGCCTGTATGTGTGTAAAGGCTGTATGTGTGTAAAGGCTGTATGTGTGTAAAGCCTGTATGTGCGTAAAGCCTGTATGTGCGTAAAGCCTGTGAGCGCGTAAAGCCTGTATGTGCGTAAAGCCTGTGTGTGTGTGTAAAGCCTGTGTATGTGTAAAGCCTGTATGTGTGTAAAGCCTGTGTGTGTGTAAAGCCTGTACGTGTGTAAAGCCTGTGTGTGTGTAAAGCCTGTATGTGTGTAAAGCCTGTGTGTGTGTGCAAAGCCTGTGTATGTGTAAAGCCTGTATGTGTGTAAAGCCTGTGTGTGTGTAAAGCCTGTACGTGTGTAAAGCCTGTGTATGTGTAAAGCCTGTATGTGTGTAAAGCCTGTGTGTGTGTGCAAAGCCTGTATGTGTGTAAAGCCTGTATGTGTGTAAAGGCTGTATGTGTGTAAAGCCTGTATGTGCTTAAAGCCTGTATGTGCGTAAAGCCTGTGTGTGCGTAAAGCCTGTGTGTGTGCAAAGCCTGTATGTGTGTAAAGCCTGTATGTGTGTAAAGCCTGTATGTGTGTAAAGCCTGTATGTGTGTAAAGCCTGTATGTGTGTAAAGCCTGTATGTGCGTAAAGCCTTTATGTGCGTAAAGCATGTATGTGCGTAAAGCATGTGTGTGTGTAAAGCCTGTATGTGTGTGAAAATGTATGTGTGTAAAGCCTGGATGTCTATGGATGTCTAAAAAAGGGAAGAAAATAAAAAACACGGAATACATGAGGAAGAAAACGAGTAAACAGAGGAGCAGAGGAGAAAAACGGAGAAAGAAAAAAGAAAAACGAGAAAAAATGGATAAAAATGAAGAAAGAATAAATACAGAGAGAGAGAGAGAGAGAGAGAGAGAGAGAGAGAGAGAAGGAAGGTAAACAAGAATGAGGGAAATAAATGAGTAAGATGAGAAAGAAAACAGAGAGGAGCAAATGGTGATGATACCAACGTAGGAAAGGGTGAATTAAAAAAAAAAATGGGGGTGGGGGGATTAAAAGAATGGCGGAAGAAGAGAAGGAAGAATATAGATCAACAGACAGTGATGATGACGACAGAGCAGGTAAAAAAGAAGAGATAAAGATGACAGGAGGAGGATAAAATTAAGAAAGAGGGAAAAAAGAAAGGGAGAAAACAGAAGAAAGACAGAAGAGAGAAAGTATATGAAGTAGCTTAAAACGACAAAATACAGCAGCTGGTTTGGGTGTAAGCAGAAAACCAAGAAAGAAAGAAAATGTGAAAAGAGTGGAAAAGATGGAGATAAGAGGACAATAAAGAAAAAGTAAAGACATACATAGAGAGGAGATGCTGGTGGGGATGCCAGGAGAAAAACAAGAGGCAAAAAAATACACGCATATACCTAAAACATGGAAGGAAGAAATAAATATGGGGATAAGGGAAGGAAGAAGAAGAAAAAGACTTAAGAGAGAGAAACGGGGAAGAAGGAAACACAAAAAGGAAAAAGAGGGGGAAAAAAAGGAGGAAGAAAAAGAATAAAGAAAGAGAGAGGAGAAGACAGCGATGATGCGGCCAAAGTCAACATCCTCGGGAAAACAAAAGACGATCGCAGTTTTGTCGGTTCCGGCATAGGAGGATGAAAGTGAAGGTGGAGAAGGAGGAGGAGAGGGAAGAAGAAGAGGTGGGGGGGGGGAAAGAAAGGATGATGATGATGATGATGATGATGATGATGATGAAGAGGTGGGGGGGAGAGAAAGGATGATGATGATGATGATGATGATGAAGAGGTGGGGGGGAGAGAAAGTATGATGATGATGATGATGATGATGATGATGATGATGATGATGATGATGACGACGACGAGGAGGAGGAAGAGGAGGAGGGGGAGGAGAAAAATATTTAAACAATGAGGAAGAGGAGGGGAAGTATGAGAATTAAAAAGGAAAATGAGATAAAGTAGAGGAGGAGGAGGATTATACAGATGTTCATATAACGGACTGATGGACGCTGAGGAAGGAGGGGGAGGGAAGGAAAGGAAAAACGATGATGATGATGACGATGATGATGATGATGATTATGATGATGATGATGATGATGATGATGATGATGAGGAGGAGGAGGAGGAGGAGGAGGAAGAGGAGGAGGAGGACTGAGACCGAAGGAGAAGAAAGAAGAAAAGAGAAAAATGAGAACATAACGTAAACTGAGGTCGGGAAGAAAGAAAGGAGGAAAATGCACACGGAGAAGGAAGACTATGCACTTTTTATAAACAGTACGAAGGAGGAAGTGAAGCAGGAAAATGACCTTTATTGTCTCCTTGGCAAATGAAGAAGAACGGAAACTACCAGGAGAGGAAGAAGAGGAGGTAGATGAAGAGGCGGGAGAAGAAGTAAAGGAAGAGGAGGGAGAGGAGGAAGAAGAGGAAGATGAGATAAGAGAAGATGAAGAAGAAAAGTTAAAAGAGGTAGAGAGGATGAAAGAGGAGGAAGAGGAGGAGGTAAAAGATGAGAAGATAAATGAAGAGGAAGAAGAGGAGGTAGAAGATGAGGAAGACGAAGGGGTGAAAGAAAGAAGAAAAAGACGAAGAGAGAGAGAGAGAGAGAGAGAGAGAGAGAGAGAGAGAGAGAGAGAAACGAGGTGAAAGAAATCTTCATAATTTTCTTGTAACTGCAGCTGAAGCATTAAAAGATGATTGTGGTGATAATTGAGTGAGAAGTTCATAGATTTTATATTATTACGCACATTATAAAATTACAAAAGCGATTCCCATGTGCCTTGTTATATTGCATGTTACTAGTATAATGCAAGAAAAATATAAATCACTTTGGATGTATTATGTGCATATATATTAAAAAATTTGTTCAGAGACTTTCAGGTATTATCATTATTACAGAATAGTAGTAGTCAGGAAGCCACTGTGATTATGAAATTATACGAACAATTTTCCGCTACTGATTTACAGAATATATCCTAAAATTCATGAAAGACCGCCGAATATCTCCCTGTACAATGGTCAATCTATTTTCTGGGGGAACTGGCGAACCAATCTGTAATCCTGGGGTCCCGTTATACAAGCCACTGATATGTGTACCCGGGAAGAAGCAGGAATGTAGCAGCGGGGGCGGGAAAAAAAAAAAAAACTAGTGGAACAGATCTGGCAGTGATAATTTATGACACACCAAGAGCAACTACGTACAGTCAAGGACAAATGTTCGCCCACTGTTCCACTGTCTCTACTTCACCCTCGAGGCACGTCAGTCACTTTCCCCCCTCACGTATCATATCAAAGAGAATCATTTACTGACAAAGAAGTAAACACACCTCTTAGCTTAGGACACATGCCAGAGGAGGAAAGTGAGAAAAAGAAGAAGTTAAATATTTGAAAGTTGGTTCCCATCTAAGTATAAAAAAAAGTTACTCTTTTTTTTTTTTTTTTTTTTACATAACTCCATTATGGCCGCACATCACTAAAATACAATAGTTTTAATTTTATCATTTTATTTTCCACACGATTTTATTCCGCTCAAGAGAGACATCTGGAATTAGGGGGGGTAGGGGAAGAAAACGATAACCCTCATTAACCCTTCACTACCAGGCTGTCCTCCTGTGTTCATAATTATCACATGGTAGAAATAACAATAATAATGACGTGCTCTGGCTGGAAGTATAAACTGCAAGGAAGGCAAATTCCAAACAGCATACACGTAAACTTTTTCTCGCAGCCACATTCCACCTCGCGAATATCTGATGGCAACCCGTGCAAACATTTACAAGGGAATGCTGTTTATATCCCTCATCTCACTGCAATATTCAAGCACATTCTAATAAACAGGCGATAAATCCGAGGAAGAAGAAGCCGAACTATAAATACAATCTACGCCTTCTCAGTTTTCAAAGGCAATATAAACAATCTGCGCCTTCTCAAATTTCAAAGACAAAATAATATGGAAGAGAAAGCAATGTTGTATACGTAGGCTGTTTGTTTAATCTTATCGCTAGGACAGAATTCAAGCCTATTCAAATAAACAAGCATTTGATTCGAGGAACAAAAGCGATGCTAAAAATAATCTACGCATTCTCAGATTTCAATGGCACCACATATTTTAGGAGATAATGGCGTTGTTGGAATGACGATGTTTTTATTCTCTCTCTCTCTCTCTCTCTCTCTCTCTCTCTCTCAATGCGCCAAACGACTTCATTAGGCGAGATCCCTAGTAGTCAATATATATATTTTTTTTCTAATGCCCGATTCCCCATGCTATGAGGGGAGGTCTCGATAACAGGACCTTCAGGTATTTTTTCTTACTACACAACGACTCCTCTCTCCACGACACACCACCCCCTCTGATACACGGTACTCTCCCACTCTGAACCGCATTCTACCTGGCACAGACACTACGCAACTGCAGAGATTAACACTGATAATTACGGAAAAAGAGGCGGCAAAATGAAAAAAATATCCGCCAAGTTAGGGCAGAAGAATTACAGTCTCTCACTCCCTATTCCCTTCAAACGGTCCACCCACTTCAGAGCAATTTTCTTATATCCCCCCCCCCTTGCAGTGATGGGTGTGATCCCTTCACCACGAGGAGGTAATTTCTATCTTATTCTTGCTATTGTCAGACGATACTGTTCAGCTGGGGAGAGCTCGGTAGGGGGATACGAAATTAGTGAAGGCAATTTATCCCCCTCGAGTTCGAAAGATCTATCCTAAGGAAAATAAAATCGCCCGGTAACATCTATCTACATATCTAACTACCGCCAGACGCCTTAATCAAGTAAGGGGTGCTCACAAACAAGTCATCCCCATGTCCCCTTCTCCTCCACCAACAAACTGCTCTCTCTCCAACTCACTCCCCTCTTCCCTCTATATCAGCAGCAAGAACAGACTTTAATAATACGCCATCAGATTTAAGGTGTTTGATCTCCAGGCAGCATAATCGTCCACGCGGCCACCAATTAAGATAAACAATGCCAGACCGACGCCCAGATGATAACTGTCGATATGACGAACCCAGCAGGCGAAGAAATACGGAAAGAAACGCGGCAAAAACAAAACATCCTTCCAGCTGAGGCTACAGAATTATCCTGTGAATATGCTGTGACCTTTTCGACAACCCCCGCAGCAACAGCACCCTAACACCTCTTCCTAAGCGATTTATTTTAACTCCTTACTGGCCTTGTCTGTGCCATTTGAATCACTGTAATACCACCATTTTCAGCATAAATAACATATAGATTGATGTTAACCAGTTGTTTCCAAAAATAAATCACTAAGGAGGAGGTGTTTGGGAACTTCTTTAACCCACGAGAATACGAGACCAGAACTCTAAACAAATACCTTCGTACTGTACTTATGCTTCTTTCACCTTACCTTGGCCCAGATTCTGATCCTTTGGCAGCTTATTTCCCGTACTTCAATGGCAGAAAAAGATAATACTACGACTATACTTCCTCTCCACTGCACTTGCTTGTCAGTTGTATAATATTTTAGTGTTAGCCAGAACTCAACATTCAAGATGAGGGGATGGCAAGACCAGGCTGGAGTAAAAGGAGTACAGGGAGATTTTTTTCGGGCGTCATTTTTTTACTTGCAGAGATGGAGGAGGAGGAGAGATTGTTTTTATGACGATTTATGCAAGAGCTGAACCGGTAACCTAACACGACTTTGCCTCCTATGTGTGGCCAGTGATCTCCTACCTCCATACAAACACACACACACACACACACACACACACACACACACACACACACACACACACACACACACACACAGAGGCCATCAACCACACCCTTCCTAGTTCATCATCATTTATAGCACCACTACTACTGCCTGTATCACCAATAATATTATCATCACTGTCTTGCAGGCCAACAGTCATAACCACTACATCATTACCCTAGCCTATCCTCAACACACACACACACACACACACACACACACACACACACACACACACACACACACACACACACACATGCCACCAACTACCATCAATGCTAGCACCACTACCACGACAATCACCATCACCCTGCAATCCACAATCGTCATCATCATCACCGTAGCCTATTTTGTCTCCTCCACACAAACCCACCACCACACACTACCAATGCCACCACCACAACCACCAACATCACCATTACCACCAATTTGACACCTCTATAACTCTCACCATCATCATCATCGCCCTCGCCTGTTTAATATCTCTCAAACTTTGCACCAATGTCTAGCTTATCTGATTTCCAAATACGCGCTGCACTAACCACGCCCCTTCTAGTTTAGCACCAAAGTCAGCATAACCACCACCGCAGCCACTATCACCATCATCACCTAGCACAGCAATACCAATCCGCTATCACCACACGCACCATCGCAGTCAACCACAACTTTCTTATTTCACCACCACTGCTTACATCACTTTTACAACTAGCCATCATCATCATCAACTAGCACGACCACACCTATCTGCTATAAACACAAACACCATCACTAGCAGCCTACTACCGATACTTTCCTAGCTTGTCATCACTGCTCGCATCATCATCACTAGCACCACCTACCTGTCACCATAACCACCTGTATTATCACCAATATCACCACCACCACTAGGATCACCACAACTCCCGTCACTAAAAACACAGCCACACCCCTGCAATAATCATACCACCACTGCCACAACTGCCACCACCAAACATAAGCTGCATCACTACTGCAACCACTACCACTACTACCATCATCACCACGATTATCACCACCAATATCAGCACCCCAAACAGAATACATCACCGTCAAAACCACTACCACTAGCATCACCATCACAAGCACCATCAACCTTATCATCACCACCATTAACACTGTCCCGTTATTAACAACATTATCCTCACCATAACAAGCATCATTACTACCAACGCAGATAACCACCATCACCACCATCCAACCATCTCAGACAACTACTAAAACCACCAGCATCGCAAACACACTTACCATCCCACCCACCATTACCACCATCTCAGTTTCACACAACCACAATCCCACAGCGCCACTCTTGCCTTATTAGTCTACCCACAGAACACACCATCAACTATTATACCACCACTTTCTCATCCACCCACCACAACCCTATTCCTCCCCACCAAGTTACATCACCGTCAAATTACCACACAAACCACCTAACCCACACCATCACACAAAATCATAACTCCTTCACTACGATAACGCTAAATTCTTGTTCCGAGCAGACACTTTTCTTATGCTTTGGGGTTATATTTACCGTTTCTAATTCAATCACTTCGATTTTTTTTTTCCCAATCTGAGCAAAATTGTTTGGGGAAATAACGGTACTAGTCAATTCCTTACTTCCTTGTGTGGGAGAGCCGGAGGGATAGGCTACTGCAATTCAGATAATGTAAATCGTAGGAAGCTATCTTACGTCCCTGGCAGCGTTTTATAGATGGAAATACCTCCAGTCATCCCCTCGGACTTAATCGTGGCGCGTTAGCACACTATTTCCTCCTGTATTACAGTATTAACGAGGTAATAATAAGATAAAATACGTCATGGTACTGAAGAGGTTAATGATTATGATGCACTACCACAACCACACTCCCAAAATACAATGTCCTTCTTTCTTACAGACAAATCAAAGTTACATCACCCACAAACGAACAATGGCACCCACCTACAGAAGAGAGAGAGACAGAACCGCCTACACACCTACACAGTCACTCAAATCCACAATAACAACCCAGTAAACACACCAACCCACAATAACACTCACCCACACCCGCCCACAGGCCCCAGAAATACAACAAACAACCACACCCACCCACACCCACATCACCTCACCGGCCTCCAATTATCAACACCAACCACACCCATCCTTCCCCACTCATCACGATCCCGCTTACACAACCCTCCATCATCACACTACTGCACCCCCTTCCCTATCACACCACGCCAACCACACCACAACGTTACACAACCTCTGTCATCGTAATCCTCTCACAGTCTTTACTAACGCATCACTTGCATAATCACTGCCTATCGTCATATCATTCTTGTGCAGTCTGGGTCCTTTATTCTCGCTGCCTCAACGCATCTCTCTACCACCGTATTCACTTGCATATTTTTTTTCCACCTCTCTCCCACTATCTCTTATCAACACATCACTCATACAACCTCTATCAATCACATCGCTCTCATCGTCTCTATCAAATAACAGCTTATAAATTCACAGTCATCAATTAACTCTCACAATCTCTCTACCAGTCTCTCTTGCAGCACATAATTCTCACTGCCTCTATTAACACCATTACCGCTCTCACAATCTGTCATCGCATTACACAATTTCCCATACGCCTTTCACAGTGACACAATAATACCTGCCATCACATTATTTTAACCCTCTCACTGTCGAGGCAACTCCAGTATTCTCTTCCAGCCAATGCCAGACGATTTTATTCGACTGGGTGAGTCACAGGAGCCTAAGAATACTAGAAACAATCCAAATCATCATCACGGAACCGCTGTGGCTCAGTCGTGTTACGTTCGTCTCTCGACCAGCGATGTCCTGAGGCTGGGTTCGAATCCAGTTTTGACGAACATTTAATGAGTTGGTGGTAGCGGTATGTTCTTTTACAATACTATACCAGCATGAGATATATACGCAGCCTGTCCGTCCTAATCAATGACATTCAGGCTTGGACACACACACACACACACACATACACACACACACACACACACACACACACACACACACACACACACACACACACACAGTCTACTCGTAGTTACTACAAAAATCCAACTCTCTCGTGCACTGCCCTCTAACTCCTCCGGCTCGAAATTTCTCTCCTGACCTGAACAAAACTATCTGGATACAGCAAAAATTAAAACAAAAATCTGATTCAACAGATTACTCTTCCATCCGTCATGCACCACACCCATACATACCGGCATTCACATTCATTCATCATAATTGGCATCCCTTTCACTTACCACCCATCACTTCAATATTCGCCCACACCCATCACCTCATCACACACCTACTCCCACTCATACACACCCACCACCTCGACCTCTACCATCCCCCACACTCACCAATACACACCTACCCACCCCAACAGTCAAAATACACCCATACCCACATTCATTACCTCCCACCCCCAAACCTGTCTCCTGCAACCCATCTATACACTACTCCCATTACTTTAGTTTGATCGCCTACCCACACCCACACCCACAATCAACCCACACCCTCCCCACACAACACACCCACAACCCACCGGAGTGACCCATTCCCCCCCCCACACGACCTAGGTCCCCTCCCGATTTCTCGATATTAATCTCCGTCGGGAATGCAGAGAAAAAGTCAGGCTGATCTAACAGACGAAATAATCGACTGACTCAAAGCGAGGCGATGGGGAGCAAGCTGAATAAAAAAAAGTGTGTGTGTGTGTGTGTGTGTGTGTGTGTGTGTGTGTGTGTGTGTGTGTGTGTGTGTGTGTGTGTGTGTGTGTGTGTGTGTGTGTGTGTGTGTGTGTGTGTGTGTGTGTGTGTGTGTGTGTGTGTGAGAGAGAGAGAGAGAGAGAGAGAGAGAGAGAGAGAGAATGTGTGCGTGCGGGCGCGAGACCGTGTACATGGGCACGCGTTTGTGTTATTTCCGCATGTGTGTGTCCATTTTTTGCGTGTGTCGTGTATGTGTGACTGTTTTTCTGCGTGTGCGTGTGTGTTGGTACTTGTTCTCGAGTGCATACATGCCTGTTCGTGATTAATTAAGGTACTACCATACCTGTACCACCATTCCACTGCTGACACACGCTGGATCGTATTTCATATTGCTTCACATTTTTTCAGTTCTACTATGAGTACAAGGACAATTACGGAAGGATACGTGTGTGTTCGTGAGAGGCTGGTAAATGGCTGTGGAATTTGTACGACTGGAAAATCTCTCCCTCTCTCTCTCTCTCTCTCTTTCTCTGAGCACACGGACACATGAAAATCTCTCGGAATAATTGTACATGATGGGTTAAAGCTGTGTGCATGCTTCCCGTGAGTGATAATTTATGTTTTACTCTTTACCGTGTTACTTTTTTTCAGCCACTTACCTGCTTTTTTCCCTAGACACTTACAAAAAAAAAGGTGACGATGTTCGTAAATGATGGGTCCGTGATAGTCGAGGTGCTGTTAGTGGGCCGTATTTATTGCAAACATATGAGGATTTTTGGCACGTTCTCTTCGCAAAATGCCCAATAGAATCTTTAGTGTTAATTACTGTTTCTTTCAATCAACATCACTTGCAAAATCCTTATAACAAATAGAAAATTCACCTATTAGTACGAGAGGTCTTTCATTAGTCTCGTACGGCGATAACAGATTATACAGTAAGATATAAAAATAAAAAAAGGAAAGAAACGAAAAGCAGAGAAGAAAAAAGGAAAAAACGCACCACTGTATTTTAGGAGTTAAGGGAGATTCTTAAAAAAAAAAAAAAAGTTAGATGTACATTACTAGTAAAAAAAAAAAATACGTAATGGTGAAATAAAAATTATAAATAAAATTGATCAAAGTGAACAGGTGAACATGCCACGTAAAAGCGAAAAAATAAAGCTAAGGAAGAGGTGAATGCGAGAGCCTCCTACACCCACACGAATACGGCACACGCGCACACACACACACACACACACACACACACACACACACACACACACACACACACACACACTGAAGAAACGGGTTGAAGTGGCTTTGGCAGGGGTGGTCAAGGATATTCTCTCTCTCTCTCTCTCTCTCTCTCCACAGTAATTATGTCTGCGAAATCTTATCTTCTACGCATTTTCTCTTCCTTTGTAGGTGTACCGTTACTTAATTAATTTTCGTTTCTACTTTTTTTTAAACAACTTAGCTGCGTAATCTCTCTCTCTCTCTCTCTCTCTCTCTCTCTCTCTCTCTCACCTACCACAACGGTGACACTGCAACATACTCCAATTTTTCTTACCTGAGGAAAAAGAAAATCACTGTTAGTCAACTGATCACATTACAAACAATCTCTCTCTCTCTCTCAATCCTTCTACACCCTTTTTCCCACACTCTTCTCTTCCCCCACTCCTTCACTCCTCCTTCCCATCACTTTCCCTCCTCCTTACCAACTTCTCCCCCCCCCCTTCACCATCACTTTAAAAAAAACAGACAATCATTCCATTTACGAGCTTCAGACAGGTTTCCAAGCACTACCTGAGAATTCTAGCACAATTTTCTTCCATTTCAAGCACCCAACAATTTTTAAAGATGTGATTTAAAGTGAAAGTACAGTGAACCAACCCATCAAAGAGTTATAAAAAATTCCAACTCCCTCGGCCAGCGAATGTGACTTCTGTTAGACTTCGTATCTCCAGACGATTTTATTCAGTTCAGGATAGGCTTTTTGAACTGGGTGGGTTAGATACAGGTTTAATTAAGCCCTGATCGACCAGGTGTCTTTCCACAGCTGAGAAAATAACCTCTGAGGGCAGGAAACACGAACTGCAAAGGGACGTCATCGTGCTGAAGAGGTAACGGGACAATTATATAGCCACGCGGGGAATACTTTACGGCAAATAAAATCGTCTGGCGGCAGGAAGAATAAAAGAAAGACGTAATCCTAGAAATTGTCTTATTGAAAAAAAAAATGAGATCAATAAAATACAGGTGTGTGAGGGGTAGTTATTACGGAAAGAAGTTTAAAGGAGGGAATGATTCAGTCCTAGCCTTTTTACTACGAGGGGTTGCTATTAAAAAAAAAAATAAATGTCCACCAGCAACAAAATTAAAATGACATCGCCGTAATGAAGGCTATAAGTATGCGGTGTGGAGCTGAAAATCCATTAACATGAAGAA